>NC_135816.1:85061683-85759183 GCF_964213995.1 Mustelus asterias | reverse complement strand
ACCGAACGGTTTTTTTATGATGGGCTTTGCACTATATGGAAGCCGCAGGGCAGCTAACGAACTGATTCTTATGGCCTCAGCATTGGAACAATTGGCAAACATAACAGCGGCAAAAGCCAGGGAAGCTGGACAGGCACTGGCCGAGGTCTCGGCTGAGCTGTTGGCTGTCCGGACCGTGGCATTAGAAAATCGACTGGCTTTGAATTATCTATTAGCCTCGCTGGGAGGAAGGTGCGCCATTGTAGGTCAGGAATTCTGTACTTATATCCCAAATGCCTCTGAATATATCACGAACCTGGTCGACCATATTAAGAGACAGTTTGATCACATTCAAGAGATTGGCCATGAATTTCATGATTATGATCCAACGGGTTGGTTGGGAGGCTAGGTCCCGGATTATTTGATTGGATCTTTCAGGCCTTCATGCTACTACTATTACTGCTACTGAGGATAGAATTGCTTGGTTTCTTGTGTAAATGCATTTTTAATCGGGTCATGGATATACCTATTAAATTAGTTGTCATGATATGACAAAAGGAGGGAATTGAAGTTGTACGAACTAAGCAATGGCATGATGGGAAAATTGGTCAACTATTTGGTACAATATAAGAACGGTTGACCAAACCATTTCAAAATGCCTGACCCCCGTAAGACCTAATAAGGCTCACACCGAATAACTTAAGACATGAGTAAGACCAGAGAAGGGCAGGCTATTCCAAAATGCCTGAACTCTGTAAGGCCTGATAAGATTGACTCCTCATAACCTCGGGCTGTATGAGTAAGACCAGATAAGGTCAGGAATGAAGGAGTCACCGACCTTTTTCTGTTACATCAAAGGACAAGATAAAGGAACGGATGATGAGACAACAGGTTCTAGGAGGACAGCAGGTTGTGCCATGGTTAATGACGTTGCTTATGATTCTATTACTGATCGAATTCGTGAATAAGCTCCAGTCACGCAAACTGATATTGATTCTGTATAAATATTGAACTGATTCTTTGTGTAAGTGCGGACCTGAGGAGGAATTAGCAAGCTGTACCAACTGCTCATTGAACTCAAGTTTCAGTCAATAATGCATGCAGTCTTTCGTCAATAAAGACTAGTTATTTTGTCGGGACGAACTTTGTTGAGTTTTTCTATCACAGTCGAGAAGCATGAAAGTTTCCACTTCAACACTGCAAATGGTAAATGAACGATAAGTGAGATGAGATAAATTTTATAAACAGAGATATGATTTGGAAGTAGCTATCCGAAAGAGTGAGGCCACAAGTAAATCCCGCCTCCAACTGCCAGTTCTGATTGATAATTTGGGGATTTGAAAGATATCCAAAGATATGCAGATTAGGTGGATCGGCCAAGATAGAATTGAAAAAAATGATCCTTTGTTTCCCAAGATGCACACGGTCGATAGATTAGCGATGGTAAATTTGTGACGTTTCGGCGAAAGGGCGGGGGAGATGGCCTGGGTATGATATTCTGTCCGAGAGCCGATGCAGATTTGATGGCAATATGGCCTCTTTCTGCACTGCAGAGATTCTGTGATTCTAACAGTGTACATAATTTGTACTTATTGATGTGGGAGCCGAGGGCAATGGGGCAAATGTGTTGACATCGGGCTTGGGGTATTCAGGAGCTGGGGTGTTATGTGGGAACCTCCAGTTTTCAGCTGGTCATTCCTTTGTTTAAAACATAACTCTGTTATTTTTAATGTTTCATTTTAATTTTGGCGTCACTAATAATGTTTACATTCACAGAGATTCGGAGCCCTGGACCGCGATGCTGGCTCAGAAAATACTTCACTGACTGACAACCCAAGAAATTGTCGCTGCGCCTTGCCCGACTTCAATTGGAACGCGGCTTGACTCTCAACACTAAAAACGAGGCGGCAAATTCGGACACGTGTTCATGTGTTCTCACGATAAACTGTGAAACGCCAGAGCAGAATTTACAGTTTATTTATCTTAAATGTTCAGTCAAGATGGCCGAGCGGTCGAAGGCCGCAGGTCGCAGTCTCATATGGAGGCGTGGAATCCGACTTCTGATAAATCTCTTCATTGGATTTATTCAGTATTTAAAAACCAACAATTGTATTTATTCAATGGTGGATCCGATAGATATTGGCAGGCATTTTTTTTGGCGGCAGCCATGGAAGTGGAGCAGGTCAACCAGAATCTTGTTCAATGGTGGAGCAGGTTTGAACAGGCAAATGGCCTATGTCTGTTTCTGTCAGTAAATGTCAATTTGAGCCGCTCTGTTGCGGTTTTCAGTCACGGCCAGCAGATGTCCCCACACTCCTCAACAATGAAATCTGCAGGTCAGATAAGGGCGCAACATAAACGATTGCTCACATTATATTGTTCATGGGTTCTAGATACATTTTGATCAATAAACCACCAGCCGTAGTACAATTTATACTGTCCCCTCTACAATTTTTGTCAGTCCAAATTTTGACTGATTTTCTTTCAGAGAAAAAAAAACGGACTGTTTTAGACATCTCCCATTCAATCGTTATTGAATACTGTTATTAGTGATTGTTTCCTGTGCGATAATTGATTCAGATTTAGTCTAAAATTGTCAATCTCTAACACTGTAAAAGAGTGAAGGACTCTTTCTGGATACCTTCAATCTGGTGTATGTGAACGAGATCCTTTCAGTATTCCTTCGCCTTACTTACTGTCACGTGCACTGTCAGTGTTACCGAAACATGGTAACGTGCAGAGGAAGAGAGGTGCAGGAGCAGGCCATTGACACTTCAAACCTGTTCATGTCCCTAATGCATGAATGTCCGAGATCCATTCTGTTTCTGTAGGCCTCTCATGTTTTGAGGTTGTGCGTCTCATTTTGCATCTGACAGATACTATACAACTGATAATTGGGGAATGCAATTTCATTTGTCAGTCTCCGGAGTTGTCTGTGAATGTGGCATTCATGTTGTACCTGTCAGTGCCCCCTACTGTGTGAGAGTGTGGGATTCATTCTGCATCTGTTAGTTTCTGAAACTGTGTCTGTGTGTGTGTGGGGGTGGGGGGGGGTGGGTGGGGGGGGGGGTGGGGGGGAGCAGTAGTAAAAAAAACGAGTCCAATGGAACACTTAAAATATCAGGGAGCGGTGGCACGGGGCAGTAAGGGGAACTTGACTGTCATTGTGTGACAGACTGGGGCAGGAAACATAAACAAAAATATGCAACACAGATCAAATCCTGAATTACAAAGGACGGTACAAAAGTCAAGGATACATTTGATTTGCCTGAACGCACGAAGCCTTTGCAACAATAGAGATGGCGAGCGGCATGGTGGCACAACGGGCGGCACGGTGGCACAATGGTTAGCACTGCTGCTTCACAGCGCCAGGGACCCAATTCGATTCCGGCCTCGGTCACTGTATCTGTGGAGGTTGCACATTCTCCCCGTGTCTGTGTGGGTTTCCTCCGGGTGCTCCGGTTTCAAACCACAGGTCAAAGAAGTGTGGAGTAGTTTGATGGGGCATGCTAAATTGTCCCTTAATGTCAGTGGAGCTAGCAGGTTAAATATGTGGGTTTTCGGGGATAGGACCTGTGTGGCATTGTCGGTGGGTGCAGGCTCGATTGGCGGAATCACCTCTTTCTGTACTGTAGCGATTCTTTTCTAAGAGTTGATAGAATAGATTGCCATGTATGAATATGATGTATTAGCTAATACAGAAATATGATTGCACGGTGATCAGGACTGGGTGCTCAATATACCAGTGTATACAATGTTTCAAAAGAATAGGCAAAGCGGAAAGGAGGTTGGGTCGTGTTGTTAATCAATGCAGGTTTCAGAGCAATGCTGAGTCGTGATATAAGGCAGTGGATAGTGATGTTCAGTCAGTTTGGTTTGGAATCATGAATGTCAGGGAAGAAAAACAAGGATGGGAGTAATTTATAGGCCCCAAAATGTGACATCTCAGGAAGTCAGAGCATAAAAGGGGAAATATCAAGCGTATGTTTGAAGGGAATTGCAATAATCATGGGACATATTAATCTGGATATTGATGGGAAAAAGCAAGTAAGCAAGAGTAGGAGAGAAGAAGAATTTGTGGTCTGTATGAGGGATTTTCTTTTTTAGATCAGTACTTTGTAGAACTTACTAGGGAACAGGCTATTTTTGATTTGAGTTTGTGTAATGAAGTAGGATTAATGTGGGATCTTGTGAATAAGGATCCCCAAGTGGGCACTGACCACAGAATGATTAATTTCCAGATACAGTTTGAGTGTGAATGGCATAGGTGCATAATCACTGTCTCCAATTCAGATAAGGGCATTTGTAATGGTAGGAAGGAGGTGTTGTCTAAGGTGAAGTGGGTAAACAAGTTAAGATACAGGGTCAGGAAATGAGCAGTGGCAGATACTCAGTCAGTAGTTTGACAATGCTCAGCAAGAGTTTGAAACAATCAAAAATAGGGACTCTACGAAACAAAGACTAAATATATGATTCGAAAAGGAAGTCAAGGATAGCTTGAAATTAAAAATCGGGATATGAAAGGTGGCAAGGGATACTGGTGGACAAGGGGACCTGGAAGATCTAAGGATCCAGCAGCAAAAGACTTAATAAAAAAGCTCATAAGAAAGGAGAAAATGAATTTTGAGAGAAATAATTCATGCATCATTAAAAAAAAAATAATAAGCGTTTCTATGGCTATACGAATAGGAAACAGGCGGCAAAGGTAAATGTCGGACCTCTACTGAATGGTATGTTGACCATCACAGCGAGAGGATTTGAGTACAGAGATATGGATGTTTTGCTGCAACTGAATCGTGCGTTGGTGAGACCACATCTCGATTATTCTGTGCGGTTTTGGGGTCCTTACCTTGCTATAGAGGGAGTCCAGCAAAGTTTTAACGGCTGACACTGGAGATGGCAGGTCTGCATTATGAGGAGAGACTAAGTCGGTTCGGATTGTACTTACTGGAATCCAGAAGTGTGGGAGGGGATCTGAGAGAATCTGATAAATTCCTAACATGTTTCGACAGGGTAGATGGAGAAAGAATGTTCCTGATGTTGCTGGAGTCCAAAAATAGGTGTCATAGTTTGAAGATAAGGAGTAAGTCCTTTGGAACTGAGGTGGGGAGAGATTTCTTCAGCTAGTGGGTAGGTAATGGGTAGAATTCAGTACCACATGATGTCGTTGAGGCCAGAACATTGCCTGATTCAAAGAATAAATTAAATATAGCTCTTGGGGCTAAAGGGGTCAAAGGATATAGGAGGAATGGGCGTTCAGTACATTGAGTTCGATTGTCAGCCATGAATTAATGTTGGAGCAGGCTCGTAGAGTCCAATAGCCTAAACATGCTTCGAGTTTCTATGTTTCCATATCTATGTGTTTCTATGAACAATGCTGGTGAATTGATAACAGCAAACAAAGAAATGCAGATACGCTGAACATTTTTTGCATCATTACTCACCCTGGATGATATTGCAAATATCTTTCAGATATCAGATGGGCTGATTTGGAATAACGTGGTTGAATTTACAAAAATCCCAATGACAGGGGATGGAATATTACAGAAACTCAGGGGGCTAAATGTGGATACTCTCTAAGCTGAGAATAATGAGGGATGAGGAGACATTGTATTCATTCAAATATTTGCATATCTTTGAATTTCTCTGTTGTAAATGATTTGTTGCGTTCAATGGATTCAAAACTGCGATGAGATATTATTGAATACTGAACGGTTCAAGGGATTATGGGTTCAACATACCTCCGTTTGTTCTGTAGTTACGTCTCTGGTTTTAGTTTGCACATTCCTGAAACAGGAGTCAGCTGTTTCAGTTCTCAGATGAAAGTCTGCCTACCTAATTGTACAACTAGTTCAAACCAGTTTCAGGGCACTGTAGGTAGGAAGCTATAAAAAGAGAAGCCAGGAAGTCCTGCTCAGTCTGCACTGTGAGTGCTGCCTGGCTATTTGAGAGTGGTTTTGGAGTTGAGTGGAAACAGGGGGTCAGGTGATTCAGGCAGCAGAGGCCACAAGGGAAAGTGCACATTGCAAATACGTGTTACTCTTGATTCTGTAAAACTGTTATCCTTGATTTTCTTATTAAGCCATGGATGATTTTTCACCCTTTTGCAATTCCACATCCTCTCGGGATTGTAACTTAGTTGAGATTAATTAAATATCTCCCGAATCAACCACTACTGTTCTTCTACCGTCCTCCCCTTTAATGCTCTTGCTGAGTCCACTTGGGCCAACTCTTTCTTTCGGCCTGCATACTTACCCTTGTCCAATGCTAGAAATTCTTGTGAATTTGTCATTTTGTTCCTCTCACTACCAATCTCAAAGTGAAATTCTATCATACTGTGATCTCTCCTTCCAAGTGGATCCTTAACTTCTTACATAATCTCCACTGATTTTCTTTGCTCGTAGCTCTGACGAAAGTCATCGAGACTCGAAACGTTGGCTCTATCCTATCCCCACAGATGCTTTCACGCCTGCTGAGATTTTTGAGAATTTTCTGTTTTTGTTTGTAATTATTAATCAATGCTTCCTCATTAGCTAATACCAGATCTAAAGTAACCAGTTCTCTGGCTGGTCCCATCACATGCTGGTCTAAGAGGCAATCCTTCATACTCTCCATGAACCTTCCTCAAGGCTACCCTTGCCAAGATAGAAAATCCAATTCATATGCATGTTAAAGTCAGCCATAATTATCACTGTATGCTTTTCACAAACCTCCTCATTTTTTTGTTTTATCCTATTTCCTACTTCTAACATATTGTTTGGAGGCTTATAAATGAATTCTAGCAATTTGATGTTTTCCTTGCTCTTATTTCTATCCAGACTGACTTAACATTTTGGTCCCCAGTGCCAATATCATTTCTGAATACAACCTTAATGCCACCCTTAACCAAGAGAGCAACTCCACCTCCTACTCCTTGTTGTCTACCGTTGAAATCAATGCAGCATTTGACCCAAGCATGGCATCAAGTGTCCCTTGCAAAATTGGAGTCAATGGGAATAGGTGGAAATGTCTTGGCCGCCTTGGGCCATACCTGGCACAACAGAAGATGTTTGTGGTTGTTGGAGGTCAATTCTCTCAGTTCCAGGATATCATTGCAAGAATTCCTCCAGACGTCTCCAGTTGCTTTATCAATAATCGTCCTTCCATCATAAGATCAGAAATTAAAATTTTGGATGATGACTGCATTATGTTCAACACCATTCGTGACTCCACAGATACTGTATCAGTTCTGATGCAGATGCAGCAAAATCCGAACAATATGCAGGCTTGGGCTGCCAAGTGGGAACTAACATTCGAAGGTAATAACCAACTGCTTGCGAGGATACTTGTATGCTATCGGTTTGCTTGTTCATGGCCATTTGCTGACAGGATGAAGCACGATGCCTAACACAGGAACTTTTAATACTGATTCTGCTGCATGTCCGCATTTTTTAACTCCACCAGAGATCACCCCGTGCAGGAATTGACTGGAACCAAGCAGGTTCAATGCAACATCTGACCATGGAATGAAACGTGAAAGCTAAAGAGTGCGATTGGCTGATTTTAAATTGTTCTTTAAGTGTTTCCGCCTATTTCACTGCAGCAATCATCTGTTTCAGAAAAGAACTATTTACTCAGCAGCATCAAACTCGCCACATTTCGACTTCTCTCTTCGTACTGGAAGAGTCATATTGGATTCAAAGCATGAACTTTGTTTCACGATGCAAAGATGCTGTCTGACATCCTGAAATTTCCTCAGCAGTTTTCTTCTATCCTGGTAACTCCAACCCGATTCCACACGAAAATTCACACAAAATCCGAATAATTAAGAATAAGGGAAATATATTTTAAAGAGATAACTGGAGCTGAAACGTATTTATTTTCAATTTTGCTATACACATGTTGGAAGCAAAATGTCAGTAAATGCTTCAGGTCACCAACTGCAGTTTCCGAATCGTCAGTTTAAGAAATTAAAGTATGCAATGGCCAGGAATAAAACCTAGGTCAATGCTCACCACGACACCACCGTCAACTCTCTGGCCGTTAGCATTGTAGTGGATGCTGAGATTCTGGAAATGCATCGTTCCCTGTTTGTTTTATCGTATTTTGTTCAATCATCGACAAGACGTTCCTCATGCATCGAACCCGATTGTGATTCACCTTGTCTTCAACTGAGGAGACAGCGGATAGTTAATACGACTTCAATTTGACGTTCTTGAAGTTCACACCATCCGTTAGTTAGCGATAGATCATTATTGACAATATAATAACAAGATTCAGGCCAAGGTTGTTAACTTCTCCACTCACTGTTCAATAACATATGCCCCATTTTGGAAGTATTATTCAGAATGTTTACTATGCCTCTTCAGTCACTGAAGAACAACATATTTCAATCGTGCATCCGTTTCCCAATTAGAATAAACTCCCAAGACAAAAAGTACAAAGGCACTGAAATTATGATTAACTTGTTTTGGCCTCAACTGCAGTTTTATCCACAGTTTTCGGTGTCACACTTCAGAAGGTATGTGATGGTATTACAAAGCATGCATGAAAATATCAGCTGAATAGGTCGGAAAACGGGACACTTTATTCATATAGGTTGGGCATGCTGGGGCCATTCACCTCGGAGGTGGGGAGAGAAGTTTGCTAAATGCTTTGATCGAAGTTTTCAACACCAGGATTGTGCGGCAAAGACTGGATCAGAAGAAGACTTTGGAAGGATTGAGAACGAGAGGACATCCATTTAAGGTGTTCATCCAAAGAATCAAAGTCAACATGAGGAACATTTTTTTCCGGGCAGATTATAATCTGGAATATATTATCCGAGAATGTGGTGGAGGCAGATAATATCGTGGCTTTCGAAAGAGAATTGGATCGTCAGTGGAAAATGAGTTAATTTCAGGATAGAGGGAGGTGGGGAGTGGCAGTGGTGAATTGTTCCTGCAGAGAGTTCGTGCACACAAAGCGAGTTACTTTTGCTCTGTAACCACGTCGTGATGCTATCATATTAACATGTTGTACTTTATAGCAATTTAATGAAGCAACATAAAATATTTCAAATACCATAGTGTCAGCACACATTAGAGAACTCGGCCTCGCGGAAAATGGGCTGTCCTCAATTCCTCCCGATCCCTGGATGTAAACAGGGGGTGAACTGGCCGCTGATCATCCAACTACAATATCTGGGACCTGATGAGATCACAGGTGGACTGTGCCTGAGTGGGAAAGATTCAATCATGAATACACAAAGTGTTCAGTATTGTAACTGTTTCACACTTTAAGCGGAGGGATCAATGAAGCAGTGCTGTTATCAGGATGTTTTTGTCCCTCAGCAGCTTACACAATCACATAATGATGCAGCTCAGAAGGAGGTTTTTCGTTCCATCTTGCCTGTGCGCCTTTTCCAATAGAGCAAACCAATTAGACTCACATCCCTTTCCTTTTTTCTATAACCCTTTAACATCCCGACATCACTGATTTATTGAAATCCGTTCTGGAAGTTGTTACTAAATCTGCTTCCAACATCCTTTCAGGCAATGAATTCAAAATGAAAACAATTCGCTGCATAAAATAAACACTTCTCATTTCCGCCTCTGATTGTTTTGTCAACTTTCTATCTTTTGATTACCTGATTGACTTCAGTATGCATTCAACATTTTTAACAGCTCGATTGAACCTCGTATTAAACATACGATCAAGGAGCAAGTGTGACCACTTGGCCCCCTCCAGCATGTTTTACGATTTAATAAAATAAATTGAGAATATTATTCCTGTTGAGTTTGTCTTTTGGTCACACATCTCCACCACACCAGATAAATCTTTTTATTCACTCTGTGACTTTGTAGCTTCCAACTCCTATATCTCCCACAAATAAATGCAATCTTCAAAGCTTTTCAGATCCAATGCAGGTACAAAGAACAAAGAACAAAAAACAGTACAGCACAGGAAACAGGCCCTTCGGCCCTCCAAGCCTGTGCCGCTCCTTGGTCCAACTAGACCAGTCGTTTGTATCCCTCCATTCCCAGGCTGCTCATGTGACTATACAGGTAAGTCTTAAACGATGTCAGCGTGCCTGTCTCCACCACCCTACTTGGCAGCGCATTCCAGGCCCCCAACACCCTCTGTGTAAAAAACGTCCATCTGATGTCTGAGTTATACTTCGCCCCTCTCAGCTTGAGCCCGTGACCCCTCGTGATCGTCACCTCCGACCTGGAAAAAAGCTTCCCACTGTTCACCCTATCTATACCCTTCATAATCTTGTACACCTCTATTAGATCTCCCCTCATTCTCCGTCGTTCCAAGGAGAACAACCCCAGTCTACCCAATCTCTCCTCATAGCTAAGACCCTCTATACCAGGCAACATCCTGGTAAACCTTCTCTGCACTCTCTCCAATGCCTCCACGTCCTCCGGGTAGTGCGGCGACCAGAACTGGACGCAGTACTCCAAATGTGGCCTAACCAGCGTTCTATACAGCTGCATCATCAGACTCCAGCTTTTATACTCTATACCCCGTCCTATAAAGGCAAGCATACCATATGCCTTCTTCACCACCTTCTCCACCTGTGTTGCCACCTTCAAGGATTTGTGGACTTGCACACCGAGGTCCCTCTGTGTTTCTATACTCCTGATGAATCTGCCATTTATTGTATAACTCCTCCGTACATTATTTCTTCCAAAATGCATCACTTCGCATTCATCCGGATTAAAATCCGTCTGCCCCCTCTCCGCCCAATTTTCCAGCCTATCTATATCCTGCTGTATTGCCCGACAATGCTCTTAGCTATCCGCAATTCCAGCCATCTTCGTGTCATCCGCAAACTTGCTGATTACACCACTTACACCTTCTTCCAAATCATTTTTATATATCACAAATAGCAGAGGTCCCAGTACAGAGCCCTGCGGAACACCACTGGTCACAGACCTCCAGCCGGAAAAAGACCCTTCGACCACTACCCTCTGTCTCCTATGGCCAAGCCAGTTCTCCACCCATCTCGCCACTTCTCCTTGTATCCCATGAGCCTTAACCTTCTTAACCAACATGCCATGTGGGACTTTGTCAAATGCCTTACTGAAATCCATATAGACGACATCCACGGCCCTTCCTTCATCAACCGTTTTTGTCACTTCCTCAAAAAACTCCACCAAATTTGTAAGGCACGACCTCCCTCTTACAAAACCATGCTGTCTGTCACTAATGAGATTGTTCCGTTCTAAATGCACATACATCCTGTCTCTAAGAATCCTCTCCAACAACTTCCCTACCACGGACGTCAAGCTCAGCGGCCTATAATTTCCTGGGTTATCCCTGCTACCCTTCTTAAACAACGGGACCACATTCGCTATCCTCCAATCCACAGGGACCTCATCCACAGGTACCTGCGTAACAACAGTTGTCACATCACACGCCACTGAAAAGGAAGGATTAAATGGTGTAACGTAAACGTTTCGTGAAGTAAAGACAAAGGAAATTATAAAAAAACATGCAAACGTTTGTGTGCTTCTTATCAGACAGTGAAAACGCTTACTTTAAAAGCGCGCAATCGAACCTGCATAGCTCTGTCGGTACAGTTTTAATCTGAGAGTGCAGTGTTCAGATCCCTGGCTCAGCCCCTTCTTTTCAGGCACTGTATTCACTTTAATGAAATGACAAAACAGCGAGTGTTGTGCCGAACTATTCGAAGGCAAAGAGCGAGACGCATATTGGCTTTGATTTTGACACAATATCAGTCGTTTTTCGGATTTTTTTCTCAATTTCCACCTGCCTTTGTCCTTGGCCAAAACATCATCACTGTGGATCAGTTAAAAATATGTTAAGATTCGATCCCATTCTTACAGCCAGAAAAAGTAAAATGCGTCACCCTGATTAACCTAACAATTCAATTTCACAGGATGGAAACCTGGATCAGATCACTGTTTGTTATTCTCAACTCAGATGACAGAAAAAAAAATGATTTCGAAGGGGGGAAATTTGCATGAATCAGGGAGGAGGCGGGAGAGTGACAATGGGAAAAATTCTCCTCCAGAGACAGCGCAGTTCGCAGCAAAAATACAGAATTCAATTCGAAACACAATATTGCAAGGCAAGCTTGCCAGCTGCATTCTTGGCTTTGTGGGTGAAAGTGTTTGCTTATTGAGTTTAAAACCTTGATCGAATTTTCAGTGGTGCTTCTGCATGTTTGTCCAATCTGTGATTTAAATTAACCCGGCAATATGGAAGTTGTTCCAAGTTGGGTGAAAACTAATGGGGTCACGCGCAAATGTACATTTATTGAATCAATTGTCTTTGAAGCGAGTTTGCATCTTTCTGATGATGTATCTCTCCTTCTGAGTTATCCCAATTAATAGCCTGCTTCGGAAAGACTAACCACTGCTGAGTTATTGTGGACAGTAGCGGTCTGACACTTGTGGAGCCCTGCGCTCACTTTTAACCGTGCATGTCCCTCCATTAATTCTTCCGCCTCAAGAACCTACTCACCCTCACCCCACAAAAAGCAAAATCGCAAGTCACACTAGTACAGAAGTTCATCACTGCTTACGATCTCCACTTCACAAAACCATGTTGCCTATCACGAATATGTCCACTTATTTCCAAGTGGGAATAAATCCTGTCTCGAAGAATCCTCTCCAATTATTTCCTTACCACTGGTGTAAGGCTCACCAGCCTGGAATTACTTGGATTATTCTTGCTCCCCTTCTTAAACAAAGAACAACATTGGCTATTCTCCATTCGTCTGGGACATCCCCCATGCAGTAAGAAGTTTCACAACACCAGGTAAAAGGCCAACAGGTTTATTTGGTAGCAAAAGCCACACAAGCTTTCGGAGCCCAAGCCCCTTCTTCAGGTGAGTGCTTACTGCTTTAACGCTTTTTCACTTGCAAAAACATGCCTGTAATTGCTGAATTGAAATCGAAGATTACCTCTTGTCAGGGGATGGTAGAGGTGGTCAAGTCTGCAATGTGTATGTCTTGAGGCGAGCAAACATGGGACGTGCTGATTAACAAAGACCCATGGAAAAATCAACCAATGACATCACTGCAGCACACGCCAGTGCAAGACAGAATAAGCCAGTCCATTGTAGGAGCAAGTTCACGAATCAGAAAGTTGGCAAAGCTGCCATCCTGTATATTTCAGTCTCATCCAGCATCAAACGATAACTTCCTTACTTCCTCTCACAAAATCAAAGAAGCTGATGCAATAAATTCACAAGAGTGGAGTATACAGTGAGCCGAAGTGCAAGATCAGTGGCTCTGTCTGCAATATTCTTTTCTTTATCCTGAATAAACTTTCTGAACACAAGTCTTGAGGACAATGGTTGTTCGAACGAAACATTGTGGAGTTATGTGGGCATCAATCAGAGACTGAGAGCTGATTGGCTGATAGGATATTGTGAATTTATTTGGCCCATCAGAATCCAACGCAGTGCATCATCGGGCTCTGATTGGGGGTTATCCCTTAGAGTGGGGAAACAAGGTGCAAGATTGTTTGACTTTCGAGGACAGAGCAGGCAGCAGAAAAGACATTCTCATTTTTTTAATAAGCAACAGCAATCCAGGTTTCTTGACAAGAATTGAGAAGACCAGGTAGCCTGGCAGGCAACCTGAACCAATGGCGAGTTTGTGAGCTTATACATACAACAAAGAAAATTGAAGCACAGGAACAGGCGCTTCGGCCCACCAAGCCTGTACCGACCATGCTGCCCGACTTAATAAACCAACCCCCTCTCCCACCCTTCTGGGGACCATAGTCGTCTATGCCTACGCAATTCTTGTTTTTTTCAAGATGACGCTTAAAATTAACTACCGTATGCTCTCCCACTCCCTCCCCCGGCAACAAGTTCCAGGCGTCCATCACCCTCTGAGAGAAAAATTTGCTTCGTACTTCTTCTTTAAATCTTGCCCCTCGCACCTTAAACCTGTCCCCCCTAGTAATTGATTCTTCCACCCTGGGAAAAATCTTCTGATTATCCACTCTGTCCATGCCTCTCATAATCTTGTAGACTTTATCAGGACGCCCCTCAACCTCCGCCGTTCCAGTGAGAACAAACAAAGTGTCTCTAACTTCTCCTCATAGCTAATACCCTCTGTACCAGGCAACATCCTGGTGAATATTTTCTATACCCTCTCCAAAGCCTCCACATTCTTCTGGTAGTGTGGCGACCAGAATTGAACACATATTCCAAGTGCAGCCGAACAAATGTTCTATGAAGCTGCAACATGACTTGTCAATTTTTAAACTCAATGCCCCAGCCGATTTAGGCAAGCATTTACCTTCTCCACCTGCATTGCCACTTTCAGTGACCTGGGTGCCTGTACACCCAGACCCCTTTACCTATCAATACTCTTAAGGGTTCTGTCGTTTAATGCATATGTCCTATCTGTATTAGACCTTCCGAAATGCATTGCCTCGCATTTTACCGGATTAAACTCCATCTGCCATCTCTCCGCCCAAGTCTCCAACTGATCTATATCCTGCTGTATCCTGGCTATCCGCAAATCCGCCAACCTTTGTGTCATCCGCAAACTGACTAATCAAACCAGTTACATTTTCCTTCAAATCATTTATAAATGTTACAAACAGCAAAGGTCCCAGCACTGATCGCTGAAGAGGGTCACTTGTTACAACCCTCCATTCAGAAATGCACCCTTCCACTGCTCCCCTCTGTTTTCTTTTACCGACCCAGTTTTGTATCAACCTTGCCAGCTCACCTCTAATCCCATGCGACTTCACCTTCTGCACCAGTCTGCCATGAGCGACCTCTTCAACGGCCTTACTGAAGTCCACGTAGACAACATCCACTGCTCTACCCTCAGCAATCATCTTCGTCACTTCCTCAAAAAACTCGATCAATTTCGTGAGACACGATCTCCACTTCACAAAACCATGTTGCCTATCACAAATATGTCCACTTATTTCCAAGTGGGAATAAATCCTGTCTCGAAGAATCCTCCCCAAGTTTATTTCTACTTTCCTTGTATTCCACACTTGTTCCGTGTGTTCCCAGCCACCTACCTTTGACAAATGCTTCTTTTTTCACTTGAGCTAGTCTCACAGTATCTCTCATTATCCAAGATTCCCAAAACTTGCCATACTTATCCTTCATCCTTACAGGAATGTGCCGGTACTGAATCCCCATCAACTTACACTTGGAAGCCTCCCACATGTGGGACTGAGCTGGGGTGAAACGAAAATGACGTTATTGCCTGTTGCTCTGTTTGAATGTTAGGTTTAAATGTTTCCCTGGAATGGGGCTGAGCACATCTGCTTTCTGAGCCAATGGAACTGATGAGCAGCATGTGACACTGGGTCTCTGTCAATGATAATATACCGACTATCTGTGAGATGGAGCTGACTGCATTGTTCTTTTTATCTCAGGTGGAAGGTGCAGAGAAGAATAAAAGGGATAGTATGTGATGGGATGGAGAGCAGAAGAGATTCAGTGATAAGAGTGACAAGCATGCGAGAGTTAAAGAGCTCAATCGTCACCATCCCACCACCGGGAATGGTACTCAATCGGTCGTAAATATTGCACTGAATCACTCAGAAAAAAGTTTAGGAAAAATACACTACGAATAATAACTTCTTAAAATAGACAAAATTCAACACAGAGATGTAAGATCTGAAATTATGAACTTTGGGAGAACTAATATGTAAAGTCAGTACACAGGAAATGCGAAATTACTGTACAGTGTAAATTGACAGAGACATTTTGATATTCTTATGTACAAAGTTCAGAACGCAGTTCCAAAATAATAATCCTTATTTGTGTTGATGATTTCGGAAAGTCGTTTTGTAAAAGCAGTGGGATCGTGCTGGAGCTTTAACCTCAGTAACCTGCAGTTTGACCTCAGGAAGGAGTCTTGCCTTCAATGCTGGTCACCACTCCTCAGCAAAAACACGAGAACGAGGACAGAGGAGGCTTACTGGGAGGGCTTGAAGGATGAAATTCTTAATTTAAAAGGAGCAGTTGGGGGAGTTTGTGGCGCTGTACTCGAACGTTAAAAAAAAATGAATCACCTAATAGTCATTTTGCAGATGATATGAGGTTTGGAAACAAAAAACAGGGAAAAGATTCCTTCCGTTTTTAGGTCAATAACTGGGGGTCACGGATAGTCCTTATTTGAGAAAAGATAGAGAGACGGGAGCAGAGACATCATTTTCATTCAGTGTTGGTGGGATCTGGAGAGTTACAGCCAAAAAAGTGGCAGAAGATAATTTCACATATAATTTTAAAAATGGAATTGGAAACTTGTTGAAAATGCGCATCTTACAGATGCACAACCATAAAAAAAAGAACAGGAAGAATCATCAAACAGCAATGCACAAAGGTATAATCAGATACTCAAATGAATACACACACACGCAGGAGGACAAAATATAATTGGACAAATCGTGACAAAGACAAAAGGCGAGATGGCCAGAATGACGGATGTTCGTAATTTTGCTGATTTTCGTTAATCCTCTGCAGACATTCCGTTCGAAAAACAATCCCTGTTGTTGAAAGGTGTGTGATATCATAGAACATAGAGCATAAAAAAGCTACAGCACTAACACGCCCTTCGGCCCACAAGTTGCGCCAAACAATTTCCTTACCTTCGAGGCTCATCTATAACCCTCTATCTTACTCAGCACCATGAACCTATCCAAAAGTCTCTTAATAGACTGAATCGTATCCGCTTCCACCACCACTACCGGCAGCCGATTCCACGCACCCACCACCCACTGAGTGAAAAACTTACCCCTAACATCTCCTCAACACCTACTCCACGGCACACTAAACCTGTGGCCTCTCATGACAACCATTTCAGCCCTGGGTAAAAGCCGCTGAGAATCCACTCTATCAATACCTCTCAACATCTTATACACCTCTATCTGGTGACCAGCCATCCTTCGCCTCTCCAAGGAGAATAAACCTAGCTCTCTCAACCTATCATCATAAGGCATACCACTTAATCCCGGCAACATCCTCGTAAATCTCCTTTCCACCCGTTCTATGGCTTCCACATCCTTTCTGTAATGATGCGACCGGAACTGGGCACAATACTACAGGTGGGGTCTTACCAGGGTCCTATACAGCTGCAGCATTATCTCCCGATTTCTAAACTCAATTCCTCTGTTGATGAAGGCCAGTATTCCATATTCTTCCTTAACCACAGCCTCTACCTGCGACACCGCTTTGAGCGTCCCATGAACCCGGACCCCAAGCTCCGTCGGTTCTTACACACTGCCAAGCGTCAAACTCTTAATAATATATTCTTCCATCCTATTCGACCTACCAAAATGAACCACCACACACTTATCTGGGTTGAAGTCCATCTGCCACTTCTCTGCCCAGTCTTCCATCTTATCTATCTCTCGTTGCAACTTCTGACATCCGTCTACACTATCCACAACACCTCCAACCTTTGTGTCATCAGCAAACTTGCCAACCCAGCCTTCCAATTCCTCATCCAGAATCACAGAATCACAGAAACCCTACAGTGCAGAAGTAGGCCATTCGGCCCATCGAGTCTGCACCAACCACAATCCCACCCAGGCCCTACCTCCAGATCATTTATAAAAATCACAAAGAGCAAGGGTCCCAGAACAGATCCCTGGGGCACCCCGCTGGTGACCGACCTCCACTCTGAAAAAGACCCATCTGCAACCACTCGTTGCCTTCTGTGGGAAAGACAGTTCTGCATCCACAAAGCACCATTACCTTGTATCCCATGCCCTTTCACTTTCTCCATTATCCTTGCATGGGGCACCTTATCAAACGCCTTACTGAAATCCATGTAAACCACATCTAACGCTCTTTTCCCGTCGAATTGTCTCGTCACATCTTCAAACAACTCAATCAGGCTCGTAAGGCATGATTTGCCTCGGACAAAGCCGTGATGGCTACTTCTGATCATACTATTCCTTTCCAAATGTCCATAAATCTCCCCTCTCAGGATCTTCTCCATCAACTTACCTACCACTGAGGTTAGACTCACCAGTCCATAATTTCCTGGGCAATCTCTTCTCCCTTCCTTGAATAATGGAACCACATCCGCCATCCTCCAATCCTCCGGAACCTCTCCCGTCCCCATTGACGACGCAATGATAATCTCCAGAGGATCAGTAATCTCTTCCCTCGCTTCCCACAGTAACCTGGGGTACATCCCTTCCGGTCCCGGCGATTTATCTACCTTGATGCTTTTCAACAGCTCCAACACACCTGCTTTGCTAATGCCCACATGCTCAATCTTCTCAGTCCACTGCAAGTCTGCACTGCAACTACCAAGATCCTTTTCCAGTGTGAATACTGAAGCAAAGTATTCATTGGGAACCTCTGCTATTTCAATCGGTTCAATACAGACTTTCCCACCGTCATATTTGATAGGTCCTACTCCTTCACATCTTATCCGCTTGCTCTTCACATACTTGTGGAATGCCTTGGGGATTTCTTTATCCTGTCTGCCAAGGCCTTCTCGTGTCCCCTCCTGGCTCTTCTAATTTCCCTCTTTAGTTCCTTCCTACTCGTCGTATACTCTTCTAGATTTCTAACATCCCCTAGCTCCCTGAACCTTTTGTATGCTTTTCTTTTCTCCCTGACTAAATCCATTACAGCTTTCATGCACCACGGTTCCTGTAACCTACCATAACTCGCCTGTCGCACCGGCACATTGCCGTGCAGAGCTCCAGACAAATATTCCTTGAAGATTTGTCACATTTCTTCCGTACATTTCCCTGAGAAAACCTCCATCCAATTTATGCTTCTAATTTCCTGCCTCATAGCATCATAGTTGCCCTTACTCCAGATAAACACTTTTCTCGCTCGGCTGATCCTTTCTCTCTCCAATGCTAGTGCAAAGGAGATAGAATTATGATCGCTAACCCCAAAATGCTCTCCCACTGATAGATCTGACACCTGCCCGAGGTTCATTACCTAATATCAAATCAAGCACTGCTCCTCTTGTAGGACTATCCACATACTGTGTCAGGAAGCTCTCCTGAACACACCTAACAAACTCCTCTCCATCTAAATCCCTTACCCTAGGGATATTCCAATCGATATTTGGGAAATTAAAATCTCCCATCACGACCACTCTTTTATTATCACATCTCGCCATAATTTGCTTCCCAATCTGCTCGCCCACAGCTCTGCTACTATTGGGCGACCTATAGAAAACAGCCAGTAAATTTACCGACCGCTTCCTGTTCCTAACCTCCACCCACAGAGATTCTGTGGACTATCCTTCCCTGGCATCCATCTTTTCTACAGCTGTGACACTATTCCTGATCAACAGTGCCACTCACCCACCTCTTTTGCCGCCCTCCGTGTCCCTCCTGAAACATCTGAAACCCAGCACTTGAAGTACACAGTCATGACCCTGAGATAACTAAGTCTCTGTAATGACCACCACATCACACTACCAAGCAGCGATCCACGTTCTAAGCTCATCCGTTGTGTTCACTCTACTCCTTGCTTTAAAATAAACGCATCTCAACCCTTCTGTCTGAGCGCTCCCCTCCCGCTTCACCTGCCTATCTTCAGTCTCACACTGCCGACCAGCCCCTCTTATTTTTACTCTAACCTCCTCTCTCCCAGACACCACATTTTGATTCCCACCCCCCAACCATTCTAGTTTAAACCGTCCCCAGTAACCTGAGCAAACCTTCCCGCCAGAATATTGGTCCCCCTGGGATTTAAGTGAAACCCGTGCTTTTTGTACAGGTCGCACCTGCCCCTAAAGAGGTCCCAATGATCCAGGAACCCGAATTCCTGACCCCTGCTCCAAACCCTCAGCCACTCATTCATCCTCCACCTTATTCCTTTCCTTCCCTCACTGTCTCCTGGCACAGGTAGCAATCCTGAGATTACTACCTTAGCGTTCCTTTTACTTAACTCCCTACCTAACTCCCTATATTCTCTTTTCATAACCCCTTCCCCTTTCCTGCCTCCGTCGGCAGTACCACCATGCACCACGACCTCTGGCTCCTCTCCCTCCCACTGAAGGATTTCTTCGACTCTGTCGGAAACATCCGTGATCCCGGCTCCAGGTAGGCAAACGACCATCCACAGAAACGCCTGTCTGACCCCCTCACTGTGGAGTCACCAATCACCACTGCCTTCCTACTCCTTTCCTTACCTTTTTTGCTCCAGGGATGCACTCCACACAGGAGGCACGACCACTTCTGCTTCCCCCAAATGGGCTGTCCCCGACAACTGTACTCAAACAAGAGTACTTATTCATAAGGGGCACAGCCACTGAGGTACTCTGAACCACCTGACTCTTTCCTTTCCTAACTGTGACCAACTCGCCTGATCCTTGTGGAACCGGTGTAAACATCTGCTGATAACTCTGATTATCCACCTGCCTGTTACCACCTGCTTATAACTCTGATGGGGAACGAATTCTCGAGTTTCCATCAATTGCACGAATATTATTTTCTTCACTTCTTCTCAACACTCCATGAAACATTCTCCATTGGTTTTGAAGAAATATTGACCAGGTTAGTTGTATGCTCTCTGGTGTCTAGATTAAAGATGGGAGATCGAATTGAGTAATGTAGAACACTAAAGCTGACTGACAGAGAAGACGTGGAAAGTATGTTTTTTTTTAGTGGGGCAATCTAGAACGCAAGGCCGTAGTTTTAGGATAAAGGGTAGCAGATTTATAACTGAGACACACTAAGTGTCACAAGTCTGTGAATTCCAATACCTCAGTGTGTGGTGCGTTTCAGGACATTGAGTAAATTGAAGGAAGAGTGATGATTGTTTAATTAGTAATGCGTGGGAAGTTTATGGAGCTGGGGCAGGAAGGTGGAGTCGATGTCGAGATAAGATTAGTCGTGATGGCATTGAGTATTGATGAAAATTCGAGCGGTTGAATTGACTAACACCTGCTCCGAGATCTTAATATTCACTTGTCCTGTATGTTGTGGGGAGGTAACACCATCATTTTGAGGCTTTGAGATGAAAGACTGGACGCTGTACCAACTGAGGTCCCCAGACTCAATGGTATACGAGTGTTTCATAGCTGTTTTCACTTTATGATGAAAGTCACCAGAGCTTTTCACAGTTGCTCCTTTGGTAATGCATTTCCCTCTCAGGCCTCCCTTTGAGTTCATTTCACAAATCTTCTAACTTGCACCAACTACTCACTACTTCCCAGTGGCATGATACGTGACAACTATTGTTCGTCAGTTAACTGTACTGTGTCTGCTGAAGTCAATGCAATTGCTCAACATTTTTATTCCTGAATGCATGCAAGTACGTTTCAGATCAAAATAGGTTTAATCACTAATCAATTTTGATTTATTAAATAGCACATGTCTCTTCCAAAATTGTTACTAATTATGAGTTTCCATGAACTAACTTGAATAAATGGGATTAAAAAAATGTATGGAAGGAAATGCGGCAAGGCTGCAGACATCTGTGAAATAAAACAACAAAAAAAACAGGACGACATTTTGTGGGATTATGCTATTGAACAAAGCTTGAGAGGCAGGTAGGGTAGATTAGAATCGCAGGATTGATACCGTGCATAAGAATGCCATTCGGCCCATTGTGTCTTCAGTGCCTCTCCCAATGTGCAAAGCGACTAGGTTGCATTTTCCTGCCTTTTCCCGCACCCTTGCAGTTTGCTTATATTCAATTAATGAGCTATTGTCCTCCTAAATTCCTTTATTGAACCTGCCACTCCCATGGGTCCAGGCACTGCATTGCAGACCTGAGCCACATGTTTTGTGAAAATGTTTATTTTCTCCCAGATTACGTTTGCTTGCTTTGCAAATCCCTTTAAATCCATACCCTCTCGTTCTGGATCTGTTTAAGAGTGGAAACTCTTTCTCATTATCTAATCTCTCCAGTTCCCAGGTGAATTTGAACATCTCTAAGACCTCCTCCTCTCCAAGCAGAACAATCCCAACTTCTCTAATGCATCTTCACAAGGGAATTTCCTCACCTCCCAAAGAATTTATGTCTCGCTGAAGTCTAACTAGTGTCTGACCCCAGTTTAACGTAACCTCCTTCTGCTTGTACTCATGCTCCTCTTAAGAAAGCCTCTGATACTTAACCCCATCGCCCATCAATAATCTTGGCGTATAGGCACATAGATCGTTCGGCTCATTCATACCCTTGATATTTGTGCCCCTTATTTCATGTTGTCTCCCCATGTTCTTCCTACCAAAATGCATCACCTCATGATTCGCCTGAATAAGCTTCCTCTACCTCCTATCCTCGCACTCCACCAACTTGGCACTGCATTCTTGAAGTTCTACACTATCATCATCACAGTTTGCAATATATCCAAGTTTCATATCAGTGTAAAATTTGGAATTATCCCCTGAACACCAATGTGCAGATCATTAACATATGTCAGCAAAAACATGGATCATAAAGCCAATCCGTGGGGAATTCCACTGCATACCTTCCACCAGCCTGAAATATATCCACGAATCTGCCTATTACTCAGCCAATTTATTTGGGCATTGCCACTCTCAATTTATTCTATGAACTATAAGTTATCCTCAAAAGTCCATTGCGTGAAATTGCAATGAATGTGTTTGGGAAGATTGTATGTACCATGTCAACAGCATTACCTTCATTGTCCCTTCCTGCTACCTCGCAAAAAGCTATGGAAAGGAAGGTCTTCCTGTTCCATGCCCAATGTTCCATGTGATTCCTAATAGTATCCAGAATTTTCCTTCTATAAGGTTCCCACCACGGTCATTAAGGCACGTGGTCTGTAATTATAGTGTTATGCAATTGTTGGGCGTAAGGCTTGCAATTCTAGAGTCCTCTGGAACTAGGCTGAGTCAAGGGAATGCTAAACGATTCTGGCCAGTGTCCCTGCAATTTCCAATCCCAGTTCCTCCACTGTCCATCACATGCAGTTCCAGTAGCCTATCACCGTAATTTTCTGAAAGTTTAGGAAATGTATCCTCATTACTAATGCCGATAGTTTCAAAGAGCAGAGCTCCCTCTTCTTTCACCATAGACCCAGTCGAATATACCTCCTAGGCAAGGACACAGGCACAAAAGTCACTGAACATCTCATTCAGGTTCCTCACCTCATTGTGTAAATTCCCTTGTTGGTTCCTAACAAGCCCTGCTGCTCCCTTTATCACCCTTGCACTACTGACGTAGAATTTTATTTTACTTTTCTCACAATCCCTCTTCCCTTCTTGTCTTTGCTTTTTCGTCTCCCCTCTGAAACTTTGTATTCTGCCTCGTTCTCACGAAAAAGCACCGGCTGCCAAATGTTCAACTCAGCAAACAATCCAAAATACATGATTTAATTGTAACTTAATATATGACCAAGATTTATTTTTACAAATGCATTATGTCGATTTAATATTCAACACATTGATGAGAACTCGATCGTTTCTGATTAATTTACCGTTCAGTTTGCGAGACTGCCTGGGATTGAATATCGATAAAATTGCTGGAGACACTTTGTTTAACAACATCGAACAAGAATAAACGATGTTCTAATGAGTATTGGGAAACACGAGTCTGAGTTCAATGGAGAATATCAGTCAGTGCCTGGGTGAGAATAGATGACAAGTTACTTCCTTCGGTGGAATTCAGGTTGTTTCCTACAGTTGAATATTTTTTTTACGGAATCCGAATTGTTAAAATGGATTTTATCTCGCAATGAATCTGGAACAGGCAACAATCGAGATTACAGGAAGGTTTCAGGGAAGACATCCACTTTGACAATGGCATGACATTTTATGCATTTTGCCTGGTACCAATTGATACATTCTAGGTGATTGTTGAACTGACAGCGATAGCAGTTTCCCCAATATAAGGAGATTTCCTCTGCTGTCCTTAACTCTGAGCTGTCGTATTCGCAATTCATACTGTTCTCGCTGGCATTCGCCTAAAAGTGTATTTCACGAGAACTGGAATCATTGTATTCTCATTTACTGGATAAACTCGGGATTAATGTCCAGGGAGGTTTCACTAAATACTTCAGGTCTTCTCTAAACTTCCTCTGGGTCGCTGCATAAATACATGGATTTTGCAAACAACTCAAGAACTTCAGGAAAGCTCCGGTTTCAGTCGCGACGTATGCAGGGTCCATGTGATCGCCTCGGTAATAAGAGCTGCTTATGAGCCTGGCAGTAACAAAGCTCACAGCAGCCTTCAACCATAACAGCATAAATATTCCGGATATGGAGAAGGGTAAAATCGTGGATTTCCTTCTACTCTCCATTTCTGTATCACTGTGACTCTCACTTTTGTGATTTTGCAATCTCCTGCGAGCTCGGTTGGCTAGTAAAATGCGTTGAACAGTTAAAGCATTAAACACGGCAATTAGAATAAAAGGAAGGCAAACAACCCAGGCGCTGTGAAGCCAGACAGACGCTTTGCCCAGCTGTGAGGTAAAAAACGGCACATTTGACTGGCAGCCCCAATGCATCTTGTTAATTATCCGCTGAGTTTCAAAGGCAAACAGAAATATAATGTCCTTCAAAAAACTAAATGCAGATAATGTTGTTATAACTAGAGCCGCAGTTCGCTGTGTGCAATATGTTGTGTTAAACCTCCGACAGCAGAGACAGAAAAAAAACGATCAAATGTGAAACAAACGGTAAACCAAACAGACAAATCAAAGGTGATAAAAGTCACGTATAGAATGAATTTGCAGACAGGGGTGAGGGTGAGAAATGAAAATGGAAAGCGATTGGTGAAAATAGGATTAATTAGGACATTGATGATCATGATCAGCAGATCTGCTGTTACCATGACCACCATATAGACTCTGATACATTTGGAAATGCCGCATTTGCCTCGGCTGAGAATGACAATTGTCAGCAGTTTTGCTGTAAGGAAGAGAAAACATAAGTAATATTACATTGTCTCATTTTACTCATTCTCGTTTTCTCAGCCAAAACATCAATGCAGACAATGTGAGAACAGGAACAAAATTGGAGCCATTGTCGATTAAATCTGCTCACGAATTTCCGAGGAGCTGCAGAGCGCACATTGACCAAGATGTCAAGACGACAAATGCCCTGCATTGGATGCTCAAAGAGTATTGAAATCTCAGCAATGTTATTGGCTTGTAGAAAATGAGTAAAGTGTACACCTGGCAGAAAAAATTGCTTCAGGAACTACGAACTCTTTGATAATGATATCAAGAAAAACGTTGCCTCATCCACTATGCAGTATCATTCCAACACAGTTTGAAACTGTTTCGCAATAAATAGATTGCAAGGGCTTACCTGGGACACTGACAGCTGCGAGTATTGGATAGTAATACTCCTTTACAATTAGAATAAGAGGTCCTCCCATTTCCTTCAAAAATGGTTAAATTATACAGGAGCTGAAAATCATGTACAGGCAATGACAGGGAACTTGCATTTGTGCACGCATCACTCCTCCAGGGAGTCAATCACATCACTCCTCCAGGGAGTCAATCAAATTAATTCATAACTAGGACTGTGACAGTCATTAAACAGATATGGGATACAGATCAGTCAGAGATGCTCAATTGCTGGGGTAAATTGAACGTGTACATGTATGTTGTCGCGGACTTTTCGGCAGTGATGGTAGAATCTCCGACTATCAAATAGCTGACTAGGAAACCCTTGAAATCTGGCCACCGATCTTTAGATTGTTTTGGAAACATTTCATGGTCGATTATCAGCTCGGTTTGCAGATTTATGAACGCAGGTCCATGGCTATCAGATCTGGAACTGGGATTGCAGTCATGATGTGGAGATGCCGGCGTTGGACTGGGGTAAACACAGTAAGACGTTTAACAACACCAGGTTAAAGTCCAACAGGTTTATTTGGTAGCAAAAGCCACACAAGCTTTCGACATTAACCTGGTGTTGTTAAACTTATTACTGGGATTGTAACCAGACCTTTTAGCTCAGAAGCAGGTATATTACCCATTGTCCGCAAAACATCCTTCAATGGACGGATTCTATTGAGTTTACATTTGTTACTGTTTGATGCTTATGTTTAAGAGAAAAGGTTGATATCGAAATGAGAAAATATTAGAATTAAACAGAAACAGAATTGTTTATAAATGTTATGTGAAATGCCGCAATGCTGGTAAAGACTCTATTTCTACTGGATTGGTAAACATAGTCACCCCGTTACTATTCGTTCTCCCTGGGTCCTTGACTCAATTGCCGTGCCTCAAATACGTCAGATGATGCAGGGAAAAATAGATAAATGCGATGAAGGCAGGATTGTAGTTGGAGATGACAGGATTCATTCAGTACTAGTTTAACTTTACGGTGTGCAAATCCCTTCTGTTTTGGTGGCCAGCTTTCTCTGGTGCAAGTTGAACTCCTTGAGGGAGATGTCAACGTGTTTTGCAACAGCGAGTAGTGCACACACTCATAAATTTAGTATGGTCATTCTTCTTTGTGATTCAGATAGAGTATATGTACACCTGAGGTGACAGTGCTCCTCCTCTCGAATAACTGTTGTACCTGTTAATGATGTGGAGATGCCGGCGTTGGACTGGGGTAAACACAGTAAGAGGTTTAACAACACCAGGTTAAAGTCCAACAGGTTTATTTGGTAGCAAATACCATTAGCTTTCGGAGCGCTGCTCCTTCGTCAGATGGAGTGGAAATCTGCTCTCAAACAGGACACAGAGACAGAAAATCAAGTTACAGAATACTGATTAGAATGAGAATCTCTGCAGCCAACCAGGTCTTAAAGATAGAGACAATGTGCGCAGAGTTGCTGAGCAGAACGTGATAGCCAAGTTCTGCACACATGAGGACGGCCTAAATCGGGATATTGGGTTTATGTCACACTGTCAGTAACCCCCACAGCTTGCCTCCTGGACGTGCAGAATCTCACTGGCTGTCTTGTCTGGAGACAATACACATCTCTTTAACCTGTGCTTAATGCACCCTCCACTCACATCGTCTGTATCTTTAAGATTTGGTTGGCTGTAGAGATTCGCATTCTAATCAGTATTCTGTAACTTGATTTTGTGTCCCTGAGCCCTGTTTGAGAGTAGATTTTCACTCCATCTGACGGAGGGCAGCGCTCCGAAAGCAAATGGTATTTGCTACCAAATAAACCTTTTGGACTTTAACCTGGTGTTGCTAAAACTCTTAGTGCATTTGTTAAAGCCAGACTCTGCACTAAACAGATGTCAGTGGTCACTTTTGTGAAACCACTAGTACATTGCCTGCTGTAATTGTGAAGATAGCTCTCCTTTTGCATTGGCCCACTCCTGAGCGACAAACGCTGAAACTTGCCTTGCTTTGTAACACTCGACACACCGCTCTCTATCCTGACATGAAGATTATTTAAAATCCCGTGCTCCGAGCTCATGCACGATATGGTATGCTGCTCACGAACAAATTTCACCCCATTTCTTCCGTGGCAACGCATAGATCATGGAATGCCGACAGTGCAGAAGGGGGTCATTCGGCCCATCGAATCTGCACCGACACCAATCCCACCCAGGTCATTTCCCCGCTTCGCTACCCTGCTAATCCCACAAATCGATCACATGCCGGGACAATAAGGGTTACTTTAGCCACCTAAGGGTTAATTAATTCCACTAGCCCGCTCATCTTTGTGCTGTGGGATGAAACCGCAGCACCCAGACGAAACCCACAGAAACAAGGGGAGAACGTGCAAACTCCACAAAGGGAGTGAACAAAACCCGGAATTGAACCGGAATCCCTGGAGTTGTGAGGCAGCAGTGCTGAGCACGGTGCCACAGCACATTTTCTGATGTTTTAATTAAGCATTTAGTTTTATTGCTGATATACAGTGTTCAGCTCCCTGGCCCTGGCGTGGGTTTCCTCCGGGTGCTCCGGTTTCCTCCCACAGTCCAAAGATGTGCGGGTTAGGTTGTTTGGCCGTGCTAAAATTGCCCATTAGTGTCTTGAGATGGGTAGGTTAGAGGGATTAGCGGGCAAATATGTAGGGATATGCAGGTCGGGTCTGGGTGGGATTGTGGTCGGTGTAGACTCGATGGGCCGAATGGCCTCTTTCTACACTGTAGCTTCTCTATGATTCTACTTATATCATATTTCTTTCCACTGAATACACCGTAAATGTCAATATAAGCTTTCATGCTACACCAGTTATAGAGATGGTTGCACGCCTCCTGGCATTTCCTAAGGTAGTGTCTGTAACATATTTAACTCCCAGGTACAATCTTCCTCTCCACATCTAGTTGCATTCTTTATTCCTGGAATATGAGTTTCAAAAATGATGGACAGTAAGTTACTTACGCATGCTAATTATGTGCAAGGAATCCCGCCCGACGTGGTTCCAAACATGTAGACATGGATCTAAACATTAGGCGCACGTTTGCCCTGTTCCAGATGATTCGTGTCATCCTCACTATTCCTGACACAATTTTAATCATTTGCAAATTTTGAATTTCCACTGCATTCCAATACCCAAATTATTTATATATCAGACACGTGCACTAATCATCAACAGGTAAGCGCTGTTTAGCCAAGGTGTTTTCATGAGAAAGGCACTGGGACGTCAGGCTTTCCAAGCAGCCTCTTCAAAAAGGCTCAAGATTGAACATATTCCTTAAATTTGCAGAAAATGGATGCCTGCCTGTGACTGTATGTCACTAATAACAAGTGTCAAAGAGACAAGATGAGAACTCGATAGAACATTGGTTATTGTTGTAGTTATTAGAGCACTGCAGCTTGTTCAGCAGTGTTGCTTAATCTCGATTTCACATCAAATCGAATATCGCTTGCAGTTTTTGCAAGCACACTGGTTGAGTACTATGAACAAGCGAACAACCATGTGATTTAATTGATCAGCGAATTGACTGGTCATGCATCCTGCGCGTTTGGCATAAAGGATACTGAAATCCATACATGGCAATGCAAAATTTTGTGGCAGGTTGATGATATTTCAGGAGTGACGGCAGCATCCTGATAGTGGACGAAAGCAGCCGTATAGCCATTGCTTGGGAGCAGCTGAAACGTCTTGCTTTACTTGCTTTTTATTTTGTTTTTAAATCGTTTGTCTTCTGGATTATTAGAGGCGCAGGTGACATTTTTCAAGTGCAAGACGTCGTGGTATTGGCCCATTTGCAAGTTTTCTCAACGCACAGTGAAACACTGATCTCCTCGGGTCTGATCTATTTACAAGCAGAATAGGTTTGACGCACTTTATGCCTTGCTGCAGAGCATAAGATGAACAAATAGTCCGATCTCTATTGCTAAGATTGTTGATAGGCGTTTTGTTGATTTGCCTATGTCTCGCCCTTTCTGAAATATATCCAGCTTTCAATTGAAGCATATGATTCCTAATGCTCACTTGCTGTTCCCGGTGAAACCATTAATGAGCATGAACTGTCACTATCCATACAAAACTAACACTGAATTTATTGCATTTAAATTGACAGCCATATATATCAGTTACTTTACTTGTAATATGAAACATATTTTCCAGATATGGGGATGGGACTTCTCGTGCAATTGCCCATCCAGACGGGGCGGCTTGGTGGCGCAGCGGTTAGCACTGCTGCCTCACAACGCCAGAGACCTAGGTTTGATTCCCGGCTTGGGTCGTTTCTGTGTGGAGTTTACATGATCTCCCCGTTTCTGCGTGGGGTTCCTCCAGGTGCTCCAGTTTCTTCCCACAATCTTAAAGACGTGCTGTTTAGGTACATTTACCCACACAGGCGCCAAAGTGTGGAGACAAGGGGGATCTTCACAGTCGCTTCATTGCAATGCAATGTAAGCCTTACCGGTGACTAAGGAATAAACTTAAGACATTTGTCACGAACGTCGCTTGCTTTTTGACTCCTTATTCAGGCTCATCACTAACCTCATTTGTAATTTAAAAGACGCAGCAAGACATATCACGAACCTCACATTGTTCTTTATTTCCCGATCCAAACACACGATTGATCTCATTTTAGCGCATTAAACCATCCAGATATATCATCGAAATCATTTGTACTTTCAGCATTCATGCTTGCCACAATTTTACTGAAGCTGCCAATGCGGTTACATCACTGACTTTTATTTTCTGCAGCTATCCATCCAACAACATTGGATGTTTATATGCATAGAACACAACTTAAAATGTTCTTCGCAGTGACATTATGAAGCCAAATTTGGCAAGATCCAAGGAGATATTAGATGAGAAGGCGACAGGTTTAATCAAATATCTGGCTTAAAATGTTTTCAATCGTTGATCAGAAGCTGGGAGGATATTTATGATCTCAGAGCCCGGGCTTCTGAAGGTTTTGCTACCACTTGTGCGGTGATTCAAATGTGTTCCACAGGAGGCAAGAACCCATTGAACACTGGATGAATGTTAAACATGGAGGATTTTTTTTAAGAACAAAATGTTGCTTGTCAGACAGACATTGCATTTCATGGAGCACGAGCACTAAGAGTTGAAGGGAAAGTCTACGAGAAAAGCATCAAGGAGCAGTGTTTTGGTTAACTTCATTTTTTATGGATATTTTATTTTGTAAGTCTTTCCAGTATTTTAGTTTAAAAAAAGTAAGTTGACAATTTCAGCAACCGAAGAGCGAAGAGAAAGATGAGGTCGAAGGAAGCTCATAAAGGCGGAAGTAGAGATTCGTTGCGATGGCCTGCATACTTCGTCAGAGTCTCGCCAACTGCACTAACCACGACCGCAGTCTGCCGTGCATCTCAAATCAAATGTCGAAACACTTTTAAAAAAGTATTTGCATTGGCTCAGTAAATCGCCAAGAAAGCACATTGCATCGGTAGTAAGTGCGTAAGGTGCGAAGGCCATTTGTCAATATTCTCAATATTTAATTTCAAGAAATGTTTGCTTAAACAGCACTTGACGTCGGACAAGCAGTGTTGAAGTTTCGAGACTATGAATGGGAATATCTGAGGTGGCAGCGGCGACGTGTTAATCTCCACATGAATGAACTAACCGTGCTGCATGGAAGCATGGAAGGGAAAGAGGAAGGGCCACGGAGAGATGCAGGAATAGGCGGAATAAATATTGATGATGAAAGCAAAATACTGCAGATGCTTAAATCTGAAGCAAAATCAAAAAATGCAGGAAAATCTCAGCATGTTTGGCAGCATCTCTCGGGAGATAAATAGAGCCAACTTTTCGAGTCCAGATGACGCTTTGTGAGAACCGAGAGCAATGGAAATCAGCAGAGATTTATACAATGATGGTAGGGATTGGATGGTAGGAAGGAAATGCAATTCTCGTGACGGAAGGCTGAGAAGGTGCAAAAAGTGTCCACTAAGGGATCAGAATGCGTGATTGCAGAGCAAATGTGCAGATTGTTGAATGAATGCCTGAGGAATGTAGCAGTTGAACTGAAGTTGCGTGGGGAGTGGGGAGGGGGCAGAAATAAAACTGGAATTCTCCTTCAGGGCAACTGCTGCATTCCTCAGGCAGTGCTTTAACAACTGTACCACTGTTCTGCTATTCACATATTCCGGTCACTTAATGGATATTTTAGCACCTTCGCAGCCTCCTATTTATTCACTAACATTCACTTTGACTCATTCCACACCCCTTCCCCCTAACTCTGGCACACCCTCATGGTATAAATCTCTGCTGATTCTCTTTGCTCTCAGCTCTGATGAAGCGTTATCTACACTCGAACGTTTGGCTCTAACCTCACCCCACAGATGCTCTCAGACTTCCTGCGATTTTCCAGCATTTTCTGGATTTTTTCATGTTACATATTGATGATGATTTGCTTCGTACAATTTGACTAATATGAATTAACCCGGTGCGAAACAATCCTAAACTACTCAATTTGGATATCAGTGTTTAGCTGTGTCAAGTACTGCAGACTGATATAGAGGGACGGTGAAGGGACGTCTATTTTGTCATTATCATACTGGCTACCATTTTAGATGTTGACAAAATTAATTCGTTGTTGTGATAACAACGCGCAAATGATTGGATGGATACATAGAAGTATTTCTGGAAAAGATTTGGGAAGCCACATTTGAATGCAATGGAGAAAAAAGTGCGTCCGAAACTGGGTGATAGTTTTGAATGAGACAACAGCTCAGGATTCCTTTTTATAGAAAAACTGTTAAATCCACGAATACGATCATGAAGAGATGAAAAAATAATTGGAGGACAGAGATAAGTAGTAATATAAGATACATGGCAGTCATGGCCTGTCTTGTACTCGTCCATACAAGCATAACAAGGTGAATAATCTATCATGCATTTCCGTGATTGCATTGACACAATCACATCGTGACTTCTTGCCCTACCCATTTGGCTGTGAGTGTGCATTGTTTTCTTGATTGATTAATTGAAAAAAAAACAGATTCTATCTTGACCTACTCTCTGAAATTGGATTGAGTCACCCCATAAATAAATGTATTTGTGCAGCTAGTTAAGTTCCTCATCATAGAACCAACTTGTCGAAATACTAACATCTAATTATTCTCATAATCACGATTCCCTTCTGAAATTTCATCATGTTATAATTCTATAACATTTACTGGCCACATAAGTATGAAACTGCCCGATATGGCAAATAGTAAAATGATGTGGAGATGCCGGCGTTGGACTGGGGTACACACACTAAGAAGTTTCACAACACCAGGTTAAAGATTGGTGTTATTAAAACTTCTTACTGTAAATAGTAAAATCACAGACTTCCTTCTGCTTTCCATGTCTGGGTCACATTGTTTCCCCCATTTACTCAAACACATCAGGCTCTTCCGTACTGCATTGGATATTAGTATGTGTCTAACTGTCAACGCATTGAAAAGCAGAATTAAAGCGAATGACATCAGTGGTGCTACATTTTTATCAAATCAGTCAAATGCAACCCATCAAGCTTCAGTGTCATAGCTTGACATCAGAAAGCAGAAGGATGGTATCAAAGCAGGATTAAACACAAAACAGTACAGGCCCTTTGTTTTAAAGAAAGCAGAATGAGAGCTGTGACTAGAACAACTTTTGTATTTTTTTACTGCAATATTCAGCTTTTAGCTTCTGGCCACAGAGGACGACAAATATTTTAAACGAAAAAGTTACAGTGAACCACAAAGAAAAATCTCTGACAGCAAGGACCAGGGCAAAGTTCACAGAACATACAGCTGTGATTTCCAGAATAGATCCCCGGGAATAAGAACGATTGATCTGCCTCAATATGACCTTGGGCATAATGACCAATATACCTGGTGCTGGTAGAGAGGCCACTCATCCCCGGGCAGAATCACAATGGCCATTACATTAAGTGTAGGAAGGGAAGGAAGGGAGACAGCAAATTATTGATCGACATTCTTCAAGACAGTGCTTCAGCACATGGCATATTATCAAAATATATGATTTCAGAATTGGTCATATGTTAACAAAAATCTCAGCTACAAGTCAACCTCAGTTCGAACACCCACTGACCAAGTTATAAAAATGTGAAGAGAGGCTGAGCAGCACCTCTGGCACTCTTTCAACCTCTCCTTCCACTCCACTGACACATACCCCGCACCTATGGTGCCTCGCAATAAGCTACATGATGGCATAAAGATTGATAAATCGCCGGGTCCGGATGGGATGTACCCCAGGTTACTGTGGGAGGCGAGGGAAGAGATTGCAGAGCCTCTGGCGATGATCTTTGCGTCGTCGATGGAGACGGGAGAGGTGCCGGAGGATTGGAGGATTGTTGATGTGGTTCCGATTTTCAAGAAGGGGAATAGGGATAGCCCAGGTAATTAACGACTGGTGAGTCTAACCTCAGTGGTTGGTAAACTGATGGAGAAGATCCTGAGGGACAGGATATATGAGCATTTAGAGAGGTTTAGTATGCTCAAGAATACTCAGCATGGCTTTGTCAAGGGCAGATCGTGACTTACGAGCCTGGTGGTGTCCTTCGAAAATGTGACTCAACACATTGACGAAGGGAAGGCGGTAGATGTGGTTTATATGGATTTGAGCAAGGCATTCGATAAGGTCCCCCATGCAAGGCTTCTAGAAAAAGTGAGAGGGCATGGGATCCATGGGGCTGCTGCCGGTGGATCCAAAACTGGCTTGCCCAAAGGAGGCAGAGAGTGAGTATAGATGGGTCATTTTCTAAATGGAGGTCGGTCACCAGTGGTGTGCCCCAGGGATCTGTTCTGGGACCCTTGCTGTTTGTCAGTTTCATAAATGACCTGGATGAGGAAGTGGAGGGATGGTTTGGTATTTTTGCAGACCACACGAAGGTTGGTGGGGTTGTGGATAGTCTGGAGGGATGTCAGAAGTTACAGAGGGACATAGATAGAATGCAAGACTCGGCGGACAATTGGCAGATGGACTTCAACCCAGAGAAATGCGCCGTGGTCCATTTTGGAAGGTCACATGGGATGAAGGAATACAATATAAAGGGAAAGACTCTTGGTATTGTAAAGGATCAGAAGGACCTTGGGGTCCGGGTCCATAGGACTCTAAAATCGGCCCCGCAGGTGGAGGAGGAGGTTAAGAAGATGTATGGTGTGCTGGCCTTTATCAATCGAGGGATTTAGTTTAGGAGTCCGGGGATAATGATGCAGCTTTATAAGACCCTCGTCAGACCCCACTTGGAGTACTATGCTCAGTTCTGGTCGCCTCAGTATAGGAAAGATGTGGAAAAGATTGAAAGGGTGCAGAGGAGATTTACAAGGATGTTGCCTGGATTGAGTGGCATGCCTTATGAGGATAGGCTGAGGGAGCTCGGTCTTTTCTCCTTGGAGAGACGAAGGATGAGAGGAGACCTTTTAGAGGTGTATAAGATGTTGAGAGGCATAGATCGGGTGGACTCTCAGAGGCTTTTTCCCATGGTGGAAATGTCTGCTACGAGAGGACACAGGTTTAAGGTGCTCGGCGGTAGGTACAGGGGAGATGTTCGGGGTAAGTTTTTCACACAGAGGGTGGTGGGCGAGTGGAATCGGCTGCCGTCAGAAGTGGAGGAGGCGAACTCAATAGGGTATTTTAAGAGACTCCTGGATGAGTACATGGGACTGAATAGGATGGACGGTTATAGGTAGGTCGAGAAGGTAGGGATGTGTTCGGCACAACTTGTGGGCCGAAGGGCCTGTTTGTGTTGTAGTTTTTCTATGTTTCTATGCTTCTATAAAATTCACCTGGGTTCGGGACTTGACATGCAGAATCTGACACTTCTACTTTCACCTTCCCTTCCCAATGACCTTAACTTTTGACAACACGCTGCCCACTTCTCCTCCTACAAAATAGGAGGGCTTTCGTCATGGTTAGAAGTAAAACAGGTTGATTGTGATTATCAGCATCCCTAGAACAGAAATGAAATTTATTCCTTAAGTTGTGAAACAACAGCTCGGTGACCAGGACTTCACTCCTCTTTTGTGTTATAGAGCAGGGATTTTGAGAGCATTCAGTTTTCCTGCCCCAGATGCAGAGAGTCCACGTATCGTTTGTTGTGGACTGGTGGGATGGTCAACAGATTTTTGGGACCATGCTGGGGGAAGCAGATTAATTAATGCTAGTAATTTTTGCAATTATTGTATTTGAATAATCATAATTCACGTTGCGGTAGACTTGCATGCAGAATCACCGCTGCCTAGCTGTCCACCTGCTCGTCACTAGTCAACATCTATTTCCGTGAAAATACCACTACAACAATATCACTGGATCTCACATTGCACGTTTTTACGAAAAACCTTTAAATAATTAAAAAATCCATCCATGTATAAAATACTGAACACATACATGTTTCAAGATAAAAATCCATAGAGTAGCTTGTTGAGACAAATAAAACAAAGAGTTGAAAGCACAACCAACTTGTTCTACTTCGCTGACTCACCCAGGTGCAGTATAATTCTACAGCGATATATATTCCAGTAATATTCATTGCCTCTGTCTCAGAGAGCAGTAAGAGAGGTTCTACAACAGAAAATAATGTTCCCATAAAAGTTGGAGATCTTATAAGTTATGGAAATATGTTTTCAATTGGGACAATATTTCCAACCCAGATGCAGAGCCAATTCCATGTATTTTGATGTCAACTAACTGGAAAATAATCAGCGCAGATTCAAAGCAAACCCCAGTTCAGCTCAGGTTTTCACAACTTCACTGATTTCAGTCAGTTACCAGGAACTCCTATTACACAAGTATCATATGGAAGATTTCTTATGATATTTTGAATTGCAATGTACATTCTGTCAGTATAAGCAAATACCCCCTTGTGCAATTGGCAGTCTCTCTGATGACACTCTGAAATCATATGTTGCCAGTATTGTTTGTATATATATACAATTCAAGAGCTCCATGGGGAAACTGGTGTTGCAACAGGACAAAAAAAAGTTATATTCGCAATTTGAATGTACGCATTGTGAAAGCTCAGTTTATCCCCATCGATCTCTGAGATTGTATAAGAGAGCTCCAAACACTGGACAGATCTGATCAAAGCAAGTAGCTATTGCAACTTGGAAGCTGTATTCACTTCACTTGGCAATGTTCCATTCTGCACTATCAGGGTCACCTCCATGTATCTTATTGAGTGATAGCTTTCAATCTGCTCTCGCTGTCAATTCATAAAATTAAAGAAAAAATAGATAGTTTTCGTCTGGCTGCTCCAATTCAATAGTCGATGTGGCTGCCCTATTTAAATTTAATCATTCAATTCCAGAAGTTTGTGTTTCCTTCTTATGCGCTCTCGACTGCAATGCAATATGGTATGTATTATTTTAAATTCAATAATTCAAGAATTAGACATCAACTTTTAGAATCCCCCATCAACATTGTAAGGCAGCATCCAGTAATTCATCTGTCCTACTTAAGACCATAAGACATAGGAGCGGAAGTAAGGCCATTCGGCCCATCGAGTCCACTCCACCATTCAACCATGGTTGATTTCAACTCCATTTACCCGCTCTCTCCCCATAGCCCTTAATTCCTCGAGAAATCAAGAATTTCATTTTGGAGCGGCCCAATGTCTTATGTGTGTCTATTTTATATTAGAATATCCATGTGTGTTATGTTTCTCTGTCAGTGACAGAATATGGCAAATTATGCACCGACTGCTAATTCAGCTCCTCAAAAAAATAGAGCCCCTCAGCCAAACACAGACAATCTCAATTTAATACAGAGATTGTTTCAAATGCAGCCCTTCACTCTTATACAGGCAATCGAACAAATGCAGTCCCTCAGTCTCACGCAGGTAGTTGAAGAAATGCAGTCCTGAGTCTAATATAGGAACTCGAAAAATTGCAGTCACTCAGTAGAATACATACACTGGATTAAATACCGTCGTTCAGGCTAATTCAGACACTCGAACAATTTTGAGTATGAAAGTGTCGGTTTCATTTAATGCTCTCCATCAGTCGTGGAAAACGTATTTAATATAGTTTCCAAATTGCAGCCTTATCTCACCTGCACATGACGTATCACAGACACTTCACTTCCCTTCCCCGTATTCTGTGTCCTCAGATCTGTGGACAAATTATCTACCAATATTCGTTCCAAGCCCGGCAACACCGAAATTTACCCCAAATACACCTCTTCACAACTTGATTACTTGACTGACTGAATTTAATGACCCTGTCGTCCAAAACGATACTTACAACATTTTGTATGTTGTTCCAAGGCCGAGCATTCATCCCAATCACTTAAGATGCGACGAGAAAACAAAACAAAGAGGAATTTACAAATGCCTTCACTGATTACAACCAAGGACATTACTCTGAGAGAGTTCATCAAATCTGAAACTGGAAGAGGGACCAGCACAAACTGGGACATCAATGATAACTTGTAACAATGATGAATTTGGTCAGAAAACATGATTAAGTCATCTCACCATTCTTGGTGACAGGATATTATAATTAAGACAGCATGAATGATTATAATTGGTTTTGACTTTTGCATCTTACGTATATTGTAATTTAAAAATAGTTCCTATACCTTGTTTGGTATGTATTAAGTTCTTGTGTATTCCTGAGTGCTGGATCCGGGCTTCTTACCGGCACTGACCTGTGCTTCTGAAGGGTGCTCACTGTAGCTTGATTAAAACAGCTATTATAGAGAACTCCATGACTTTGCCTGGTTACTTGAAGAGGAAATTGTGATTTCAAAAAAGCTGAACAGCAAAGCCACAACAAGTTACCTCGGGCTTGCCTTGCTAATAATTGCGTAAATATATTTACTTGTTCTGTAGCCGAAGAAGAATGATGTATTTCCTCTGCCTACACATTTTTTGTTTTATCTTTCTGAATTTCATTTCTATTGATCGCAGGGAACAAGTAGTTCTGGCAGAGTACAAATTAAGTGTGATTGAACCGTTATTGCTATCTAAGTGTCGTTTGATAGCACTGTAGGGGACATTTTCCACGACGCTACTGATTGCTGAGAAACCATATTGACTTTTTGTGAACAGTATAAAACTGCGCAGTTATCAACATTCTCGTTAACAAGTTACCATTGCAGTTGTCCTGGAACACACGACAGCACAGAGACTGATAGCCAAGTTCCGCACACATGAGGACGGTCTCAACCGGGATCTTGGGTTCACGTCGCACTATCTGTAACCCCCACGACTTGCCTGGGCTTGCAAAATGTCGCTAACTGTCCTGTTTGGAGACAATACACATCTCTTTAAACTGTGCTTAACGCTCTCTCCACTCACATTGTCGGTACATTTGAGACTTGATTACCTGTCAAGACTCGCATTCCAACCATTATTTTGTAAATTGAGTTTGTGTCCTTATATGCCCTGTTTGTGAACACATCTCACACTCACCTGACGAAGGGGCAGCGAGCTGTTGGCTTTTGGGGGAAAAGGAAAGCTGTTGGCTTTTGCTAAAAAATAAACCTGTTGGACTTTAACCTGATGTTGTGAGACGTCTTACTCTCGTACAACCAGCAGGATATTTTCAAGTTCCATAGCTTTTATTCATATCCTGTAGAATGAATCCAATTGGTTGAAGATAGACTGCTGTCAACTGCTGACATCAGAAGTCTAATACTTATCATTCACACGCCATATCACGAAACCATCCTCGCAAATTTTTCAGCCTTACTTTTTTCGCTGAGGTGCTATGTTCCCCCATTAATACCAACGGGGATATGAGTAAAATCTAATCCTTATTGTATTAATTTAATTGTCCAGCACGGTGGGGTATGGCAGAACTGTAGAATGTTGATCTGGTCCTTGGTTGTCGGGTTGTTTAGCTGCCCATAACTTGCTATTTTCGCTGCTTGATTTCAACTATTGCTCTGCTGTAATTCCACCGGGTTGGCAGTTCATGTTTATGTATTTCTGGTGCTGTCCCCGTCATAACCTCCCGCACTCTTCATTGAACCATGGTGCGATCCATTGGCTTGGCAGTAGCAGAAGAACGAGTGGCAGATGGTGACATTGCAGATTGAAGCTAATGAAAGCTATGTTGCTGAGAATGGCCCAAGCCGTACGAGTGCCGACGTTTTGATTTGCCAGATGTTGCTGCAATAAATTTAATTGGAAATGATGATACTTTCTAGTGCGTGATGCAATGTATTATCATTTTGATAACTCGATCTCATTTCCCCAATAAATGTGCATTCATCATCCCTATCATGTTTTCCCGGACTCATGTTGCATATATTTGGGTGTGGTCCTTTCCCTTTGTTTTCCCCGATCTTATTTGTTCCATCACCACCTCTGAGGACTCGGCCAGCTCGGTCTATACTACTGCCCACGACATCCTTGAAGAATGACATTGGAGGTCGCACTCAGACATCTCACTCTACTCTGAGTGCTTTTTTGGAGTGATTTTTCTCTACGAAGGAGTTCTGACTGACCTGTTCAGATTGGAGAGAGGATAGCACGAAATAGTAAGCAAGAGGCTAAATTACACGTGTTTGATTTAGCACTTGAAGACTTCATGGGGTCCACCGTCAATGTTAAGTACTCCCAGACAGCTCCACGCAGATGTGTACATTCTGCCAACGCCTTGTTGAGCCGTCCCAGTTGATGGAATATAACATAATGAACGATGCTGATGACGGCATTGGTGTTAAGTGTTGTGGCTATGTCAGGCTGTTAATTAACTGCTCCGTTCTTCCAATTTTGGCCGATCTATCATATAGTAATGTGGCGATACTTGCTGGATTGAAGGGGATGGACATGTCATCGTAGTATCTGGTCAAATATGCTGACAGATTTCTATTAATTTCCAACTTAAGTATGAAGTAATTTTGCGCGTTATGAGCTTCGCTGGAGAGGCTAACATTCATTGTCCATTTGTAGTTGCCTTGGTGGGGATAAGTGCGCGTCTTTTATCGTGCAGCCACTGATGTGCAGGAACGTCCAAAGTGCAGTGAGAGAGTGAGTTCAGGGATGTTAACTCAACGACAGTGGAAGAGCATCGATATGTTTCCAAGTAAGTATGTTGAGTGACTTGCAGCGGAACCTCCACGTATCTGCTAATTTTCCTTCTGGCTGCGGGTTATGAAGATGCTGCCTCAGAATCATTGGTGAGTTCTGCAGTGCATCCTATAGATGGTACACACAGCTGCCACACTTCTTCAGTGTGAGAGGGATTGAATGTTTGTGGAAGGGGTAGTAATCAAGCGGTTGCTTTGTCCAGGATGTTCTCGAGCTTCTTGAGTGTTGGTGGTGCTGCACTCATCCAGGCAAGTGAAGAAATTCACATTGCACTCCTTTCTCTCTCGTAGCGTTTCGGTGCAAGTGACTTCCTTGTCACCGCAATTCGAAGTGAAGTTTGAACAGAAAAGCATCGTTGTGGGTCTGGAGTTCCACAAAGTGTAGACTAGGAAAGATGTTCTTCCACCAGGGCCAGAGTAAACAATCGGTGACATTCTCATGGCGCCAGCAATGATACTATTTTCCAGTTTATTAGCGTGTATTATTAACTGATTAAAATTATTTATTGAAATTAAGTACCTCCACTTGAATTCCGGATTCCTAATCCCAGATCGTTTGATTTTGTCTCCAATCGGCCATCAATCACGCTCTGTGTCCACTGCCCACCAAGCAAACTCTGTTCTCTGATACGATGACACTGTCGACAACACTAAGTTATACGTTATTATTCATCCTTCGCTCTTAAAGTGAGCTGTAAGTTAGTACACTGAGTCTTTCACATTTGATGAACCATAAATGGTGATTCTAAAAAATCCTGATTGAAAGGGAACACAATGCTGTGGATGGAATTCCACTTTGATTTGCCAGTGCACACTTCAGGGCTTGAGAAAACAAGTCTACAGTCACTAAAATCACGACCAAATAATCAAATGTCCCAATCAAACAAAGTAACTATTAGTTTAAATCGAAGGCCGCACACTAAGTTTACAAATATTTAATGCAGGCGCAATGCCCAAACGTATTAACAATATTCAAGGAATCCAATTTGTTTTGTCAAAAAAATAATGGCTGCAGAGCGCAAGAGAACATTTGTTACCATAACAACAGTCCTTTCTTTTCCCAACATATACCACAATTGAAGTTCCCCATCGTTCGAAACATTCCTCACAATCTTTTATGCACTTACTCCAAAGCCTTTTCATCGCCCTTAAAACGTGGCGCACAAAACTGAATGCAGTAACCATCTGAGGCCGAGTTACTGTCTGACATTACTTCTTTGCTCTGGTACGCAAAGTCACTATTAATAAATCAGAATATATTTTAATAACTTCTCTTTCAAACTGTCCTTCTGCATTTGCTCGGTAAAGCATGTTTATTGCAGGTCTGCAAATACATATCTTTTAGACCTTTCTTATTTATTTTATACTGTCTCTCCATTCTCTTCCTTCCAAACTTGAAATGCTCTTTCGGAGAGTCGGTGTTGACGGATTGGGACAAACATTCTCCTTCTGTACTGTAGAGCTTCTATGCTTATATATTTCTAAGTTCATATGGTATTAAGCATTGGGAACTCTAATAAAAGCCTGCTTCCTGATGGGAAACAAAATCAGCCAGTACATTCCATTTCCTATCACTCTGCTGTTCCTGAATCCAACTTGTTAAATGTATTTCTTTTCATGAGCTGTACAATTGCTCACAAGTCTATCGTTTGGTACTGTAGCAAACATGCTTCTTGGAAGCCCATGAATATTATAATAACATCACTGCCCTCGTCAATGTACTCCACAACCTCTTAAAAGGAAACTGCAAGTTCGTTGCATACGATTTCCCCGAAGGAATTCATGTTTGATTTCCATATTTTACCCACATTTAACCATCACTATTAATTTGGTACAGAATTATATGTTTTAGGTGTTTCCCGCACCAAAGTTAAATTCATTTGATATATGTCGTTTGCAAGGATACAACGGTTTAAAATCTGCCATTCCATGGCCCCACCCTAAGCCTCAGGAAGGCTGGAAAAATGTAACCAATGCATGTCGTAGAATGAAAGCAGGAAACGACAGATCAGTTAGCTTAGTATTTTTTGGAATTCCAGATCAGAAAAACCGAAGTATATTATGCAGTTAGCCGAGACACCAGTTTTATTTGATTTTGGCATTAATGTGCGTGCTTCGCTCCAGGTGTGATCCTATTGACACACTAGTTGTTTTATTATAAAACATAATTAGCATAACCTTTAATACTGAACTTAAACATAACAATGTATAATTCTGAGCATCCATTTCACTCCATATTTCCAATTTAAGCAATATTCCCATAGTTCCTTCTTCTGAAACAGACATATTCACGTGGATACTATAACCAACTGTACAGAGATCCAGACAGGTAACTCTCTTCTGACTTCCAGAAAACAGCTTCCAGATAAAGTTATAACTTCAAACAGCAGAACTTCCAAAAAAAGGTCCTATATTCTGGAAGATCCCACTCTTTAATGTGCTGAGAAAAAGCTACTGAGTTTTGCTGCTCGCAAAGCAACAATGAACTAGATTTCTCCCTGTGCGCCTGCCCCAACCATTAACATGAGTTTTCCTCTCAAAACACTAATCACACCCCATTTCAAAAATACCAAGCCGAAACACTGACATAACAACTTTGCATTATTCCAGCTTAAAACAAATATTCTATCAATTAAGATCGGTAATGCTGCTGCAGTGCCAAAAACGGATTAAGGCTCTCGACAAAGCGACACTGACGAATATAAGTGAGTGCTATAAAATCTTGCAAAGGAACATGACACGCATATATTCCTTCAAGGCATAATATCCCTACATCTGTCATAGGGAAAATGTTAGCAGCCATTATTAAAGATGTTGTGGCAGGGCACTTGGAGAAATTCAAGGCAATCAGGCCAAGTGAACAAGGCTTTGAGCAAGGGAAACAACGTTTCCCATTCATGGGAGATCATTGAGTCGCATGTGCTGTGAATGAAAATAAATCGGTAAATATGGTGTACTTCTTTTTCTCAAATCGTTTGATGCGTTAGCATATCAAAGGTTCTCGTGTAAAACAAAGAAAAAATAATAATTTTGTTCTGGGTAACATGTTGGAATGGATTGGGAATCATTTGGCTGAAATAATTGAGGGCATCATTGCTAAAGTCGTTGACAAAAATAAGCGTGGAACTAAGATCTAAAGAATGCATAAGGAGGCTGCATAGATGCACGGATAGCCTACATGTGTAGCCACAATTCTGGCAAATGACATACAATAAGGGAAATTGTAAAATTGTCCATTTGGTCGGAAGAATTTTTAAAATCAGCGTTATTTAAATAGTGGGATGTAGCAGAACGCTGAGATGCAGAGGGATTTCATTGCCTTAGTGCATCATTCAGAAAAGGCTAATATATAAGCACAGCAATTAATTCAGAAAGTGAATGAAATGTTATCATTTATTGTGAGTGCAATTGATTGCAAATTTCGTCGCGGGGTGAGTGAAGGGGGGGCGGGGTTATGCTTCAGTTCACAGGTCACTGGTGAGACCAGGACTACTGCAGTTTGTATAGTAGTGGTCTCCGGTGGAGATTATTCATGACAGCTCGGCGTCTCATAACTTCCCTGCCTCTGAGGTGTGGTGATCCTCACGTTAATGTGATCCGCAGCCAGCTCTCAAGTGGAGAACAGCCTCTAATCATTTGGTATGAAGGCAGCTATACCTTCAGGGTTGTTGGCCTCCTTCTTTAAGTAAACATGTAAATACATGGAAACCGATTCAAAGATGGTTTACTCGGCAAATATCAGAAATGGTCGTTTTGTCCTATGAGGTAAGGTCAAAGAGGTTAGGTTTGTATCCACTAGAGTTGAGTCGAGTAACAGATAACTTAATTGAAAACGTTAATATCCCGAGGGATATAGAAATGATGAATGTGAAGAGGACGTTTCCTCTTGTCAGAGAAAATAAAACGAGGGGGAAGTTTATAAACGTGATGTGTACGCTCATTTCAGACAGAGAGTCGAGAGTCTCCAGAAATCATTTTCAAAGACAGTGGAAGCAGTGTCTTTAACCATGTTTAATATAGAACACAATCAATTCTGAAATTACAAGGGGTGAAATATGATCAACATTATCAGGAATGTAGTGTTGAAGTTGCAATCAGAGCAAGCATGGCCTAATTGGAAAGCGGAATAGAATCGAGATGCTGAGAGGGATATTCCTCCTCATAATCCCTATATTCGAATGCCTCTTTCCATTCATCCGATTTAGTGTTTCTAATCATTCCTCTTTCCCCTTTTACTCTGCGTAATTGCTTGGGATTCCCTTTTATGAGAACAGCAAGCCTTTTTTCATTCTGCTCTTTGCTATGTCGTAAGGCCCCTGAACATCCAAACTTCAGACTGCTTCTCAAATGCATTTTCTAGGTGACATCACTCATAAGCAGGCGTTATGGTATTAATCTTTTTTTTTAACTGTCTTGCAGTCCAGTAAATTCTGAAGCTGTTTTTGTTTCACCTTTCGTTTCGGAGGGATTGTGCCTTGTCTCTTTTTGATCGACCACGTATTGTTCAAATATAGTTTTTTTTTTCTGCCCGCCAACATTTAAGCCCAATCTGTTTGGATGAGATCCTTTCTCATTCCATCTAATTTGTTTTCGCCCCATTAACTATTCTTATGTGAGAATGTTCTTTGTCCATTCCCACAGTCATACTAAATATTTTGAAACAATGATCACTGTCTCCAAAAATAAAACACCTGGAAGTATGCAGCTGCAGAAAATGTTCCTCTAATTATTCTGGGAACGATATACCTGTTTCAACTCTCTGTCATTTCCAAGCAAACTCACTGCTTCACATCTTGCCCATTAGTTGGCGAGACCTACATACTAAAGCAAGTAATGTGATCACAACTGTTTCTCCATTAATTCTACCCAAATTGGTCTATCTTACACATTGTTGCGGCAACTTCTGTCTTCAACAGTTCCGTGCTATCTTTAACCAACCCCACTACAATTCCGTCATTTTCTTCCGTTCCCATCTTTCTTCAAGGATAAGCTTACATTCAGGAATACGCGCTTTGTTGAGCCAAGTCACTGCTTTCACCGCACAATCATATTTCCACGTGGGAATCAGTACCTCGGACTCGCCAAGCTTATTTCTTGCACTCTGGACTTTCAACTCCATGCACCACAATCTTGATTTAGACTTTATTACTTACACTTGAGTATGAACAGTTTTCGACATTTTCAAACTATCTGTCTCTCGCATTATACAGTGCATATTGGGATTCCGCTTTGTTATTATTACCTGGTTTCCTTACCCGTTTCAGGTTCGCTCAAACTTTCACAAAGAGTGTTATCAAATCACTTCACCGCCCCCCTCACCCCCAGCACCTCCCCGCCCCGTGACGCCCCCGCCTAGGAACTCAGTCCCGGCCCTGTTAGGCTGCAACGAAAGTTACTTTGCTTGGTTCTATCTCCCTGGTCGTTGGGCCCAATATTTCAAGAATCGAAAGCATGTGCCATTTTTCAGCGCACAATCGTCTACCTTATCTTCCTATTTGCTACTTGCAAGGGTTTACTGCCTGTGTTCTTAAAATTACTGCTCAGGATTCTTGGATGCTGATTTCGTAGATAGCTGCATAAATTCTGACTGGAGGCCTGCAACCCTTTCTGGACCAATGTATTTGGAACAATGTGAACAATAACTGCTGGCTGCTCAGCATTCTCCTCTCCTGGAGCTCTGTATGTGCTCAGTGACATCTTTGGTAATGGCTGACAGGAGGCAAATCCAACCGTAGGGTTCACTGGTTCACGGGCTCCGAACACTGCCCTTTCTGCGGCCTTGTGGAGTCCGTGGACCATGTCTATGTTGTGTGTCTTAGGCTGCACTCCCTTTATGTTTTCCTGAAGAACCTTTTGTTGATGTTTTGTCTGTACTTCAGTCCCACGCTCCTGATCTACGGACACCCGGTGCGGAGAGGGGAGGGGAGGGATGGCGACCTCCTCGTGAAACTGCTCCTGGGCCTGGCGAAACGCGCCATTTACCGGTCCAGGCTGCGGGCGATCGAGGGGGCCGTCCATCCTGACTGTCTTCCCCTCTACCGCGGCTACGTTCGCGGCCAGGTGTCCCTGGAGAGGGAGCATGCGGTGTCCACGGGCGAGGTTGACTCTTTCCGCGCCCGCTGGGCACCGCAGGGGTTGGGGTGCATTATTGACCCCAATAATCACATTTTAATTTGATGTTTTTAAGTTTCCTTTGTACTTTGATTTCTGTTCGGGCTGTTCCCCCTCCGTTTTGGGGAGCTGCCGCTTTTACTTTGTCCTGCTTTAATCTGAGATTGTTTACTTGGTTTGGTTTGAGCTAAAAAGAGGACAGGAGGCAAATCAAATCCTGCATTCATAGCAGACATGTCCACCTATTTCCCTAACTAGCGAATCAATTCTCCCTGTCGCTCCTCCAGACGTCCTTAGTACGTCCTTCTATAGCTAAAATATACGTAGTAGGACGAAGTTCGTTCTGACTGCGCTTCTTAGCAAAACAGCCACCTTTCGCATCAGTATTTGGAAGTGAATACTGGTTGGAGAGAGCGGCACATTTTTGGAAGGCCTGAATTGTTTTTTTTATTTCCTTTTCGACTGTTTGGTGTTCACCCTCTCATTCTCTGAATGTATTAAGCTGGGTGGCGAGCTGCTGATCTATAACTTTGTTTTCCAGCACGTTGTCAACCTCACGGGCGCATGTCAATTAAGCCATCTCGGGCTGAAGTTCCGAAACCCAAGCTTTAAACTACGGCAGTTCCTTCTCGAAATTGGAACCAAGACAGGAGATATGTCTTCGGGTCGATTGTATTGTTCAGCAGCCCTTCTTTTTCAGTATTTCGTAGTTGTTGTTTGATCGCCTTTTGCCTTGATACAGATACGGTAGAGAGTTGAAGTGTTTTCACGGCATGAACTGATGTCGGCGTTGCAGGGGTTTGAAGAGAGATGGAGGATTGTAAGCGATGAAAGTGTTTACAGCAGAATGGCAGTTGAAAGACTGGAGCAGCTTTCAGTTAGCGGGATGGTTGGAGTTGCTGCAAGGGAGTAGTGTTGAGGAGTTTTGCAAGGACATGTTGTGGTTAAACTGAAAGGGAAGTTGACACAATTGTACCCTCTGGAAAGCAACATAGGAAAGGGATTTTACAAGGATTTTTTCGACCTCATAATGAGACACACATGATAACAAATATTTGCGTAATGTCGTTAGGCACAGCATGTGAATAAGAAATGTTAGGAAGACAAGGATAGATCCGAGGGGCCACCTTGTGCAGCGGCACAGGAGCAGGAGAAATCATTATATGAGGTGGACTGACGACAACAATAATGTGACTACCCACTTGTGGTCCAGGCAGTCTGGGTGTGCTGCATTGAGTTTGGAGCAGGAATGCGTGTGCAGATTGCACAGGTGCTGTTCGAAGTTAATAATTACCTTTGGAGGTTTTATCAATTCGTTTTTTTTAATGTTTTAAGGAAATTTACCACCCAAATTTTAGAGCATCACTCAGTGGATTTAAACTGTTTTCTTGCAAATGGTTAGCTCATTCTTCCCTAAAGAAACTTGCAGAAATGATTTTACTTTTGTTCATTGAACTTAGGCGTCAATGACTAGGCCAATTGGTTTCATCCATTGCAGGATTGGCTGAAGAAAGTGGTGAGCGAATGAATGTCGCGGTTAAAATATATCTGTGAGGCTCAAATAAAGTTTGTTTGTAGTATTATTGGCTGTATTTATTGAGTCCCTCGCTTCTACTGATATATGATAATGATACAGACATTTGTGCACAGGCAGCACTTCCAACGTTTGACAAATGCTCGGAAGTATTGTACACTGTGAAGAAAACAATGTCAAACTTCCAAAGGCTAGAGACAGATTTGTGGAATGCTCAGACAAATATAGATGACGTTCAATGCAGGGAAATATGAGATAATGCATGTTGCTAGTATAAAAATTGAGAGATATAAATTAAGCTTCAAAAATACTTATCAGTGTGCAGGAGCAGAGGAACCTGGGTGTATATGTGCATCCGTTACCAAACGTGTCAAGACTGGCGGAGAGAGCAGTTAATAAATAATCGAATACCCCTGGCTGTATTAATTGGGACAGTAAGAAGTCTCACAACACCAGGTTAAAGTCCAACAGGTTTATTTGGTAGCAAATACCACAAGCTTTCGGAGCACAGCTCCTTCGTCAGATGGGGTGGATATCTGTTCTCCAACAGTGCACAAACACAGAAATCAAGTTACAGAATACTAATTAGAATGCAAATTAATTGGGACACAGAGTGGAAGAGCGAGGAGGTCACGCTGAATGTATGCAGTACATTACTTTCACCTCACCTGGAGTGTGACGTACAGTTTTGGCTGTGTACGGGAGGAAGGATGTTAACACAATAGGGATAATGTAAAATATTTGAACAAGGATGATCCCGTGGATGGAAGACTTCATTTATGAGGGTAGATTTAAACAGTTGCGATTGTTTACGTTGGTGAGAAGAAGGCTGTGATGAGATTCGAAAGTGATGTTCCAGATCGTGAAGGACTTGACAGAGCAAATAGGTACATGCTGTTCTCACTCATAAAAAGGAAAGTCCAGAATGAAAGAACGCAGATTTAACATGATTCCGATTCCCCAAAGACAAAATTGTGATTTTCAAAAAAATGTATTCTTTTCACACAAAAAAGTGGTTCGGATCTGGAATGAACTGCCAGAAGTGTTGTGGAGGGACGTTCAATTGAGGCATTCACGAAGGCATCACATAATTAGTTGAATAAAATCAACGTGCAGGCGTACAGGGAATAGACAGAGTCAGGGCATTAAATCGGGATGCTGGCGTAGACACAATCGGCCTGATGGCCGTCTTTTGTGACTGTAACAAGTATGCGCGAGACAGAGAGGGAGAGAAACAGAGAGAGATAGCCATTGATTGCTCTTGTCTGCACCCTCTTTTAGGTTTCCCTCAATGTAGTCAAATATTGGATAATGTTGCGAGGATATTGCTTCTGCTCAATTTTTATTTTCAAAGGACATAACCTATGTCTATTAAACTAAATCACTCCTCTTTAACGTTGCGTTGTCCCAATTAGATTATATTGTGTCCATTTCCTCTTCCCCTTTGCTCCCATGAACATCTATGTTGCTTCATAATAAATCATGAGGGGCATTGTATGCTCTCCATGAGGGCATTGTTTCCGGCTTTCCGACCTCATTGTCAAACAATATAAGGCAGAGAGAGCACGGGTCGGAACAGAGGAACGTTATGTATACTCCATTTCATCAAACACACACACTGAATATACAGAACTGAACAGTAATCATATACAATTACAAGATGGAAGATGATCCTGAGGTTCATAGTGCCGACTCTGAACCATCAAGCCAAATCGCACTTTCCAATTTATGGGTTCGTAAACAAGATGTTGTGACGTTGTGCATTGATATCAGTGCTGGGCTGTTATGACGGAGGCCCAGTAAAATGTTCTGAGGATACAGCTTCGAATCCTGCGACGACAGAGAGTGGAATTACAATTTGACAAATATAAATCCGGCACTAAACGTCTAATGATGACACTTGAACGATTGTTGAAAACACCCGATTGGTTCGCTAATGCATTTTCTGTAACAAATGCTAACATTCCTTACCGGGCCTGGAGTCACCCATACCATGTAGTTTAACATCTGTCATTGTGAAATTCTCAGAATCAATTATGAAGAAAATAACAACAAGAAATTTAGAGAACCAAAACACAATCCATCAGAACCAGCATCGTTTTTTCATGGCAACATTTTCAAGATTTGTTTCAAAGATGTAACATGAAAAGTGGATAATAGGGATTCTCTTGATGTCGAAGGTATTTTATAAGGTGCCACACAAAAGTTAATACAAGATAATGTTCTATGGTTTGGGGGATAATATATTATCGAGGAGAGAGGATTGGTTAATCTACACAACACCAGGTTAAAGTCCAACAGGTTTATTTGGTAGCAAAAGCCACACAAGCTTTCGAAGCTCTAAGCCCCTTCTTCAGGTGAGTGGGAATTCTGTTCACAAACAGAGCTTATAAAGACACAGACTCAATTTACATGAATAATGGTTGGAATGCGAATACTTACAACTAATCAAGTCTTTAAGAAACAAAACAATGGGAGTGGAGAGAGCATCAAGACAGGCTAAAAAGATGTGTATTGTCTCCAGACAAGACAGCCAGTGAAACTCTGCAGGTCCACGCAACTGTGGGAGTTACAAATAGTGTGACATGAACCCCATATCCCGGTTGAGGCCGTCCGCGTGTGTGCGGAACTTGGCTATCAGTTTCTGCTCAGCGACTCTGCGCTGTCGCGTGTCGCGAAGGCCGCCTTGGAGAACGCTTACCCGAATATCAGAGGCCGAATGCCCGTGACCGCTGAAGTGCTCCCCAACAGGAAGAGAACAGTCTTGCCTGGTGATTGTCGAGCGGTGTTGATTCATCCGTTGTTGCAGCGTCTGCATAGTTTCCCCAATGTACCATGCCTCGGGACATCCTTTCTTGCAGCGTATCAGGTAGACAACGTTGGCCGAGTTGCAAGAGTATGTACCGTGTACCTGGTGGATGGTGTTCTCACGTGAGATGATGGCATCTGTGTCGATGATCCGGCACGTCTTGCAGAGGTTGCTGTGGCAGGGTTGTGTGGTGTCTTGGTCACTGTTCTCCTGAAGGCTGGGTAGTTTGCTGCGGACAATGGTCTGTTTGAGGTTGTGCGGTTGTTTGAACGCAAGAAGTGGGGGTGTGGGGATGGCCTTGGCGAGATGTTTGTCTTCATCAATGACATGTTGAAGGCTCCGGAGGAGATTCCGTAGCTTCTCCGCTCCAGGGAAGTACTGGACAACGAAGGGTACTCTGTCCACTGTGTCCCGTGTTTGTCTTCTGAGGAGGTCGGTGCGGTTTTTCGCTGTGGCGCGTTGGAACTGTTGATCAATGAGTCTAGCGCCATATCCTGTTCTTATGAGGGCATCTTTCAGCGTCTGGAGGTGTCTGTTGCGATCCTCCTCATCCGAGCAGATCCTGTGTATACGGAGGGCTTGTCCGTAGGGGATGGCTTCTTTAACGTGTTTAGGGTGGAAGCTGGAGAAGTGGAGCATCGTGAGGTTATCCGTGGGCTTGCGGTACAGTGAGGTGCTGAGGTGACCGTCCTTAATGGAGATGCGCGTGTCCAAGAATGCAACCGATTCCGGAGAGTAGTCTATGGTGAGCCTGATGGTGGGATGGAACTTGTTGATGTCATCATAGAGTTGTTTCAGTGATTGTTCACCATGAGTCCAAAGGAAGAAAATGTCATCGATGTATCTAGTGTATAGCATCGGTTGAAGGTCCCGTGCGGTGAAGAAGTCTTGTTCGAACCTGTGCATGAAGATGTTGGCATATTGAGGTGCAAATTTGGTCCCCATGGCTGTTCCGTGTGTCTGGATGAAGAACTGGTTGTTGAAGGTGAAGATATTGTGGTCCAGGATGAAGCGGATGAGATGTAAAATTGCATCTGGAAACTGGCAGTTGTTGGCGCTGAGCACTGAGGCCGTTGCAGCAATGCCATCGTCATGGGGGATGCTGGTGTAGAGTGCCGAGATATCCATTGTGACGAGGAGCGCTCCTGGTTCAACTGCTCCATGTGTGCCGAGTTTCTGTAGGAAGTCCGTCGTGTCGCGACAAAAGCTGGGGGTTCTTTGTACAATGGGTTTCAGGATGCCCTCGACATAGCCGGAGAGGTTCTCGCACAGGGTCCCATTGCCCGATACGATGGGACGGCCGTGTGTGTTTGCCTTGTGTATCTTCGGGAGGCAGTAGAGATCTCCAACGCGGGGAGTACGTGGGATGAGAGCACGGAGGGTGTTCTGAAGGTCCGGATCAAAGGTCTTGATCAGAGTGTTGAGTTGACGGGTGTGTTCTTTGGTCGGATCTGCAGGTAACTGTCTGTAGTGTTCCTCGTTGTTGAGTTGTCGGTCCACTTCTTTGCAGTAATCTGTTCTGTTCAGTATGACGATGGCCCCTCCTTTGTCTGCTGGTTTGATGACAATGTTGCGGTGGGTCTTGAGAGCGTGGATGGCGTTACGTTGTGCTTGGGTGATGTTCGGGGCTGTCTTGTGAGTGCGGCTGATGAATTTGGTGTTGACGCACCTCCTGACGGCTTGGGCATACATGTCAATACATGTCACAAGAGGCATGTCACAAGAGGCATTCGGCCTCTGATATTCGGGTAAGCGTTCTCCAAGGCGGCCTTCGTGACACACGACAGCGCAGAGTCGCTGAGCAGAAACTGGTAGCCAAGTTCCGCACACACGCGGACGGCCTCAACCGGGATATGGGGTTCATGTCACACTATTTGTAACTCCCACAGTTGCGTGGACCTGCAGAGTTTCACTGGCTGTCTTGTCTGGAGACAATACACATCTTTTTAGCCTGTCTTGATGCTCTCTCCACTCCCATTGTTTTGTTTCTTAAAGACTTGATTAGTTGTAAGTATTCACATTCCAACCATTATTCATGTAAATTGAGTCTGTGTCTTTATAAGCTCTGTTTGTGAACAGAATTCCCACTCACCTGAAGAAGGGGCTTAGAGCTTCGAAAGCTTGTGTGGCTTTTGCTACCAAATAAACCTGTTGGACTTTAACCTGGTGTTGTTAAACTTCTTACTGTGTTTACCCCAGTCCAACGCCGGCATCTCCACATCATAATCTACACAAAGCAGAGTGTTAGGAATAACGGGTCATTTTCTGCAAAGAAAAGATTAACTGCTTGAAAATCTCAGCAGGTCTGGCAGCATGTGTATGGAGAGATATTTTCTGGTTCGAAAGATATAACAGTGGTGTACCACAGGGTTCTCTGCTCGGGCCCCAGCTATGTCGAATCTATATTAATGACATGGAATAGAGGGATAGAATATAACATAGTCAAATTTGCACTCAATGCTCTATACGTGGGAAAACCAGTTGCAAAGAGTAAATAAGTTTTCAATTCGGGAAGGATAGGTTGGATGAGTGCGACAACATTTGGTTTTTGGCATTTACCACGGATAAACGTAACAATATCTAAATTGGTGAGAGGGATGGAATGGCAAACAATTAGCTAAATGGAGAGAAAATTCAAAATCTGTACAATACATTGATAAGGCCACACTTGGAATACTGTGTGCAATTCTGGTCACCCTGTTATATAAAGGATATTATTAAACTAGAAAGAGTGCACAAAAGATTTACTAGGATGGTCCCGGTACTTGATGGATTGAGTTATAAGGAGAGGCTGAATAGAAAGGACTTTTTTCTCTGGAGCATAGGAGGCTGAGGCATGATCTTATTGAGGTTTTTAAAATAATGAAGGGCATAGACAAGGTAGATCGTCGAAATGTTTTCCCAAATGTAGGGGAGTCTAAAACGAGAGTGCATCGCTTTAAGGTGAGAGGGGAGAGATACAAAAGTGTCCAGACGGGGAATTTATTCACACAGAGGATGGTGAGTGTCTAGAACAAGCTGCCAGAGTTAGTAGTGGAGGCGGGTATAATTTTATCTTTTAAAAAGCATTTAGATTGTTACATGGGTACGATAGGTATAGAGGGATATGGGCCAACTGCGGGAAACTGGGATTAGCTTCGGTCTTGAAAAAAGGGCGGCATGGACAAGATGGGCCGAAGGGCCTGTTTCCATGCTGTGAACCTTTATGACTCTCTGACTCTTAGAGGTAGTGAACTGTGTGCCCTCGTGCATAAATCAAGGAAATTTAGTGTGAAAGTGTGGCATGTAAAATGGGAAAAATTGAATTTCCCAAAGGAATAGAATATAAAAGAGGAAAGAGCTATTGCAACTTTATAGTACATTGGTGCGGTTGCATCTGGAGTACTGGGCACAACATTTTTCCCCTTACTTGAGGAAGAATTTATGTGGATTTCAGGCGCTTCAGAATGGGTTCACGAGATTGATTCCTGAAATGACCTCCTTGACTGATGAAGGGTGATTCAGAAGTTTAAACGTTTACTCATTGGAGTTCAGAACATTGAAAAGAGATCTAACTGAGATGCATAAAATGCTAAACGAGTTTGAAATGATAGGTGTGGAGCAGACGTTTCCCCTGGCTGGACATTTCAGAACGTGAGATCATACTTTATTCGAAGGGGTGACCGATTTGAACAGAAATAATGAGGAATGCAACCGGTCGTGAATTCGTGGAACTCCCCTCCCCATAGTGCAATGCAGGCTGAACATGACACAGAAATGAGGAAATAGAAATAATGTTCCTTAGTAGCGACATGAAGGTTGACGGAAAGTGCACAGGAAGTTGGAGAAGAGGCCACGATGAGACCAACTGTTATTGCATTGAATGGCAGATCAGGCTCGAGGGGCTGAATTGCCGACTCCTCCGAGTTCAAATATTCTGCAGTTCACCGCAGTTGATTTTTAGATATCCCTTGTGTCCATACTGTGCCTTTACGAAATGTATCTGTGTCATTTCTCTTGTGAAGGAGAGGTTAAAACTCAGCTCTGTGCAGATCAGTCTGCTCCAGGCAGGCCACATGCTCAGAATGCAGAAGCATAATTGATCCTGGTTATTGGGCTGTTTGTCTGAATCTGAGTTTATGCAGTTACGCTTATTTTTCCGGTATCCCTTGGCGTTTCAGAGTCGGGTTTAATTAGGTTGATTTACACGAGTGCACCATTTGCACTCAGCCATGGTAATGATATTACTATCGCTGAATCGCCCAATGTCAAAATGTTGGCTGGAACTACTGAACCAGAAATTGAACTCGACTAGCCACATTGATATTGCAGCTACAAAAACTAGTCAGATGCCGGGAGTTCTGTGATGACGAGCTCACATCCTGAGTGCCCCCATCCGCTTCCCACCCTTCTACAACCCCCCCCCCACCCCCAACCACCTCCCCCCCTTCCCCTACCACCCCCCCCCCACTCCCCCCCACCCCCCCACACCCACCCCGCACCACACCGCTGAAACTCGGAATCCTTTTCACGACCTAAGTGGTACAAGTCAGGAACCCGATGGAATACTTTCCACTTGCAAAGATGAGCAAGAAGCTTGATCATATCCAGGAAGAAACAGGCGGCCTGATTGAAAAACCTTCCACAATTACTTTGCCTCTTTCCCGCAGATACGCATTAGCAACATGATGCACTTCAATACCTCATTTATGCACCTTTGATAGCATCTTCCAGACCCACAACTTTATCGTGTGCTAGGGCAATAGCAGCAGACAACTGGAAACAACATCACATGAGGTATCACTTCACTTCACACAGCAATGTGATTTTGAAATAAATCGCCGTTCTTCGACTCTCGCTGGATCAAAACCATGGTAATTCAACTGTACCAGCACCTGTATCAGTTGTACCTACATCACGTGTAGTGTAGAGGTTCCAGAAGGCAGTCGACCACCATCTTTTCAACTAAGAATGGGAAAGTAAAGTTGGCCAAGGCAACGAAGACCGTATCCCACGAATGAAGAAAATGAATCTAGGTCATAGAGCTTCACAGTCACATTATTTCAGAATGACAAAGATGGCATTTTCTGTATCATTTGATTTCCGGGACATATCTCCCACATTCTGAAAGCGTCATTAGTTTAAAACAGTCAATACGAATCTGATTCATATTGGACTCGAAATGGTAACTCACTTTCCCGCTCCAAAGATGGTGCCATACCTGTTATGTTCACCTTACACTTTCTGCTAATATATGGTATTTTGATGATCAATTTCGATCTCTTGCTTTGAATATTTAATCTCTTTGCTCCCTTAATGCGTTTTAAAAATTGAACCATAGACAGAGGGGAAGCAATTCACTCTCCCAGAGCTTTATTCCAAACCATTTTAAGACGGAAAAATGAATGAGTAGAGTACAGAACTTAGGAGCCGGTATACTTTCATTGTCACTTCAAGCCTGTTCCTCCCTTTAATTGGGCCATTACTGATGTCGTTATAGTTTCAGCTTCACCTCCGTTAATCAATCGAAACCTGCATGTTCACTCAAACACCATCTACGCTCCCCCGCCGCTCGCCCCCACCCCCGACCACGCATCACCCCCATCCCGCCCCCCCAACACATCCCACCCCACCCCACATGCCCAAGCCGGCCAACGTCAAATAAGCTGTTTCTGTAGAAAATAAAATCCCAGATTGCATTTTTAAACTATATGAATGAACTGAAATTATGCTGCATTTTTAAACTTCCTGCACTGGGATTATCACTTGACCATTTATATTTTAATGATCGTCCATAATCTTTCATCCATAATGCATTTTTTCTCACATTGCAATGCAAATGTTATGAAAAATAATGAAAAACATAGTTACTTAATATACCATTAATTAATTAATGGGATGTGTGAACCAGTGGATAGGCCACGACTAATTGCACATCTCCAATTGTCCTCTAGAAGATGGCCTTTTGTCCCCCGATTCTAAAAAGGTGCATCCCATGTGGTGTAAGTGCACGCACTGCGCTGATCGGGTGGGAGTGCCAGGATGTTAATGCAATGGCAACAAAGGACCAGCCACATATCTCAAAGCCAGTGTGACTGGTGCCGTGGAGCGAACTCAAAGGAGATCCTGTTCCCATTGGTTTGTTGACCTTGTCATTAAAGATTGTAGCAGTGGCGGATTTCGAAGGTGCTACTTGAGGAAACTGCAATTCAATTTTTAACTGTAGGCAAACTCGCACCCAGCCTGAATAATCATCGTTCACCATTTATCTCTGCTATCTCTCTCTTATCCATTATTTTTGCCATACTTTGACTGTTTATTTTATCCATTTTAACGTTTCCATTAAGGCTCTTTTAAATTATATTTATCTCACATGTTTTGAAAGTCGTTCGACGTAACTTCAAAAGAACTCGCCTCAACTACGCTCTCCAAAACTACACATGTGTCCATCCGATTTGAGCGACGTTATTTAACATTAGCATGTCTGTACCAGATGCCATTGATAAATTCGTTTGTATAAATAATCTGTATTTTTATGCAGGATTATGTCCTTTCGAAATTACATCATGACTGAGACTATCCTGAATGTAAGATAAATTATCGCTCACACCTGTTTTATACATAATCGAAAATGTGCAACCTTCCTATCTTATGGCATCACTCGTTCATCCAAGGACGATTGAATGATTGATGTTATTGCAATCTTTCCAACAGTCCTGCTCTCACCAATTCTTATGATCCCATCGCGATATCTAATTTATTGTGATGCAATTCATTTTCGATCGAAAGGGGTTAACTCAACATGTTTGTTCAATGATTGGAATTAATGTCATTCCCCATGGCTCCTAATTGTGTTAGATGAGGGGTTTGCTCTTCTATTTATAGGGAATTTCTTTCAACGTGTTGTCACATCGGGCCAGCGGGAGCGCCATACCTGACACTAACAGAGATCAGCCAACATAGAAATTGGAAGGAGAAAGATCCGAAACTGAGAACAATAGATTCGAAGTTTTGCACAATGGGTCGGAATCTGAGCACAATGGATTGGAATGTTATTCCAACGAATCAGAATCTGAGAACTGTAGTTTCGAATGTTCCAACAATCGGCAGGAGTATATCATATTTTGTCCATATGATTTCTATCGATAATTGGCAGATAACATTAGCTGATCGGATCCTCTATGCAATTTCCATTATTCAATACTTCTACTATCCCATTCTCGCTATTTTTGGTGTCCCTGGTAAGTCTCTCTATATATTTATTTCGTGCTATAAAACAGGTTTACCTGTACCTTTGCTCTTCTCGTTTACTCTGTTTGCAGCTGGGGTTCTTTAATTTGAAACCCTGCATCCACCTATTAACTGCACAAACTACTACGAACTGTTCTGGTGGTTTTTGGTAATTGTCTGTCTCCTCTTTTCATCTGGTGGGCAGCTGGAAGTTTTATACCTTCAGTTGTTATGTCTGTAATACACGTTTGATGTTATTATGCTCCTTGTTATTCCAGTATGGAAAACATGGAGAGACGTGACATCAGTTCTGCTCACACAAACGGCTCTCTATTTATTGACTTCCATTGCTGCATTTGACCAATATCTGAGAGGCGTGCAGATTCATCACAACTGAACCGACCTCTATACTCGTTTACTGCTCTCAGATTTGGTACACTTTTCATCCCCAATCCTGTCTGATATAACTTGCAGGATATCGTTGTCTGAATTAATTCATCTGCATTGTCGACTGTGTCTTTGTTAATTCCAGACAAAACTATTCCAAATATGGATAAATGCGTTTCTTTTCGGTTGCCTATCGTCTTTTGTGGTTTGCTAGAGTCATGTGACTCCTACCCATGCGACCGCTGATGTCATGCCGAAGTCATTTTACACCCCATATGTAGCACTAATTATCAGTTCTAAAGTTGCAGGCTCAAATCTAATTCAAAAGACTGATGCAAATGTCTGAACTCACAGGCAATTCCGATCAAACAGCAACTTGTGCTTACTGGCCTCTATCTCTCAGAATGCCGTAATGCTTTTTGTCTCCATCATGTGATTAAACCCATCAATGTTTTTGTTCCGCTGATTGCATGATGTCCTCCATTTCCAATCAGCCGACAATTATATTTAAATAAAATCAACCCCCTTCACCGGCCACTGCTAATCACCCCTGCCCTCCCACCCTCCCCCCACCCCCTCCTCATATCTGTCGGATGCGGGCATTCACTTTTACAGCCCCCTCCCACCATTTTTACTTGTGCATTAAAAATCTGAATCCGCAAGTGGTGAGAGCTGCACTGCCAGTTCTTTTCATTTGCCCTGTTCATCTCTCCATTCACAGCAGATATCATGTCCTGCATGGGTTGGTACTGTCAGGCAGAACCTAACGGTGACACTGTCAAGCCTTTCAACTGATCTAGCAACACCTGGATTTTCATATTCCTACTCTTTTGTTTGATGGTTTAGTGCGACATCGCATCTCCAATTGGTCATATCATTTATTCTCAGATCTCTGCTAATTTTCATAAGTTGGGTACATGTAAAATCTCTCGTTTGATGTCGTTTTGATTTCCTGTTTATCTCACTTGGAATGTCGACCCAAAGATGCACTGGTGCTGTCGTGGCAGATTTCGGAAAAGATGAAATCCTTTGGGTTCCTTTGTTGGCATACAATTTAAGATGCAACATATAATGAGGGAAATCAGAGGATTTGGTAACCAAAATATCAACAAAGATATCGGTTATTTAGGTACAGTGCATCTGGGTGTGTATCACGATGAACAAAATGGAGTATAGGCTGCAAAGTGTAGAAGTTTTGTAAGAAAAGATGAAGAGGTGCGTCTCCACCTGAGGCATCCAGCGGAACTCAAGAAAACTTTAAAATCGAAAGATAACCCATGAACAGATTGTGAGGTGGCTAATTCAATGAGAAGGTGTTCACCAAGCTGCTTCACCTCCTTCAACACGACCTGAAATCTCATACCACGGTATTGAGGGTACTGTCAATTGTTGTCACACTTCAGTTGAACATGAATGATTCTGAAACTTCCAGTCAGGATCAGGTCATATAGACATTACCTCCCAATATGCTGTTCATCAATGCATGCACGATCTGACAAAAGCAATGTATACATTACAAGCTGAATACATTGTTTTCATTCAGCAGGAGTGAATCAGGAGGATAGACACCATGGTTTTCCCAGGATAACGGGATGCATAAATGTGTACGTGGTTCTGCCGAGTCCATATGTTAATGGAGAGGTGCACAAGAACTGAAAGAAGTCTCACACCATTAAAATGCAGTTGGCATTGGAACACGCACGGTATATTATGTTGATGAATGTCAATTATTCCGGTAACACGCATGATGCCTTCATTCTCAAAAGGTCAGTCTTTCCCACCATCTTCTGATATCAACAGATAACCAGAACGTGGTTTCCTGGAGGTGAAGGTTGTCTCGTCGATAGATGGTTGAGACGTCCCACGCTGCCCCACTCCCCAACGCCAGCTCACCACGTGAAAATAAGACATGTATATCTCTAGCAATAGCGCCACCATGAACTTCATATTTGAGACCATCGATTTGATGAAACAGCGCTTTTGATTCTTGACCCCATCAGAGTGTGCCCTGTCGTAAACGCTGGGAAAGGAAATACTTGTTTATATTGTTCTGCTGCATCTTTCATATCATCAGCATAATCAGAACAAGGAAACTGTTACCCAAAATACGAAGAACTATCTGCAGAAGGAAAGGAATGCAGCGACAATGTTTCCTGAACACCTTCGACACAGACCAGCAATCAGAGAATATATGATATGATCGCGTTCCTCATCGGCCAACTTCCCTTGTGCACCATTAAACCCCATTCTCCAATATTACATCCATTTGAAACGCCACACCACAATTTAACTATGGGCACCATTCAGCAAAAAAACAATCTCATGCAAAAACCTAGTCATTAATATGTATGTCCAATAGACATGAAATTATACAAACTAACCTGACCTATTTATTTCTGTGCATTTCATTGGTACCTGACTTGAGGGTTTTGTAATACTTCCCTCATCCTCCTCCCCCTGCTTCAGCAGGTGTGGAGGAAGCTGCAAAATTACAATTGGGGGAAATGCCAATGACGCTTGCATGGACACGCTCAAGCATTTCAGAACATCTGGACGTCCAGGGCTGAATTAAAAGCACAGACAACATTTTTTCAGACCCAGTTGTCAGCAAAGGCCCTGCGGCAATGTGCACCCTGTAGTCACTCAGAAAGCAGAAACAATGCTGGAACAATGCGCGCCATGTATTTTAATTGGAAAGCAGAGACAATCGAGGTGCAGAGTGCATCTTTGGTCCGGAATGCAGAGACAGACCTTCGGCAAGTTTCATCATGTAGTGGGGCTCTGAAAGCATAGGCCGTCCTGGGCAAATTCCGTCGTCTATTTTGAGCAAGAAAGCACATGCACACACTGTTCGGTGCGCAACATATAGTCGAAACACAATACTGATATTTTTGTCAATGCAGCTTGCAGTCAGTGTCAGAAAGCAAAGTTAGTCCTTAGACAATGCAATGCCAATCGTCTGGCAAGGAGAATAAAAGTTTTGAGGCCATGCGAAACACACAGTCTGCGTCACAAACAGACACAGACCTGGGAAAATGGAAAATAGTCAGAGCCGGAATTCAGATGTCGTCTTGGGGCAAGAGTAACCATACAATCTGGGCGAGAGATCATTTGCACACTTGGGACAGTGCACAACCTAAATATTCATCAGAAACCATACAGTCCATGTGCAAATTTTACCACATGGCAACAGCAGGCAAGTAGCTTCGTCTGTGAACGGTTTGCAGCTGCTAACTTGAGCCAGGAAGCATATACTTTCGGGTGTCAGTGCACAACATATATTCTGGATCGGAAAACAGAGACAGTTCTGGTGCAATGCACGCCATGCAGTTAAGGTCTATACAGTAGAAAATATCCTGGGGAGATGCGCGCCGGGTGCTTGAGTTGCGAAGGCATAGACAGTTCGGCACTTTGTCGACTCAAGGACTCAAGTAAAATCATGGAAGGCAGTGGGCACCATAGAGTTGCAGCAAGAAATCCATGGCAAATACGGAAGAGCGCACTATATAGTCAGAGTCAGAACATAGAGAGTGTCCTGGGACAATGCCCCACATATAGTCGGGGCCAGAAAGCCGAATCAGCCCTGGGGCAATGTGTATCATCATCAGAGCACTGGCACATTCAAGGGGTAAAGCGCACTATGTAGCTGGAGTTAAAAAGCAGAGACAGTGCTGGACATTGTGGAACAAATAGTCTGGTGCAGAAAGCATAGGCAGCCATAGGGCAGATCGAAAATAGTAGTCGCGGCTAGAAAGCAGTTTTGGAGAAAATAGAGTCAAAGATAAGGACAGAGTACTTCCTGGCGCAGTACACAACAGATGGTCTGGGCCAAAATGCAGAGACAGTGCAGTTGCAGTGGGTAACATGATGTCAGAGATAGAATACAGAGACTGCCCCGGGCTTTTGACGCCAAGTATCCGTGCTCTGAGAGCAAACATCCTTGTGAGTATGTGCATCATGCAATTGAAACCAGAAATCAGATACTGTCCTTGGCCATTGTGCAAAACTTGTCAGACTTGATATTAGATAGAATCCTGGGGCAGTGCACGTTATGTCGTCGGGCCAGAAAGAAGAGTCAGCCTTGATGCGTGGCGCATCATGTTGTCAGAGCGTTAAAACATATACCTTGGCCTTTGTGCACCAGGACAAGAAAAATGAGACTGCCCTGGGCAGTGTTCACGAGATAGTCGGAGACAAAATTAGTGGCGGACAGGGCAGTGCACACAGTGCACTTGGGGACAGAATGGAATGACAGCCGTGGGGCAGTGCACGCCATGTAGCCAGAGCCTAAAATCTTAGTGCTGCAGCAGTATACAACATATAGTGACGACGAGAAAACAGAGACAGTCCGGCGGCAGTGTGCATCATGCACTTGGTGGCTGAAAGCAGTGCCAGTCCTGCGGCAGTGTGCACGATGTAATGGGGACACAAAAAAGTATCAGTCCTTTGGTAGGGCGCAATATGTGCTCTGCGCAAGAACGATGACACAGTGATGGTGCAGGACGCACCACGTAGCCTGGGCTGGAGAGCAGCAATAGCCCGGCGGCATATGCATCATACACTTCCAGTTGGGATACAACGGCAGTTCTGGCGCAGGGCGCAGCATGTAGCATGGAGTGGAAAGCAGAGTGAAGCCTGGTGCAGGGTGCACCATGTTGTCTGGACGAGAAAGATTATACATTGCCAGGCAGTGTGCACTACATAGTCGTAGCGAACTGACAGTTCTGCGGCATTGAACATCATGCAATCGGGGCGAGGGATAAGAAACAGAATTCAAGTTCAAGTTGGTAATCAAAACGACGATGGACATTTGGACATCAGCAGAAAGTGGTTTGGGTTTTCGCCCTGGAGAATAGAGTGAGAAATATGGAATATCTATTCAAATTTTCCGCTATTCGAGTACAAATGCAGCACTACGAACGTTTCCTTTGTCACGGCGTCATTATATGGAAGAGTTCAAAAAGAACCCATACCAGTTGCAAAGGGGAGCAACTTTTCTCTGAGGAAAAATGGCGCGTGGAGCTAGATAGTCACCCAGAGCCCAAGGTGGGGAGACCGTTTCCCTGGCAGTATTTGACACGTTGCAGATGACAGAGTTTTAGCATGTCATGTTTTCCTGCCATTCCGATAATGTTTCCTTTCCTGCAGACATTTCACACTGCTTCGAAGGAAAAACATGTATTTCTTTACTCTTACGCCGTCAAGGAGAGAGCATGATATGATTGCCCTCTGGATGGATAATAAATGCTGGCCAGCCAAATAGTCCGATGTCCCACGAATGAATAAAACAAATAAGAAGGCGTTGAGTTAGAGAATCAGCGATATTTATACTGAATGGCGGAGCAGGTTGGAAGGAATATCCTCCTCCTGATCCCAGTTTCTTTCTTTCTCTGTTTCTAAATTTCAATGAACGTTTGTTGGCTGCACATGGGACCTTGGCCCCTCTCTCGGGAGAAAGTCCCACTTTTGACAATTAGTGGTCAATCAGCCTTCAAAGCAGCTCTCTTGCCCCTGCAATTCCAGACTTTGCAATGAACAGGAATATCACAGTATGCAATCACGAAAGCCGAACTACTCGGATTCCATGAATAGGTAAGCTTTTGTTTTCTCAAGGTGGGAAAAGTAGAGGGGGTTAGAGAAGGGGATGGTTGGGGATTGGTTTATTTCGAGGGAGGCCTCTTCGTTACCCGGATAGCCTCCTTGTGATGTTCTGCTTTATGCTAATGGGGCTGTATGTTCTCCCCTGTTCGTATCCAATGAGGGCTAAATGACATTCAACGATTCTGATTCAGCAGGCCCGAGGATCTGAATACACAGGTCCAGAGGGAACATGGAGCTGAAACAAACTATCTGCTCTGTCAAACAATTATTTAATTTAAAATGACCATATTTGATCATTAGCTTTAACTATATTCTGCATAATCAATAAAATCCCTGAGAGACCAATGATTTATCTCTCCCAACGTTAGAAGTGTACAACAATGGATTATTCATCACCCTCTGGGGCGGACAATTCAAAGCTACGCAAACAATTTAATGAATAAATTTCTCCTGTTCTCTGTCCTAATTGATTGGCTCCTTATATTGACTCTGTTCCTCCATGTCTTAAACTTCACAATGAACGGAAATATTTCTGCAATGTCCAATCCATCAAGCCTCTTCCGAATTTTGTATCATTAATTGCGATCACCACACCTTCGATATACTCAATGTCGCCTCATAGGTCAAATCACTCTTCCAAAGGATCAATTTAGTGAACATTCACTTCGTGCCAACAATGTAAGCATATTCTTTCTTTAATGTCGAGACCAAAAACTTGAACAGCAGCAGCAAAATAGGCTTCGTTCAAAACTTGAAAATCAAATGATGAAAAAAATATGTAGTGCATTCTGTTGCGGTCACGGCATATTGCCGGAGAACTTATTGGAAGAATGAAGGGGCGTAGTCAATAACCGGACTGTCAATGTTTGACCAATAGAAACCGAACACCCTGGTCACAAGGAGTGGCAAACCGTTTATGATTGAAGGGAAAAATAATCACTTTACAACTGACAGAAAAAAAATTATTTAAACAATTTATACCTGACATTTTCTGAATGTCCGAAATTCAATCAACTTAAGAAAGCATGACTTTGAGGTAACAAATCCCTCACCAGCAAATAAAAATGTCGAAATGTCAGCTCAGTCACCGACGGGGCAAGATATATCTTACCTGCTCTTTCGTGTCTTCGAAAAAGAGGCTGAACCGCAGTCGAGACAGGCATCCAGAAATCAATCTTCTCCATTTGCCTTCAAGAAAAGAGGGTAGCATCCGTCAGGCATTCAATGATTGTAAACATGATGTTATGGAGTAACGAATTGACCCGTTTCGGTTCCACAATTCTAATAATCCAAAAGCATGATTTTTTTTTACAAGTCGCATTCTCTGAAGTGCATTGATTGTTTGCTGTATTTAGCATTTTTGAGCTCAAGCGGAATACCTTCAGATGGCTGTTATGGATGTCGGCAGCTCTCAGTTGCAAGGGAGGACTAACGAGTGAAAATTCAAACAGGTCACAAATGAAACCCCAAAATGTGTCCCCAGTCTAATCCATGATTTAATGTTCTTTCCCTCCTCACAGCTAATGCAATGACGATTGTGGTACTTTTGCGCGAAAAATGCGGTCTCTCCAAATGTGCCACTCGTTACCTGGTGTCCATGGCAGTGGCAGATCTACTGGTCATTATCTTCGACTTGATATTGAGGCACATTCCAATTGTTTTTAATTACATTTTTTATTTCATGAGATCCATCCGTGTATGCAATATCCATGCCGTCCTGCTTTATGCAGCCAGGGACTGTTCTGTCTGGTTCACCGTCACTTTCACCTTTGATCGATTTGTGGTAATTTGCTGTCCGAATTTGAAACAGAAATATTGCACTGAGAAAACGGCAGCTATAGTACTCGGGACGGTGGCTGTGTTGAGCTTCTTAATTAACATTTTTTGGTATTTCATGTTAGAAGGTGGATATTGGCTGTACAACGTCCCTTGGTTTTGTGAATACACAATGTTTATTCTATATTCTCAGATGTGGGTCACAATCGAGTTCCTGCACAACATTTTAAACCCATGTGTCCCATTTGTCCTGATTCTGCTCCTCAATATTTTCACCATCAGTCAGATTTTACTGACTAGCAGAGCTCGTAGGAGACTCCGGGCTCACAGCAATGGTGAAAGTCGCAGAGACCCAGAAATGGAGAGTCGAAGGAAATCAATCATTTTGCTCTTTGTTATCTCGGCCAATTTCATCCTGCTATGGTCAACGTTAATGGTTTATTCCATATGGAGACGGATGTACTTTTGGGGGTATCGATCTTTTTGGATAGATGATGTTGTTTTGGAATTCGGCTTCGTGCTTCAGCTCCTGAGTTGTTGTACCAACACTATTATTTATGGCGTGACTCAGGCCAGTTTCCGAAAACAGCTGAAGAATATGTTGAAATACCCCTTTGCAGCATTATACAATTGCTTCCGCTAAGAAAAAAAAATACCGAGACACTGGGAATCAAAGGAATTTTAGAACTTCATTCACATATCCATCAGGCGTTTGACCAGTTTCTGATGAAAATAATTAACCTTTCATCTCTGCCCCATTTGAACAAAAGACATACCTTGACAATTGTCCCTCCGATTGAGCAGACCCTTTGTCCAACGTCCAATTTCCTCATTCTCATTCCACAGCAATCTAAAATCATATACCCCACTATCTCTTCCTTCCCATTGTCTTATTCGAAGGTCTTTCATCCCCGCTTTCTCAAACGGAATGGAAGGAAAACCTGGACTGCATGAATGGAAAATTGGACATTTCGAATATAATAGAATTAGCAAAGGCAGTACTCCATTGACAGGTAAAAAACAGAAAACTGCAGAAAGAGAAGGAGAGGTTTTACAGAACCTCAGATCCATGTCATGGATGAAGCATATGCCCTGGGTGAAGCAAATGTAGCAAGTGCCACCAACAGCAGAACGTTGAACTCTCGGCTTTGCAGCTGGAGCGTTGCTGCAATCATTACATTTATCTGTGAGTCCACTAATTATTTGTAAGGCTCATTTAGGTGTATATATATCCATACTGCTGGTTTAGAGTGCTCCAATAAAGAGGGAATGAGTGAGCACCAGGGAGCTAAGAGAGCCAGGCAGGTATTGAAGCACTTCAACCTGTCGTACATTTTCATCAGTTTTCACTGTTAGGTAGGGATTGGCGTACTATTTGTCTGGGAAGTGCACGTAGATCCGAAGCGAAATGTTCTTGGCAGGCAGGATTAAGGAGAATCCTAAGGCATTCTATTCATACGTTAGGAACAAAAGAGTTGTCAGGGAGAAAATCGGACCTCTTAGGGACAAAGGAGGGGAATTATGCTTAGAACCCAAGCGAATAGGGGAGATCCTAAATGAATACTTTGCATCGGTATTCAAGAAGGAGAGGGGCGTGTTAACCGGGAGTGTCTCGGAGGGAGGTGTTGACCCGTTAGAGAAAATCTCCATTACAAGAGAGGAAGTGTTAGGTTTTTTAGGGAACATTAAAACTGACAAAGCCACAGGGCCTGATGGCATCTATCCTCGACTGCTCAGGGAGACGAGAGGTGAAATTGCTGGGCCTCTGACGGAAATCTTTGTCGCTTCTTTGGACACCGGTGAGGTCCCTGAGGATTGGAGGATAGCGAATGTGGTCCCGTTGTTTCAGAAGGTTACCAGGGATAACCCAGGAAATTATAGGCCGGTGAGCTTGACGTCCGTGGTAGGGAAGTTGTTGGAGAGGATTCTTAGAGACAGGATGTATGTGCATTTAGAAAAACAATCTCATTAGTGACAGACAGCATGGTTTTGTAAGAGGGAGGTCGTGCCTTACAAATTTGGTGGAGTTTTTTGAGGAAGTGACAAAAACGGTCGATAAAGGAAGGGCCGTGGATGTCGTCTATATGGATTTCAGTAAGGCATTTGACAAAGTCCCACATGGCAGGTTGGTTAAGAAGGTTAAGGCTCATGGGATACAAGGAGAAGTGGCTAGATGGGTGGAGAGCTGGCTTGGATATAGGAGACAGAGGGTAGTGGTCGAAGGGTCTTTTTCCGGCTGGAGGTCTGTGACCAGTGGTGTTCCGCAGGGCTCTGTACTGGGACCTCTGCTATTTGTGATAAATATAAATGATTTGGAAGAAGGTGTAACTGGTGTTATCAGCAAGTTTGCGGATGACACGAAGATGGCTGGAATTGCGGATAGCGAAGAGCATTGTCTGGCAATACAGCAGGATATAGATAGGCTGGAAAATTGGACAGAGAGGTGGCAGATGGAGTTTAATCCGGATGAATGCGAAGTGATGCATTTTGGAAGAAATAATGTAGGGAGGAGTTATACAATAAATGGCAGAGTCATCAGGAGTATAGAAACACAGAGGGACCTAGGTGTGCAAGTCCACAAATCCTTGAAGGTGGCAACACAGGTGGAGAAGTTGGTGAAGAAGGCAGATGGTATGCTTGCCTTTATAGGACGGGGTATAGAGTATAAAAGCTGGAGTCTGATGATGCAGCTGTATAGAACGCTGGTTAGGCCACATTTGGAGTACTGTGTCCAGTTCTGGTCGCCGCACTACCAGAAGGACGTGGAGGCATTGGAGAGAGTGCAGAGAATGTTTACCAGGATGTTGCCTGGTATGGAGGGTCTTAGCTATGAGGAGAGATTGGGTAGACTGGGGTTGTTCTCCTTGGAAAGACGGAGAATGAGGGGAGATCTAATAGAGGTATACAAGATTATGAAGGGTATAGATAGGGTGAACAGTGGGAAGCTTTTTCCCAGGTCGGAGGTGACGATCACGAGGGGTCACGGGCTCAAGCTGAGAGGGGCGAAGTATAACTCAGACATCAGAGGGACGTTTTTTACACAGAGGGTGGTGGGGGCCTGGAATGCGCTGCCAAGTAGGGTGGTGGAGGCAGGCACGCTGACATCGTTTAAGACTTACCTGGATAGTCACATGAGCAGCCTGGGAATGGAGGGATACAAACGATTGGTCTAGTTGGACCAAGGAGCGGCACAGACTTGGAGGGCCGAAGGGCCTGTTTCCTGTGCTGTACTGTTCTTTGTTCTTTGCTATAGCACCACCTTGTCTCCGACACAGGTGAGGAGGAAGAAATCGGGCAGAATAATGTGGATTACAGAGTCAAAGGTAGGGTTCTGAAGACTGTGGAGGAACAGAGAGATCTTGGGATCCATATCCACAGATCTCTAAAGGTTGCCACTCAAGTGTATAGAGCTGTGAAGAAGGCCTATAGTGTGTTAGCTTTTATTAACAGGGGGTTGGAGTTTAAGAGCCGCGGGGTCATGCTGCAACTGTACAGGACATTGGTGAGACCACATTTGGAATAGTGTGTGCAGTTCTGGTCACCTCAATAGAAGAAGGATGTGGAAGCGCTGGAAAGAGTGCAGAGGAGATTTACCAGGATGCTGACTGGTTTGGAGGGTAGGTCTTATGAGGAAAGGTTGAGGGACATAGGGCTGTTTTCTCTGGAGCGGCGGAGGCTGAGGGGAGACTTAATAGAGGTTTATAAAATGATGAAGGGGATAGATAGAGTGAACGTTCAAAGACAATTTCCTCGGGTGGATGGAGCTATTACAAGCGGGCATAACTATATGGTTCATGGTGGGAGATATCGGAAGGATATCAGAGTTAGGTTCTTTATGAAGAGAGTGGTTGGGTGTGGAATGGACTGCCTGCAGTGATAGTGGAGTCAGGCACTTTAGGAATATTTAAGCGGTTATTGGATAGGCACATGGAGCACACCAGGATGATAGGGAGTGGGATAGCTTGATCTCGGTTTCAGATAAAGCTCGGCACAACATCGTGGGCCGAAGGGCCTGTTCTGTGCTGTACTGTCCTATGTTCTAATATTTTTGATTCTATCGTCAGGGGATCAGGCATCCGTTTCTGTAGCAACAATTGTATCTCTGGGATAGACTGTTACCTATGTGGCGCCAGGGTGAAGGGGATTATGGAATGGCTTCAGATCATCATTCTGGGGAAAGGGAGAGGGCGGGGGCAGATATCATTTTGGTCCACTTCGGTATCAATGACATCGGTACGAAATTTGAGGAAGTCCTGAAATCAGTATTTGGGGAGTTATGAGGAAAATTAAAAGAAAAACCTCAAAAGCAGCATTCTCAGGATTATTCCAGCTGTTACAAACCAGTAAAACTTCGGAAAGGCTGTATGAAGCGATTGAACATGAGTGATTAAAGATGTGGTTGTGAAATGCGCGCAGAAGGAAGGAAAGACATCATACTCTGTACCCATTTAGCCTGATTCTGAAACAGGTGGAACATCTAAGCAGCGAACAGGTTATGGCTCAACAGGACTGGCACTAATATCCCTGCAGGGAGATTTGCTAAGGAAGGGTTGAACTCATTTGTCAACGAATGAGAACCTGATGCGGGGTTCAATTTGATAGAAAAAAATAACTAGTAAACGGGGGTAGAAAAGCAGAATTTGAAGTCTGACAAAATAAAGTTGAGAGGCAATAAAGCTGAGCATATGGAATACTGTCATTGCTCAGTGACAACTTACCTGATTGCATGCAACATTCAACATACAAACAAAGAAACCTGGTCAGAGGTAAGTCATTCTGTTCTTATCAACTCTTCTGCCATTCAAATGATAATGGTTGATCTGGTTATCTTCAGAACCCCACATTCCCTACTAACATAAAAAAAAGATGTCCTTGCATAACAATCGGATATGTAAATATCTCTTCAAAATATTCAATTGGCAGGTCTCTAACAGCGAATTAACCTAAAAGTTCCAAAGTCGCATAACAACTTCACAGAAAAAAAATCCCATCATTAGTTTCCTACAATTTTGGCCCGTAATCATAAAGTAGAGTAATCCGAAATAGGCAGCATACTTATACCGTTCGTAGTGTTGAGGCCATTTCTGATATATACTTGAAATAAATCATCTCTCACCACAGCGGATCGCACACAGTCTGTCCAACCTCCCCTCCGAAAAAAACCTGCTCAATTAAGTTGTTAATCCAGTGAACTTCATCTCAACCACGTCCAATTCATTTACATATTTCCTGAACTATGGAGAACAAAACTGTCTGTAATGCTGGAGATGTGGTCATGTCAATACTTTGGAGATAATGTTCCACACATTAATTTATATTAGAAAGGCTCAAGAAATTAGTCGCTTCAATCTTCAGAATAGATTGGTGAGTGTGTGACTGTTCTGCTTGCTGTGAAGGTTAAGAAGAGATTCGAGAGAATTATTCAAATCAAAATAGATTGGGATTACTTATTTCTGCTCATGAAAGGATGAAGGAAAATAGGGCACAGGTTAAAGTGAGTTGCAAAAAAAGCAAATGTGACATGAGGAAATCGTTTTTCATACAAAGAACTATTTGCGTCTCACATGCACAACTTGGAAGCTCAGTGGAGCCATGTTTAATTAACATATCCAAAATTACATTGGATTATTTGCATAGCAACAGTATGCAGTGCTGCAGAGAAGTGGGAGGGAAATGGCAGTGAGTCATTATGCTCCTTTGAAGAGCCGGGAAACCACGATGGGCCATATGGCCTCCTTCTGCACCAGGGCAATGCAGTAATTCGGTAATTCCTCTTGCAATAAAGGAACACGTTCCATGTCCCTTCGTGTCGAGTTGATGTAGCTGCATGCTTGCTTTTGTAACCCACATAGAGGGCAGCAGTTTCCTTCTGCAGTCGTTCACCGGTTAAATAATTCTCTGCTTTTTATTTTTTTCTGTCAAAGTTTGCCAGTTTATGCAGCATCTTTTAGATTTCTGCCCAATAACTAAAGCAAACTATCTCAGTTAGGAACACATCTTATGGCCTCTTCACAATGTTCTTTGCCGCCCATTTTTATCACCTGCAAATTTAGCTACCACACCTTTAATGCCCTGATATAATTCATTGATATCAATTCTAAAAGTTTAATGCACCAGAATAGAACAACGCGAGAAATTGTTTTGTCAGATACTACTGATCGGAAAGTAACCCATTTATGCATGCAAAGTTTTCCATCACTCAGTCAAATTTCTATTCAGTCTTATATGTTGCCCTCAACGCGATGAACTTATATTTTCTCCAACTATGTCTGCTGTGGCAACCAATGAAGGGCCTTATGTAAATGAAGTACTGTATGTCTATGGGTCCACTTTATTCACTGCGCATGTTTCTCATTCAAAGGACTCCAAAATGCCGTGGGTAAACATGAATATCCTTTCATAAACCATGTCAACTCTTCTTGATTCGCTTGGTTTTCTCTGAGTGCGGAGCCATAACCTCAAGAATAATTGATTGGAACACCATTTCATCGGCAGACCTTAAGCTAACTTGTCTATAAATTATTGTGTTCCTCTCCCGCTACCTCTCACACCCTCTGCCCACGTTGAACTGGGGGTTATATTTGCTCCGTACCAGTCTACTGGGTCCGGAACCCAATATTGGGAATTTTGGAAGATTAACACCGATGCATCTATTATCTCATTAGCCAGCTACTTAAAATCCTCGGACGACATCCCTCAAGGCCTGGTTTGCTTAATAATTATAGTTTCAACGAATACCTGTCTACTTTCCACCTCCGAATTTACAGCTATTATTGGGATGTTTTGGGTCATATGTAGCATAGACGGATGCATCTATTATCTCATTAGCCAGCCACTTAAAATGCTCAGATGATATCCCTCATGGCCTGGTTTACTTAATAATTATAGTTTCAACGAATACCTGTCTACTTTCCACCTCCGAATTTACAGCTATTCTTGGGATGTTTTGGGTCATATGTCGCATAGACGGATGCAAAAATTGCTTCAATCGCATCCGTCATGGTCTTTTTCATTTTAACAATCCGTAGTTCATTCTCTAGAGTTCAACAGTTACTATACTCACTCTTTTCTTTTTACAAGAAACTGCAAGGTGTTTTACAAGGTCGACCTAGACCACAGATTTTGCACTTTGATTTTAGCACGGGTGAGCGCACAATTTAAAACTCCAGGTATGATAAAAGTGACTCAAAAGGAAGCTTTCATTCAATAGAAGTTCATTTAAGAACACAGATAACATATAAATTTTAAAAAGCATAACTTTTACGAATTACAAAAGAACAATCGTAATATTGTACAAATCTTAACAGCTAAGTGAAGTCCTGGAACTTCCAGCACACCTCGAGAAAGAGACAGATACTTGAATGCCTCTAACTTATAGATGCACCTGACAAACAGCAGAATTTTCAACAGCAGAGAGGGAGAGGCATAAACCATTGCTTTCAGTCTGCAGTCCAAATAGCTTCCGACCAAATATGGAAATTAAACCTTGAATTTTTCCTTTGGAAAAATCTGTCCCAAGGTAACTCCTGACCTGATAATCATGTTCCAAACAAAAATTGGAAAAGGTCGTAAAGTCCCAGGACATTGCATTAGACCAGAATTAATAATAAACCTGTTTTCCATGATATTGTTTCACATCCAATTAGACGACACTTGCTCAAAGATTATGTCAACAAAACAAAGAGCCCAGGACCTTCTTTACAAAATGCAGAGAACACGATAAAATACATAACTGAAATGCACATCATTGTCACACAATATGTCCAAAATACATTTGCAGTTTTTACACTTCCAGATACTTTCATCCTGTAATATAATTCATTTGCCCCGATTAATCTTTGAGTTAACATCTTCTCATTGTTTATATTCCGACAAATCATGAAATTTGACACTCACCTAAGTGCAGTTATGCGTATTTTTTCATTATCGCTGACAATTCCTGAACTTATTTTTTTAACTATGGACGTTAGATCATCCCCTTGTGTTGTTTCTCTTTATAGTAGGAATACAGTTCTCTGCGGACCGTCACGTATTGCCTTAAATACCTTTCACTATTTCTCTAGCCTAGTTCCCTCGTTCACATCAGAGCATTAAGATCTCTGCCCTCACAGTTGCCCTTATTTAATTTTGAAATGCTAGGCATGGACAGAAACTTCTCCCTTCCCAACTGAATGTTAAACATACCCATACTATGTTCTCTATTTACTAAGGATTCACTCCGAGTTTAAAAATTAACGTGCACGTTACATGTTGTAGACCACCATATTTCACGTAACTTGCTCTCAGAACGAGCTGAAAAAATAACTTATCTATAAAGCAGCAACACAGATTATCTGCACTCACAAATACCAGAAAATTGGAATGATTAACGCCACTACGATATTATAGCTGTAGGATGACAATAGCTGAGAACTGAATATTCTCCAGGACCTTCTGAATTTAGGGAGAATAAGCAAAAAAAAAGCTAAGTGTTTCTTATTGCACCAATACTAAGGGATAGGATCAATACATTTTCAAAGAAAAATCCCACACTTGAAGAGGAGCATGTGGAATCTACTTCGATGGAGTTGAAAAATAACAAGGGCAACAAGCTTTTTGGAGGAGCTATTTACATGCGATCACCATCACTGGTCGTGTGGATCACGTTATTGTACAAACTGGCTAAACCATAGAGCATTCATGCTGAGGAGTTTCGAGAGTGAATGAGGAACGAATTCTGGAGCATATTTTAGAAGTAAGTGGTGACACATTGGTTTGGACTGGTATTCCAGGGTGAGTAATTCAGTGAACCAACTGTCACTAAAAGTCCACCAATGATCATGAAAATATTGTTGAATGTTGGAAAACAACATCTTTGTGGCAGACATGTGACTGAAGGTCCACAGCAACGAAGTTGACTCTTAAATAGTGGAGGAAGTCACTCGGTTGCATTTAGTAGCTGCAACGTAAACACAAAGGAATGAAACAGGACAGAAAAGCTGGCATTGGCATAGGTGCAGGAAGCGACCCTGCAAAGCCCTCCTTACTCACATCTGTGGCTTGTGCCAAAAGTAAGTGAGTTGTCTCACAGTCTAGTCAAGCAACAGGCTGAAACAGGCAAAACTCATGGAAGAATGGCTTACAGATAATATCCAAAACACCACAGTGTATATCTTGGTTATGCACTCATCCACAGGTAGGACACAACCACCAGAGATGACGGAGTAAAGATATACCGTCAGGTTGGCAACATAATGAGTTCTCAATATCGACTCCAGAAACCTCATCGCAGCACGTTAACCATGGGCAAGGAAAACTCCTGCTCATCATCATGTACCGACCCCTCCGTTGTGAAGTTTAGCTTTTGAAGTGTAATCCCTTTGAAAGCTGATTTTGTGTTCAGTGCTTGAATGTATAAAAGGCAGGCACATGGGGTCCGCAGATTGTAACATTTGTAACAAGAGCCACCCATCAGGGTTGCCTTGCTAACAAGCTTTGCAGGCTTTTGGATTTTGATAGGTTATCCGTTGAATGGAGACACTCAGCTGTCACCGATCTTATCAAATTTGAATTTGCTGACAACATCAGACCAATCATGGTGTAGCCAAGTTGATTGGATCATCATGGCAAAAAAAAGAACTCAAATGTCCACCGGCCGTTCAGTTCAATTCAGTCGAAGGGCTGCCACCCCTACAAACCAAGGGAGGGAAGAGCAGCTCCATGCCCACTAAACATTATCCCTTCAGAGTACTCTCCATCTATCAAACGAAGGGTTCCCAAATCAGAAAGAGAGTACAGACAGCGCAATCGACATAAGCCAAAACACGTTGTTGTATTTGTTTTGAGAGTGACTACATTTATGTTATAATTATTAGGAAGGACAGATAGAAAGAAAAATGTGCTGGGTTGCATTGTTGCTTAAAAATGATGTTGATTCGATATTGAAGAAAGATATTAGAATAGATTATCTGGAATCTGTATGGATCATGTTAAGAGGAAACAGTGAACGATAGACCAATGAGCCTCACCTCGGTAACGGGGAAGTTGCGAGAGTCCTTTCTCAAGGATTTTTTAACTCAGCATTTGGAAGGCAGTGGCATAATCAGACAAGTCACCTTTGATTTACAAAAGAGTAATCATGCTTGACCAATCTATTGAATTTTTCTGTGCATGTAACAAGTAGGGTTGACGGAGGAGAACAAGTGAATGTGCTTGATTTAGACTTTCATCAGGTTTTCGACATTACCCCACATAACTGACTACCATGTAAAGATGAATCAATGGGAATGCAGGCAATGTCTTGAGATGCGTAGAACGATGGTTAGCAGATAGGAAGCAAATAATTGGCATACATTTTGTTTTTCAGGATGGCAGTCAGTGACGAGTGGGCTTCCGCAGGGATCTGTGCGGCTGCTCCCTCAAATTTTCACATTCTATACCAATGATTTGGAAGAGGGAACCGAATGTATCATCTCCAGATTTGTAGATGATCCAATGTTGAGTGGGAGGGTGAGCTGTGAGGAGGATGCAGAGACGTTTCAGCGTGACTTGGACAGGCTGAGAGTCTGGGCATCTGCATGGCAGATGCAGTACATTGTGGATAATGTGAGGTACTTTGGTACTTTGATGCCAATAATAGGAAGACAGATTATCACTTGACTGTGTGGACATTGAGAGAGGTGAATAATCAACGAGACAATGTCGTCTCGTGCATCAGTCGCTGAATGTAAGCGTGCAGGTGCAGCAGGCAGTAAAGGAGGCAAATGTTATTTTGGCCTTCATCGTGAGAGAATTCGATTACAGGGAGAGGGACATTTTGCTGCAATTGTACAGAGCATTCGTGAGGCCACACCTGGAGCATTGTGTGTAATTTTGGTGTCGTTGTCTGAGGAAGGATGTCTTTGCGATGGAGGGAGTACAGGGAAGGTTAACCATGCTGATTCCAGGGAAAGCAGATCTGCCATATGAAGAGAGACTCAGACGTTCGGATTTTATTCACTGGAGTTTATAAGAGTAAGGTTGGTTGTCATAGACACTTTTGAAATTGTAGCAGTATTAGGCAGGGTATATTGAGAAACAATGTTCCCACTGTTTGGGGGATCCCAGAACTAGTGGTCATAGCTTGTGGATTAATTGGTCTAGTTGGTCTAGTTGGTCTAGTTGGACCATGGAGCGGCACAGGCTTGGAAGGCCGAAGGGCCTGTTTCCTGTGCTGTACTGTTCTTTGTTCTTTGGATAAGGGATGAACTTTTTAGAACTGAGGTGAGGAGAAATTTCCTCAAACAGAGGGTGTTGAAAATGTAGAATTCACTACCACAGAATGTAGTTGAGGCCAAAACGTTACCTGATTTCAAGAAGAAATTAGATATAAGTATTGGGGGGTCTAAAATGGATCAAAACATATGGAGGAAGGGGGAATCAGGAGATTGAATTTGATGTACAGCCATGATCAAGTTGAATGGCGGAGGGGTGGAGGGCAAAATCGTTCTTCTACTGTCTATGTTCCTATTTTTGTTTTGTCAATGAATGGACCCGGTTTTTATTTCAAAAGCATTCAAGTAGTACCTAACCTATCTCACTTGTTTTATTAAAGTTCCCGACTGGGTTAATTCTTCAATTAAAGTGAGTGTCTGGTCTTTCTCTTCGTGAACGCCTTAACGTTACTGAAGAGCAGTTGACACCTTCACAAAAATTTCAACAGATTATGAAGCAAGGTCATGCTCTTTGGAGAATTCAGTGTGGCTTCACAAAAGTGATCAAGCTCTGTGTCGTAACAAATTGAGGGCTCGTTCGGGGATCTGAACAGACTTAAATCGTTACGTCGATACGAAGTGAGGGGTCTGGACAGTTCTAATTATTAAAATAACCCGAAGTGGGGAAATACCTCTTCACATTTTTAAAGGGGTTCTGGGGGTCGGAAATGCTTCCCAAATTTGCTAAGCAAATTAGAGAAGCAGAAAAAGATGACACACCGTGGAAGTGGCAAATAGACTTCAATTAGGGTTAACCAAGGTAAATCGGAAAGCGGAAATTGTCATGGAGATCGTCAAGCATTTCGATCTAGTACAGTGGAGTTAGAAAAAAATAAAATTGCGGCTGAGACAGTTGGAGTTAGAAAGTGAAATTAAAAGGCTGGAGTTAGAAAGAGAGAAAAAAGGAAAGAGAAATAGGAAAAAAAGGAGAAGAAAGAGAAAGGTAAAAAGAGAGCAAAGAAAGAGAAAAGGAAAGAGGGAGAAGGGAAAGAGAGAAGGAAAGAGAGAGGAAAGCCCCAGAAGAAGAACGGCAAAGAAAGGTCGTTTGAGTTGGAAAAGAAAAGTTGGACGTTGAAGAAAAACAGATTTCAAATGACAGAAGGGAGAGTACAAGAAAGAAGAGACGCGGAGTAAACACATCATAGCCAACCACCTGGTAAAGAGAGTGACATTTCGATCCAGACATTACCAAAATTTGGTGAAAAGAATGTATAAAACCTTTTTCATCTCCCTTGAGAAAGTGGCTACGCAGATGAACTGGCCACGGGAGCTATGGGTAACCTTAATTCTGACCAAGTTGGTCGGCAGGGTGACTGATGTGTTTGTATCTATTTCAGAGGAGATGTCAGGAAAATATGAGGAAGTAAAGGAAGTTGTTCTGAGTGCTTACGAATTGGTACCAGAAGCATACAGGCAATGGTTCAGAAATGTACAGAACGAACCAATGTCAGGCAGAAATGGAATTTGAAAGAGAATTTGAAGCAGAATGACTTCGATAGATGGGTCAGAGAATTAAGGATGGAAAAGACATATGAGGCCCTTAGAGATGTTATTCTGCCGGAAGCGTTCAAAAACAAACATTCAGAAGTGATAAGAACTCATGTTGAGCGACGTAAATTTGAGGCAGCGGCAAAAGCTGTATAGAGGATGGCTGAATACACATTCGTGGATGAGTTCAAAGTTTGCCTCTAACATCAATTGTAGTCCATGAGAGATAGAAATTGGAAAAGAGGGCGATCCTTCAATAAATAGCAAAATGCAGAGCACACTGAGAACAGTTTACCACCTGTGAAAAAAGGCACCCAAGAGGGTGGAAAAAAGGTGAAAGACTTCAAGTGTCCTCACTGTAAGAAGGTGGGACACATAAAGTTCCAGTGCTGTGGGCTTAAGAAAGGTACTGGGAAACAGAATGTGGCAAAAGATGCTCCACCAGTTAAGCAGTGAATGAAATCCCGAGCAAAGTCGAGGAGCTCAAGGAGAGTGCAAAGCCTCGACATAGGATCGATGATAAGGTAGCGCCCACTCTTTCCAAATACTTCACCTGCGTGGCTAAGATTTACTCATGTGGAAAAGGGGGAGGTGATAAAGAAGTTAAAACATTGAGAGATACGGGAGCAACTCTGTCTCCTTCTGTAATACTGCTCGAGAGAATGGTAATCTGTGGACCAAAAGGAGAAAGGAGTAGAGTTCCCCAGTGAAAAATAAGGCCAGTGAATCCAATCCAGTCCGGGGAAGTGATAGTGGGAGTTCTGGAAAACTTGGTTATTACAGAAATGCAATATATTCTTGGAAGTTACGTAGCTTGCGCACAGGTGAGAGTTATGCCCATGGTGGTGGAAAAGCCAAAAGAGAACCAGGGAACTGAGGAGTTAAATGAAAAATACCATGGATTTTCTTCCGGACTGTGTGTTGACAAAATCCCACAGTCATAATTTAAAACAAGAAGGGAGAACAAAAGGGGAAGTTAAATGAGTTGAGGTGCAGTTAGCTGGCATTCTCTTTGATGTAATGGTAAGAACAAAATCTAAGCAGGAGGATCAGGCAGAAGTGTGTAGTTCAGACAGATTAATCATCATAGAACTACAAACCCTCCAGTACAGAAAGAGGCCATTCAGCCCATCGAGTCTGCACCGACCACAATCCCTCCCAAGCCCTACCCCCATATCCCCACAGATTTAGCCACTAATCTACGCATCTCAGGACATTGAGGGCATTTTTTAGCGTGGCCATTCAACCTAACCCGCGCATCTTTGGATTGTGGGAGGAAACCGGAGCACCCGGAGGAAACCCACGCAGACACAAGGAGAATGTGCAAACTGCACACAGTCAGTCACCCAAGCTGGGAATCGAACCCAGGCCCCTGGAGCTGTGAAGCAGCAGTGCTAACCATTGTGCTACTGTGCCGCACTAGGGAGATAAGGGAGTTTCAATAGAAAAATGAGATGATAAAGTATTTATATCATAAAGCCTACTCTGAAAAGGAATCAGGGTGTATCCCAACATGCGATTCCCTTAAGGAGAAAATGTCAGCGCAGATGAGGAATGAGCAGAAGTCTTCAGATCTTTGTGGCGGTGGAATGCAGACAGGAAGCACACAAATTTCCTGTTGGAGGGCATCTAGGAGTGAGGAAGATTCAGGCTAAGATCGAGAAGCATTTTTATTGGCCTGGATTACCAAACGTCGTGTTGGAATTCTGCTGTCCCTGTCACACATGTCAATTGGTAGGAAAGCCACAAGCGGTGAAAAACCAGCGCCTTTGATACCAATTCCGATATTCGAAAAACCTTTGACACAGATTATGGTTGATTATGTAGATCCGCTGCCGAAATCAAAAAGTGTGAAGCAGCCTTGTTATCATTACCAGTGGTCGGAGATCCATTCAAAGCGACGTTTACTGGTCCCTATCAGATTGAGAAAAAAGAAAGTGAGCTAAATTTTCTAGTAAAGATGCCAGACAGAACAAAATATATAAGGTATGGCATGTTAACATGCTGAAGCAGTATTATGACAGAGAAAAAGATTCACAGAAACAAATAACAATGAATCATAGAATCATAAAATCCTTACAGTGCCGAAGGAGGCCATTCGGACCACTGAGTCTGCACCAACAACAATCCCACTGAAGCCCTATCTCTGGATTCCCACACATTTACCTTACCAGTCCCTCTAATCTCGGCAGCCCGGGACACTAAGGAGCAATTTAACCTGGCCAATCCACCTAACCCGCACGTCCTTGGACTGTGCGAGGAATCCGGAGCACCCGGAGGAAACCCACGCAGACACAGCAAGACACGGTTCAGTTCAACAAAGGGCTGCCACCTCTAAATACCTAGAGAGGGAAGAGCACCTCCCTGCGAGCTTAAATCTTTTTCTTAAAATAACTCTCCATCAATTTAATGAAGGGTACACCAAACAGAAAGAGCTGACAGACAGCGGTATCAACAGAAGAGCTCCAAAGGTTTACCAAAGCCAAAACGCCTGTTTGTATATTTTCTGAAAGTGAGAACATTTCTGTTGTTTTTTTTTTCTTGCCAAAGAATTGACCTTCCATTTATTTGAACAGCGTTCTCGAATTATCTTACTTTAACTAATATCTTACGGGTTTAGTTAAAGTTCCCGGTTAATTAAATTAATAAATTGTTGATTATTCACTCATTGTGAGCGTCAGGTCTTTCTAATAATGAGCTTCTAAATGCTAAAGCAGAATAGGTAACACCTTTCCAAGCATTATTATATGTTACAAAGCGAGTTAGGGCTCTTTGGGGAATTCAGCGTGGTTTCTGAGAAGGGGATCAAACTTTGCGTCGTAGCACCTCTCTGCTAATGGATCGCACCTCCATTCTGCATAATAATTGGAGGAAGCAGTGAGGGTGGCAAGGACACAAAATAAAATCTGGGTGGGGGACTTCAATATCAATCACCGAGAGTGCTCGGTGCTCCAAACGAAGACCGAGATGGCCGGGTGTTAAAGGCATAGCTGCAAGATGGGGCTGTGGCACATGGTTTAGGACCAACAAGAGGGAAAATAAAACCTCACCCCCACCAACCTGCCCACCGCAAATATATCTGTCCATGACAGTATCTGGAGGAGTAACCACTGCACAGTCAAAGTCTACTGTATTGCGTGGCGCTACTACTGTGTGAAATGTGTTAGATATAGAACAGATCTGGCAACACAATATTGAGTACCTTTGAGGCCCTGCGGGTCATCAGTTGCAGCAGAATTGCACTTACCCACAGTATTTCACCCCACGATCCGGCACTGAGCCCTCTCTAGCATTACCGCTAAGAAAGGGAACAACTTTGCTTCAAAGGGAAGTGCAGGACGATATGCCAAGTGCAAAACGAGGCAGAGCTAAAAATGATCTTCTAACCTGGTGAAGATAAAATGCAGTCCTGCCACATCTAGCTATGAGTTAATGTTGGCAAATAAATAAATCATTGGCGGAGGAGTCTGGACAAATATTCCCATTCACAATGATGAATGAGCCTCGCACATCAATGGAAAACATAAGTTAAGCTTTCATAAGCATTTACAATCAGAATTGCCGAATGGATGATCAATTGTGACCTCCTCCAGTGGTCCCCAGAATTACAGATGTGAGTCTTCAGCCAATTTAATTCACTTCATGTGATATAAAGAAGTATCTATTGACAGTAAGTCCTGCAAAAGTTATGGGCTCGGACAATTGTTTGCCAACAATAGTAAAGACCTGTGCTCCAGGATTTCTTGCCCCCATAGGTACGTTGTTCAGCTGCAGCTAAAAATAGAGGCACCGAGATAGCAATGTGTAAAATATTCCAGTATGCCTCGTACACAAGAAACAGGAGAGAAGATACCTGATCAATTTATCACCCCATCTCTTTTATCTTGGTTCACAGTAATTTGTTGGAAGGGGTCATCAAAAGTGCACTTGCTGAGCAATAACTTGCTCACTGGAGCTCAGTTTGTTTTCCGCCAGAGTCAATAAGCTCCTGACGTCATTACAGCCTTCGTTCAAGCATGGACAAAATTGCTGAATTCTAGACGTGAGGAGGCAGTGACTGGCCTTGCCATCCCTACAGCATTTGGCCATTTATAGCTTCATGGATCTCTGGCAAAACTGGTGTCCATGAGTACCAAGGGCAACTCCTCGGCTGGTTGGATTCATCACTGACACAAAGGAAGGTGGTTGTGGTGGTTGGAGACTTATCATCTCAGCTCCAGGACATCACCTCAGGAGATCTTATGGGTACTGTCCTGGACCCAAATATCTTGACCTCTTCATCAACGGCCTTCTTTCCATAATGTGGTTTGAAGTGGCAACGTTCTGTGATGGCTCCACAACGTTCAGACTCATTCGGGAATCTTCATATACTCAAGCAGTCCACGTGAAAAGGCAACATGACCGGGAGAACATCCAAGCTTTGGTTGGCAAGTGGCAATTACCATTCACGCTACAAAGGTATCAGGCAATAACCATTTGCAACGGGAGGGAATCACAACCTCTGTGCATGTAAAGCCAATGAAATGTTATTAATGAGCCGTGTAAGTAATATGGCTACTAGGGTATTGCAGAGGATAGTAATCTTGCGCTGACCATGTCACCCCCTTACTTCAAAAACACCTGTGCACTTCTCTGGATGGGTGCAACTCCAACAACACTCAGGAAGATGTGCACCATCCAAAACAAAGCCACCCACTTCATTGGTACATCTTTCGAAATATCCAATCACGCCACAACCCACCAACCAGTGGCGCCAGTATTTGCCATCTAAAAGATGCATTGACGAACTCAACAAGGCTGCTTGGAACGCACCTCCCAAATTCACAATCAATCTTATCTTGAAGGATAAGGGCAGAAGATACAAGTGAACAGGAACACCTTCTGACTTTGAAATATTTCGCTATTTTTGCACTGTAGTTTGGTCAAAATCGTGCAACCCGCTCACAACGGCATGGTGGTAAACCAAAATTACATGGACTGCAGCGATCGCCAAGGAGGTCACGGCCTCCTCTCAATGGCAATTTGAGATGGATGATGAATTCTGACTTGGCCAGCTCACATGCAGTAAATTAATAGAAGAAAATGATTGGAACACCCTACTACTTTGACTATGAACAGAATTTTTCCAGTGCATTTCATTACTTCATCTGTTGCCTGTAAAGACTCAGTTGTTAGTTAACAGTTGAGCCCAGTGAGAAAAATAATCAGCATCTTCGTTGCAAGAAGTATATATTACTTCAGCAGCTTAGGCAAAGCAGGAGAAATCTGCACCATAAACGATTTCACCCTATTTTAACTCAGACCTGATACATGATACGGGATCGCACCTCAGCATCAAGGAAAATCGTTTTGAATTATTGGCTAAAATTAGTTCGCTACAAAACATTAATACTGCAACCGTCACAATTAAATGTGTCAACCGGATCTCAGTTGGTAGCACGTTTGCCTTTGTGTCATATGGATATGCAGTGAATGCTGACTCCAGTTCTGGAAGCAATAATAAGTGCAGTATTGACGAGCATTATGAAGTCAGCGTTTCCGTCCATAGAATGAGTTGGTAAAAGGATTCCCCTTATCGTTAAAGTAGTTGGTGACAATCGCATGAATGGTTGTAATCTCTGATCGCCACCAGAAAGCTATGGGAGGCCATAAATAGAAGAAACTTTTGCGCACATCCCTTTTGTGAGAAATTGTACTGAAACTGCGGCTGGGTGCAACAGCTTTCGGCTTTCAACGCAGTCATCTCCCCAGGCACCAGGGCGGCGCAGCCGAATGCTAATCACGCCCCCTTATAACGCGGCAAGACTGGGAACGCCCATCGAGATCCAGATTCCGAAAGGCAGTACAGTTTTGAGAAGTGAAGGAGTCCCCTGCTGTTATAAAAGCTATGTTGAAGCCTGTTTTTCGCGGGTTTTTTTGTTGGTATTTCATCTAAGTTTCTAATATTACTTTTATTGGCTCATTCAAACTGACATATTTAATTTCATTTTAATGATTGAACATGATTATTTTTAACATATCAATATCAATATACTTTTTTAATAGGCGAAATTTCGATTTAAATCTGCATTATACATGCTTGTAAATGTTCTTATGTATTAGTTTAAAATATTCTAAATCTGGGGAACTATTTAAATCTACATTCTCATGTTATAAAAGTTCTCTATTTTTCGTCCGTTTAATTAAGATGATGGTAACTGAGAATTGAACTGAGAATGATCAGAACTTCCTGAACCATGATTTGGATACCTGCATAAGATTCAGCAAAGGAGAGTTCACATTTTAGGCTGAGGGGTGTTCTCCATGCATTCTGGAGATGGCATCTCACTCAAGAAACCTTGCAGAAATACATTTTGAAATCTGAACATTCTTTTTTTCCGAGAACTTCTTTTGTGTAATTTGTTGCTGCATTTCAAAAAATAGAACAAATCCAACTCTTCAAATGTATTTCGTTAGTTTTGAAGATCTTATTGAATCCCTCTGGTCGCAAAAGTGGTTATGAAGTGTAGATATTTTCAATTTTATTCAAATACTGTTCTTATTGAATCAATAGTTAATATACAAACTTCGAATAATAGCTCCTTAAAACTTAATGTTTGCATTTACTTAAAATTACATGAATTAATAATTTGATACATTATGTTTCGATTCAACTTCGGAATGTGTGATCACTACAAGGGTTAATCGTTATTTTCTATTACTCGTTACGCTAATTCTTTAAATTATAGAGACGATGCTTTTACATTGCTGCTCTTTAACCATTGATACAAGTCGATGGATTTCTGGCCCACATGTGAAGGTAGTTCAGAGTCAGTCAAACAGGTTTATTATCGTCTTCCAGAAAGGACCTGAGTGAATCTATTGAGTATTTACAACAATCCAAAAGCCAGGTGGACACTTTTATTGTTAGCAGTTGCTTATTTTATCAAATGATTCAGTGCAGAAAGAGGTGTTAGTTTGGACTTCAGTAAAGCATTTGACAAGTTCCCTCATGGTAGGATGGTACAAAAGGGTAAATTGCATGGAATCATGTGGGAACTAGATGGATGGATTCAGAACTGTCTTAGCCATAGATGACAGAGTGTAGCGGTGGAAGGGTGTTTTCTTATCTGAATGGCGGTCTGTCACCAGTGTCATTCTGCAGGAAGCAGTGCTGGGAACTCTGTAGTTTGTAATATATATATAAATATCTTGGAAGATTACATAACTGGTCTGATTAGCAAGTTCGTGGCTGATTATAAGATTGCTGGAGTTGCGGAAGGTGATGAAGATTGACAGAGAACACAGCAAGGCATAGATAGGCTGAATCATTGGGCAGATAAATGGCAGTTGGAACTTAATCCAAACAAATGAGAGATGACGCATTTTGGTCGATGCAATTCAGGTGGGAGCTAAATAATAGATTGCAGAACTATCAGGAGCACAGACACTCAGAGAGATCTGTGAGTGCAGGTTCACAGATCCTTAAAAGTGGCAGCACAGATAGAAAAGGTGGTGAGAAAGCATATGACACGCATGTCTCCATCGGCCGGGCCAACGAATAAAAAAGTTGGCAAATATTTTACAATTATATAAATGGTTGCTTCGGCCACATTTTGAAAACTGTGTCCAATTCTGGTCGCTACATTGCCAGAAGGACGTGGTGGCTTTGGAGGTAGTACAGAAAAGTTTTCCCAGGATGTTGCCTGGCATGGAGGGTATCGCCTATGATGAGAGATTGAATAAACAGGGGTTGTGCTTCAAGGAAAGAGGGAGGCTGAACGGAGACTTGAAAGAAGTTTATAAAATTATGAGGGGCATAGACAAGGTGAATAGTTTTACCCGCCCGCTCCCCATAACCCTTAATTCCCTTATTGGCTAAAAACCTATCGATCTGTGACTTAAACACATTTAATGAGGAAGCCTCTACCACGACATCGGGCAGAGAATTCCAAAGATTCATACCCTCTGGGAGAAGAAGTTCCTCCTCAACTCTGTTTTAAATTGACTCCCCCGTATTTTGAGGCAATGCCCCCTCGTTCATGTTTCCATTGTAAGTGGAAACAATCTCGATGTTTCTACCCTGTTTAGCCCGTCCATTATCTTATATGTCTCTATAAGCTCTCCCCTCAAACTTCTAAACTCCAAAGAGTACAGGCCCAGTCTGCTCAATCTCTCCTCATAAGCTAACCCCCTCATCTCCGGAATCAACCTAGTGAAATTTCTCTGCACCCCTTCCAAAGCCAATACCTCCTTTCTTAAACAAGGGGACCAAAACTGTGCACAGTACTCTAGGAGCGGCCTGACCAGCACCTTGTACAGTTGCAGCATGACCTCTCTGCTTCTTCTCCATCCCTCTCGCGATAAAGGCCAACATTCCATTTGCCTTTTTGACCACCTGCTGCACCTGCAAACTGTGTTTTTGTGATTCATGCACAAGCCCCCCGCCCCCCCCCCCCCCCCGCAGGTCCCTCTGCACAGTAGAATGTTGTAATTTTTCACCGTTTAAATAATAGTCCCTTTTCCTATTATTCCTTCCAAAGTTGATAACCTCACACTTACCAGCGTTATACTCCACCTGCCAGATCCTCGCCCACTCACTTAACCTATCCAAATCTCTCTGCAGACTCTCTGTGTCTTCCACGCAATTTGCTTTCCCACCCATCTCAGTGTCATTCGCCAACTTTGTTACCCTACACTCGGTCCCCTCCTCCAGATCATCTATGTATAAAGTAAGTAGTTGAGGCCCCAGCACCGATCCCTGCGGCACAACACTAGTCACGGATTGCAAACCAGAAAAACACCCATTTATACCTACTCTCAGTTTTGTGTTAGACAGCCAATCTTGAATCCACGTGAACATTGTACCCCCAACTCAGTGCACCGTTAACTTTTGCAGTAACCTTTTGTGAGGCACCATATATAAAGCCTTCTGCAAATCCAAATACAAAACATCCACCGCCCCCCCCCCCCCACGCCGCCACCACCCCCCCCCCCCTCGCCCCCGTCAACCGCACTCGTCACCTCCTCAAAAAACTCCAGGAAATTAGTCAAACATGACTTTCCCTTCCTGAATCCATGCTGCGTCTCCTTGATTGAACCATTCTTATCCAGGTGTCCTGCTATTTCTTCCTTTATGATAGATTCCAGCATTTTCCCAACTATGGATGTTAAGCTAACCGGCCTGTAATTACCTGCCTTTTGTCTGCCTCCTTTTTTTAAATAGTGGCGTTACATTAGCTGTTTTCCCATCAGCTGGCACCTCCCCAGATTCCAGTGAATTTTGATAGATTACAACTAATGCATTTGCTATTGCGTCTGCCATTTCTTTTCGTACCCTTGGATGCATTGCATCCGGACCAGGGGACTTGTCTACCTTTAGTCCCATTAGCATACCCAGCACTACCTATTTAGTAATCGTGATCGTTTTAAGGTCTTCACCTCCTACAGTCCCATGACTGTAGGAAGCCTTTTTGCAGGACAGAAATGACAATCAAATGATGACATAATTTCATGATAATGGGGGAAAGCTTCCGTAGAAATATGCGGGGGAAGTTTTTTTTTTGCAGTGTTTTGGGGGCCTGGAAAGCACTGCCAAGTGACGTGGTTGAGGCAGATACGTTAGCGACATTTAAGATTTATCTTAACAGGCACGTGAACAGGCGTGGCCATGGAGGGATACAGGTGGTTGGTCGAGATAGGGCAACGTGATCGGCATAGGTTTGGTGCACCAGAGGGACTGTTCATTTGCCATAGTGTTATTTGCTCTTTGTTCTTTGTTCATTCGATCCATCCTCTGATAGAAAAAGCAAAATGTACTTTGCTCCTGCTCTTTACCAGTAGACTGAAATGTTGTTCATTTCAAGCAGAGATTGAGCTTCCTTTTAAAAGAACCTGTTTCCTCCTTCAAATTAAGCAAACATTTCCCATCATAGCAACTTGCCGAGTAAATGAGAGGAGATGCTTGCACCACCTCCCTGTCTCTATTTTTTCCGCGTTTTTATGTTTTAACTCAGAAATCGTTGCCTTTTGGTTACTGACCCTAGTGCCCAAATAACATTTCGAGCCCAAATTGCTAAAAAAAATGTCTTTCCATTTGCCGATCATTCATGTTGGATGCTGGCCCGTGAAGTGGACTTGGATGTTGGAATTCATGTTCGACACTAAAAAAGTGTTTTATTGATGTGTGCTGTTCTTGTATTATATTTCGTTTCTGACTATTAAAATACTGAGAGCACAGAGGATGCTATTGATGTACCACATCTGTGCTGATTCCATGAAAATTAAATCGACCAATTCGGAGAATAAATACATTTTTTTATTTGTTTGTTTATTCCTTTACAACCTACTCCATGAATGTAATGTTTAAATTATTAATTTAATGAGAATGCTAAATTTATCCACTCTAGTTTTGGCCTCACTGAATATGGGTTAATCACTCAAATGTCTCAGTTCTAAAGAGAATAATTACCATAATAACACAGGTTTATAAATAGTGTAGTTAGTCATGTTTATTACTATTTTTATAGCTGGCACAGCCAGTACTTACGGCTTTTTACTTCGCAGAGAATGTGGTGTTACTTTCCTGTTCGTGTATTGATGGTAATCTCACAGTGTTCATATTGAGGGACACTCTTGCTATTGATCAAGTGATGAAGGAAGGTTGGTCAACAATAGCAGTAAACGAAATGCAGGGTATTTCTACTCTCCATTAGTTGTTTTCGATTCTCACTGTGACTTGTTCAGACTCCAGTCTCAGTAATCTGGTGATTGTGGGTGGCTGTTTGTTCAGATTGTTGACACTCGAGCATGCTGCTCTTTCCTGAATTGTCTCGAATGCCTGCGTGTTCTTGAACGTGTGCTTATCCAGATGATTAATATGTCATCCATCACAGCTCTGATCCGAGCCTTGAATGTGATGGAGAGATTTGAAGTGGTCAGACGCCAAAGCACTATGCAGAACACCCAGCATAATTTGATGTTCAAATCCTTCACACTAAAAGGGGGATTATCTGAATGTGAAGTATACAAACATTTTACTTTGTCAAGTAACTTGACGTCCCCTGAATTCTCATCACTCCAAGAGCATTTGCTGCGCGAACACGATGTCTTTCAGCATTCCTTATTTGACGGCTTGTCTCCTGCATAAACTTCGAGACAGATTATTCAATGCCCTCGACCATCTGACATATATCGACAGAATTTTCGTTTTTAAAAAAGTAAACAAATCTTGTTTATTAACCTCATCAAATCTGTGAGAGACTCGTTCACAACGGCTCGTGGATCATTTGTCTTCTTCTACTACATTGTTCAAACTGCAAGGTTGTCAGCACATTACGTGCTGATCTGCCACTGTATCTGGTTCTCCTAAGGCTGAAATCTCCACAAGGTTTTGGTAATGAAGTTACTGAGCAGAGCTACGAATTTGCAGGGAGCAGTTTGATGAGAAAACTGGGACTGATAAGCCCAACAAGTTATTCAAGGCTGGTCCTGGAAAGATGTGTAAAGCGTGAAGAAGGGACTTACACTGAGAATTCTAAATTGGCAAGGAGAAACATCATATGGGTAATCGTTCTTGCATGACATCATTCAGGCAGAATGTTTGATTGCAGTGTTCCAAAAAGGACATGAATATATAACACTGTTCTCGTGTTCACTTCTGCTTTATCGTTTTCACTCCTTCCAGTTGTTCTACGGATTTCTTTTGGAAGTGTCTGAGTTATTCATTGGATGCTGTTTGGAAAGTCGATGCAGGTAACTTTCTTTGACAATGCTATGTCTTCTGCTGCAAAGATTAAATGAATTTTAGGATTAATAGTGCTGATCGCCAGGAGATTTTTCGAACAATGGAATGAATGCAGAATTCAAGTGCTGGAAAGCATTGAGGTGCGACTAACCATCTGCTCTTCTTTAGCCGGTCACTGCCTATCTTTCCAATCCTCAGTGCCCGTTAGCTGTCAGAACAATTTTCCTAGTTTCGCTCTCCAGCCCGTTTCCTGCACATTCTTGCTTTTCAGCACTTCTCCTTGTTTATATTCTCTTAATTACAGAGGAATGACATGTCATCTGATCGATGTTTGTATCCTTTTAAAATTAGTTCACCATCAGGATTTAAGAAGCCGACACTTGATTCTGGATGTGAACTCTGCAATCATATATTTTCACATTTCAGATTTAACAATAAAACAACATATTCTGAATGATAAAAACATAATATTTTCTAAATTGTTTGGATATTTTGAATTTGTCCTGCACAAATTCACTCCAGACTGAGCCGGGGTTCAGTCCGATTTCTCTGGATTCTATCCCTTTCAATTCAAATAAAAAATTAACAATCAAATATCTGAGTGGAACATTGAGTGTTTCACAGAAAAAAATGAAAAGTGGAAAGGGATGAAATACGAAATGAATTAATATGGGACGGCACGTTGGCACAGTGCTACCCCACAGCGCCAGGGACCAGCTTCAATTACTGCCTCGGGTGACTCTGTGCAGTCTACACGTTGTCCTCGTGACTGCATGCGTTTCCTCCATATTCTCCGGTTCCCTCCCAAACTCCAATGTTGTGCAGGTGAGATGGAATAGCCATGGTAAATTGACGGTTCGTGCCAGGGTGATTAGCAGGGTAAAGACGTTGGATTACGGCGATAGGGCCTCATTGAGATTGTGGTCGGTGCAGACTCGATGGACCATATGACACCCCTTCTGTGCTGTAGGATTCTACGATTCCATAATTCTAGAATATCAAGAGAATTCAGGAGGGAGAGTGTTCAGTCAAACGTCGTGGCTTACATTGTTACCATGGACATAGGGAGAGAGATGAGGTGTGCAAACGTTGTTGGGAAGCTGGGTTGCAGATTGAAAGGCAGAATGACAAATGTTGTAATATCTGGATTTCTCCTCATGTCACGTGCTGATGAAAATAGCAATAGTAGGATGAAGCAAATGAATATTTTGCTGAAGCGGTGGTGCATTCGTTTCCTGGATCATTTGCTCCTTTTCTTGGGAAGTTGAGGGCTGTACCCGTCGGATGGGTTGCACCTGAATTAGAACGGGAGCAACCTCCCTGCAGGGACGTTGTGCGAGTGCTGTTGCGGCGGGCGAGGGTACTGTCAGCGGGGTGGGAGAGGGCGGGAGGTTGCAGACTGGCTGTTTATTTGGACGATGCACAGACAAATATAGAATAAAATCAAGTCATCCTGAAAATCAGGCATAGTTATACATGCTGCGGCATAAGGTGGGTACATAGCAACGCTCGATATAATATATTTTAATGCAAGGAATCTTACTGGCAAGAAACATAAATTGAGGGTGTTGGTTAACGCATGGGAGTATGATATTATTGTCTTTACAGAGACATGTTTCCTGGAGGAACAGGACTGTCGTTCAGAATTCTTTGCTTTTCGAAACTTCAGACGGGACTCGGCGTTTTGTTGAAGAGGAGGCACTGTTGCAATATTGATCGAGGATTGCGTTGCTGCTGTGAGGAGACGTAATCTTTTAGCAATCTCCTCAATTGAGGCCATATGTGTAGAACGTAAAAACAAGGAGGTGGCAATAACTTTCCTGGAAGTGTAAAGTAGACTCACAAACTGTCATGGCGAAATACGATCTCAGATATATCAGCAAATCTCAGAGTAATGTCAAAATAATACTGTAATGAGAGTAGGAGAATTCAGCTTCCCAATCTTACTTGACATAGGCATTGTGAGGAACGTAGAGGAGGCAGATTGCATAAATTAAAATACATGAGAGATACCTCAGCAAATTCATAGAACGTCCTACAGTAGAATGGCCGTTACCTGACGTAATTGGAGGGAAGGAAGCAAGGGAGTTGGTATAAGAGCTACTTGGAGAGTATTTCGTTGATAGTGACAATAAATTGGGAAATAAAGAAAGTTCATTCTGGAAAAGGAAAATATTTTGCATTGGAGGAAGACCACTTTTACTATAAAACAGGATCTGGCCAACGCTGAATTGCGTAATCCCATCACCGACACAAATCTGAATGTTCAGGGCGGGAGAAGGCACCTGCTAACCAGGCAGCGGCGGCAAATTTAACCCCGAGCCAAACCACATCACCGACCCTAACCTTAAATCTCATGCCCGGGGAAGGCACCTGCAACCCGGCCAACTCAGGCAAATTCCTTCCCTCCCCCCTCCCTAACCCCTCCCTACGCCCTCCCCCTCCCCTCTTCCCCCTCCCCCTCCCTCCTCTTACCCCGCTCCCCCTCCCTCGCCTCCCCCCTTCGCCGCTCTACCCCTTCCCACCTTCCAACCCTCTCCCCATCACGCTCCACCCTGCTCCCCCTTACCCTCCCTCCCTCCCCCTTACCACCCCCTCCCCCATCCGCCTTCCTCCTCCCCTCCTCCCTCTCCCCCTCCCCCATCCCCACTATTCCTCCTCCCCCTGCTCCCCCTCCCCCGCTCCACAACGCTCCCCCGTCCCCACCCCTCCCCACTCCTCCTCCCACTCCCCCTCCGACCTCCACTTCCCCCTTCTCCCCACTCCTCCCTCCCCCTCCCCTCCAGTGTCCTCCCTCCCCCCTCTCCCCCCTCCCCCTCCCCCTCCCCTTACTCCCCTCCCCCTCCCTTCTCCTTCCAACCCCTCCACAACTCCACACCTCCTACCCCCCTCCCCCTCCAGCCCGCTTCTCCATCACCCCTCCCCCGTCACCCCTCATCCTCCCCGCTCCCCCCTCCTTCACCCTACCCATTTCCCCCCTACACTCCACTCCCCACTCCCCCTCTGCCCACCTCCCCCCTCCCCCTCACTCCTCCCTCTCCCCTCTCCCCCACCCACTTCGCCCCCGTCCCCCTCCCCATCACCCCTCTCCCCCCACTCCCCCTACCCCACCTCCACCTCCCCCCACCCCCTCCCCTCCTTTCCCCTCCCCCCTCCCCCTCCCACTTCACCCTCCCCCCTCACCCCCACCCCACTCCCCCACTCCCCCCTCCTCCCCCTCCCCCCTCAACCCCGCTCCCCCTCCCCTCCACCGTCCCCCCTCCTCCCCCCTCCCCCTCCCCCTCCCCTCTCTCTCCTCCCCCTCCCCTCTCCCCTCCCCCTTCCCCTTCCCTCTCCCATTCCCCATCCCCCTCCCACCCTCCCCACTTTCCCCAGCCCCCCTTCCCCCCTCCCTCTCCCCCTCCGCCCCTCTCCCCCCTCTCCCCATCCCCCCTCCCCCAGCCCCCTCCCCCCTATGTCCAAAAAGGTCGTTAGACAACAACTAGAGTACTGTGTGCAGTTTCGGTCAGCGCACTATTGGTAGGATATGATTGCACGAGAAATATTTCAAAGCAATTTAACCAGGATGAAAAGTTTCACGCCAGTTTCATAATCTCAGTTACACAGGGAAATCAGTGTGAAAATCATACATGTTGATTAATGCAGATCCAGATAGTAGCCAATGACCGAGCCGCAAGCTCATCTTTGTCATTAGAACAAGAGACAATTCAAAGAGAAGTCGATGCAACATTCGTCAGATATATAGTTATCATTGCTCGATAATATAACATGCACACCTTATAACTGGACACTATGCCCTCATTTATGCATGATGCAACATTAGTCAATAATTGTGAGTGGGTTGAGATAACTCCTGTACTTTTATTGGTATGTACTAATGACTTGTTATCGAAATTGAAACTACAGCTGCTGCTGTTTTTCTGAACTTGGCGCTTTGACTGATCTGAATGGCTTACTCAGGGGCCTGCAGCGCTGCTGTTGTCAATAAATCATATTGTAACACTTCGTGTATTTGTCTGTTTACTTGAGGAGAACGACAGCTTTAATAAACAGCAAGAAATGATCTTCGTGATAGCTCCGTAACGGATTGGTGATGGGAAGGCATTCATACAGGCCAGGAAAAACTGTGACAGCATTTCAACTGGTTAGTAGTTACTTCTGATCTTATTTACAGATGTGTATTGTTGTTAACCTGTTGTCGGCGATTTAAAGAGTGAAATCTGAGCGTAAGGTATAGTGGGCCAGACAGGCAGGATGAACCCTGTGGTTTTCCCATTGAAAACATGAGTGTGCGGCGTTCAAAAAGCCGACGGGCCATAGTAAAAACCAAGAAGGCAAACACCAATAAGGTGAATGCCAATAAGGTGAATTCCAATAAGGTGAATGCCAACAAGGAAACTTTTGTATTAAGAGATTGGTAAAAATAGATTTAAAGAGAGCTGTTAGACGTGAATGATTCTCGAACCATGGGGGAATGAAGTAATGACGTCCGTTTGAAAACTTTGCTCAATCCCTTTTGAAACTAGCAGAGCATTAATTCCTGTCTGTTAACAACTGAAGTTCATGCCAGCTGAAGATTTTGTTTAGTTTAAAGCAACTGTAAGTGGAAAGGCGGAACTTGAATGCATTACTGAATATGGAGGAGAGGCACTGAAAATGCTGAAAGCTTTAAAAACATTTTGGAAAGTCAAGCTCTCTTTTAAGTTAGGAATCTTACTGTATTGCAGGTGGCCGCAGCTGTGAAATCAGAAAAAGTTGAAATATCGCCAATTATTATTCGTCTTAAATATTTTCCAACTGTTTTAACATTAACCAGATTAAGTTGTAGTTTTGAATTACAGCTCTACAATGAGTTCCGCTTGGTTTATCTAGACATTCGTAGATTTATTTATTTTGGTTTGCAATTCAAGGTTTTTTTAAGCTGGCGAGGTAACTTTACATTTTTAATCACAGGTGCATCGAAGGTTAAAAATAGAATCACGAGAGTGCTGACAGAAATATTTGCTCCTTTGATGTATGTTCTAAACTTCTCTCATGTTTATGGATGATTTGCGCATTGCTATTTTGAAGCTTCAGTGTTTTCTGCATGATGTTGTGATCATTATTCTTGATTTAAGTCAAATAGATGAAAACAAAAGGAGGTGCAATTAATCAAGTTTCTTTTCACAGTTTATGGACCGGTATTATTGTTTCAATGGACATAAGCATGATTCCCGGATGTTTTATTTTACAAACTATGACGAAATTTCAATCCAGATACAAATTCACGCATACAAAAATGATATAATTTTAGTTGCAATGTGTGATTAAAATTTGGGATGTTTGAAATGTTTATGACAAATCCTCTGTTGATCTTGACTTAAAACTTCTTGTCAGGTTGAAGGACTTGTTTCTCGCAGAAATGGTACGAAAAGGAAAATTCTGTATTAAGAGATTGGGAAAAATAGATTTAAAGAGAATTGTTAGACGTAAATGATTCCCGAACCATGGGGGAATGAAGTAATGACGTCCGTTTGAAAACTTTGCTCAATCCCTTTTGAAACTAGCAGAGCATTAATTCCTGTCTGTTAACAACTGAAGTTCATGCCAGCTGAAGATTTAGTTTAAAGCAACTGTAAGTTACACATTTTTAAATTTTGAATTGTTGGAGTTGCTCACATTAATTTTGTACTTCTGTTTTACAGTTAACTGCAAATAATGCAAAAGTTGCAGCAGCTTCAAAGTATTCGAGATTTATTTCGAGACTTTCAATACTGCAGCAATCGTCAGCCTGAATGAAAATCTGATAAAGGAGGGAGGACATCTCGTGAGCAGTTACAAAAGACAGAATTGGCGGGGGAGTGTGAGGCTTCATTCACCAACATCGAATAACGTTGAGAAACTGCTTCGGTTTCAGGGTTGTCAGGCAATAATTATTACACTGCCTTAGCAACATTCTCGTTGGACTATTTTGCTCGTGTTCAAAGTTATTGAACCGATCACAATGCTGGGAGAAGTGATTCTACACAGAGAACACAACCTGGTACAATTTTTGAATATGGGTAGGTTGGGAACTATTTATGTTGCGAGGTGAGATAAATGGGAAAGCATACTCCTGCTACCAATCGGGCAGATAATTCCAGCTCCAGAGGAGGGAGGTGACACAGTGGGATAGATGATCATTGATGGAAAGGAACGTGCATGTGATGTGCAGATAGATCTGAGGAAGAGAACAGCATAACAGAAGAGCCATTATCGGGGGGCTGATGAGACCCTGTTGGGCAATGTGGTACAGTAGAGTGAATGGAGAGCCAAGAACAGGATGGGCAATAGTTGAACTGGGTAGGACACAAATGAAGCTGGAATTTGTTTAATGGATAACGGAAACGACGGTGATGATTAAAAGATACATTTAAAGGTATTCCCGGAGGGAAAATACACAGTGTAGGTAGTTTTTATGAAGATAGGAACAACGTTTATTTCAAAAATAATGAGCTAGGACTAATGTGTCAAAACACGTCTGTCTGAATTTGGGACAATTCTGAGATGTGAAAAGTGTACTGTGATTTCAGAAGCTCGATTTAAAAACTGATGTCATTGAAGATAAATTAATCAAAACATGCTAATCATAGAAAATCATAGAAACCCTACAGTGCAGAAAGAGGCCATTGGGCCCATCGAGTCCGCACCGAACACAATCCCACCCAGGCCCAACCCCCATATCCCCACATAATTACCCGCTATTCCCTCTACCCCACGCATCTCAGGACACCAAGTGGCAATTATAGCATGGCCAATCAACCTAACCCGCACATCTTCGGACTGTGGGAGGAAACCGGAGCTCCCAGAGGAAACCCACGCAGACACGAGGACAATGTGCAAACTCCACACAGACATGTTTGTGCTAATTTCTGGAATCGAATTGATTTCTGCTTTAGAGATATGAAAACATTTAATTGGACTGCAAAATTTCTTCAAGTCCCCTGAGTGGAATAGAATAATATCTCGTGGTATGCATCAAATTAGATATAATTAATTGAGTGTGAAAGATAGAGATTGAGAATAAAAACAGTAAGGAACAGAAAGGGTGCAATTCAGTGAAGCGTATCGATCTGGCACGTTTGTATATTCTAATGATAGGAAGCTATAGATGGGCTGATAAATTGGTAGCTTTATTGTGGTGATATTTGTGACATGTCTATATGTTTAAAAGAGAGAATAATTTGATACTCTGCCCAAACGCCCGAGGCATTTGGAAATTAGGTGATGAAATCATAAAATGCAAAATCTTTCGGAAAGATCTTCTGACAGTCGAAGTGTTGGCAAGATATTGAGATACTTCACAAATGTGCTGAATAGTGACATCTGAAGTAACCAATGTTCACGAAACCATTCCCAATGAGACCCTTTCAAGGGATGGAAGAGCTTGCAATTATACATTGAAGATTAGGTCTCAGTCATGAAGTGGTTAATGGGACCAGTAGTGTCAAGGAACATGATTAAATGATCAGGGCACTGATACTTACCCCATAGGGAAACCGAGTTTCAAAACAAGTGGCACAAAAATTAAACACATCAATACTTGTCAAAAAAGTAAAATTAATGTAAATAATTTGGGATGGATGAACTTCGGGCCGAGTAGCAAATGAACCGGGCAAGACATAAAATTCATGCAGCTGGGGAATATTTTAAGTCCATGCATGTTATTTCGAATGATATTAAACGAGATGATCCTGCAGGTGTACAGTGTCAGCCAGCAAGAAACATCAATCTAATCATTCAAAAGACTGCAGTTAAAAATGTACGAGAACCCGAACAAATCTTACAATCAGCCGATTGGTGGAGCCAGGAATAACATTTTCCCAGGTCCCAATTTACATGAATGTCTATCGTGGAATCGTGTATGGTCAGCTAGCCACTGGAGGAACATGTCAATGCATGAAGAAACCTAACATCTGGTAATCGGATCAACTGACCCCCACGGATCGTACACAATCAGTCATGTCATCATGGGAGGAACTGAGACAGAGCGCGAGTTCTATGTGCCCCTGGAAAGGCCAGGCGTGCCAATCCAAATCGCTGATGCAGATTGTGGATGGCTGGACAGACGATGGGGATGTGGTATTATAGTCTCCCCATCGCATGCCGATTCGGGAGGGAAGTAACAGAGAAGCCTGTTCATAAAACACTCTGAAATGGGACGCAGAGATGAAAAAGGCTCAGTGGGCAATTTTGGTATTAAAGGAGATATGATTCAAATATTGGTGTTGTGAAAATATTCAGTCAACATCACGGAACCTGGCTTTGGAGGCCAGTATTGTACAAAAGTATGTATAAATGTAATAGATAAGGATTTATTGTAGAAATATTAGATGCATAGATTGATGAAGAACGACTGCAACAATGACTTAGCAACAATAATGTCAATAGTGGCTTTAAAATTGCTATTTCAGCTTAGAGTTAAGCATTCTAGGATTTTTGGTCAACTTAAAATTAAAGCCAGACGCAGGTTGTAGAGTTCTTCTGAGTCAGTGTGCTGGCCTGGGAACTGTGATCTGAAGATTCCTGTGTTATTCAAATGTAGGAAGCTTTTCACTTGGCTTAGTTGGGGCATCCTCGACCCTTATTGCTGCCACGTGTGGGACATATCAGGTGAAGTAATTGTAATGGTGTTTTTTGCAAGTAATTTAATTGGATGTTCGAGCCATGTGATTGGTTTCTGGTTACACAGATGGCTGGATGACAGAGGGTCTTCTGGAAGCAAGTGGAGAATTTGCATACAAAACACATTGCAGTGTTTTGTTCACAAACAACAACTCTGTGGAGATTAACCATCATTTGGCATGTGCTACCAAGGAATCTTCAGAGAGGAGATAGATTCTCCATCGAGAATATTTCTTGGCCAAGGTTTTTGCTGCACTCGGTAATATCTATTTTCAGATTAATTATAAAAGGTAATTGTCAATTAACTCTAATGTGCAGCTAAGAGTTAAAGTTCAGTTGAGAGCTGATGTTCAGTTAAGTTTAATTTCAGTGTAAGAGTAAATGAGTTTGGATTGTTTAAGTTTGGTTTGGTACACGAAGTGCTCAATAAATAAATACAATTTAGAATGAATTAAAGAGTCCGTTCCTGTTCTTTCTTGTCTGATCTATCTGGAATGCTTGGAAGGTGTTTAGATTAAAAGTCCAATCACAGATTTTACCAATTTACTACCGATGGATATCACAAACCTGCACAAAATGTTCAAACATTGTAAAACCTCCACAAGATGATTTAGTTAGGATTTGGAAAGGTAAAGCTTTACGACGTGATGTGGCAATATATCGTTAGAGGTAACATACGGTATTTTGATTTTATTAGCAATATTACAATCATAAGAACATAAGACTATAGGCAGGAGTAGGTCATATGGCCCCTCGAGCCTGCTCTGCCATTCAATAAGGCCATGGTTAATCTTTTCGTGGACACAGCGTTATTTTCCCACCTGCTCACGATAGCCCTTAATTCCTTTACAGTTCCAAAATTAATCTACCCTTGCGTTAAAAATGAGATAGCTTCAACTGTTTCACTTGGCAGGAAATTCCAAGGACTCACGACCCTTTGGGTAAAAAAATTAACTCCACAACTCAGTCCTAAATCTGCTTCCCCTTATTTTGAGGCTATGTTTCCTCTTTTTAGCTTCACCTGGAAACAACTTCACTGCTTCTCTGTTATCTATCCCCTTCATAATTTCATATGGTTCTATGAGATCTTCCCTCATTCTACTGATTCCAATGAGTATAGTCCCAGTCTGCTCAGTCTCTGTTTGTAAGCAAATCCTCTTTGCTTCGGAATCAACCTAGTGGATATCCTCTCCTCCACCCCCCCCCCCCCACCACCACCCCCCCCCCCCCCCCCGCCCGCCCTCCAGTGACAGTACATCCTTTCTTCATGTATGGAGACCAAAATTGTACACAGTGGTCCAGGTGTGACCTCACCAGGACCTTCAAAGTTGCAATATAACTTACCGGCATTAGACACGTTTCCTCGAGCATTGAAGGACACAAGTCCATTTGTCTTCTTAATTCCCTGTTGCACCTGCAAACCAACCTTTTGCGATCCATGCAACAAGACAGCCAAGTCCTTCTGCACAGCAGCATTCTGCAAAGTTTTAACATTTAAATAACAATCCATTCTGCTGCCCTTCCTACCAAAATGGATGACCTCACAATTACCAACATTGCACTCCATCTGACAGACTGTTACCCCCTAACTTAGACTATCTTTATCCCTTTGCGGACTTTCCGTGTCTACTCCACACTTTGCTCCACCACTCTTTGCAGTGTCATCAGCGATTGGTCATACACTGCACTTGGTTCCCAACTCCAAATTATCTATGTAATATGTGAACAATTGCGGTTCCAACACTGATCCCTGATGCGCACCACTGGTCACTGAACGCCAACCAGAAGAACATAAATTTCCCCGCACACTTTTCTGTCTTTTAGTTAACAAATCCTCTATCCATGCTAATGCACATTGATCTTATGCAGCAGTCATTGGTACAGCATCTTGTCAAATGACTTTTGGAAATGCACATACACCACATTCACACGTTCCGCTTTCCACAAAGCATGTAATGTCCTCAAATAATTCCACCAAATTTGTCAAACGTGACCTGCCCTTCATGAACAAATGCTGTCTCTTCACAAAGGGAAAACGTATATCCAGATGCCTCTGTATTTCTTCCTTGATGATAGATTCAAACATTTTCTCGACTACAGAAGTTAAGCTCATCGGCCTATAGTTACATGCCTTTTGTTGAACAGATTTTTTAAAAAACCGTGGCTTTACATTGCTGTTTTCCAATCTGCGGCAACCACCCAGTTTCCAGTGAATTTTGGTAAATTACCACGAGTGTATTTGCTATTTCCCCCGCCATCACTTTTATTACACTGGGATGGATTCCGTCAGGGCCGGAGACTTCACTACCTTTAGTCCCATTAGCTTGCCCAACACTACCCCTTTAATGATGATGATCGTTTCTAGGACCACACCTGCGATTGCATTCTTGTCAACAATTTTAGTCATGTTATTCGTGTCTTCCACTGTCAAGACCGACATGAAATATATGTTCAATGCCTCGGCCATTTCCTCATGTCCAGTTATTACATTGTCCTTTATTACATCCTCCTTCCCATCCTCTGAAGGAACAGTGTTTAGCCACTCTTCTTCATTTCATATATTTGGAGAAACATTTGCTATATTTTTAAAATATTCTGAGTTAGTTTACTGCCATAATCCATCTTACTTTTCTTCATAGCTTTTCCTGTGGCATTCTATTTACCTTTAAATATTTCCAATCCTTTAGTTTCCTACTAATCTTTCCCACTTTGCATGCATTTTCTTCCAATTTTGACCCTCCTTTAGATATTCATGGCTGCTTATCTCTTTTCCCAGTTATTTCTTATCACTGGTATATACCTCTGCTGAGCACTGTGAAAATTATTTTTGCAAGTCCTCCATCGTTCCTCAATTATCCCACCAAAACGTTTTTGGTTCCGAGCTACCTTTTCCCAATCCCCCCCATCCAATTCAAGTCTCCTTTGTTGAAGCACAAGGCACTGGTATTGGATTTTACCTTCTCACGCTCCATCTTTATTTTAAATTCAAAAATACTGTGGTTTCGCCTTTGGAGGGGATCAATCACTGTAAGATCACTAATGATTCCTGTCTCATTACACGGACCTGTTCTCGGATACATTTTTCCCTCGTAGGTTCCGTTACATACTGTTCAAGGAAAATATCACGGATATATTCTATGAACTGCTCCTCAAGGCTGCCTTGCCCGACCTGGATTGACGAATCGACATGCAAATTAATGTCTCCATAATAATTGATGTACCAGTTTTACATGCATCATTTTTTTCTTTGTTGATTGCTCGCACAACGTGATGTTATTATTTGGAGGCATATAGACTGTGCCTATCAGTGACATTTTCGGCTTACTATTTCTATTTTCCACACAAATGGATTCAACCTTTTATCCATAAAACTATATCATCTCTCATTACCGCCCTAATGCCATCCTTAAATATCAGAGCTGCACCACCTTCCTTTTCTTCCTCTGTGTCCTCGCAACAGTCTGACAACCCTGGATATTTCACTCTCAGTCGTGACCATCCAGCAACTACGTCTCTGTCGTGGAAACGAAATCATACTCGTCAACGTTGTTTGGTGCCATCAACATATTTACCTTGTTTCAAATCCTATGATGATTCAGAAAAGGGCACCATGCTAACCTGCCGATTTGCTTTCCATGAACCGCTATAATTCCCGTAGTTTCTCTCTTCCCTTCCCCCCACGTTGCTTGCCAAAGTCCTTGTTCATGCGTTATATATCATTTTTGATAGAACATTTTTCCCACATCTGTTGAGGTGAAGACCATGCCAAATTTACAGACCACTCCTATTCCAAAACTGGTGTCAGTACCCTTTGAAATGGAACCCCTGATTCCTGCACCATTCCGTTATCCACGTATTAATTTCCCTAATGCTTTTCAACCCTATGCCAATTTGGACGTGCAAAATATTTCAACTTGGCAGGAAAGTTCGAATGTCATTAAATGGGCGGAAGACCAACTTAAGAATGTCATTGATCATGATACTTACAGACTTGCTCCTGAATCACGGACACGAGATAATACGAGTATACGAGGAGATATCAGGCGATATCAGGGTTGTTGTAGTGGGAGACTTCAATTTCCCTGGTATAGACTGGAAATCGCTGAGGGCAGGGACTCTGGATGGGGAGGAATTTGTAAAATGTGTACCGGAGGGTTCGTTGGAACAATATGTAGACAGCCCGACTAGAGAGGGGGCTATACTGGACCTGGTACTGGGGAATGAGCCCGGTCAGGTCTTCAAAGTTTCGGTAGGGGAACATGTGGCAAATAGTGACCACAATTCTGTTAGCTTTAGGATAGTGATGGAAAAGGATGAGTGGTGTCCCAAGGGTAAGGTGTTGGATTGGGGGAAGGCTAACATTAGTGGGATCAGGCAGAAATTGGCAGCTCTTGATTGGGAGATGCTGTTTGAGGGTAAATCCACATCTGGTATGTGGCAGTCTTTTAAGGAACAGTTGTTAGGGCTACAGGACAAGCATGTGCCTGTAAAAAAGAAGGATAGGAAGGGTAGGATTAGAGAACCGTGGATAACCAGGGAAATTGAGGGACTGGTCAAAAAGAAAAGAGAGGCGTATGTTAGATCCAAGCAGCTAAAAACGGAGGGAGCTCTGGAGGAGTACAAAGAAAGTAGGAAAGTACTCAAACGGGGAATTAGAAGAGCAAAAAGGGGTCACGAAATGTTCTTGGTAGACAGGACTAAGGAGAATCCCAAGGCATTTTATTCATACATTAGGAACAAAAGGGTTGTTAGGGAAAAAATCGGACCTCTCAGGGACAAAAGTGGGGAATTATGCTGGGAGCCCAAAGAAGTAGGGGAGATCCTAAATGAATACTTTGCGTCGGTATTCACAAAGGAGAGGGATGTGTTGACTGGGAGTGTCTCGGAGGGGAGTGTTGAACCGTTGGAGAAAATCTCCATTACAAAGGAGGACGTGTTAGGTTTGTTAGAGAATATAAAGACTGACAAATCCCCAGGGCCTGAAGGAATCTATCCAAGGCTACTCAGGGAGACGAGAGATGAAATCGTTGGGCCTCTGACGCAAATCTTTGTCTCGTCACTGGACGTAGGTGAGGTCCCAGAGGATTGGAGGATAGCTAATGTGGTCCCGTTAGTTAAGAAGGGTAGGAAGATAACCCGGGTAATTATAGGCCGGTGAGCTTGACGTCTGTGGTGGGGAAGTTGTTGGAAAAGATTCTTAGAGATAGGATGTATGCACATTTAGAAAGGAATAAACTCATTAACGATAGTCAAAACATGGTTTTGTGAGAGGGAAGTCATGCCTCACTAACCTGGTGGAGTTTTTTGAAGAAGTGACCAAGGGCCGTGGATGTCTTCTATCTGGACTTCAGTAAAGCATTTGACAAAGTCCCTCATGGTAGGCTGGTGAAAAAGTTTGGATCTCATGGGATAAAGGGGGAGATGGCTAGATGGGTGGATAACTGGCTTGGTCATAGAAGACGGAGGGTGGTAGTGGAAGGGTCTTTTTCCGGCTGGAGGCCTGTGACTAGTGGTGTTCCACAGGGCTCTGTATTGGGACCTCTGCTGTTTTTGTGATTTATATAAATGATTTGGAAGAAGGTGTAACTGGGGTGATCAGTAAGTTTGCGGACGACACAAAATTGGCAGGACTTGCAGATAGTGAGGAACATTGTCAGAAGCTACAGAAGGATATAGATAGGCTGGAAATTTGGGCAAAGAAATGGCAGATGGAGTTCAATCCTGATTAATGCGAAGTGATGCATTTTGGTAGAAATAATGTAGGGAGGAGCTATGCTTTTCCCCGGGTCGGTGGTGACGTTCACGAGGGGTCATAGGTTCATGGTGAAGGGCGGGAGGTTTAACACAGATATCAGAAGGACATATTTTACACAGAGGGTCGTGGGGGCCTGGAATGTGTTGCCGGGCAAGGTGGTGGAGGCGGACACACTGGGAACGTTTAAGACTTATCTAGACAGCTGTACGAACGGAGTGGGAATGGAGGGATACAAAAGAGTGGTCTAGTTTGGACCAGGGAGCGGCGGGGCTAATTGTTCTTTGTTTCTCGTTTCAAGGCTTCATTCTATGATCATCTTGCTGGTGCCAGTGCAGAGCGAGACGGCGGATAGTTGGGAATCTGTCTCGGGAGCTGGGAATTCAGATGGTGTTCGGAAAGCAGAAGTGGAAATGAATAGGGGTGGGAACATTTTCTGATCAGGGCCAGTGTGATCTCCTGGACTCGTTTCGATCGCCCCAGGGGGTCGGAGAGGAATTTCCCAGATTTTTTTTCCCCATATTGGCCCTGGGGTTTTCACTCTGGATTTTCGCCTCTCCCTGGAGATCACATGGTCTGGAATGGGGGGTTGGGGGTGAGTTAATAGGTTGTGATGAACAAAGCATCGTAACTGTGAGGGACAGCTCGGTCGATAGGATATTAGGATGTAAATAGGCTGGAAAATTGGGCGGGGATCCTGGATTCAGGATTCAATCCTGGACCGGGGAGCGGCGCGGGCTTGGAGGGCCGAAGGGCCTGTTCCTGTGCTGTATAGTTCTTTGTTCTTTGTTTCTGAGTACAAACTCGAAAGTTACTTCAGTACAATTGACTGAACTAAATCGCTACTTCTCTTTGGTTTCCAAAGAAATTCGGAAAGTGCTCATGAGAGACAAGGAAATAGCTGAGGAACTTAATAAGTACTTTGCGTCAGTCTTCACAGTAGAAGACATGAGTAATATCCCAACAATTCAGGAAAGTCAGGGGGCAGAGTTGAATCTGGTTGCCATCACAAAGGAGAAAGTGCTAGAGAAACTAAAAGGTCTGAAAATTGATAAATCTCCGGGCCCAGATGGGCTACATCCTCGAGTTCTAAAGGAGATAGCTGAAGAAATAGTGGAGGCGTTAGTTATGATCTTTCAAAAGTCACTGGAGTCAGGGAAAGTCCCAGAGGATTGGAAAATCGCTGTTTTAACCCCACTGTTCAAGAAGGGAACAAGAAAAAAGATGGAAAATTATAGGCCAATTAGCCTAACCTCAGTTGTTGGCAAAATTCTAGAATCCATCGTTAAGGATGAGATTTCTAAATTCTTGGAAGTGCAGGGTCGGATTAGGACAATTCAGCATGGATTTAGTAAGGGTAGGTCGTGCCTGACAAACCTGTTAGAGTTCTTTGAAGAGATAACGAATAGGTTAGACCAAGGAGAGCCAATGGATGTTATCTATCTTGACTTCCAAAAGGCCTTTGACAAGGTGCCTCACGGGAGACTGCTGAGTAAAATAAGGGCCCATGGTATTCGAGGCAAGGTACTAACATGGATTGACGATTGGCTGTCAGACAGAAGGCAGAGAGTTGGGATAAAAAGTTCTTTCTCAGAATGGCAACCGGTGACAAGTGGTGTCCCGCAGGGTTCAGTGTTGGGGCCACAGCTGTTCTCTTTATATATTAACGATCTAGATGACGGGACTGGGGCCATTCTGGCCAAGTTTGCCGATGATACAAAGATAGGTGGAGGGGCAGGTAGTATTGAGGAGGTGGGGAGGCTGCAGAAAGATTTAGACAGTTTAGGAGAGTGGTCCAAGAAGTGGCTAATGAAATTCAACGTGGGCAAGTGCGAGGTCTTGCACTTTGGAAAAAAGAATAGAGGCATGGACTATTTTCTAAACGGTGACAAAATTCATAATGCTAAAGTGCAAAGGGACTTGGGAGTCCTAGTCCAGGATTCTCTAAAGGTAAACTTGCAGGTCGAGTCCGTAATTAAGAAAGCAAATGTAATGTTGTCATTTATCTCAAGAGACTTGGAAGACAAAAGCAGGGATGTACTTCTGAGGCTTTATAAAGCACTGGTTATGCCCCATTTGGAGTACTGTGAGCAATTTTGGGCTCCACACCTCAGGAAGGACATACTGGCACTGGAGCGGGTCCAGCGGAGATTCACACGGATGATCCCAGGAATGGTAGGCCTGACATACGATTAACGTCTGAGGATCGTGGGATTATATTCATTGGAGTTTAGGAGGTTGAGGGGAGATCTAATAGAAACTTACAAGATAATGAACGGCTTAGATAGGATGGACGTAGGGAAGTTGTTTCCATTAGCAGGGGAGACTAGGACGCGGGGGCACAGCCTTAGAATAAAAGGGAGTCACTTTAGAACAGAGATGAGGAGAAATTTCTTCAGCCAGAGAGTGGTAGGTCTGTGGAATTCATTGCCACAGAAGGCTGTGGAGGCCGAGACGTTGAGCGTCTTCAAGACAGAAATTGATAAATTCTTGATTTCTCGAGGAATTAAGGGCTATGGGGAGAGAGCGGGTAAATGGAGTTGAAATCAACCATGATTGAATGGTGGAGTGGACTCGATGGGCCGAATGGCCTTACTTCCGCTCCTATGTCTTATGTTCTTATGGTCTTAATGCACTCACTACCATGGACCTACAGGGCAAGGAATTCCTAAATCTGGCAGTCGTGTAACCAAAGGAATTATCAATACCACATAGGTCTTGGTAAAGGACGGGTCAGTCAGTGGAGCAGGGGAGTGAGGCGGGGAGCTGTGGGCCGGGGGGGCGGGGGCGGGGGCGGTGGCGGGGGGGGGGGGGGCGGTGGCGTAGGAGGGAGGGCGGCGGTGCGGGAGGGATGTTTAAGTGGAGCATCGGGAAATGCCGCCAGATATCTGATAGTTCACATTCGGTCCAAAATTTAAGATTTCCGATTTGGAACAATTTCCCGACATTTATTTACCTCACTGTCCACCGTTCTCAACATTCACCAAAGCAGATATTAATTAGTATTCACGCAATGAAGGGGTGGTCCATTGAAGCGGGCTATAGAATTTATCATGGCGGTACCACAGGATGTCACGTTGAATGGATCTTGAAAAAAAGCTATGGATTCGAATTATTCGGGATAGAAGATAGGGGATCTAAACTCGGATATGAAGGATGCATTAGGGGAAGGAGGGACTCTGCCCCTAACTATACTATCCCCAATTCCGACTACATTTCCTTTTTCTCCACCCACTTGAACGGTTTCCTGTGCCACCGTGCCGTGGTCAGTTTGCTCATCCTCCCGGCAGTACCCATTCCCATCCGCACCGCGAGCAAGAATCTCAAACCTTTTGGACAAATTCAGGGACTGAGGCTCCTGCAACCCGTCGTCCTGGATCCCTCTACATGCCTCACTCGCAGCCATACCCTCCTGTCCCTGACCGCTTGCCATATTCAAGGTATTTACTCTCAGGGATGTGACTGCCTCCTGTCCAGGTAGCTGTCCCCCTCCCTGATATGCCCCAGCGACTGAAATTCAGAATCCACCGCATCCACTCTGTGCTGGAGTTCCTCAAGCAACCAAAACCGACTTCAGACGTGCTCACTGGGAACCACAATGGGATCCACCAGATCCATCATGCATGAAGAACATATAAGAATATAAGAAATAGGAGCAGGAGTAGGCCATCTAGCCCCTCGAGCCTGCCCCGCCATTCAATAAGGTCATGGCTGATCTGAAGTGGATCAGTTCCACTTACCTGCTTGATGCCTATAACCCCTAATTCCCTTACCGATCAGGAATCCATCTATCCGTGATTTAACCATATTCAACGAGGTAGCCTCCACCACTTCAGTGGGCAGAGAATTCCAGAGATTGAACACCCTCTGAGAGAAGAAGTTCCTCCTCAACTCTGTCCTAAACCGACCCCCCTTATTTTGAGGCTGTGCCCTCTAGTTCTAGTTTCCTTTCTAAGTGGAAATAATCTCTCCATCTCTACCCTATCCACCCCCTTCATTATCTTAGAGGTCTCTATAAGATCCCCCCTCAGCCTTCTAAATTCCAACGAATACAAACCCAATCTGCTCAGTCTCTCCTCATAATCAACACCCCTCATCTCTGGTATCAACCTGGTGAACCTTCTCTGCACTCCCTCCAAGGCCAATACATCCTTCCGCAAATAAGGGGACCATATCTGACCCTCCAACTCTATTTTATTTAACCAGTTTTCAAATTGGTTTTTATTTTCTTTTATTTGTTTGTTTTTATTTTATATCTCCTATTACCTCAGTTTCAACGCGATTTCTAACCAATAATTTAAGTGGATTTTCAAAAGTAGCACAGCTCTCTGTTCGCCAATCAATTCACAGCCCTTCTGTGATGACGTTTCTTTTTCAGTCCGAACTCACTGTCAGTTTCAGAAAATCAAGTGTATCACTTACTTAATAATCAGCGCTCCCCTTTGTAGCCTCTGCTGCCTGTTTTACCGAACTCCCAGTTTCCACCCAACTTCAAAAGCACTCCTCACAGCCAGGCAGCACTCATCGCACAGTCGAGGCAGCGTTGAGAGGCGTTACTTTAAAAGGCTCAACTTCCAAAGCCCTGCAACTGGCTTGAACTAGTTGTCCAATTAGCTTGCCAAGTTCAGTTGAGAGCTGACTCATCTGATCCCTGTTGCAGGAATGCACATCATTTAACTTCCCAAATAAGAACTAATTTAGCTAACACTGAAAGCAAGTTTAATGACGACTTACATCCTTATAACGTACAACTTGAACTCGCTGTTTCCACCCAACTCCATTCGTGAACCAGGAGCTAAAATTAAACATGCAGGTGCAGCAGGCAACAAAGAAGGCAAATGGCATGTTCGTCTTCGTAGAGAAAGGATTCGAGTGCAGGAGCAGGGTTGCTTCACTGCAAATGCACATGAACTTCCTGAGCCCATGCCTGTAATATTGTGTGCCGTTTTGAAGTACTTAAAAAGAGGGATCATGTTGTTGCTGTGAACGAATGTAGAGAAGGTTTACAAGATTGTTTCTCGGGATGGTGTATGAGACGACATTGAGTCTGTTGGAATTATATTTGCAAGTATTTAGATCAATGGGGAAAAAAATCTCATAGAAATATATAAAGTTCTAAAATCACTAGAGAGGGTGGATGCAGGAAGGTTGTTCCCGACGTTGGGGTTGTCCAGAACCAGTATTTATGGTCTAAGGAAACGGAGCTATCCCTTTAGGACTGAGTTGAGGAAATAATCCTTCACCCAGAGAATAATAACACTGTGGCTACGACTGTAAGCTGCTTAGGCCAACATTTTATATATTTTCAAGAAGCCGTTTGATATAGCTCTTGGGCCGAAGAAGGTGCAAGGTAATTGGGGGAGGGGTGTGGGCGGAGGGAGGGGCGGGGGGAGAATGGCGTGGCAGGCAGGGTCAGGCTACTGTGTTGGGCGATCAGCCGTGATCACAATGAATGGTGGAGCAGGCTGGAACCGAATAATGACCAGAAGCTGTTTTCTATGACTCCACTAGTACAATTTTCAATAGGCCACAGATGGAGAACTGTGTGCAGTTCTGATCCCCATATTAGTGAATTATATGATTGCACTACGAAGGGTGCAGAGGAGCTTCACCAGGATGCTGTCTGCGCCAGAGCATTGCAACTGTGCAGAGAGGCTGGTGAGATTATGGTTGTTTATCCTCGAGCAGATAAGGTGGTGGGGTAGTGACTGATGTGTACATAATTATGAGGGACATAGATTCGTTTGATCAGTAGAAACATTTACGGTTAGTAGAGGTGTCCATAAGCATAGGGATATTAGTTTCAAGCAGGGCAGTAGATTTGGAGGACATTTTAGAACATAAATCTTTTCACACAGAGTGTGGTAGGAATGTGGAGCTCATTGCTTTAAATGATGGCAGAGGCGCGAACTCTCACAACATAAAAGAAGAGTTTAGATGAACACTTGAAATGTGATAACATGCAAGGCGAAGGAGCAAGCAATGGGAATGGAACGAGAACATATAGGTACTTGATTTACATTTCAAATGCGATGTGCAAAAGGGCCTCTTTCTGAGCTCTAAGAGCTTTAAAACTAATTGAGTTGCATCTGCTGGAAGCATAACACGCATGTGCTTGTTCACCTTCCCTTATACGAACAGTTTCTCACTTTGTGAATAAGGAAAGGAGTGGGCCACTCGCATCAATAAGTGTGGACATGGTGAAATGTGCGTTTTCTCTTTGATTTACAGAGCATCTTTTTAAAGTCTACTATTCTTTCATTTATTTTTTGGTGTTACTTGAGAATTTTATACCCACTTGAACAGGGTTAGTTGTAAAATAAGACAAAGGGTTGGATCTGTAATCAGATGTGTCTCCAGTGGAAATTCTCCCTGTGGAACTATGTTGCCTGGTCGGACTTGATGGCTAGTTGTTCAAAATTAAAGAAGTGGCTCTCTACTCGAATTTTGAGGGAAATTGTGACCAAAATGGGTGCTACATCTACTGAGTATATTACCCGCACAATCTGTGACATCCATTTTTATTATAACCATTATTCAAACTGTGATCTATCGTTTTATTCACCAGAATTTACCTGTTAATTCTTATTGAATTTATATTGATTATGGTGGGATTATAAAGTGAAATTAATTTTACGAAGAGTGAAATCATGTCAATCACCCTCCTTCCCCCCACGGCTCTACTCTGTGCCAATTGGAGATATATAGTGAAGTTATTTGTTTAGTTTTATCGACCTCATGTAAATGATAACACATAAAAAAGGAACAGAGAGTTCTAGACTCAGGATTAGAGATTGCACGAAATTGGGAGTTGAAGTATGTTTTGCAAATTAGAGGAAATTATACAGGAACATCAATAGAGTAGGGAAATAAATGGCAAACCGAGTTGAATGTGGTCAATTGTAATTGTGTCCAGTTTAGATTGGAGAACGATTAATTGGTTATGTTCTCAATGGTGACAGATTCGGAAATGTGAAGGAACAAAGTAATTTCTGTCCCATACACAGAAATCACGAAAACAAGGAATATTGTAAGATTGATGTTATTTCAGCTATTCCAAATTGCTTTTTAATAATTTTACTTTGGTTCGCATACAACATTAACCAATTAAAACAAAGTGGAGCTCTGGATAGTAAATTGAAAAGAAGTATTTTGAAATAAAATATGTACTTAACTTTCAGAAAATAATCATTCACAACTTAACGTAGATGATGACTCGATAGACACATACCCCTCATAAACACATTTGATAGTTTCTATCTCGGATTTCTTTCTCGGGAGATATTCAGTATGCCGCTGGCAAGGAAGACTTTTAGAACTTCGATTTTTTTCGTGAAAGTAACATAGAATCCCATTTGATTCGTGCCAGTTGTAACATGAGAATTGGTCAATTCTGTTTCGAGGTTATTTTAATTGAACCCCCAAATTAATTACACAATCAATTCAAAATGTCTGAGGCAGGATTACGACGCAATTGTTCAGTATCTTTCGTTCTGTAGTGGGGGATTCTTTGGCGTGGTCTGACTTCTTCAAAACTTCTCTGCTGAACGTGTAACTTAAATGTATTTAAAACATGAAAAATTATACAAGACAAACAAAACATGAACCTACAGCCACTCGAAGGCCTTGGGATGAGCGAATGGCATTTGATCAGGGCGAGAAGACCCCTCCAAATGTCTAAAGAACTGAGTCGAAGTACTGTGCAGTTGTAACTTGCGCTATATAAGATACGGCTTCGAATTAGCTTTGATTCAATTTCATTTCATATTAATATGTCAGTCTAAAACATGATAGATTACCTCAGCCAATTACGAAGCACTACTTGACATAATGATATTTCATGTGTCCATCTTAATACTGGATTTCCTACCTCTGACAGGATTCATTTATTTGTTGCTATGTCGCGAAGGATGCCTCTACGCTAACACCATTCCCATAGGCATAATGCCAAAACAATCTAATAGTGTCCCTTCTGGGCCGAAGAAAATACTCTTTCTACGTCTTGGTCAATGGACACTTATTGATTTTGACACTTTATGTTTCAACAGAAGTACCGGGACTCGAAACTATATTGTATATTCTGCTGACGAATAAAGCTATTGAACTTTTGGACTTCTATCAGTATTTCTGCAGCACTGAGTAGAATAAATATAGATTATATAAAAAATACACTGAATATGTGAAAGTACATCACATAATATTTAAATACTGAATTTTTAAAAGTCATATCACATTTATTTTAATTCTGTTATTGCATTCACATGTGAGCAAACTGTCAGCATTAACTTGTTAGGTAAATATCTGCCTGTGGATCTGCTAGCTGATACAAAACCCCTTCCACACCTTTATCTGGCTGCATACAATCAAGTACTCAGTTTCAGACTTTGAGGCTCGTCACAGTTTAAAGATCCCCACTGCCAATATATTTATCTCATAGTTCATTGTTTACATACACAGCAATTAACGTTTTACATGCTTATAGCAAACAAACGTATTTCTGATATAAATATGGGCTAGCTATTCGTCCATTAATTGTTACTAAATAAAAGCTCAATTCTTATTTACTCGCCTGTTGCTGACTGCTGACTAATTAATGCATCAATCCTCATTAACGCATATGGTTAAAGCAAGGTACATTCGTTCAAAATGATCAGAATAATCTCCTTACTATTTCTGATTGGATTTAAAAATGCGCTTTATTCTTGAGTATTCACCAAATATGATGCCCTGTAATTTATGAAAATTCTGAAATAAATGTTTAAGTAATAACTGCAAGATCTGAAATTACTAAAAAAAAGGTTTCTAACGGATTTATTTTTTAAATACAGATCCAGTCATTTCAATAGCAATTCTATATTACAGCGAAGCACTATTCATAACTTAAGAAAGTCACAAAACTTACTAATTATCTGCGTCATGACTGGTGTTTAGCACTGAACCATAATTAATTAATAAACAAAACTTACGACTCATTGACCTTGTTACTTATAACATTAAATATAACATGAACATGATTGATTTTTAAAACTGAAATGGAAGACCCAGACCTACCTATATGCATCTTTCTTGGATTGGAGAATTACAAATGGACTAAATTTTCAACGGTGACGAACTAAGAGACATGACAGAGAACAAAAATTTGAGTTCCAAGTAGAAAATCGCTAAAAGTTACTGTTCAGGTACAAAATAAATGGCCCTAAATTTAAACGGCTGAATGTTGATCAGATCAAAATTATAAAGGTCATAAAGGGACTTGATATGGATGATACAGAGAAAAAATGTTTTCATGGAGAACACAAAACACCCTATTGTTCGAAATTTTAACCTACATGTTGATTGGTCGACTCAAATTGGACGTGGAGGGCTTGAGGAAGAGTTCTTGGAATGCTGTCGGGATTGTTTCATTGAACAGTATGTTACAGAACCTACGAGAGAGCGAGCTATCTTGGATCTGGTTCTGTGCAATGAGACAGGTAGGATTAAGGATCTTCTTGTGAAGGATCCTCTTGGAATGAGTGATCATAATATGGTGGAATTTCTGATACAGATGGAGGGTGAGAAAGTAGGGTCCCAAACCAGTGTCCTCTGCTTGAACAGAGGGGAGTACGATAGGATGAGGGTGGAATTGGCTAATGTAGACAGGGCGAGCAGACTGGTAGGTAGGACAGCTGAGGAACAGTGGAGGATTTTTAAGGAGATTTTTTAAAGTACTCAGCAAAAATATATTCCGGTGATAAAGTAGGACTGTAAGAAAAAGGATAACGTGACGTGGATAAGGAAGGAAATAAAGGAGAGTATTAAAATAAAATCAGATGCGTACAGAGTGGCCAAAAATAGTGGAGAATTAGTGGATTGGGAAAGCTTTAAAGAAAAACAAAGAACGACTAAGAAAGCGATTAAGAAATGAAAGATAGATTATGAAACTAAACTAGCTCAAAATATAAAAAATGATAGTAAAAGTTTTTACAAGTATATAAAAAGGAATAGAGTGGCTCGAGTGAATGTTGGACCCTTGGAAGATGAGAAGGGGGATTTAGTAGTGGAAAACGAGGAAATGGCTGAGACTTGAAATAAGTTCTTTGTGTCGGTCTTCACGGTGGAAGACACAAATAGTTTGCCGAATATTAGAGATCGAGTTTTGGTGGGAGGGGAGGTCCTTAATACAATTACTGTTACTAAGGAGGTGGTGCTTGGTAGACTAATAGGACTGAAGGTAGACAAGTCCCCGGGCCCGGATGGAATGCATCCCAGGGTACTGAAAGAAATGGCTGAGGTAATAGCAGATGCGTTAGTAGTAATTTATCAAAATTCGCTGAACTCTGGGGTAGTGCCGGCTGACTGGAAAACAGCTACTGTTCCGTCGCTATTTAAAAAAGGAAGTAGACAAAAGGCGGGTAACTACAGGCCGGTTAGCTTAACGTCCGTAGTTGGGAAGATGCTAGAGTCCATTATTAAAATGGAAATAACAGAGCACCTGAATAAGAATGGTTCGATCAAGCAGACGCAGCATGGATTCATGAAGGGAAAGTCGTGTTTGACGAATCTACTGGACTTTTATGAAGAGGTCACTAGTGCGGTTGACAGAGGGAAACCGGTGGATGTGGTGTTTTTAGATTTCCAGAAGGCGTTCGATAAGGTGCCTCACAAAAGGTTGCTGCAGAAGATTGGGGTACACGGAGTTAGGGGTAAGGTGTTGGCGTGGATTGGGGATTGGCTATCTAACAGGAGGCTGAGAGTTGGGATAAATGGGTGCTTTTCTGGTTGGCAGTTGGTGACCAGTGGCGTGCCGCAGGGATCGGTGCTGGGGCCTCAATTGTTTACCATTTACAAAGATGATCTGGAGGAGGGGACTGAATGTAGGGTATTCAAGTTTGCTGATGACACGAAGGTGAGTGGGAAAGCAAATTGCGTGGAGGACGCGGAAAGTCTGCAGAGAGATTTGGATAGGCTGAGCGAGTGGGCGAGGATCTGGCAGATGGAATATAACGTTAGCGAATGATTGGTTATCCACTTTGGAAGAAATAATAGTCTATTGGAATATTATTTAAATGGAGAAAAATTACATCGTGCGACTGTGCAGAGGGACCTGGGGGTCCTTGTGCACGAATCGCAAAAACCCAGTCTGCAGGTGCAGCAGGTGATCAAGAAGGCGAATGGAATGTTGGCCTTTATCGCGAGGGGGATAGAATATAAAAGCAGGGAGGTCTTGCTGCAACTATACAAGGCATGGTGAGGCCGCAACTGGAGAACTGTGTGCAGTTTTGGTCCCCTTATTTGCGAAATGATATATTGGCCTTGGAGGGAGTGCAGAGAAGGTTCACCAGGTTGATACCTGAGATGAGGGATGTAGATTATGAGGAGATATTAAACAGATTGGGTCTGTACTCGTTGGAGTTTAGAAGGATGAGGGGTGATCTTATAGAAACATATAAGATAATGAAGGGGCTGGATAGGGTAGAGGTGGAGAGATTCTTTCCACTTAGAAGGGAAACCAGAACGAGAGGGCACAGCCTCAAAATAAGGGGGGGGGGGGTGCGGTTCAGAACAGAGTTGAGGGGGAACTTCTTCTCTCAGAGGGTAGTGAATCTCTGGAATTCTTTGCCCATTGAAGTGGTGGAGGCGTCCTCGTTGAATATGTTTAAATCACGGGTAGATAGTTTTCTGATCGATAAGGGAATTAGGGGTTATGGGGAGCAGGCGGGGAAGTGGAACAGATTCGCTTCAGATCAGCCATGATCTTGTTGAATGGCGGGGCAGGCTCGAAGGGCCTACTCCTGCTCCTATTTCTTATGTTCTTATATTCTTATGAAATAAATGCAGATGGTTTAAAAATACGATAAGGAGGAAATGTTTTGACAGAATATAAATTGAGTACTAATTAACTATATTATAGTACTTGCTCCTCATACACCTGTGAGTGCTCGTCAATAGGCAGTGTAGGAGAGCATGCCAGAAGCGGCACCAGGCATACCTAAAAGTGAGGCGTCAACCTGGTGAGACTACGAAACAGGACCACTTACATGCCAAACGGCAAAAACAGCAAGTGATGGACAGAGCAAAGCGATCCCACAAGCGACGGATCACATCTAGTCTCTGCAGTCCTTACACAACCAGTTGTTGGTGGACAATTAAACAACTCACTGGAGGAGGAGGCTCCAAAAATATGCCCATCCTGAATGATGATGGAGCCTCGTACATCAGTGCAAAAGATAATGCTGAAGTATTCGCTGCAATCTTGAGCTAAAAATGCCGAGTGGATGGTCCATGTCGGCCTCCTCCATTTATCCCCAGCATTTCAGGTGCCAGTCTCCAGCCAATTCGATTCACTTCATGTGATGTCAAAAAACGGTTTGGAAGCACTGGATACTGCAATTGGTCCTGGTAACATTCCGGCAATAGTGATGAAGACTTGGGCTTCAGAACATGACGCTCCAATTGTCAATCTCTTCCAGTCCAGTTGCAACACTGGCATCTACACAACACTGTGGCAAATCATCTAGGTATCTCCTGTCCACAAAAGCAGGACAAATCCAGCCCAGCCAGTTACCGCCCAATCAGTCTACTCTCGACTGCGGCGAATAACTCACGTCCTGACTCCCCAAAGATTATCCACCATCTACAAGGCACAAGTCAGGAGTGTGAGATAATATTCCCACTTGCCTGGTTGGGCAGCTCCAACCACACTGAAGAACCTTACACCATCCAGGATAATGCCCCGTTTTGTTTGTCTCCACATCAACAAACATTGAATACCTCCACCACCAACGCTCAGGAGCAGCAGTTTGTACTATCTGTAAGATCCTCTGCAGCAATTCACGCAAGATCCGGAAACAATCCTTCCAATCCCACGACCACTTTCACCTAGAAGGACAAAGGCAGAAGATACATGGGAACTACACCACCTACAAGGCCCCCTCCAAGCCACCCACCATGCTGAATTGGAAATATATCGCCATTCCTTCGCAGTCGTTGGGTCAAAATCCTGGAATTCTCTCCCCAACGGAATTGTGGTTGAACCCACAGTACGTGGACTGCAGCGACTCCAGAAGGCAGCTCTCCATCACCTTCTCAAGGGCGACTAGGATTAGGCAATAAATGCTGGCCAGCCAGCGACGCACATGTCCCACGAATGAATGAAGAAAAATACGTTCAATTGTGAAGAGTTAAATTGTTTATATTTTCTGCCGTTTTGGGATCCGGGACAAAGACGGGGAAGCGGATTTAGAATACGGAATAGTCATGTCGACATTGAATACCCTGCAAGAGTTAATTTGCTGAATTGTTCATATAACCCGCCTGTTTCTACACAAAAATTGGGCAAGAGTCAAATTAGCAGACTGGCTGTAGCGATGCTGTTTGTAATTTAAAGATAAAATTTTTCCTCTTAACTCAGGATGCACTGACTGTGTCAATAGGGGAAATGCACAACGATGCAAACTCTCGGGCCTTATGCTCATTTTGGGTAGCGTTCGATCTTAGGGAGGATGCGAAAAACATGGAGATGGATGATTTCAGGGATGAAAGAAATGAAGGAATTTAACCGAAGGAACTGACGTAAAATTGGAGGGTAAAATATCACAAATAGGCGAAACTTATTTTCGTTATTAATGAATATTTGCACATTACTTTTGTGACTGAAGCATATGCGTTTAATACCGCTGATGAAGAAAATATTTTGATATATATTAAGCAGGACTACTTTATATTGGGGTTTGTTCGATGACGGATTAACTGACAGGAAAGTGATTCAAGCAAAACTCATTTTAGGATTGGTAAATACGGTGAATTAATAAATGAAATTAAAAGGGACCATAAGGAAACGGGAAGGTGGTAGAACTAAATATAAAACGCTTTGAGAAAAATGTCAGAGTTAGGGGGGTGGCGGGATCAAATATTTTCCTTCTGGACAGAATCAGTTCATGATTTTTCGATTCAGTTCCAAATTTCTTGTAACTTTCTTCACTCACTTTTCCTGCAGTACAGCATTGGATTCTTCTCTGCTACTCTGTCCATTCCGATCGTCATTCTCACACTGGAAATGTTATATTGATACAGTCCAAACTTCCCTCCGAGTCGTACGAATTCTCTAGTTTGAGGAAGCATTGCAACTCCTGTCGCAGTTTCTTTCATGTGTGACATAATCCTCTATATTTAATCAGCATATTACTTCAAAGAACAATCTTGATATCTTCGCTCTTCCAGTTCCCCATTTATCTCTCTGATACACTTACATTAATTCTCATCATGATCTTCTGTTAACTGCTTTGTATCAGACACATTATTTTCTACATTGCACAGCTGTTCTGTCTTGAGGATCAACCGTGTTGGCGAACACAGGTTCCTATTGAATGATCCAGTGCAGATTACTAGACCACGGGAGTCGTGGCGGTGCTCCCAAAGAACAAAGAACAATACAGCACAGGAACAGGCCCTTCGGCCCTCCAAGCCCGCGCCGCTCCCTGGTCCAAACTAGACCATTCTTTTGTATCCCTCCATTCCCATTCCGTTCATATGGCTGTCTAGATAAGTATTAAACATTCCCAGTGTGTCCGCCTCCACCACCTTGCCTGGCAGCGCATTCCAGGCCCCGACCATCCTCTGTGTAAAATATGTCCTACTGATATCATAGAATCATAGAATCCCTACAGTGCAGAAGGAGGCCATTCGGCCCATCGAGTCTGCACCGACCACAATACCACCCAGGCCCTACCCCCACATATTTACCTGCTAATCCCTCTAATCTACGCATCTCAGGACTCTAAGGGGCAATTTTTTAACCTGGCCAATCAACCTAACCCATAAGACCATAAGACATAGGAGCGGAAGTAAGGCCATTCGGCCCATCGAGTCCACTCCACCATTCAATCATGGTTGATTTCAACTCCATTTACCCGCTCTCTCCCCATAGCCCTTAATTCCTCGAGAAATCAAGAATTTATCAATTTCTGTCTTGAAGACGCTCAACGTCTCGGCCTCCACAGCTATCTGTGGCAATGAATTCCACAGACCTACCACTCTCTGGCTGAAGAAATTTCTCCTCATCTCTGTTCTAAAGTGACTCCCTTTTATTCTAAGGCTGTGCCCCCGCGTCCTAGTCTCCCCTGCTAATGGAAACAACTTCCCTACGTCCATCCTATCTAAGCCGTTCATTATCTTGTAAGTTTCTATTAGATCTCCCCTCAACCTCCTAAACTCCAATGAGTATAATCCCACGATCCTCAGACGTTCATCGTATGTCAGGCCTACCGCACATCTTTGGACCGTAGGAGGAAACCGGAGCACCCGGAGGAAACCCACGCAGACACGAGGAGAATGTGCAAACTCCACACAGACAGTGATCCGAGTCGGGAATCGAACCCGGGACCCTGGAGCTGTGACGCAGCAGTGCTAACCACTGTGCTACCGTGCCGCCCAATCTGTGTTAAACCTCCCCCCCTTTCACCTTGAACCTATGACCCCTTATGAACGTCACCACCGACCTGGGGAAAAGCTTCCCACCGTTCACCCTATCTATGCCTTTCATAATTTTATACACTTCTATTAAGCCTCCCCTCATCCTCCGTCTTTCCAGGGAGAACAACCCCAGTTTACCCAATCTCTCCTCATAACTAAGCCCCTCCATACCAGGCAATATCCTGGTAAGCCTCCTCTGTACTCTCTCCAAAGCTTCCACGTCCTTCTGGTAGTGTGGCGACCAGAACTGGACGCAGTATTCCAAATGCGGCCGAACCAACGTTCTATACATCTGCAACATCAGACCCCAACTTTTATACTCTATGCCCCGTCCTATAAAGGCAAGCATGCCATATGCCTTCTTCACCACCTTCTCCACCTGTGACGTCACTTTCAAGGATCTGTGGACTTGCACGCCCAGGTCCCTCTGCGTATCTACACCCTTTATGGTTCTGCCATTTATCGCATAGCTCCTCCCTACATTATTTCTACCAAAATGCATCACTTCGCATTAATCAGGATTGAACTCCATCTGCCATTTCTTTGCCCAAATTTCCAGCCTATCTATATCCTTCTGTAGCTTCTGACAATGTTCCTCACTATCTGCAAGTCCTGCCAATTTTGTGTCGTCCGCAAACTTACTGATCACCCCAGTTACACCTTCTTCCAGATCATTTATATAAATCACAAAAACAGCAGAGGTCCCAATACAGAGCCCTGTGGAACACCACTAGTCACAGGCCTCCAGCCGGAAAAAGACCCTTCCACTACCACCCTCCGTCTTCTATGACCAAGCCAGTTATCCACCCATCTAGCCATCTCCCCCTTTATCCCATGAGATCCAAACTTTTTCACCAGCCTACCATGAGGGACTTTGTCAAATGCTTTACTGAAGTCCAGATAGAAGACATCCACGGCCCTTGGTCACTTCTTCAAAAAACTCCACCAGGTTAGTGAGGCATGACTTCCCTCTCACAAAACCATGTTTTGACTATCGTTAATGAGTTTATTCCTTTCTAAATGTGCATACATCCTATCTCTAAGAATCTTTTCCAACAACTTCCCCACCACAGACGTCAAGCTCACCGGCCTATAATTACCCGGGTTATCTTCCTACCCTTCTTAACTAACGGGACCACATTAGCTATCCTCCAATCCTCTGGGACCTCACCTACGTCCAGTGACGAGACAAAGATTTGCGTCAGAGGCCCAACGATTTCATCTCTCGTCTCCCTGAGTAGCCTTGGATAGATTCCTTCAGGCCCTGGGGATTTGGCAGTCTTTATATTCTCTAACAAACCTAACACTTCCTCCCTTGTAATGGAGATTTTCTTCCACGGTTCAACACTCCTCTCCGAGACACTCCCAGTCAACACATCCCTCTCCTTTGTGAATACCGACGCAAAGTATTCATTTAGGATCTCCCCTAATTCTTTGGGCTCCAAGCATAATTCCCCACTTTTGTCCCTGAGAGGTCCGATTTTTTCCCTGAAAACCCTTTTGTTCCTTACATATGAATAAAATGCCTTGGGATTCTCCTTGATCCTGTCTGCCAAGAACATTTCATGACCCCTTTTTGCTCTTCTAATTCCGCGTTTGAGTTCTTTCCTACTTTCTTTGTACTCCTCCAGAGCTCCCTCCGTTTTTAGCTGCCTGGACTTAACATACGCCTCTCTTTTCTTTTTGACCAGTCCCTCAATTTCCCTGGTTATCCACGGTTCTCGAATCCTACCCTTCCTATCCTTCTTTTTTACAGGCACATGCCTGTCCTGCAGCCCTAACAACTGTTCCTTAAAAGACTCCCACATGCCAGATGTGGATTTACCCTCAAACAGCCCTCTCCCAATCGAGAGCTGCCAATTTCTGCCTAATCCCACTAAAGTTAGCCTTCCCCCAATCCAGCACCTTACCCTTGGGACACCACTCATCCTTTTCCATCACTATCCTAACGCTAACAGTATTGTGGTCACTATTTGCCACATGTTCCCCTACCGAAACTTTGAAGAACTGACCGGGCTCATTCCCCAGTACGAGGTCCAGGAAACCCCCCTCTCTAGTCGGGCTATCTCCATATCGTTCCAAGGAACCCTCCTGTACGCATTTTACAAATTCCTCCCCATTCAGAGTCGCTGCTCTCAGCGATTTCCAGTCTATACCAGGGAAATTGAAGTCTCCCACTACAACAACCCTATTTTTCCTGCACCTATCCCGTATCTCCTGACATATCCCTGCGCAGAGAGCTTATGGAGCTCCATTTGCGACATCACCAGCCTAAACGGACCTCTTCACTGCTCGAAGAACACACTTCTGCTACGCTGGAGTGTAAGATATGGACCCGGGCATTTCAGGTATTCTTTGCAGAGCTGCCCAGATGTGATCGTCGGGGCTGTATTTTTCATCGGACCACTGAAAACCGCCGGGATTTCCGGCTTCAACAAAAAATGCTCACAAATTATCTGTTGAAAAGAATGCATGCACTCCCTGTAAATGCAAAAGTGTGTATGGACGGGGAGTCTTCTTTCGCTTTGTTCTGACACTAGTCTTGCAGATATAATAATAAAGTTCCCACCGCCTCTGAAAGTCAACACAAAACGCAAACATTTCTCGTTTTAAAAATTAAACCACATTGTTCTCCCATATCAAAACTAGAACAGGAATGATGAACATTTGTGACTTTCTATCGCATGTACTTTGTATGTATACATACATTTTGCACAGCCTAGTTGCTGAAAGGAAACATAACTATGATAACAAGATTGATACCAATGGTCTATTGAAGGACAATGGTGCGGTAACATCAGAACATTACCGAACTGTTCTTTCGAGTTGATCCCGTCACCCACAAGCATCGCAATTCAACACGTGGCTTACAGTAAACCGAGTAACAAAGACAGTTCAAAACAATGTATGACAGGACTTTAAGCAACAATGTAACGTTAGGTAAATGTCCAAAATCAGAAAAGAAAATGGAACTATCCCGAATCTGTGACAGAAATAGAGTTAGCTGTTCAGTTCGATATGATTTTTTCGATAATCTTTGAGGTCCAAATGAAGGTAAATGTTTACTTGGCAGCTCCTCTGCTGCTGGAAAGAACGGCCAATGGAATACATTTGAAATCGTTCTTCTTTCTGGCCACAAGTCACAATATAGAACAAGGCCTGTCGGGACGGAGTCCATCAAACTGGATATTCAAATCAATTCTTGACTCGCAAATATTGTTTCTTAAATGTGCTTCGAGTGACATGCCTTCAGTCTGAGGACGAGAATATGTCAATCACCCGATTCATCAACGAGCACTTCAAAATCCTTCCAGGGCTTTGACCCATAGCAATGCAGTTGGGAAGTAAAATTGGATGCGATGAGAGGGTGAATAAATGAGAGGGAAATATAAAGAGAGGAAGGTGGAAAGGAGAGTAATGGATTGATGAATGTATGGACAGTCATGCTGTAGGGTGGATGTATCTCTTGCGCTGAGGTATCTACCCTCTTCTATTTCCACTGAGGGCATGTTTCTATGGCACTTGAGCCATTCTTGGCCATGAGATGGTTGACAATTTATCTTGTTGGTTTTGGTTCGAAAAACCTGTCCGCAAATATGGTGCGTTATCTCCAGGAGGCAGGGTTCTATTGCAGTTGTTCCATAAAGTTCGGGTCAGTCTGAACTCAGACAATGAGGCAGATGTCACCGACTCTGATTTTCCTACAATTAAGATATTACTGAAACAGGAAGCCATGGCTTGGGCCGCTGAGTGAAATTATTTTGGAGACTTCCTGTCCAGTTGGAAATACTACACATGCTGCGGAGCATAAATGCTTACGAGGAGCCGCTCACAATCCCAATTTTGGACTAAGTCACCATTGGATAGGCCAGAGGGAAATCTCGTTCCTCGGCACTTAATGGGAATGTGATGTACCTGCAGGTTTTAAAGTTAAAGTTTATTTCATGAGTCACAAGTAAGACTTACATTAACACTGCAATGAAGTAACTGAGAGATTCCCTTACACGCCACAGCCCGGCGCCTGTTCGGGTCAATGCACCAAACCAACTCACCTTTCAGAATGTGGGATGAAAGCGGAGCACCCGGAGGAAACCCACCCAGACAAGGGAAGATCATCCAAACGCCACACAGACAATAATCAAAGCCGGGAAATAACCGCAATCTCGTGTTATTATCAAATAATCGATTTCAATGAAGGCATTTTATTTGTTTGCGATCTGGATCGATTTTTAAAAAAAATGTTTTCAATGGCTTCAGGTCAGTTATATGAATAGATGAACGAAAGTGTTGAAAAGCATGCACTTGAGTGTGAATCAGTGATTTGATTGCAGCGTACCCCTCATTTGTAGGCTCTTCATCAATTCCCACTTGTTTCACCTTGTCCTCCGTTCTATTTGAGTTGTGTATCCAATCAGACTTTACTTATAGAGCCATAGAGGTTTACAGCATGGAAACAGGCCCTTCGGCCCAACTTGTCCATGGCAACCTTTAAAAAAGAAACTACATAAGCTATTCCCAATTGCCCGCATTTGGCCCATGTCCCTCTATACCCATCGTACCCATGTTACGATCTAAATGCTTTTTAAAAGATTAAATTATACCCGTTTCTACTACTACCTCTCGTAGCTTGTTCCAGACACTCACCACACTCTGTGTGAAAACATTGCGCCTCTGGACACTTTGGTATGTCTCCCCTCTCACCTTAAACCCATGTCCTCTAGTTTTAGACTCCCCTACCCTTTGGGAAAATATATTGACTATCTACCTTGTCTATGCCCCTCATTATTTTATAGATCTCTATAATGTCACCCCTCAGCCTCCTCCGCTCCAGAGAAAAAAGGCCCAGCCTATTCAGCCTGTCCTTCTAACTCAATGGAACAAGTCCCGGTAGCGTCCTAGTAAATATTTTCTGCACTCTTTCTAGTTTAATAATATCCTTTCTATAATAGGGTGACCAGAATTGCACACAGTATTCCAAGTGTGGCCTTACCAGTGTCTTGTACAACTTCAACAAGACGTCCAAACTCCTGTATTCATTGTTCTGACCGATGAAACCAAGCATGCCGAATTCCTTCTTCACCACTCCGTCCACCTGTGAATCCACTTTCAAGGAGCTATGAACATGCACCCCCAGATCTCTTTTCTCTGTAACTCTCCCCAACGCCCCCTACCATTAACTGAGTAAGTCCTGCCCTGTTTCAATCTACCAAAATGCAATACCTCGCATTTGTCTAAATTACACTCCATCTGCCATTCGTCAGCCCACTGGCCCAATTGATCAAGATCCCTCGGTAATTGCAGATAACCTTCCTCACTGCCCACGATGCCACCAATCTTGGTGTAATGTGCAAACTTACTAAACATGCCCCCTATATTCTCGTCCAAATCATTAATATAAATGACAAATAACAGTGGGCCCAGCACTGATCCCTGAGGCACACCGCTGGTCACAGGCCTCCAGTTTGAAAAACAACTCTCTACAACTACCCTCTGGCCTCTGTGAAGAACCCAATTTTGTTTCCATTTGGATACCTCACCCTGCATCTCGTGAGATTTAACGTTATGCAACAACCAACCATGCGGTATTTTGTCAAAGGCCTTGCTAAACTCCATGTAGACAACATCAACTGCATTGCCCTCATTTACCTTCTTTGTTACCCCCTCAAAAAACTTAATTACATTTGTGAGACATGATTTTCCACTCACAAAGCCATGCTGACTGTTCCTAATCAGTCCTAGCATCTCTAAATGCCTGTAGATCCTGTCTCTCAAAATACCTTCCAACAATTTACCCACCACAGATGTGAGGCTAACTGGCCTGTAGTTCCCAGGCTTTTCCCTGCAGCCCCTTTTAAACAAGGGCACAACATTTGCCACTCTCCGATCTTCAGGTAGCTCACCCGTGACTATTGATGATTCAAATATCTCGGCTTGGGGACCCGCAATTTCCAACCTAGCCTCCCATAACGTCCTGTGATATACCTCATCAGGTCCCGCAAATTTATCTACCTTGATGCGCTTTAAGACATCCAGCACCTCGTTCTCTGTAATATGTACACTCCTCAAGACATTAATATTTAATTCCCCAAGTTCCCTAACATCCATGCTTTTCTCAACAGTAAATACTGATGAGAAATACTAATTTAGGATCTCACCCATCTGTTATGGATCCGCACATAGATTACCTTGCTGATCGTTAAGAGGCCCCTCCCTCTCCCTTGTTAATCTTTTGTCCTTTATGTATTTGTCGAAGATCATTGGATTCTCCTTTACTTCATCTGCCAAAACAATTTCGTGTCCCCTTTTTGCCCTCCTGATTTCTCTCTCAACTCTACTCCTCCGCCCACTATACACTTCAAGAGGTTCAGTTGATGCCAGCTGCCTATGAACTTCATGTGCCTCTTACTTCTTCTTGACCAGGGTCTCAATATCCCGAGTCATCCACGGTTCCCGATTTCTGCCAGTCTTGCCCTTCACTGAAAGAGGAATGTGTTTACCCTGAACCCTGGTTAACACACTTTTGAAAGCATGCCACTTACCAGACGTCCCTTTTCCTTCCCACAGACTCCCTCAATTAACTTTTGAAAATTCCTGCCTGATACCATCAAAATTGGCCTTGCCCCAAGTTAGAATATTAACTTTTGGGACTGACCTATCATTCTCCATAGCTATCTTGCAACTAATAGAATTATGGTCACTGGTCCCAAAGTGATCCCTCACTAACGCTTCTGTCACCTGCCCTTCCTTATTTCCCAAGAGGAGATCAAGGTTTGCCCCTCTCTAGTCGGGCCATCCACATACTGAATGAGAAATTCCTCCTGAATACACTCAACAAATTTCCCTCCATTCAACCCTCTAATACTATGGCTATCCCAGTCAATGTTGGGAAAATTAAAATCTCTGACTATTATTATTTTTCCGGCTATTATTATTTTTCTTGGAGCTATCTGTAATCTCCTGACATATTTGCTCCTCAATTTCCCGCCTACTATTTGGGGGCCGATGGTAAAACCGTATCAAAGTGATTTCCCCCTTCTTTTTTCTCAGTTCTACCCATATGGACTCAGTGGCCGAACCTTCGGATATATCCCCTCTTAGTACGGCCGTGATGCTTTCCCTCATCAAAAGTGCAACTCCGTCTCCTCTCTTACCTCCTGTTCTATCTTTCCTATGTCATCTGTACCCTGGAACATAATCTGCCAGACCTGTCCCTCCCGTGGCCATGTTTCAGTAATTGCTATAATATCCCCTGAGTTCATCTGACTTGCCCGTCAGGCCTCTCGCATTGAAAAAATGCATTTTAATCTGGACTTCCCTTGCTCACTGTCTTGCTTCTGTCTGATCTGTCTGGTACTAGGATTACTGACAGTACCTTTACTAATTAATGTGCTCTCTTTAACATCCGTGCTGTCCTCAAACTTATGTTCAGTCTCACGACAGCTTTGCATCCCACCCCCCGGCCAAACTAGTTTTAACCCTCCCACGTGGCTCCAGCAAATCTCCCAGCCAGGATGTTAGTCCCCCTCCAGTTCAAATGTAACAAATCCATCTTGAACAGATCAACCTTTCCCCAGGAAAGATCCCAATGATCCAACAATCTAAATCCCTGCCCCCTGCACCAGCTCTCAAGCCAGGCATTCACCTGCCTATCCCTCCTATTTCTACTCTCACTCGCACGTGCTACCGGTAGGAGTCCTGAAATTACTACCTTCGAGGTCCTGCACGTTAGCCTCTTGCCTAACTCTTTATATTCACTTTTCAGGACCTCATCCCTTTTCCCACCTGCCGTTGGTTCCAATATGTACAAGGTACTACGACTACTGACACTACCTTTACTAATTAATGTGCTTCTTCCTGGCTCGTTCTGCTCTCGGAGCCTCGGTTCATCTCAGCATCTCAATGTATTTCTACAAAGTTACAAATGTTGTTTTACAAAGGTGCTGGCAATCGGTTTCCCTAAATGGAAATGGAACCACCCGGGGGAGAGTTTCCACAGTCCCTATTTTCTCTCTGGTAATTTCGTCAAATCAAAGGTAGTTTCTTCAGAGATAGGCGTGGATGTCCTGAATATTGCAAATCCTGACTAATAAACGAGAGAAAGTGACCACATGATTAATGAATCTTGGATGAACAGACCTTAATATGAAATATGGAACAGTTAAATTGGAAATAGCTTCATTTATATAGCGCCGACCTGAAAACATTTCAAAAGGCTAAAAACAGTTATTTTAAAAATATGAGAACCGTTGGTTTGCGACACAAACTACAGCCCCGAGGGCAATTCACAGCATCGCAGAATTTGTTGGGATTCAGTGGTGCTTGACCGCAACACAGAAATATATGATTTCGGAGAAGGTGCAGCTCAATCGGCCCTCCAGGCCAGATCGAATCTGTTTATGGTATCATCGCGTACTTCCTGTCTCTGCCCACCCACACTCCCCTCCCCCCCCCCCCCCCTCACCCCCCGCTCCCCTTCTCCCCTCCACCCCCGGCCGTGCACACATACCATAAGCTTGACTCTTTTGCCTGTCAAAAACTCGAATCCTTCACTAAATAAATTCAAAACTTCGGCCTTCTCCTTCTTAACCATGAGAGTACCACAGACGGATTAGATCCTCATCACCATTTATTCTTGAAATGTGATCGTGGTTCTAGCTTCTCCCACAAATACAAACTTTTAACTTCATAAGTAATTATCTCAGAGTCCTTGTGAATAACCCAATCCGGCAAACCAGCCTCTCATCCATCGACGCTGGCAAAGCAGCCAGCGCAACTCAGGACCCCACGCACCTCGGGCATTCTCTCTTCCACCTTCTTCGTTCGGGAAAAAGATAGAAAAGCCTGAGGTCACATACCAAACGACTCAAGAACAGCTTCTTCCCTGCTGCTGTCAGACTTTTGAACGCACTTACCTTGCATTAAGTTGATCTTTCTCTACACTCTAGCTATGACTGTAAGACTACATTCTGCATACTCTCGCTTCCTTCTCTATGCACGGTATGTTTTGTCTGTATAGCGTGCAAGAAATAATACTTTTTCCTTAACGTTATGACATGTGACAATAATCAAATCAAATCAAATCCTTCATGGTGCCTGTCTCTGAGCGCGGCATCAGGCCTACGAACATCAGCTATTTCGCCCAAAATCAAACTGCCAAAGGTCATGCATTCATTAAGTCATAGAAGTTTACAGCATGGAAACAGGCACTCATGCCGCCCCTTTCATTTTAACAACTAAGCGAGTTCCAATTGCCCGCATTAGGCCCATATCGCTCTATAGCCATATTACCCATGTGACTGTCTAATCGCTTTTTCAAAGACTAAATTGTACCCGCCTCTAACGAGTACCTGTATCAGCTTATTCCAGACACTCAGCACCCTCTTTGTTAAAAGTATGTCCTCTGGACCCTTTTGTATCTCTCCCCTCTCACCTTAAACCTATGCGCTCTAGATGTAGACTCCCCTAGAAAAGATATTGACTATCTAGCTGACCTATACCCCTCATTTTTACAAACCTCGATGAGATCCCATATCAGCTTCCTATGCTCCAGAGAAAAAAGTCCAAGTTTAGCAGGTTCTCCTTTTTACTCAAACCATCAAGTCCCAACAGCATCCCAGTAAATCTTTTCTGCAGTCTTTCCAGTTTAATAACATCCTTGGTATAAAGTCTTTGATCAGAACAATTTACGTTCGAATTCTATCCTAAAGAATGAAGTAGTTGCGAAGAAAACCACATATTTTATTGAATAATTCCCTGAATACCATCATCAGAATTGTTACGGGCAGATGGAAATATTGAATTTGAAACACAAACAGATCAGACATGCTCTTACTGAATGACGACGCAGGCTCGAGCGGCCGAATGACCAATATTGCCTGCTCTTTATAAGTTTGTCTGTTCGAACAGCTTCTGTTACTCACTACCGTTTTACTATCTTCCACTCCTAATCCTGGGAGCAAGGAAGCTGATTGTGAATATTTTGGAACAGCATCAACCCTCGCACGGAATCACATTCAGCAACCATTGTGTGGAAGAATCTATTTTCCATTGACTCATGCATACTCCTCTGAATACGATTCATAAATTGAGGCGATTAACCCTGTCATCAATGTGTAAATCCAGTGGCACATCACAATAATCAGGTATGCCATTTCAGTAATATTGTGCATAATTTGCAGGTTTTATTTCCTCATTTAACCCCGCACATACACTAATCAGAGGGGCAGAATGTAGCTGACAAGAGGCCGATATCAGGGAGATATGCCAATGATCCTGCTACAATTTGAAAAGAAGAAATCAGTGTTGTTGATCAGAAGGCGTTTGAAACAAAACAGTAAAGATCATGTCACTCAATGAGTCGTTATTTCAAACTCTGAGCAATTTATGCCTCCTATATGTGTTTTCGGGGAAAATGACCAGATATGTCTTTGCTGAAGTAAAATGTATTTAATGTTTAAATCTGCTTTCGATGCAAAACTTGGTTCCTGCATCCTTCAGTATAATATTTTATGAAACTCATCAGAGTGAGTTACTGCTAACTTTAAGATTTTATATCCTGAATACACTTTGTTTACCTAACTATCTCACCATCGTCCACCCAGCAATTTCATTCTTTCTCTCCCAAATTCCCTCTTTCCCTTTGTTTCGAGCTGAACTCGGCAGAAAGTGTAAAGTGTGTAAATTTGTGGAATGAAACCATGATTTGTGAAAAAAAACTTCTAGTGCTGAGCCTAAAATAAAGTTGGACATTTGAAAGTAAACAATTGGGCATTTTCAGTTAAACGGCAGCCGGTTCCATCACGTAGCCTGCAGAAAAGCGGACTTGTCCAAAGTTCGAATATACAGAACTCAGGCACGATATTGGGGCTTGATAAGCCCCTGACAGCCCATCAAGTGACCATGGCTCAGACTTGATATGCATTGGCCTGTTGTCTGCAGCTCGCGATGACCCATCAAGTGATCGTCGCTCCTATTTGACTGCAACAGTCTGTTTCTGCAGCCCAAATGGGACCAGGGCCAGGGCACACAGTGCCGGGCTCAGATGTCCGGTCAACATGTCATCAACTAGGCCATTGGATGTCGAGACCCCACCTCCTGACACCCCATTGGCAGAAGGCCAAGGGCAAGTGGAAAAAGAAGTGTGTGGCCACAGTGGGATAAAAATAGGCATTCTGGACATCTTGGGAGCGAAGACTCGAGACGGAAGAGGACCCAGATCAGACCAGAGCAGGATGGATGCAAGGAAGGAAGAAACAGCCAGCGAGAAACACCTTCGCGAAGAGGAACCAGAGGGATTCACGGATCGGATCGGCAACCTACCAAGCCATTCTTATGGGCCGAAAATCCGAATCGTGGGTGTATCTTGTATACATAGTTGAGGGTTAACTCGATTTAATAAAGTTTGTTGCGTTATATCTGTGTCAATACTTTGTTCCTCTCATAAATGTTGGCACATGGGTAAAACTTTGATTAATAAGCTGGTTGCAGTATTTGAATTGGACAGATAAACAATCTATTAAACATGCAGATAATAAATTCGATATTTAAATCAATTGTTTTGTCCTTGCATCGTTACGGTTTCCAATATCAATGTGAGACTTACAGCAGCAGTCAGTGTCTCTTTCACGAGTTTATTTAAACTTCACTGGTTTATATTACAAGCTTGAGCACACCTCATCATGTTGATGTGCAATGGACTGGGGTATGAACACATTGGAGTTGGAGTTGATTCGCTATGCTTCCATTCGATAAGTGTGGATCAACTGGTGGGAACCGCTGTCAACTGCCTGGGGCTGCATAAGCTGACAGGTGATAGCCAGTGTCAAATGTTTCCCACTGGAAATGGCCGATTGGCGGTCATTGGATCAGCTGTTCCCAACAGGAAAAAGCAACTGCACCCCCGAGATCAACAGTCCCCAACTGACCCAGTTGGCAGTTGTTTCCGCCCCCTGCCACCCCTTCGGTTGCTATTTCTGACATTTACTGGACTATAATGATGCAAAATAGAAAAGGGGAAACAAACTGAAAGATGGAAGAAACAGTTCTGGATCTCTTCAGTGACTGAAGTGGGGCATGTGTCGATGGAGCGTCGCAATGGTCCAATGTTCACAATGTCATCCGGTTCAGAACAAATAGGAAACAGAGAAAATTAAGCATGAAAATAGAGTGAATCTGATTTTTGTTAATAAATGACAGTTAGTTGGAATGATACATGTTCTAAGTGGATTTCAACCAAAGAATTTAGTAAAAGCGGTGATCAGCTCGTGAGCGGCCCAAAAAGAGCACACAATTCCGGTAGGCTATAGTCAAAGAGTGTGCCGCGTCCAACGACAGAACTCCCTGATCTCTAAACATAAAGACGAAAATATTAGAGGTAAAAGGAGGTTTATGGCAAATGTACGGTTGAAAAACACTGGAGAACAATGGCCAAAACAGAGAGCACTCAGGGGAACTGAAATTTGTAAGATGATGAAAAGACTATCAGCATACTTGAACATTTATTAGCAAAGTGAACTCAAACTTCTTGAAAGTAGTCTAAAGATAGTCAAAGAACGGATGCAGACAATAAGGGATGCAATGTATGACATTTCTGCCGAGGCGTCCGAGGTACTAAATCAGACTGTATATCCACCTGCATTAGCAGAGGAAAATTTGTCATTTAAGGAAGAGCTAATTGTGATGCTGGGTGTGATGTTTTTTCTTTTAAAAAGGGTGTAGGGAATGTTAAAATTATTAAAGTAGTAAAGTCACCTTCTCCAAGTGGGATGGAAGTAGGTTCAAATTGAACTGACCACACTATTTCAATGCTGACTGAATATGGCCCAGCCTCACACTCGCAACTCACTGATCCAGCTCAGACCCAGTGAACCAACCCCACACCTAGTGACTCAGCCCCACTGCCACCAACCCAGCTCCAAGCCAACAATCACTGACCCAGTCCCATAGCGACCGACCCAGCACAACACCAACTGGCCCAGACCCACATCCACTGACCGAGCACCACACACACTGACGCAGCCCCACACCCACAATGCACAGACGCAATCCGACTCTCAAATGATCCTGTCACACCCAATCAAAAGACTGCACCAGCACAGCACCTACTTCCAAATGATCAGCGCAAAATCAACCATCCCCTAGTCCTGTTATATCAACGATCTGTCCTTCAGTGGCCATTTCCAGCCATCACAGATGTAACCCCAATCCCAAAAGTGCAAAACAGCATTTTCTGGAGTTTGGGGAGGGGGAAGGGTGGAGTTGGTAGGTGAGGTTATACTCGACAAGAAAGAGAAACAAAGAATGACAATAATGAGTAGGGGTATTCTAAACTCACTCAGCAGAATGCGTTCCTGTCCAGTTGAATCGCACAAAGCTCTCCACTTTCAAACATCCCAGCTCCTTTCCTGCCCTTGCGAAGACAGAAGAAATGAATCATAAAAGAACCATGCGCATAAGGAGAAAGAATATCACAGGAATGAAGTTAACTGGTATTACCAGTCGTAACAGATGAAAAGTACATAAATGTCTAATTCTGGCAGGTGGAATGGGAGGTGGAAAATGTCTTCAACGGTGTCAGAGGGGAATCCATACATTGCTTCCGTACAAATTGTTTGCAACCGCACCTAATTTTAATGGGATTTGCATCAATTGATCATTTGCACATAGAGAGGAAAAATAGTGACTGCCGCGAGCCTGAGACTTTTGAATTGGCGTCAAATAGGCAGCTGCACTCAGCTTTCATACTCCTTACACACTTGATGATAACTATAACATGGCTATTAGTGGAATAAACTTATGCCATAAATCTGCCACGTCGAATTCTGTATTCGTGAGACATGAAGTAAAACCTGTTTCAATCCCCTGAAAATAAAAGCGAAAACCGCCATAATTTGCAATGTGTCACTCTTTAAAACATATTAGCAAAAGATGAGAATCCTGGTCTGGCACATATCAGTATTTCATTTCCTCCACTCTCCTGTCGATTGTATGAGTATTCAAAATTCCAATCCTGAAGAATGTGGCTAAATTGGAATCCAGTCTACCAACTTCCGCTTTAAAAATAAAACAGTGTCCCGCTTCGAGCAGCTCCTGAGGCAGATTTACAAAGTCGTATCACGCTCTGAAAGAAAGTAACCCACATTTCTGCCCTATAAGGGCTTCCCCTAATTTTGAAGCAATACCCCTTGTCCCGGAATCACCCACAAGAGGAAACATCATTTCAACATCCACCATGTAAATACCATCAGAACCTTATGTGCTTAAAGCAAGTGACCCCTCACGTTTTAAGATCAATGGACACAGATCCACCCTTTTCTACTTAACCTCATTGGATAACCAGGTCATTTCAGATTGAATTGAGTAAATATCTTCTGAACTTTGTCCAGCATATTTGCATCTTTCCTTAAATAAGGAGACCAATAGTGTGTACAATATTAGCGATAACCCCAATTCGCTGTGTAACTTAAATGTAACATCCTCACTTCTCATAATAAATTAGCCTTCTTGATACATTCACGAAAACATATTACATTTTCAAATGCATTGTGGATACATCGTCTTTTATTCTGCAGAAATGTGTGCGTGTACCTGTGCATTATTTCTCGATCATTTGTGTTTTCAGAGATTTAAATATAGGAGTGAAATTCATTGGCAGAGGAAAGAAAGCTTTTCAAATACAATCTAATCCAGTTGAATCAACGAACGAGTGATAAGTGCTCTTAAATCAACGTGCAAGCAACAGTGGCACAAAATGAATTTGTGTTCAACACACAAAATCAGTATATCTAAATCAGGTTTTGCCAGTGGAATTATATTTGTCATGTTCGTTTATGGAGATAGTAGCATTCCCTAGTGGTTAGGATTCAGCTCTTTCACCTCCACAGCCCCGGTTAGATTCCCATTTCGGCAAGTATATTTCCAATCTTTGAGATCAATATTTTGGTAAACCGAGACAAATGGTTTCCCCCGGTCAGGAGAATGGGTTTGAAAATAATGGCTTCCTGCCACTTATCCACAGTAAAAGTTCCAAGCAAGAGAAAAGTCCAGAAATACTTTACTCAAGGAGACTAGTCATGCTTTATTTTAGACAAGATGGTAATTTTCGCAAACTGGAGAATCAATTCCTACACTTCATTGAAGGGAACAGGAAAATTCAGTGAAAGTTGGTCGCTCCTTTGTTGTTTCATGGAATTAAACTACTTGAGCTCAAAACAACGTCTCATCATCGAGTGACAGTCAGAGTTACTGAGCTGTATAACACAGAAAGAGTCCCTTCTGCCCATCGTGTCTGCGCCGGCCAAGAAAACACCCAATTTCATTCTTTAGACATCAAATAAGTTTCTTCCTATCTGCATCATACATGTCCCTCATCATTTAGCCCACCTCAATGTGGTCCCCCCTCCTCCCTCTTCCATCCTCCTCAGTCCTATCAAAGAGAAACAACCTTTGCCTTTCCAGCCATTCTTCATGGCTGTCTTCAGTGTACTCCACTAACTTGCTATTGATCTGCAATGTTAATCCCCCTTTCCTCTCTGCACAGATGTTGCCGAAGCTGCGGAGTGTTTTCTTCAGTTATTATTTCAGATTCCTAGCGTGAACAGCATCTCACTTTTAAACAGTAAAACAATCCCTGTGCGTGGACAGATGTAATGTTACAAATGTGAAGCAGCAGAGTGAAAAGATTCAGTGAATCTTTGAATCTCAAGGAATCCGTGGTATGCTAACTCGGCCCCACACTTTAGTTCTGGATACATATCGCAAAGTCCTACACTATAGTTATAGATATATTGCAAAATGACCCAAGCCAGTTACCAAGATGGTTACCATTAAACATAAAACAACATTGGTGCTGAGCCTGAAAAGGAGATATTTGGTCAGGTAACGAAGTGGATTGTTTTGGTCATCGAAGGATATTTTAAGGCGCATCTTAAAGAGGAGAGGAAGCTAGACAAGGGGAGCCGTTTTTGGAGGGAATCCGGAATTTTAGACGAAATCAGCTAACAGCGCGGTTGTCAATGCTGCAGAGATTAACATCGGGAATATACAAAATGGCAGCAGACCAGAAATCTGGAAGGTTTGTTGGGCCGGAGGAGAAGACAGAAAAAGGGAGGGGCGAAGTCATGGAGGTATTTGAATGTCGGGAATGAATTTTTATATTGAAGTATTGACCGACCGGGAGCCAGTGTACGTCGGCAAACACGAGGCTGATTGGTGAACTGAAATTACTACAGATGAAGTTGCAGCAGAATTTTGGATGAGCGCAATATGTAGACTGGAAGGTGCGAGACCGGCCAGAGGTCTAGAGAGAATAAATGCATGGATGAGGGTTTCAGCAGCAGATGAGCTGAGGCAGGCTCGGACTTGGATAATGTTTAGGACATGAAAATTCGACCATATTTCTGATAACATTCTCTCAGTCTGCGTAATATCATTTTGTTTAGTCAGAGATATTGGGGTTGAAATGGATACAGTGGCATTCATTAGTGATTAATATGAGGCTTTTTACTGCATCGGTAACTCTGGAACATTATATCATAACTCTACTGATCAGAAGAGGTTAAAAAATTATTTTCAAGAAAAAGATTCAGTACTCCGAGAATAAAACAGTGATTCATCTTTGAAGATGTACGTTCGGCCCATCACGCCTTTGCAACAGTTATCTAGTTAGTCTCACTCCTCTTTCCATTGAGCATAACTCTATTGACTCCGAACCTCACGGACTTATTGAAATCCTTTCAGAAACTCATTACTGAATCTGCTTCTTCCAACATTTCAGGCAGTGAATTCCCAATCAAAACAACTCTCTGCAGCAAATAAAAAGTAAAATATCCCCCCTGTGATCATTTATCAATTTCCTATCCAGACTCTACATTGCTCTCCTACGGTGTGCTCACTGACTCTCAGACTTCACCTGCATCGAAACGTTGATGAAAAATAGCCATCGCCTAATCGGCGAATTGAACCCTGGTCTCCCGCTTGACATTGGGGTATGCGAACACTATACTAATGACGAAAGTTTACATATGCTATTAGGCTGATCGTTGAACTATTCAATTTCTGCAAATCAACAAAATATGCCAAATTATGTAAATGAACATCATAAATTCCAGATCGGAATTGAAACACAGTCACTGCACTTTGGGAAGGTATTCTGTCATTTGCCAGTCTCGTGGTAACTGGTGAATTCCGGAAATATTGGATCATACCTTCGTTTTCAGAGGTATATTTTAATGCCGAAATTAAACCTAATTTCTCCGCTCATTTGACCAATCAAGACATTCATTGTCCGAAAGGAACTGTTGTTATTAAACAGAGCACAGGGAATTGGAGATCGGCTTAGAATTTGAATATCAATAAAATATAGATTTTTTTCCTACCTTATCTAATCTCACCATAAACTTGTGCAGCTCTCCGAAATATCCCAACAATCTCTTTTACCTCCGTTGTAAATTGTTGTTAGAGGGAATACAGACCCAGTCCACTCAATCTCTCCTCTGCTCCACCTCCTCTTATACAGTATAAACTCCATAAAGAACTTCCCCTTTTGTGACCTCTATGAACAGTCAGAAGGACTCGAACAGTTATTTTTTTTCTCTCCACAGCTGCTTCCAGTGCTGTTGATTTGTTCCAGCATTTTCTGTGTTTTCTGCTGTTAACGAGACAGACGCTTTCAGCAACTCAGCCACGGCACCAACCAGATGTGCAACTTTCTCACCAAAGATTTGCATTCTATCCCAATTTTTAGTGCTCACACCACTATTCATCTGTTATGAAGTTGTGTGAAACCACAAATTCGGAACATTCATTTCAAAACTGTCCTAGCACAGACACAACTCCTCAGAAATCAGACCTACTGGAATAGAGCAGACTGATTCGTCTGAAATTTAGAAGAATCAAAGGTCATCTGAATGAAGTATCACATTTTATGAACTTGGGCAATGCAATTGCTAGAAACATATTTTGAGGCTCGGGATTGGAGTTCTCGTCGTCAGGCGCTCAGAAAAGGGTGTCAGTCAGTATCCCCAAGATCAGAAAAAATTTCTTCATTCAAAGGGTTGGAAATTTTGTGAATTCCAGAGACGGGAGAGCTGTGGATGAACAAGATGGAGATCGATATCTCTCGGGTTCTATGGGAATTTTTGGGTTCGTTCAGTAAGATGAAAATGGCGTAGACCACCCAGGAAGTTACTGAATGTTTGAGAAACCATAAAGACCAGTGCAGGATCCACCTGCTATTATTTATCTTGTCAATTACAGACACCGCTCACAGGGAGAATGAAGATTAAACTGTCCTTGGAGTGGAAACAGTGCTGATTCAGCAGAAAGACTCCGGGGTTTAGTGACTCTCTGTTCTCTCAGCATTTGGGATAACTGAGCGCATCACTGTCCACACATGTAGCAGGTGAATAGTCTCTCCCCAGTGTGAATTCGCTGGTGTACAGTGAGTTGGAATCATTCTTTAACCCAGTCCCACAGTGAAAGCACCTGAATGGTCTCGCTTCAGTGCAAACACATTACAACACATCAGTTCACAAAAACTTCCATAGCACTTTGGACAGTCTAGGCATTTAAAAGCTCTCACCCCAGTGTGAATTCACTGATAGGAGTAGCACAGTGGTTAGCACTGCTGCCTCACAATGCCGGGGACACAGGTTCAAATCTGGCCTTGGGTGACTGTCTGTATGGAGTTTGCACATTCCCTCCGTATCTGCGTTTGTTTCCTCCAGGTGCTCTGGGTTCCCTCCACACTCCAATGATGTGCGGATTAGATTGATTGGTTATGCTAAATTACCCCTTAATATCAGGTGGATTAGCAGGGTTAATGCATGGGGTTACGGGAATAGGGCCTGGGTGGAATTTTTGTCAGTGCAGGTTTGATGGGCCTAAAGATCTCCATCTGCAATGTCGGGATTCTGTGATTCTATGCGTGTGAGCAAGTTGGAAGACTGAGTAAATCCCTCGCCAGAAACAGAGCTAGTGAATTGCTTCCCCCCAGTGTGAGTACATTGGTGAGTTTCCATCTTAAATCTCTCCTCAGTCTCCACATTTCCATGCTTTCTCCACAGTGTGAATGGTGCTTTTCCTTCCATGTTCACAATTCAATTATGTTTAGTTTACAATGTATTGGCGACCCCATGAGATCCTGATGTGATGTTTGGTTTAAATTTCCCGACAACAAATTCTCCACTTGTCCCCTGTGAAATTGACGTAAAAGATTACAAAGGATGTGAGAGAGAAACTACAAAAGCAGATTGTGAAATTGAGTTGGACAAATCTGATATTTTGTGGGGCTGCCACTTGGAAAAGTGATCATGAAAACTGGTGGATTGTCAGGAAAAGCCAACTCGTTTAGTAATCTCCTTCAGGGATTAACACCTCACATCCGGGTTTGGGTCTACACAAGATTCCGGCCTCTATGAAAAAGACAGGGAGAAATGAGAGAACCAGGGGTTTATACAGCAGAATTTTGCATTTCTACTCAAGAAAACCGTTAACATAATCTCTCAAACCAGAAATCTCCACCTCCTCAAAGGGCTAGGATAGTAGGTGTATGAGAACTCCATCACCATTGAGTTCCCCTCTAACTCGCACACCTGACTCATCCCACATGCGGTATTGGAATAAAATACATTTTTTTTCCATTTTAATGTTGGGAGGACTGAAGTCATTGACGTTATTCCCTGCTATGAACTCTGTTCCGTCTCCACAGATTCCATCCTTCTCCTTGCCAAATGTCTGAGAGCGAATCAGACTGTTCACAACCTGTGATGTAATATTTCACTCCAGGATGAAATTCGAAACACATATCCACATCATCACCAATACCATGTTTGTCTATCTCAGTAACAGCGATCTTTTCCCTCATGATGAAACAGTCATCGATTCCTTTGTTACCTCTAAATTTAACCAATCTAATGCATTCCAGGTCGGCCTACCATATTCGAATTCCCTGTCGTCTTGAGGTAATCTAAAACTATGTTGCCGGTGTGCACCAAGTCTTGATCATCAGTCATCCCTGTACTCCCTGACCGACAAAAGGCGCCCATTTAAGGAGCAACAACATTTTAAAATTCTCATCCTTGGTTTCCTTTATGGCTGCAATCGTCCTTATCTCCTGAATGTCCTGCAGCGACACAATTCTCCAAAATATATCTTACTCTGGCCTTTCAGAGACACACCGTTGCCGCCCTGTATCTTCTATCTCTCAAGTCTAAAGCTTACACAGTATGTTCACTAAGCCCATACAAAGCGATGCCCCCCAAGATCCATTGGTTTCTCTGCCCGCCAGTCAGCGCTGCTGGACAGCAGTGAGAAGCATTGCTCCAGAGTCCATATCACTCTATGTAAGCTCCAAACACGTTCGCCTGCGCACTGGCGGCCAGTTGTGTTGATAGGGGATTGTCTTCACCACCAGGAATGCTGGGTAAAATACCCACCATTGACCATCTCAATCAGTTGGTCTGCACTTGTTTTGTTATGGAGTGGAGATTGAGCTGAAGGGTACAATAAAAAAGTCAAGAAACAAATTATGTTAAGAGGATGGACCGTCTATTGAAATTTTAAAGTTTGTTCATTAATGTCACAATTCGGCTTACATTAAAACTGCAGTGACAATCCCCCAGTCGCCACACTCCGGGGACTGTTCAGCTACACTGAAGGCGAATTTACCATGGCCAATGCATATAGCCAGCACATCCTTCACACTGTGAGAGGAAACTGGAGCACACGTTGGAAACCGACACAGATATCGGGAAAATATGCAGAACGTGACCCAAGCCGGGAATCAAACTCGGGTCCATGGCACTGTGAGGCATCAGTGCGAGATGTTGTGCCATCGTGCCACCAACATTATCAATCAGAAAGGAGGAGAATGGTAATTGGTAGAGAATGGGCAGTCCACAAACAGGAGCGAAACATTAGAGTACACTCCCTACAGTTAGATGTGAACTTAGCGGTGTGTCAGCATTTGGGAAGAACAAGTGAATTATTGCCCAGACGCAGAATATTTGAACACCAGGATGAAAATGCTGATCTTACATCAACTCCTTTGAATGTTCAAAGTTGCTGGGAAAACTGAATATATTCTTCCGCACTCATGAATTACCTGCGTGTTCTTTCTCCAGAGACACTGGTGCTATTTCAGAAAGAGGAGTGATGGGGGAATCACTTTCCACTCTCAGCGTCTGAAATTCAACCCCTTGGTGTGATTGGTTTTTCAGCTTACAATCGCAATGAAATAATTTGTTAAAGTAAAGAACAGTTTGCATTTACACAACATTCTTTATGTAATAAAAGCGTCATGGGGTGCTTCACACGGCGTAAACACTACCCATATTAGGAAAGTCTGTGTTTTTAGGTTAGTTTAGTCCCAAAGACATAATGTAAGAAATCTAGAAATGTGCATATTTTTCCAAAACGAATCTGGGAAGTTAAATGTCTCATCCCATTGCTGTGGATTGAAAATAGAAGATTATCTGGTTTAGCTTGTTCTGGGCTGAGATAGATCTGTTAGAAATACAATGCAAATTGCAATTGTTTGAGTATTAACTCTTGCTTCTATCATATGTATTTATTTTCGACCGATGTCTTGATGCTGATTGCCTCTCTGGCAAGTTTATTGCAACAACATTAACAACTGGCGTTTCTGTTCCTCAATTTTGGTCCCCTTGCCTCTGTAATCCATTCAGTTCCATTCGTATTTCTCACTTCGCTTTTTTGAAGCTAATTTTTGATCACCACACCATCTTTTTTCATAACATCTTTACCATCTGCATCATTCACAATTAATCAAAATCCGTTCCAAAGTTGGTAAAGCTATTAGATATGTCATGAACCATGGCATTAAAAATATATATTTCTGGTGGAGGGCAGAAATTATTGGGCGCAAGCCTGTTTGGAATATTCTTACATCAGGAGTTCGAGTTGAAATATTACCATTACATGAGCATTAAACAGGGAAATGTTTTGCCCTGTCTGGGAGTTTGGTGAAGAGGTGAAGGAGGAAGTTTATTTTGCTTTTTTCTATCTCGTCCTTCAGGAGCCTGTCCTTACTCCAATAATGGGAAATGAACAAGCTGTTTGGTCGGTTTCTCGTCAGTAGATAAGTTGTTTGTTATCCCTAAGGTTTAAATATTATAACAGTTGGAGATAAACTGAATGCAAATATTAAAAAGCAGTTTAAGTAAGTAAACAGTATCATTAAGTAATTGTTTCAAACACATTCAGAATGGAATGGTGGTGAGGTGACAAGTTTTCTGCATGTGGGAGCTCCTGGATGGCAGTGTGATCCACAACAAACAGGTCAGTCGTCAGTGCTTGTGGCTTGTAAGACTTTAGCTCAGAGCCATTGAACTGGAGATTGAGCGACAGACACTACAACACATTAAGGAGGGGTAAGTTACCGGGAAGCTTTCAGGAAGCTGGTTAAAAGTGGACAAGTGGCAGGGTTAGAAAAGGATGGCATTTCTGCATTAGAACCATTGTTCAAGATCAGGATGAATATTTGGCTTCGGTGGAGATGAGGGATAATATGGAAAATAAATAACTAAACGGAATGGCCTACAGGCTGCCTAGAACTAAGAACAATGTATTTCAAAGTAAGCACAATAAATCTTGCATGTGTATTTCAACCGAGACAATAACCAGGGGTGACTTTAATCTATATATCAACTGGAAAGATGAGATTATCAGTGATATCCTGCATTTGTTATCATTTGGGCGGCACGGTAGCACAGTGGTTAGCACTGCTGCTTCACAGCTCCAGAGACCTGAGTTCGATTCCCGGCTTGGGTCACAGTCTGTGTGGAGTTTGCACATTCTCCTCGTGTCTGCGCGGGCTTCCTCCGGGTGCTCCGGTTTCCTCCCACAGTCCAAATATGTGCGGGTTAGGTTGATTGTCCATGCTAAAATTGCCCTTAGTGTCTTGAAATGCATAGATTAAAGGGATTAGTGGGTACAATATATGGGAGTAGGGCCTGGGTGGGATTGTGGTGGGTGCAGACTCGATGGGCCGAATGGCCTCTTTCTGTGCTGTAGGTTTTCTATGATGATTTCTATGATTTGGATGCTTTTGCGAAAGTTTCTTTGAACAGCACATTCTGGAACGGAACACGGAATATATTAGACTTGGTATTCTGTACGTTTAAGGGTTAATTAATGACCTCACATTAAAACCTCTCCTCGACAGCAGCAACAACAATAAGATTGCATTTAACATCCAGTATAGGGCACAGGATCAAAGAAAGAATAGGTCACTTGACCCATTGAGTCTTGTATGCCATTCAATACGACCACGTGTTGTGCTTCATGTTAGAAACTCCAAAGAGTTTTATCAAACCCGCCTGAGTCTTAAGTTTTGCATCTTGAATTTGGCTCGGATGAGCATGTGTTCCATTCACGTGTAATTCAAAAGATCCACTGGAGAGCTTTTACCAAACAGGTATCCAAACAGGTGCCAGAGTGTGGCAACTAGGGTGTTTTCACAATAACTTCATTGCAATATTAGTGTAAGCCTACTTGTGACACTAATACAAAAACACTGAACAATATATTAATTCAGATAGGGAATTAGCGAGCCAATAAATTTTAAAGTTTATTTATTGTCACAAATAAGCTTACATTAACACTGCAATGAAGTTACTGTAAAAATCCCCTCGTCGCCACACACTGGCTCCTGTTCAGGCACACTGAGGGAGAATGTAGCATGACCAGTACACCTAACCAGCACATCTTGTCGACTGTGGGAGGAAACTGGAGCAGCTGGAAGAAACCACATGCAGTCCCGAGGACAGTGGACACACTCCACATAGACAGTGACCCAGGCCAGGAAGCGAACCCAAGCCACTGTCGCTGTGAGGCAACAGTGCTAACCACTGTGCCACTGGAAAACCAGAGCTGGGAAGCACAGTTTGTTCTAAATTAAGGTAATTCACTGATGGAGTGCCACAGGGATCAGTTCTGGGGCCTCAACTATTTACACACTGTATTAATAACTTGAATTGAGTAATGGGTTGTTTTACAGTCAAATTTGACAAACACCAGTTGTAGGACGAGATGTACTCAAGGGAATCCTGCACTACTGCAACATTGACAACCATTCCATGAGAGGAAACATTGGAGTGGCTGGAGCTTGAGATGTAAAGGGTCGAGTTCACGCGGGTAGAAAGGATATATTCAGTGAACAAGGATGAAAAGCTAGACAGCCAGATATGTAAAGCAGTAAGGATGAAAAACCTTGAATAAGTAGCTGAAGAATCATAACCTAGAGAGTCGCAGACCAAGGGACAAAAAGTGGGATGAGTTCGGAGGCCTTTGTTTCATCAGCACCGAAACAATGGCCCCAGTGATCTCCTTCGGTGCTATGTATTATCTATGTTTCTATCAGTAGTTGTGTGTTTTTCTGCTTAATTGACAGACTGAATCTTGGATTTGTACCTGGGTGTCTGTAGTTCAGCTTTCTCTGATCTATACTGTCACCAGACACATGTTCAGTTCGCAAAACTGAAGTCATGCCCGAGACCACGTTCCATAGATCTCTCTGTACGTTGTAGTTATGTACATTCGCGATTAATTCCTCAATATCCGTCGCATGGTTCATACATGGAGATGGATTTATACTCATTCCATACGAGTTAGTTGTGGCTCAGTGGTGGCGCAATCACTCCTAACCTATGCCTTATTTACTGTCTGCCCTACTGCACGCTTACTTTCAGCGACTGATGCACGAAGAAACCAAGGTCTCGTTGAACATCCACCTCTCTCAAATTAAACCGTCAAGCAATGATCTGTCTTCCTCTTATTGCTACCGAAGTGGATAACCTCATATATATATCCACATTACAATGCATCTGCCATGCACATGCCCACACACAAAGCCGCTCCAAATCATGCTGAAGCATTTCTTCATTCTCCCAACAGCTCACCCTATCACCCAACGTTGTAGCAACTGTAAATTTGGAGATAATACATTTAATTCTCACTTGCAAATCATTAATATGTAATGTGAACAGTTGGGGTCCGAACACAGATCCCTGCAGTTCCCCATCAGTCACTGCCTACCAAATCAGAAAAACAAACCCTTTTCTGCCAAGTCCAGCAAATAGGATTTCAACTTGGAGCACGGCTACTTAAAGGGGAGGAACAGAAAATCAGACGCCAATGTTCATAGAATGAGATCAGCAATGTTTATAAATTGAAATGTTTACACTGTCATATCCACTCGGAGTCACCACAGTGACTCTAAATGTCTTTTTCCATTTTGACTAAACTGATTATCCCACAGTCTGAAACAGAATAAACAGGAAATAAAGAAATTGAACAGCAGTGTAACAAACAGAGAGATGGAAACTAATATTTTAAAAGCACAAACAATCAACATAACTGCGTCGGAATCCCATTTCTATTTGATTATTAAATTAAAAAATAACACAAACAGTCACATGATTCGCTGCAGGCTACTTGCAAGCCTCAATGAGGCGGCAAAGCGTTGGGACAGATTGAGCTGTTAAAGAGTTTGATTGCATGTTCAGCAACATCAGCAAGTGGCTGGTACTGAGACCAGAGATGAGATCTTCACTATGAGAATCTGTAAGATCGTCCTTTCCAAGAATGGAGACCAGAAAGTGAAATAACAGTAGCAGTGCAAATGCACAGTGATTATTAATACACTACTACAGTGTCAGATATTCAGCGATTATAAACACAATCTGGTACTTACTCCAGTTCCTGTATAATACAGTCCGGATTCCTCAGCGAAGTAGGCAGTAGTTTCACTCCTGAATTTCCCAGTTTAATATAGCTCAGGGTCAGATCCATCAGTGACTGGTTTGCACTGAGAGCGGAAGTGAGATACATGATACAAGAATCTGTGACAGCGTTATTATCTTGGGGATCGGAGGGAGTTAAGTTACAAACATCAGGGTAAATCCCCAATGTTTTAAGAACAGGATCAAAGACAGATCATTCATTTCCAGAGAAGGCAAAAAATATGGTTGATGTTGCAAATGTGAAATATAAATAAAACTGGATAAAACACAGCCAATGCCTGTGAAGAGAGAAAAATTCAATGTATCAGTTAAATGAGCTTTCATTAGAATTGGGGGGAAGCAGCGATTTAAGGGAAAGAGGCACGGAGAGGCCTGGAAAGAATGAGGTGATTAAATGAGAAAAGTGATGATGCTGCAAGACAAAAGCACAGGACCCCATGTCAGTAGCTATGCGTATGAGCAGTGGCAGAGACCTCGTCCTGAACGAGACAGAGCCAGAATGTGGGTGTTGGTGATTTGGAACACAGTGGGAATTCAGTGCAGAGCGGAAAGAGGTGCTTTTTATATTGCCTTTCTTCCCTTTGCTCTGCTGCAGCAGTGTTGGCCACAAGAGACAGAGAGAGCTGACTGTTGAGAAGAGGATACGGTTCGGTAAGTGCTGACTACTTTTATCACTTATTGTTCGTAAGATCTTTCGTGGTTTATAGTTTGAAAGGGCTATATTCTGAAGTCGCAAGGACTCGAGAAGAAGGGTCCGAGATAAATTATTATTTTTTTGACATGAAGCACCTTTCAAAGGTTTAATTTAAAAATGATAAGTCATGATGGCATGAGCAATTAAAGCTGTGGTGTGCCCCTCATGTTGCATATGGGATGCCAAAATCATTTTCAGTGCCTGGGAACAGCAATTATGGAGGAAGAATCTGCAACTGCAGTTCATGGAAGCCTGGGTTATGGAGCAGAAGTGGTAGTTGGGTGCACTGAAGCAACCATGAGTCAGAGAATAACCCATCCAGAGAGGTGGTCACGACTCAGGCTAAGACTCCTCAGATAGGAAGGGAATGGCTGATTACCAAGCACAACAAGAAGTCGAGGCAGGAATTGCAAAAACCTCCTGTGGTCATTGCCCTCTTTTGCATACTATGCCGGGGTGGGGGGTCGTTGTCCCTTAAGGGATAGCAGCAACAGCCAAATTCGTTGCTCCATCATTGGCTCTGCTGAACAGGGGAAGATTAAAAGAGTGGAAATGCAATAGTTATAGCTGGTTCAACTGTAAGGGAAATAGACATGTATTTCTATGGCCACCAACGAGAGTCGAGGATGGTGTGTTGCCTCCCTTGTATGTTTTGTTGTGGTTGCATGAAATTACGGAGGGGGAGGGTTTGCAACCAGTGGTCGTAGTATGCATTGGTTCAAACGACATAGGTAAAAATATGGATTAGGCCATCAGAGCATAATATAAGGAATTACAACGTTAGTTGAAAATAAAGACCTCAAGGTTAATGATGCCAGGAATACAACCAAAGACGCGTGCTATTCAGGTCTGAAATAGCAGGGGGTATCGGATAAATAGCTAGTGGAAGAAATTGTGTCAGCAGGAGGATTTCAGATTCCTGGGACAATGAGATCGGTTTTGGGAGGACTTAGGTGTAGCACAAATTGGACAGGTTACACTGGGGCAGGACAGGGTCTGGTTTCCTCAGGGGAGCATTTGCGAGAGTGGTTGAAGAGGGTTCAGGTTATATTGGCCAGACAATAACTTTGGCCGGAGAGTAACTTTAAGAAGTGTTTTTTTATTCAAGTTTCTGCAGTTGTAAGACGGCCTTTTGGTTTCATTGTTGCCAGTTTGTCTGGTTAGAACTCCTTTTATTGCTGCTTAAATGGGGTTTTGATTATTTTTACTCTGGGCCTCAGATACATTATGGGATCTTTTATGAACCTGCATTTTGAGGCTGAAGATTGACTGACAAATCAAATTCAGGTGGTTCCTCCCCAGAAGAATTCAAGGACCTAATTTTAGTTTTGGTCATAGAGTCAGAAGCTGTCCTGATTGTCAAGTGGCACGCAGTTTTCTCTGTCTCTCTCTCTCTCTCGCTTGTGTTCTGGATTCTGCTGGCGAGCTGCAAGAAGGTCTTTGGGAATTCCTGGAGTGAAAGATCTGCTGTTGGCAGTTGGCTTGCCTCGAGAGTCTCCCTCTCCCTGGTTTGTTGGGAAGCTGGTCTGACTTCAAACTGGTCTGGGTTGCTGGACGTTACAACGCTGGTAAGCCAGAGTTTCATTTTCTCCAACCAAAGTACGAGCATGATCGTTTAAGACTTACCTGGATAGTCACATGAGCAGCCTGGGAATGGAGGGATACAAACTATTGGTCTAGTTGGACCAAGGAGCGGCACAGGCCTGGAGGCCCGAAGGGCCTGTTTCCTGTGCTGTACTGTTCTTTGTTCTTTGTTCTTATAACGTGAGCTTTCGTATTTGCTGTGTTAAACCTGCGACAAGGGTTTGTTTAAGGGAGTTTGTTACATTGGGACATTGTGTATACTTGTTAAGGTTTATACAATATCATGGTTGATTTTTTTTCTTGTTTGTGAGTGGTAAAAGTTGGAGATAATTTTCTTTCCATACATGTGAACTGTATTCTTAAATAAACGTTGCTTGATACCAGCTCCCTCGTGCGTCAGTTGAATTATACTTGAAGTGAAGCAGGTCATCTCAACCTTGCCAAGTTCAAAGTGCAAGACTTATGATCCAGACGGACTTCATGAAACATTTTGGGGCTTCTGACCCGAATTATAACAGGAACCTGTGCAAGGAGTCAGAGGAGTAATCAAGAATTAGAGCAAAATGCAGGAAAGGGAATTTTTAAAAAGTGACTGGTACAAACAGGGCAAAAGTGATAAATAGTCTGAACGGGCCAAGCATTGTCGAAAAGCAAGCTTCAAGGCTTTGTGCCTGATCAAACAGAGCATTCACAAAAAGTTAATGAATTAATTGTGCTAAAGACGTAAATGGGTATGATATAGCTGAGATTAACGAAATATGATGAAGGGTGACCAGAGATAGGAATTGACCGTCCAGCGGTATTCAATACTTAGGAAGGACAAACATAAATGAACAGGTGATGGAGTTTCATTACTGATTGAAGAGGAAAGTAACACCATTATGAAGAACGATATTAGCTCTGATGACGTGGAATCCATATGGCTACAGCAGAGAAACACAAAGGGACAAGAGACATTAGTGCGGATTGTATCTAAACCCCTATACTGCAGTGTCGATCTCAGGAATGGCACGCTACATCACAGAGGTTGACCCCCTTTTGAGAAGCCCCGCCGAATCACCCAAAAATGAATACCTCACTTCGTAATCTGTTAAAAGTTTTTGGGAAGGTGTTAACTGTTCTTCATTAGAGGAACATTAACAGAAATACTCGACATTCGCTTTGAGTGAACAATTAACAAGGTTATTTATTCAACCAACCGGAACTTTATCGAAAGAAGTAACATACTGGTTAAAATTAGATACTCCTGGAATGCTGTTCAAATAAATACAAGGTCCATTCATTACCAAACAACATAACAACAGAATTTTGTCTTTCTCAAAAAATATATAACCAGGTTTGTGGCTTTGGAAAAGCTTGGAGTTCTTCTCTTGTTTCCACTCGCTCTAAGTTATTTCTGATCTGGTACCCTTTGTTCGATAGATGGAGAGTTTTCTGAAGAGACATTTTTAATCTGGCAGGGAGTGGCTCTTCTACCTCTGGGTTATGAGAGATGGCAGCCGTTCAGTTGAAATACTGCAGGCCTCTTTATAATTGTACTGACCTATCAATTGTCCTACACCAAGATGACCTGATGTTATCAAAAACAGCAAATTTAAATTTGATATGTTCCTGTTAGCTGTGTGTCTTCTTTAAAGACATAGGCTGCTGAATTCAAAATTCAAAAGACTGCAGAGGCTGTTACCAAGGCAACACTGTTGTTTGGTCCGTGCTACAAATGTTGCAATCTGTGTAATCTGCAGGCGTTTGCATTTTAACTTCCAACCACTGACACAAAACCAGCTTTTCAAGCGATCGCACTGAACAAACAACTTCTGAACAAGCAATAAACGTGAAATTAGAAACATGCAAAAAAGTAATAGCTGTACTTATGGATGACATTAACCTGCACATAGACAAAACAAATCAAATTATTCTCAATTCCAGAGAGGAGGAATTCCCGGAGTGTGTCCGGCATGGTTTTCTGGACCAATGTGTTGAGGACCAATGAAGGGAACAGCCTATCCTGGACTCGGTATTTTTTAATGAGAAAGGCATGATTGGCAATCCAGTTGTGCAAAATGTTTTGAGGTGAGGGACCATAATATGATAGAATGTTCGATCAAGATGGAGAGTGACGAAGTTGAATCTCAGACAAGGGTCTTTAAACTTAAGGAAGGAGACTATGATATTATGAGGTCCAGTTGGCAATGATGGATTGGGAAACGTCACTTTAACATTCTGTTTGCCACATTCGGGTTCGCCTCTCCCCTGTTACAAATTTGCCCGATATTAAATTTTATTACATGTCTGCATATTCCATCAACCTGTCTACATCCTCCTGAAAAAAACATTAATAGCTATCAAGCAGATCACAACACATCCTAGTGTCGCAATACATTGACTGATTCAAATTGTTATTTCTATCCCAAGACTGGTTTAGTCATATTTATAAATAAAAGTAATATTTTCCTCGCAAGTAAACTTTAATTAACACCATACCTTAATCGGTTTGAATTAAATTATTAAGCAGTTGCATAACTAAATTTCAGCTGTGTGATTAAAGATATCACATGGTTCCAATGAAATGCATACTGACACTAATATCTTTCTCTGAAGCAGCAAAGTTTTACTGACTGCAGGGCATTCACATGATTAATAGACAATAAAACAAAGTGACAGGAAATGTAGAAATTATGCAGACAACACATATTGTTGCAGCTCTTACACCTCAAAACTTACTACTAGATCACTGAGCGAACTGTTGAAGCGAGATTGAAGGTTTGTCAAATGAAGACAAAGAAAGACTGCAGACCCCACTGTCAGGCCTGAGCTCCGAAAGAATAAAACACAAACAAAAAGCCAGTGTGCTGCTTCTTAGCGGACACTAAAAGCCATTCTGGGAAGTGTGATGCATTCAACACGGTTAGCTCAGTCGTTAATGCATCGCAAATTTAAATCTGATCATCTAGGGTCTCAGAGTCCATGAAGTTTGTTCAAGGTTGTTCAATTCCCAGGAAACAACAAAAAACGACTGGTTAAGGCGGATTTCCTCTAGTCTCTGGAAGAAATGCAAGAACAAAAATGTTTGATGCCATTTTATAAGATATGGAAGGGAACAATATGAATAATGATCAAACAGACTTTGGAAGTTTAAGATCTCGAGCATCGGACACTCAATCGGAGGGACCAGAGTTCCCCTCCCTTTGGAAACAATGCCCTTCTTGTTCAAAGTGTTCACTCCCCATGAGCAGATAAAAGAACATAAGAAAAACAGCGTTGTGTGAGTGAGGCAGTCACTGGGCAATTAATCCAGAGACTCGTGGTGATGCTCTGTGGATTCAGGTTCGAAACCGTCCATGGCAGATGTTGAAATAAGGATTAAAATGACGATGAAACCATGGTTAACTGTTGCAATAATCCATCGGGTTCACTCAGGTCCTTCAAGGAAGGTTCAGCCATCCTTACCCGGTCTGGTCTACACGTAACTCTTAAATGTCCTCCTCGATGGACAATTAATGCTGGCCTGGCCGAAAATTGGACAGAAACAACGGATATGTTTCTTCAATTTGAAAAAAAAATCTATCCATTCAACATTCAGGTCCAAAACGTAAACGTGCTTCAGCCATGTCTCCACAATGACAATCAAATTGTAAGTATTTACTTCTGTTTTTGTTCTCACTTCAAGTGCATTACTATGAATGATACGGACATACAGTTTCAGAGATTTTAGTCTGACTTTACTTTTGTTTTACTTCTCGCATTATCTGCTGGTACATTGTTAGCTCTGTGCTATCTGTTCCTTTCTGACACACATTTATTATGATATCCCTTATTCCTCCCTTGCTCTGTTTCCTTGTCTTCTCTGTTTCAATGATCACATCTCCCCAAACATGATGCCTCGCCCCACGATTGAAAAACCTCTTTACTGACATGACTATCGGTCTTGCCTGAGCACTGTTCAAGTGAAGATCATTGCAACCAGCAGTATTCCGGGCTTAGTGTGATAAGGTAAAATTGCAAGGTGCATTTTACTGGTATTAATTGAGTAAATACGGCGAAAGGGTGATTTGCATGAAGATTCAGTCAGTCATCAGAGCTTTCACCTGAGCAGTCATGTTCAATTACACGTCTGAGCATTTCTTTGGCGTCGGTTAGTCAATTCCCATGTAAGACCGAACAATGGAAAGTATGCTGACCTCTCCTGCCTCTTGATCGGAATTTTAAAACTGAATAGTTAACAAAACCCATGTAAAATACCTATGTTTTGAACGGAAGAAATGGAAAATCCCAAACGCTGAAGATGTATTCCCTGTCTTCGTCAAGACAAAACAAACTTGCCTCCTTGCCACCTGAACCCCACTGGAAAGGGATAAAACATTTCATGTTGACTTTTATGCCAGAATGTGTGGAAGCTTTTTTCCGTTAAAAGCAGACTGGACTTTGTTTGGTCAGCCCTGCTGTCTTATTGCTCCCGGGGCCCAGTTTCAATTCTAGCCTTCGTAAATATTTATGTGGCATGTTCTCCCCGTGTCTGTGAATTTCCTCTGGGTGATCCGGTTACCTTTCACAGTTCAAAGATATGCACGCTAGTTTGATTGCCCACACTAAGTCACGCCTCACTGTGCGAACATGTGTACATTAGGAAAATTAGCATGGTAATTACGTGGGGTTACAGTGATAGGTTCTGGGGAAGATGCTCTGTTTCAGAATCGGGGCAGGCACGATGATCCGAATTTTCTGCTTCTTCAATGTAAGAATGCCCTGATTCTATGATTTCATCACTTTGTACTTAACACACGCCTATTCCCCTTCGTGGAAATACACAGAGAATTGAGCTTCATACTGGTTCTAACTGTAAATTACCGTTTTACAGCGCAGAGAAACAATGACAAATCAACAAATTTCGCGCTGTCCATGTCCCTCTCTCTCCCATGCTCTCTATCTCTCTGACGTTCTTTTTGAAGACAAGTGACTTCCGACCAAGATCGAAATGAAGTCCATGAGCAGACAGTCAGGGGAACTCTCAGAAGAAGCTGGTGGATGAAGTAAAATCCCGTGGAATTGGAAGGAGTGTGGAATAATGGACTGACAACTGGTATTCGTAAGTGCAACGAGAGTCTCAGGGTTTTTTTTTTAACACGAGCAGCCTAGATTCAATAACCAGAGGTGCGAAGGTCAGATCGCCATGCAGGCAACAGTAAGCCAGCAGAACAGCAAAGTAATTGAGTGATCCAGGACAACTTGAACCCAAGGACAAAAGGGGGCCAGAAAATCACGCTCTTTCAGAAACTTAATTTGTTTAAAATCCGTCATTATGAAGCGACGCCCTTAATCTGGCAATCAAACGTGCAGAAAACTTGAAAGCGAAGCAAAAAAGACGACACTTTGCAAAAATATACTTTCGTATGTTAATTTGACTTGCCGATTTCAAACATCCCACGTTGCCTAAAATTTGAACAATAATTTCAAGAACAGGACGAAGTGGACGCTGAAATGGGAATGGAACTAAAAGTTGCTGCTCAAGTAAATTATTCTACACCTAAATTGGAGCATGAAAGCTACTCTGAAGATAGTGCCTTATGAGCAAAATATGTTTCACTGGGTATGATTGAATGCTCTGTATCAAATGGACCAGATCACGTAGGAAACATGGAAAATGTGAGAAAATAATTTAATGTTGGTTGTGGATATAGATTACAAGTATTCATCAATCCCATTTTCTGTGGGTGAAAATAAATGGCATGATGGAATAGAGAAACGGGCTGATTTTTTTTTTCAGAAACAACATTCTGTTGCCTATTATTCCACGACACGAATTAAGTGAAACACTATCAGCAAAGGGTACTCTAATTGAAAAAAAATGTTGGAAGAGATTTTGCTGATCATGAAACTTCCAAAAGTCATGTTCAGGTTCCGTGTGCCCTTGAACAAAGTTGCAAATCAGCGGGAGGATTGATTCTGCATTATCAGTTCAGTATGAAAAGGAGTGTTCCGACTGGTGTCCTTGCCAAGATGTTCTCCTGGCAAAATCCAACAAGAGAACATGGTGCGATATCTGTATGAGTCATTAAGTATAAGATCTAAATATTTAGCCTCTCTTAAATGTTTCAGTGGGTTTGACGGGTTTTTCAAACATCATTTAAATAGCTGTCAATATTGTGGCTCAGGGAAGATCGTTTTTTTTGACGAACAGGACATACGATGATTTCGTCACTATAATGGCAGAGTAGTTCAGAAAATAAACGTTCTCAATAAAGTTAAAGAAGCCAAACATGATTCCATAATAATTGATTAAAATCTAGATCTGAGTTCGTTGGACAAATTAATACGTCTTCAGCGATGGTTTAGTGGGAAAGGGATTTTTCTGTTGTCTCCAGCTTCAATCCCAAATTTCAATCCCTGCAGCCAAAAGTTTTTTTGAAAATACTTCAATTTTCTTTGGTTGCATAGAGTAAAAAATGTCACGGGCACAGTTTCTATAAAGCTGCAAATATGACAGGAAGAACATTCAAGACTACAAACAAGACGGAACAACGTAAGCTCCTCTGCATTATTCATTCCACGTTCCAGTGACTCTGTGATTGTATTCTGCAATGAAGCCGCTGAAGAATGGGATGCAACTGTATATATTTTGAAATTTGATCAAAAATTGTGTGCCTTATTTTCCCTTTGCATGTACCGTTGGAAAATGTTGCTATCATGCTTGAAGCAGGCGCATGCACATTCTTTTGAAGCTCGAAAGAATTTGTTACACTCGACGGCCGGTTTTTGCAGATATTCTTTTGGTTTTAAATCTGAAATTTGTCGCTATAAAGGGCTGCTTTTGAGGCATAATCAAACAATTCAGGGAAACCATGAAGCAATTTCCTTATTAAATATATTTGGAAGAAGAGATACTGCATTTTATACTGTTTTGTGGAACTGGTTAATTTAACGAATGAATGTGATCATTAATTCGCTGCAAAATGCTGATACAACTTTATAGAATGCTTCACAATTGTTAGCCTCAGTTAGATGTTGTGTAATGGACGTTTGAAAAGACTTTATCTCACAGGGAGTAAAGACAATAAAATTCGCACCAAAAAAAAACAGCTTGTCCCTCTGATGATGAGAAGCGTTCAAGATGCAGAAAGTTATTGTTGATGAATCCAGAGACAGTGAAATGATTTGTAAGGCGAACGAGAAGATCATTCTTCAGTCTGTCAGTGTTATTTTTAACAAAGGAATGATGCAATTGCAGAGAAGACATGAAATTCTGAAGGAAGCTGCTATTTCCGAGCTTCTGGACAGATGTTTAGATGAGAATCCTAAAACCCACTAAAGTAAGAAATTTACTGAATTCTACCGGGAGGACATAGACACTTATTTTCTTTGAGATGAAGTAAAAGAATTCATTATTTTATCAATCATGGTGAGATTTGTTTTTTGAGATCAACAATTGATTTGTGCAAACGTTTACATGATAGTTGGCCGGAAACCTTTCCAAATGTGGAAAGCATTCTGAAAATATATTTGACAATGCCTGTCACAAAAACTTATGTTGACTATTCTTTCACTGTATCAAAATAGTTATCTGTGAAGTATAATGAGTCCAGAGCATTTGCCAAGTTCATCAATACTGACGATTGAAAATGCATCCTGACAATTGTTTATCAATGATGATGTTATACATGACTTTGTGAAGAAAAAGTGCAGAAGACCAGCTGCGAAATTGCGATGGATTGCAAAAAGCTGACGAATTAAGAAAATATAAAAAATGCGTCCCTCCTTCATATTCACAAGTATAAATTCTGTTTTTCAAATGGGACCACTCTTTGGTCTGATATCGGGGCTGTCTCATGCAGACAGATACAACTGTTGAGTAACCACTAACAATTATTACTCTCAATACTGGACCTTAGAAAATTTCTTTTTCGATGAAGAATGGAATCCTGCCAGACAGTTGTCAGTAAAATATCTGAGATTGGATTTCCATCACTGGGCTACATTTGCTGGGGGCATTTTCTCCTGCAATTGCCCTCTTATGTTTTATTCAGTCCTGCAGTGGCCTGTCCTGTGCTGCAATCATGACATCACGTTATTTCTCCATCATTGGCCAGTTGCATTTCTGCTTCCCTCAAGACACATTTTTCGCAAAATAGGCCATCTTTACCGTTTTGCTGACAAGCAAAATGCTTGGATTTCAATTGATCGCTCTTGTTTGCATGAATTCAAACACACCAAAGCAGTTAAATTGTGCTTCATAATTTGTGAACTTTTATGCATTTTTGCAGGTTGAATTGTGGACTTTAATTTGAATTGATCAATTGCAGGCTTGCTTCGAAAGGTTACAAAGCACTAAAGAAGTGCATTTTTTTCAGCGCCTTTTATTATTGGATTTAATTGATCAATAGCAGGCTTGTTTTCCTCAGTTAAAAAGCATTGAAACATTAAGAACAAAGAACAATGAACAGTACAGCACAGGAAACAGGCCCTTCGGGCCTCCAAGCCTGTGCCGCTCCTTGGTCCAGCTCGACCAATCGTTTGTATCCCTCCATTCCCAGGCTGCTCATGTGACTATCCAGGTAAGCCTTAAACGATGTTAGCGTGCCTGCCTCCACAACCCTACTTGGCAGCGCATTCCAGGCCCCCACCAACCTCTGTGTAAAAAACATCCCTCTAATCTCTGAGTTATACTTCGCCCCTCTCACCTTGAGCCCGTGAACCCTCGTGAACGTCACTTCTGATCTGGGAAAAATCTTCCCACCGTTCACACTATCTATCCCCTTCATAATCTTGTACACCTCTATTAGATCTCCCCTCATTCTCCGTCTTTCCAGGGAGAACAACCCCAGTTTACCCAATCTCTCCTCATAGCTAAGATCCTCCATACCAGGCAACATCCTGGTAAGCCTTCTCTGCACTCTCTCTAACACCTCCACGTCCTTCTGGTACTGCGGCGACCAGAACTGGACGCAGTACTCCAAATGTGGCCTAACCAGCGTTCTATACAGCTGCATCATCAGACTCCAGCTTTTGTACTCTATACCCCGTCCTATAAATGCAAGCATACCATATGACTTCTTCACCACCTTCTCCACCTGTGTTGCCACCTTCAAGGATTTGTGGACTTGCACACCTCGGTCCCTCTGTGTTTCTATACTCCTGATGACTCTGCCATTTATTGTATAACTCCTCCCTACATTATTTCTTCCAAAATGCATCACTTCGCATTTATCCGGATTAAATTCCATCTGCCACCTCTCCGCCCAATTTTCCAGCCTATCTATATCCTGCTCTATTGCCCGACAATGCTCTTCGCTATCCACAATCCAGCCATCTTCGTGTCATCCGCAAACTTGCTGATTACACCAGTTACAGCTTCTTCCAAATCATTTATATATATCATAAATAGCAGAGGTCCCAGTACAGAGCCCTGCGGAACACCACTGGTCACAGACCTCCAGCCAGAAAAAGACCATTCGACCACTACCCTCTGACTCCTATGGCCAAGCCAGTTCTCCACCCATCTAGCCACTTCTCCTTGTATCCCTTGAGCCTTAACATTCTTAACCAACCTGCCATGCGGGACTTTGTCAAATGCCTTACTGAAATCCATATAGACGACATCCACGGCCCTTCCTTCATCAGCCGTTTTTGTCACTTCCTCAAAAAACTCCACCAAATTTGTAAGGCACGACCTCCCTCTTACAAAACCATGCTCTCTGTCACTAATGAGATTGTTGCTTTCTAAATGCACATACATCCTGTCTCTAAGAATCCTCTCCAACAACTTCCCTACCACGGACGTCAAGCTCAGCGGCCTATAATTTCCTGGGTTATCCCTGCTACCCTTCTTAAACAACGGGACCACATTCGCTATCCTCCAATCCTCAGGGACCGAACCCGTGTCCAAAGAAGCGACAAAGATTTCCGTCAGAGGCCAGCAATTTCATCTCTCGTCTCCCTGAGCTGTCGAGGATAGATGCCATCAGGCCCTGGGGCTTTGTGTGTTTTAATGTTCCCTAAAAAACCTAACACTTCCTCTCTTGTAATGGAGATTTTGCCTAACGGGTCAACACCTCTCTCCGAGACACTCCCGGTTAACACGCCCATCTCCTTCCTGAATACCGATGCAACGTATTCATTGAGGATCAACCCGATTCCCTTGGGTTCTAAGCATAATTCCCCTCCTTTGTCCCTGAGAGCTCCGATTTTCTCCCTAACAACTCTTTTGTTCCTAACGTATGAATAGAATGCCTTAGGATTCTCCTTAATCCTGCCTGCCAAGAACATCTCGTGATCTCTTTTTGCCCTTCTAACTCCCCGTTTGAGTTCTTTCCTGCTCTCGCTGTATTCATCCAGAGCTCCATCTGTTTTCAGTTGCCTGGACTGAATGTACGCCTCCCTTTTCATTTTAATCAGATCCTCAATTTCCCTGGTTATCCACGGCTCTCGAATCCTACCTTTCCTATCTTTCCTTTTAACAGGCACATGCCTATCCTGCAGCCTTATCAATAGTTCCTTAAAAGACTCCCACATACCAGACGCGGACTTGCCCTCGAACATCCTCTCCCAATCAACATCCACCAATGCCTGCCTAATCCGGCTATAGTTAGCGTTCCCCCAATTTAGCACCCTGCCCGTAGGACAGCACTCATCCTTGTCCATTACTATCCTAAAGTTAACAGAGTTGTGGTCACTATTTGCCACATGTTCCCCTACCGAAACTTTGACGACCTGACCGGGCTCATTTCCCAGAACTAGGTCCAATATAGCCCCCTCTCTAGTCGGGCTATCTACATACTGTTCCAAAGAACCTTCCAGTACGCATTTTACAAATTCCTCCCCGTCCGGATCCCCAGCTCTAACCAATTTCCAGTCTGTGCCAGGGAAATTAAAGTCCCCCACTACAACAACCCTATTTTTTCTGCACCTGTCCAGAATCTCCTGACATATCCTTTCCTCCACTTCACGTGGGCTGTTGGGTGGTCTGTAGTACACACCCAGCATAGTGACTGCACCCTTCCTGTTTCTGAGTTCCACCCACAACGACTCAGCACATGACCCCTCTAAGTTGTCTACCCTCTGCACCGCGGTAATATGCTCCTTAACTAATATCGCTACTTCCCCACCTTTTTTAGCCCCTCCTCTGTCTCGCCTAAAACACTTATTACCCGGAATAGTCTGCTGCCAGTCCTGTCCTTCTTTTAACCAAGTTTCCGTCACCGCAACCACATCCAAATTCCGCATAAGCATTAAGGCCCAAAGTTCGTCTGTTTTACCCGTTACGCTCCTCGCATTGAAGCAGATGCACTCAAGACCTCCAGGCCCACTCAGGTCATCCTCCTCCAGAGTGTTTATTTTTTTCACTTTTCTTAATAATTTGTGGCTTGCATTGTGTGAGCTGCGGGTGGATATCGTCTGGAGGTTAATATTGTGATTTGGGGTGGAGTGTGACGTAATTGTATGCGGTGCCTGACGTCAACGGGTGCAGTACCATGTCAGTTGCTGTCCATGTATGTTTGTGGGGGGGAGGGGGAGGGGGGTTGCATAATGTAAAGGGGGGTCCTGAGCTCTGCGTCAATGGGGGGATGTAAGCAGAGTTCGGCGCCCAAAGTGTCTCTCCAACAACTCTGGCACTCCTCTCTGTTCACTGAACCTTCATCCCTCTCAGTGAAACCCGTGTCAGGAATTATTTATGTTAAGATCTAAATGGAGATAACATATCATGAGGGAAATGATCCCAAGGTGAAAGCAAAGCTCCAAAAGATTTCTCAGTTCTTGAGGGACTGTTCTGAGGGACGTTTTTCCGGTACAAACTGGACAGGAGCACCTGAGCAGGATTACGACTGACATCCTGGGGGAACATTTGCTACACTGGTTGGAGAAGTTTGAAAATAAAATGACAAGGGGATGGGAACTTAGGCAATGAGTCAGAGAATGGGGCATTATTCTCAAAGACCAACGGCAGAAAGGGGAATAAGCAAAATAATAGGAGGGAAACCAAGGGCCAGTTTCAAACAAGGTCACAGAGAAAAATCTTGGAACGGGGTCAGTAGTGAAAAAAAAAACAAGCCGAAAGGTGTTGTGTCGTGTTGCGTGGAACATTCATAACAAAGTGGAGGAATTCGTCTTGCAAACCGATGTAAATGAGTATGATATAGTCGGATGAAGGAGAAATGGTTGCATGGCGACCAGTGGCATAAAATGTACATCCAGAAGTATTCAGTGATTTGGAATGAGATACACAAAGGTAAAAGCAGTGAAGTTGCATTGCTGCTTACAGAGAATATTAACTCCTTACTGAGGCGAGGTACCAGCTCCAACAATGTGGCATCTATATGGGTATAGCGAAGAAACACCAAGGCGTAAGGAATATCGGTAGGGATTGTTTAAAGACCACCGAAACTTCAGTCGTCATGCTGGGAATTATACTAGACATACAATTCGAGATGCATGCTCTAAATTATCATCTGTTATCGGTGATTTTAACCAGCGTATAGATTGGGAAAAATAAGTTACCCAAAATGCAGAGAGGAGGAATTCCTGGAGTGCATGTGGGATTGTTTCCAGGGTCAGTACGTTGCAGAAGCAACTGGAGAGCAAGCCTCTAGTTTGGGTATTGTATAATCATAAACGGAAAATTGCCAATCGAGTTGTGCAAGACCCATTGGGGATGAGATGCCTTAACATGATAGATTCGTTTTCTTAAGATGGAGAGTGACGTTGAGTCTGAGACTGGGGTGCTGCAACTTAATAAAGGGAACTGCGATGATATGATGCACAATGGGCGACGAGAGATTGGGGCACATTACTTAAAGGGATGACGGGGGATAGAAAATGCAAACATTCTAGGAGCACATGAGTGGACCGCAATAATTGTTTATTCCTGCCTGACACAAGAGTGAAAATAAATGGTGGCCAAACCATGACTTGCAAGGGAAATTAGAGACGGTATCATATCTAAGGGACAGGCACATAAATTGGCCAAGAAAAACAACAGAAATTTGGACTGTGGAAATAGTTTACAATTCAATAGCGGTCCAAGGGATTGATTGAGATGGGAAATAGAATACAAGACTAAACTTACCGGGAACACAATAACTGACTGTAAAACGTTTGATCAGTATGTGAGAGAAAAAAAAAATTGGCAAAGAAAAATATAGGTCCCCTGCAGTCAGAAACAGGGACACTTATAATTTCGGGGGAAAAAATGCTGACCAACTGAATACATACATTCTTTCTGACTTCACAAAGAAGCATATAAATAAGATACCAGAAATACTGAGGGGCAGAAGATTTAGTGTGAGAGATAAACTCAAGGAGATAAATATTAGTAGCGAAATTGTGTTGGAGAAACTGATGTGATTGAAGGCTAATAAAGCCCAAAGGCCTGATAATCTACATCCCAGAATATTACGGAAGTGGTCAGTTTAAATGTGGAAGCATTGATGGTCATCTTCCAAGATTCTATATTTTGTACAGAGTGAAGGGCAGCTAAGATATTCGTATGACTAAAACATGGTGGTAGAGAGAAAACGAAATTATAGACCAGTCTGTATGACGTCGGAATTAAGACACAACATTCATTTATAAAAGATTTTACAGCAAAACAATCGGAAAGAAGTGGCAGGATCCGATAGGCAGCATGGACTTATGAATGGAAGATCATGCCTGAAAAGTCGACTGGAATTCTTCGACGATGCAAATAGCAGAGTTGATGCCGGAGAGCCGATGATTCTGGGGTAAAAAGATTTTCAGAAGATTTTCGACAAAGTACCGTATGAGAGATTAGCTGGTAAAATTAAAACACATGGAATTGGGTGGCGTGTATTGAGATTGATAGAAAATTGGCTAGCAGGTAGGGAACAAAACATCTGAATAAACGTGTCTGTCTTTTTCCGGATCAGTATCAGTGATTCGTGCGGTACACCAGGCAAAAGTGCTGGGACCCCAACTATTTACGTTATATGTTATTGATTTGGATTAGGGAACTAAGTTCAATATCTCCAAATCTGTAGATGGCACTAAAATGGATGGGGGCTGGGGGATGGGGTGGGGATGGAGAGGGGTGGGGGCACGGGGTGGGGGGGGGGTGTACTATGAGGAGGATGCGAGCTTCTGGAAAGAAAACCAAAGGTTTACGTGTCGCTGGGTATGGTAGATAGCAGGATCTCTTCAGCCAAAGGCAAAATGAGGCATTATTGGTTGCCAAACAGTGTTTTGTTTCTCTGTCTATCATTGAAAAAAAGAACAGTAAAGAAGATAACAAAAGAGCAGAATTCAGCAGTTCACGACCAAATTCTAAAAATAGCGTTCTAGTCCCCACGCATATTCAGCAAATCATTGCACTGTGGAGCAGCTTCTGAAGCATTTGACCTAATCTCAATTCCTGATCATTTCAATATTTGAGCATTAAGCAATTCAATCGGAAAATCTAAGTCCCCAAGTGACATATTTCCCTTAGCTCAGTTTTCTACTTCCAAAAGGAATTCTGGTGTGATTTTAAAAAAAGTCACAGATACATTCCACATCCATTTAAAATGTCACCAAGATTTGCTCCTCAATGTTAGTAATTATTTTCCGTGGACTGTGGCGCGGCGTGGGAATGGAATCACCAAGAACAGAAAATGCTGCAAATAATCGGCAGGTGACGCATCTTATCTGAAGAGAAAAACAGAGTGAAAGCTTCGACTCCATCACAATGTTTCACGACATCCAGAATGATGTTCAAGAACAATGAATTTATTTTAATTGTATTAAATGAATTGGGGAGTGTCATGCAGAGAAGACTGGAATAACAGAACCGCAGATTAATTTTGAAATGAAGAAGATGGCCGTTCAGCCCATTGCATCTATGTTGACCTGCTGACTGACTGTTGCGACGTTGCGATATTCTTCTGCCTTTTCCCCGTACCCTTTACATTATTTGTACTCAAGTACTCATGTAATCGCTTCATGAATGGCTAGACTGTGCAGGCCTCCACTGCACTTCCCGGCAGTGCATTCTCGTCCCGAACAACATGCTGTGTGAAAACGATTTTTTCTCACTTCACGTTTGCTTCTTTTACAAATCATTTTACATTTATTGCCCTCTCGTTTGTGAACTTTTCACGAGTCGGCTCGGAACTGTTTGTCCCTATGTACTCTGTCCAGTGCTTTCCTGATTTTTAACATCTCTATGAAATCTCTCCTTTCTTTCCCTGAAGTCCCAGTCTCATCAGTTATTCATCAAAACTGAAATCTCTCATCCCTATCACCATATCTGCTACTTTCTTCTGTACTCTCTCCAATGCGTCCACATGCTTCCTATTGTGTGACACCCAGAACAGTACACAATACTCCAAATGAAATTGGAATAGTTTCTCGAAAAGTTTCAGCATCATCTCCTTGCCCGTATACTCTATGCACTGATTAAACGAGATGTGAGTATTGGATGCTTTATTGTTCTTGACACGTGTCCTGCGAACGCTGACGACTTCTGCACGTACAGACCCAGGTCCCTCTTCTCCTGCACCGTCTTTTGAGTTATAAGCAATTCTGTCTATTATCTCTTCATATCCTTCTTACTAAAATTAAACAAGTCACAATTATCTGGATTGAATTCATGCTCCACATATTTTGCCACCACACGCACCTGTCTATATCATTTTGATGTTCTACACAGTCCTCCTTTTAATTTAGAATGCTTCCAAGTTTTCCGTAAACTGCAAATACTGAAATAGTCGTGTGTGCACCAAGATCAAGATTAATATATATTATCATTGTTATATCTCATGAAAGCAACGTTCCAAAAAACACAGACCAGTGGGGAACGCCACTACAAGCCTTCCAACAGTGTCAAAATGTCAGTTAACCACAATGAATTTTGTGCCCACCTTACAACTGTCTTTTTTTTCTTCCGTGAGCTTTAACTTTTATCACAAATCTGTTGTGTGACATAATGCCTACTAAAAATCCATGTTCACAAAACTTAAAACATTACCATCACCAATGGTCTTTGATGCCTCTTGAAAAAAAAGATAAGCAAGTTAATTAATGGCGCTTTTCCTTTCTGAAATTCGTGCTGGCTTGTCTTAATAAACCCACACTTTTTTTGCATGCATCTATAAATTATGTCCCGAATATTCACGACTGCTGAAGTTAAACTGGTTGGCTTGCAATTTCTCTACTTGTCCTTACATTTTTGTTTTGCATAGTGGCGTAATATCTGCAATTTACCAGTCTTCTCAAAAACACCAAAAGAATGAATGATTATGTCCAGTGGCCCTGCAACGTACCACCACACTGCCTTCAATGCACTCATATGCATCTAATCTGTCCCGGTGCATTGTCAAATTTAAGTGTCCATACCTCTTCCACATGAAATCTTCCAGTGAAAGAATTTCCTGCTATATCACCATGGCGACGGTGGAATCTACCTACTTGGTAAAGAAAGCTGTAAATTTTTCATTTCCTCACTCGTCCATGCTCCCAACCTCCGTGTGTAAATGTGTTGTTTAGTCCCGATTCGTCCATGCTCTTCTTCTTCTCAGCATTTTGCTAACTTGTATGCCAAGGGAAGATTTACTAATTGCCTTCTATGTTGGCTCCCAGACGTTTATTTTTGGAAAATCCCCCTTCCCTTGCCTTGTTTCCATTTTCAACTACCTTCTGAAATGTTCACATTCCGCTTGTTTCTCACAAAACTGCAAGATCTGAAAAATGTCAGGCGAAAACAGAAAGGGAAATATATGTTTATTATTATGCAAATTTCGGACAGCGTTTGATTCTTACAAATAAACACATAAGTTCTTACAATCGTCGAGTTCAATGGTTAACATGAAATGTCATTTTTTTTTGTTCATTCATTTACCATTTGATTTGGGAGATCGTTTGGGGTTGAACAACAATAGCAATACTGCAGATACTTGCATCGAAAGCACAGAACAAATGGAGGCTGTGTCCTTCTGATCTGATTAATGAGAGACATCAGTCGGAGTACAATAGGAAGTATCGCACTCCAACTGGTACAAGCGATCTCAAATATCACTTCAGTCTGTGGATTCCGTTCCAGAATCAATTACTCGGTGAACAGGTTACAGTTGGTGATGATGACTGACCGTGGCACTGGCACCGACAGGTTCACACAAAACTTCATGGAAAGTGACCCACATTGGCAAACACATAGCAACTGATTCCTTTTGGATTGTACCCACTGATATTTATACAGGTGGTTCTTATGCCAGCGGATTTCTATTGTGCCCATATATTTCCCGTCACTGCCGAGCTGCAGCATTGTTATCATTGATCCGATCACAGAAAAAAATTCTCAGTCCTTGGAGGTGGGCTGGTGTGAGGAGGGGGCTGGGTCAGATGCTCTTTCGGAGACTTGGTGCAAACTCGGTACGCTGAATCACCTATTTCTGCATGGAAAAATATCTTATGTTTGATTCTAGAAAATAAAGTTTGCCAAATGTGTTTTTCCTGCAGAATTCGCCGTTTTGCAGTCCGAATTCACAGACAATAAATGGATAAATTTAATCAGAAATTTCTGGATAATCTCAGGACCAGTGTCCATGGAAATTTCACCACATTCTTCAGGCCTTCTATGAACTTTCTCTGCGTAGCAGCATGAATAGAAGGATGTTGCAAGTGTTGTAGGGAAATATCCCTTTACCAGTGCAGAATAGAAGTTGAGTCGCAAATCAAGGTTCAAAGCGTGTCTTTATTGTACAATTACTGGGATCCCAGGGAGACCCCCGTAGCCAGCTCAGAGACAGTGGCTTGGCCACGTTGATCTCAATCCTTTCACATCAGCTCTGGATCTTTATAGGGATCCAAATTCGAGCGGGAACATTTGATTATGCATTTTTACAATATGCATAAAGTGGTCTGTCAGTTTAAAAAGTCCCTAGGAAGTTTCATCGATTAGCATTTGTATGGTGTGTGTTCGTGTTAATGGGATTACTTGGTCCTGCCCCGGTGTCTAAATGCGTTTCCCATTATCTTCTCTATGTGTCCTCTTATCTGAATTGATCTTATTGTTTCGTGTCTGTGTTTCCTGCTTGTGAGATTGAGTGTTAATGTCATCCTGTCCTGTTCGATGTCTGGAGTATTTCATTCTAATCTTTTATTCTTATATCTTAGTTTATCAGATTTTTATGTCTGCCTTGGCCGAATTGGTAATATTTCAGTGATAGCTTGGTTTTGATAACCCACTCTATGTCTCGTTTCGTCGGGATCTTGATCGTCCTTGGCCAGTTTAAAATGCAGCTGCGCGCTGTTGCTAGGCAGATTAGGGATCTTCCGTAGTCTTTGAAATTCGCGAGTCTCTCAGCTGTGCAGGGGGGGACCCGATCGAATATCCATCCGGGGGTGCCCCTCTGCATTGTTGGCCCGTTATGAGTGGTGCCAATTAGTCCAATAAGTAAATATGTTTGATGATGCAAAATATGGTTTTCTGGAAAATTTTCTCCTTCAGTCCCTCCTCTCGTCCAGGGGGTGCCATTCATGGCTGACCCCCCATGGACGACCTTCAGAGGAACAGTGATTTGTACAGCTGTTGTCCTTGCCGCTGTTCCTCTTCTTCTGTGTCGTTGTTAAGTTCTTGCATCTGGATACTGGCAGTGGGTAGCATTCTTGATGTAATATTTGCACATATCACTTTAATACAGGTTAGGCCAAGGCAGAGTGTGAACAGGATGGCTACCACTAGGATTAATCCCTTCATAATATATGCTCCCCAAACTGTGTTAAACAGCCATCCTAACCACCCATCAGTCCCTGTTAACCCCTGTTTAAAGTTATCCAATTGTTTTTGTATCCCGGACATGGCTGCTGTTATGTTTAGTGTCTCGTCGTGTACGTATGTGATGCATTTTTCCTTGATGATGGTGCATACCCCCACTTGTCTGGCTAGCTGATAGTCCACCGCATATCTCGTTTGTTGTGTGTATAGTCTGAGTTCTGCGAGTTCTTGGTCAATTGCGCCTAATGCTTGTAGGGTGTTGTTTCCTAAAATGGTCAGTCCACATATGAAGAAATTCCTATTACTGGCACTGATCACCCCTGCGGCGCCTCCCAGGGATAGTGTCCCCAGAAATCCATATCCTAAAGAAGACCCTAGTGTGACAGGGGCCTGCCAGTCGGCGCAAAATTCTGCGCTGATGGCCCTGGTCACTATGCGTTTCTGGACATGCCCTTCGCTTGGGCATGGAACCGTGAGAGGTCTGATTGTCCCTACGGAAAAGAACCTTGGAGGCCTGTCTGTGGCCGTCATATATACATTTTTAAATAAAAACACGTACCCGTCTTTAACCCGATAACATGCATTACCCCGGGGTCGTTTGACCGCATGGCCCCATCTTGTGGAACCTTCCCTCCCCCTGGACTGTCCACTTGATTGTACCTCTTGGTGAGAATCAAATGGATATGTCCCTGAGGCTGAGCTCACGTGGGTGCTGTTGCACTTGCCACACATAAGCTGCCTCCCCGCGGTGACTGCAATGCATTTTTGTTGCTTGCAGTCACAAGTGAAGTGTCCTTCCCGGACCCGGCACTCCTGGAGAGCACAATGTGCCTCAGCGCACGAATCATTTTTAGGGACAAAGGCATGCACGCACCCCCATCACTCTCCCTTAAAACATTGTGGGTAGTTCCCATGTGTCTCCTCCGGTTGGGGTCCCGTCCCCCTTAGAATTCCCGGCTCAATGAGCTCGACACACCTACCTTGTATCCCTTGCTTAAAGTACCCAATATGTTCTTTGCAGGGTGCCCCCGATGTGTCAATAGTGAATAAATCTTGTGGGAGCCACCCTGGTGTTGCGATGAATATGGAGTTTACTGATCGCGCTGAGGGGTAACAAGCGGTCCTATTCCCATAGATCTGGATGTGTGTTTTCAGGAATCGGTTTCCTTCCATGATTGGTGGTTCTGCTCCCCTAACCCCCGTATGTTGGAGTGTATTTACAATGGTCAGGGTTATTATCAGATATGTCCCTGTTGCCATATCGCTCTTTTTTTTTTTCAACAGTATTTTACAATTACAGTATTATACAGAAAATAAACAGGCAATCAAATTAAAAGTAGTTGGTTCCGACGTCTTGATAGTAGATCTGGTCCTGGTTCCTGTGGAAGTTGAATGAGCAAAACGGTATTTTTTTAGTTCATTTGTCCTCATATAGTTTTAATTGGGTCCAGTGTTTCCAGACCCCCTGTCCCCTTATATCTATACAGGCACAGGTATCTCCGCTAATAATGACCTCGTAAGGTCCGTGCCATCTTGGGGCAAATCCTGGTTTTGCAGGAAGCACTTTTGTTAATACCCGGCTCCCGGCTTTTGGGACTTCTGGTAATATTTCTGAGTCCCCCTCTGCGTTGACCTGTGCCTGATTAGAAATTACGGACCGGCGCATCCCCTTCAATTGGGTGCTAAGGTCTCGGATGTATTGTCGGATCCTATCTTTTATCGGACCCACATCTGTCCAGCCTGTAATAATGTTTTCGGGTAAGTGCATTGCTCGCCCGGTCATCAGCTCGTATGGAGTCAAGCCGGTAGTTCGATTTGTGGTCGCCCTAAGCCTCATCAGAACTGCAGGTAGGACTTCTGTCCAATTTCTACCTGAGGATTGCATTGCTTTTGCCATTGTTATTTTTAGAGTCCGATTCATCCTCTCCACCATCCCGGAACTTTGCGGGTGATAGGGGATGTGAAATTTTTGTTTTATTCCTAATAGTTGGCAAATGTTTTTCAGAACCTTTCCTGTGAAATGTGTTCCCTGGTCCGAATCAACTTGAATTGGCATCCCCCATCCATAGCAAGCTTAGTGTGAATTAAATAACACTTTGTACTGGCCTTTTTTGGCTGCAATTGGACATCCATTCATTTGTATGTAATCTTATCAAAAGACATCGCTTTCCCCATTAAAATCACATGCCATACAGTTCCGATCTTTATATGAGTACTCTTACACTATCTCTAATTTGATCATTTGTTTGCGTGCAAGCGCTACACCACAGTACTTCACAAAATAATTATGTCTTTATCAATACCCAATATAGTATATGAATATATCATACAAAGTTGGTTAAGGCTTTTCAGGATTTGATGTTATTCTTGTGTCTATATGGCAGTGCTATACTGTATAATAAAAATAATCAAGCGGCAGTTGTATCATACCACTTTACACATCGTAACCGTGATATCCAAACCCTTTTAATTCAAGCCGTTTCTATTTTTAAACTGAGCTCCAGATCGAAACCCCCGCATTCTAGGAAAAGTAACAGGCGCCGAATCTAAATCAAAGCAGGTACAATACATACCAGTTATTTGATTAGGAACATTTTGGTTTCTTAACTGGCTAGGTTTTAAGCTTTGCAGTGCTTTTATATTTGGCAAACCTTGAACCTTGATGGCTCATGAAATTCCGACGGCAGTACATAATTTTAACTAGTTCAGAATACTAAACTATCTGACGTTCGCAAATCGCGATATTCTGCGATTAATACTGTATTTCACTGACTTGATATACATTAAACTAATTCATAGACCTCAGTCTTTTGTTCCTGCTTTTCTACCTTTCCACAAAATAACTTATTTTCTTCTCTTAACTCCTCAACTAACTCTTATAATTTCTACTTCAAGACAAAGGAAAGAGCACATGCTTCCTTCCAAGGTTTAAATCCTTTCTTAACATTAAAACAAACAACAACAAAGCATCCACGCAACCACTTTGTTTAAACACACACACACATACACATGGAAGCTTCCAAAAGTCATTCCACAGTACATCCTTTCTCATTCAAACTTATCATTTCAGACTGGGATGAGTGTCAAACATTCAAAGAGAATACAGAACATTGATTAAGACAATCGCTTTTATTCTTCTTTCTTCCAAACTGTAATTAACTCAAAACAGAAGTAAATTCAAGAAATCCTATCACTTTAATCTTTAACAGTTTTAACACTCTCCCAGCCCCCTGAGGCTAAACCAAGGTGCAATGTACTGCACCCACTGCCTGTAGCAAACATTCCACAGGAACAAAGAGCTCCCTGCTCTCAATCTAATTACAACAACAACCACCTACATTCGACAAGCTGCCAGATCTCACAAACACACTGAAATACAAAAACTAAGATCTCTCCTATCCATCTGCAGGTATGCCACTAGCCCATTCTACCAATTCATCGTAATCTTGGGACATAATCACTCCCATCTTTAGGATGACCTGGTGAGAACTAGAGAGTCCATCCTTAAAAGCCTGAACAAAAGCCCTGTCTCTCCTATCCACGTTGTCCCGTCCTGAACATTCCCTATATACCTGGAATAATCTCTCTCCAAATTCCGATGCATTTTCCCCCCGTCCTTGTTTAGTGTTTGTGATCCTGCTCCAATTAGTGGGGGAGTTCCCTAAGACCCGTTGGATTTCGGTCTTGAATAATGTAAAGGGTGCCTGCTGGTCATCTATCTCAGCCGTTGTAGGAACGGCATGTGTCCACCTTCCTCCATTATAGTCCTGTGCTGCTTGTGTCGCTGGCCCTCCTGCCACCAACCTCCATTTATCCGCTGGACAGGCTGCCCTGACCAGCGGGTGTATGTCCCTTAAATGTAACTGGTGTCCTACCCAGAGCGAATCTAATTCGCCCCAAAATTCCAGGTTTGCGCTTCTGGGTTTTAACTTCCCCAGGGATGCCATAATCTGCTGCCTTTCCCCTGGCGTAAAAGGCTTATAGGTTGCCTTTGGTTGTGCTAACGTCCCTCCTCTCGTGACTGGCGCTAGAATATAATTTTCTATGTTTTCTTCTGATGCTGGAGCGGTTGTATGTTTCTGCACTGACTCGTATGGGCGCCGAGGGTCCGTTTCCACTGATCTCTGCGTTATCTCCGCAGTGTGGCTTCTGTGTTCTAATTCCCTCGCTCTCTCCTGTAATACTTTAATTTGTTCTGTCTCTTTGTGTCTCTCCTCCATTGAGGCATTTACTTCCTCAATTAGTCCAGCTAACTGGGTCACTAATATTACTCCCATTACTTTTGTTTTGTCCCGTTTAACTCCGTCTACCCACTTTCTTTGATCTTCTAAAGTTTGTGATGCGTTCCACCCGTTCCGTTTCATCTTTGCAACAATCGCTTCTCTGGCTAACAGATACTTCAAAATGAGAGCTACTGCAGTTTCTCCCTTAACAACGTGGTCTGCCATTTTTCTGTCTAGCAGTCCTGCAACCCCCGTATGCTGGCTCCAACAGTAAAAGTGCCTCAACTCTCTCCCTTATCTCCTGTCACGACGACTGCCCCAGCACCGTCTGTATTGCTGTAGGGCCTCGTAGTGGGGTCCCAGTGGGTCTCTTTCCCCTGGGCTCCCCCAACTATTCCTGACACCTCACGCTTGGTCTATTTTGTGTTGTCTTATTGGGATGTGTGCTGGTTGTTTAGTGGGTTTGTCGGCCCCTGTTCCCAGCCCCTCTAAGTACAACGCCTCCCGCTCGGCCACCACCCCCACTAGCAGGGTTGATCCGTTACCCCAAAACCGGGTATCCTGCTATGGGCTGTGGTGTTCCCTACAGACGAACAAGGTTATCAAACTCCGCCCGGGTCCCTAATGGATCCTCCGTCGTCGTGTCTCTTGGTCAGGATGGATCGGGTCCCCTTTTCCTCAACACTTACACATATGTATTCTGTTATCAAAGCCCCTGTTATAGTTAGTAACTGTATCGACTCTGAGGTTGTTCGTCCCTTCAGAGTCAGTGTTGTTACCCGATTTACACTGTCCGTGCCTTGCACCCTGAGTGCCTGTGCCTCTTAGCGCCCGCTTCAAAACCCAACCTTAGCGTGGGAGATTTCTCCTCTTAACGTCCAGTTTAGGGTAGGGCACCTTGAGTCAAGCACTCCCTTGTCCTATTGCCTTGGCACAGACAGCGGTTTCATTTACAAGCCTGGGTTAGTTACACCAATTAGTTCTGCATGCGGTACTTATCTTTATATTAGTCTTAATTCCTGTTATCAAATAGCCCAAAACCTGTTATCTTTACCTCTGGTCCTTTACTCCTATTAAAGTTAAAAGTTACTTACCTTCTTCCACGCGGTCGTTCTGACCTGTACCTCTTTCGTGCGCACTTCTGTTTCAATTTAAAAACTTCGGCAAGATTATACAGTTCTACAAGACAACAATACTTAAAACAGACAAACCCTAACCCTTAAAGGTACCTCGCTTTGAACGGAGACCTGCACTCGCCTTTGACTGCTCTGGATTTGTATCAGATTCGTTTAAATTTGATCCCGACTTTCAAACTGTGGCCATCAGTCAGAAGTCAGATATCAAATCCTGCCGTGACTACGCCATTTTGTTGTAGGGAAATATCCCTTTACCAGTGCAGAATAGAAGTTGAGTCGCAAATCAAGGTTCAAAGCGTGTCTTTATTGTACAATTACTGGGATCCCAGGGAGACCCCCGTAGCCAGCTCAGAGACAGTGGCTTGGCCACGTTGATCTCAATCCTTTCACATCAGCTCTGGATCTTTATAGGGATCCAAATTCGAGCGGGAACATTTGATTATGCATTTTTACAAGATGTATAAAGTGGTCTGTCAGTTTAAAAAGTCCCTAGGAAGTTTCATCGATTAGCATTTGTATGGTGTGTGTTCGTGTTAATGGGATTACTTGGTCCTGCCCCGGTGTCTAAATGCGTTTCCCATTATCTTCTCTATGTGTCCTCTTATCTGAATTGATCTTATTGTTTCGTGTCTGTGTTTCCTGCTTGTGAGATTGAGTGTTAATGTCATCCTGTCCTGTTGGATGTCTGGAGTATTTCATTCTAATCTTTTATTCTTATATCTTAGTTTATCAGATTTTTATGTCTGCCTTGGCCGAATTGGTAATATTTCAGTGATAGCTTGGTTTTGATAACCCACTCTATGTCTCGTTTCGGAGGGATCTTGATCGTCCTTGGCCAGTTTAAAATGCAGCTGCGCGCTGTTGCTAGGCAGATTAGGGATCTTCCATAGTCTTTGAAATTCGCGAGTCTCTCAGCTGTGCAGGGGGGGACCCGATCGAATATCCATCCGGGGGTGCCCCTCTGCATTGTTGGCCCGTTATGAGTGGTGCCAATTAGTCCAATAAGTAAATATGTTTGATGATGCAAAATATGGTTTTCTGGAAAATTTTCTCCTTCACAAGCAACTCAGAAACTTCAAGGAAGGTCCGGTTTCAGTAGCAATATATGCAGGGTCTGTGCGGTCTCCTCAATAATGACCTGGATTTGACAGCCGCATAGTTACGAAGCTGACGGCAGCTGTCACCCACAAAGGTATAAAGCTGCCAGATACAGAGAAAAGTAAAATAATGGAGTTCCCTCTGCTTGTCAACTCTGAACTGCTGTGATCCTCACTTTTGTGACCTTGCAATTTCCTGCGGGTTCGATTCGCCATTAAAATACCCCGGACAGTTAAATAATGAGACAAAGCAATCAATATGAACGGAAGCCAAAGATATCCCGGCGCTGTGAGACCAGACGGACACCGTGCCTAGATGGGAGGTGAACAACGCTACACTTGACCGGCAGCCCCAATGTACATTGTTAATTATTTGCTGAGTTTCAGATGCAAACAGAAGAATAATATCCTTCAAAAAGCTAAATACAGAGAAAGCTGTTATAACTATGGCGGCAGTTCTCTGGGTGCAATACCTTGTGTTAATCCTTGAATAGCAAGGCGCTGCAAAGCGGTCAAATGTGAAAGAAACGGTGAACGAAACAGACAGGTCGAAGGTCACAATAGTCATGTTTAGAATGAACCAGCAGACGGGGGTGCATAAGGAATGAAAATGAAAACGAAAGCAGACACTATGATATATTAGTACATTGATAATCATGACTAGGAGATCTGCTTTTGTCATAGCCAGCATATAGACAGTGATACATTTGGAAAGGCCGCAGTTTCCTCGGTTCGATTGAGAATCACAATTGTCACCAGGTTGGTTGTACGGAAGAGGAGACATTTGTAATTTTGCACTGTCAGATTGAAACGTTTATGGAGCGATGAGGGCATGTTGCACCTTTTCTTGATTTGTTGATGAAACCATCAATTCAATACAATTTGAGAACAGAACTCACATTAGAGCTATCATCTGGGAAATCTGCTAACAATTTTCGAAGTGGCTACAGTACGTACAATGAACAGGATGACAAACCGATCAGGTTATTATTTATAACATATGCATTGGACATTCAAAAACATTGAAATATCAATAAGGTTTTTGGGTTGAATGACATGAGTGAAGTGTGTTGACATGGCTCAATCATTAGTATCTGTAACTATCCACTCTGACACAAGAGAGACAAGCTACCTTATGGCGTAGACACATATTAACATCGATAAGGAATACATACCTGGGACGCCAACATAATGGGATAGAAAACTCATTTTACCAACAGAATAGTTGGCCGCCCCATTTCCTTCAGGAGTGGATAATTTCTATTGGAGCTGAAAAAAGGTGATCTTTGGATAAGGCAATGACAGAGAACTTACATTGATACACACATCAGTCCTGCAGGGAGTCAACCACGGCGAAACCTAATTGGCATTAGTGACAATCGTTAAACAAGCTCACTTGGACAGGCCCACGTGCTGTGAAACTTTGAAATGAATCATTTATGTTAAGCCTGTAATATTTGGACAGTGACAAAAGAGGCTTCGACGATCTTTCTATCAAATCGCTGACCAGAGATCCGTGCTTTTCTCAGTAATTATGCTGAAAGTACTTTAAAACAGATTTTTAGATTTATCGTCATTCTCGTTCTCTCGTGCAGTGGCCATACAATCGCAAAGTGGGATTCAAAGCCAAACCTTCATGCTCAGAGCTGGAATATTGCACGTTACCCACAAGACCCTGTGAAGCAAACGACTGGTGAGTTGTATTTTCAATGCTGTTTGATCCGTTTGAGAGAAAATGGTGAAATCGAAATTAGATTTTTTTTGAGTCGGAAATCACAAATAAATCATGACAGCCCTCCAGGACTGTCAAGAATGGTTTCCCAGTAAACAGTCGTCTTTTCTCTGTTATCGCCTCACTTCTCGGAATTTATGCATTCAGGTAAATCAGAGAAAAGGAATAGCTGTGATGAAGGAAGGACTGCAACGTCGGAAGTGACTGAATCCTTTGAGTCCCAGTGTGACTGCTGCACTTAGACTAAAGATGAGTAAATTCCTTCTGCCTTGCTTACTCTGCTCTGCTGCAAATAATTATGACTTCTCCAGGAGATGGAAACGGGTCCTCAACAGCTCGTCAGCATAAAGTTAACATGGCCTTGTTTCTCTCCAATTCCGATATGCTACACGCATAGCAGAGATGACAAGTATTATTTTTCTCTCGGATAGCTGATTCTGTTCCTTTTGGATGCAATACTTTGCAATGCACAACTATGATAATTTTGTGAAACTGTTGATGCAATGGCCGTTGTGATTGTCGGCCTAATTCAGCTTTTGCATTCCCCCAAGGGATCACAGTAACATGGAGCCTCGAAATTATCATAAATCTGACTCTGAGATTAAATTGTGTTAAGAATTTGATGCACGATGGTGGAAATCATTCCGGCAAGGATTTGCGAATTGTCTCAAAAGGCACCAATGAAGAATTTAATCGGACTTCCGCTGTGTCCAATCTGGAGCCTCAACAATAGGAGCAAATCTTGAAGTCACAATTTTCCTAATACGCTCACCGCATTTAGTCTAAGAAACTTAAGTGTTGAAAAAGTATATGAGCCATCGCAACAGAGAGGGGAACAGAGTTCATGCTTGAGCCAGTGTGACTCACTTTTGGAAGTCACAATCTGCTGGCGAGTGCATGCACAGCACAAACTTTATGCAAACTTATCGACGTTTTACCACCGCCCTGTGTTGGACTTTGATAAATATGTGTATCATGATTCAAACACTCTTTTCAACACCAGTTGCTTGGCTCCCTGTCCTGAAAACGTCACTCGTGCACACATCTGCGGACTTGCAGCAGCCCAGAAAGTTATAGAAAGTCTGTGGAACACCACGTACCTGCCACTTCATGCTGACGTATTCAGCCCATCCAATATATGATGCCCATCAAGCAGGCCGGTCGGAAACAAATCCCCCTACACCGCCCCCCCCCCCACCCCCACAGGACTTCAACGTAAATTCCAATTGGAGAAATGAATGGAAAACATTTGTCACGGCAAAGAAGTATATGGTCTCAACACCATTCCGAAAGCTGCCTTGTTTTAACCTCCCATTAAAAGAATGATCCACTCTCATCAGGTTCAGCACCGGAAACGGCGTCTGCTTGGCCAACCTCCGGCGTTGGGGCGCTATTGCCAGCCAGCTATACGCCTGTTGGAGAAAGCAAACCACGCAACACATTATAGATGACTGTGCAATCCACTAACTCGACAGAGGCCTATCCAACCTCAACATAGCAGGACCGGAAGCAACTGCTTCAATGTGGGAAAAAATTGAAACATGTTAATTCAAGCCTGTTGCAAAAAATGAATAGTTAAGCCTCAATTAATGAAGGATTTGGATCAATCAAATGTTTAGTGCAGATTATGAACCTCATTAATGTCGGATCGTTGAATTGATGAATCATGCTTAAAAATCCCTGCTTCAGAAAGCTGGAGAGCAAAATAATTCCACATAGAACACAGTCGTTAAAAAAAACGTTCAGGTAATTTTCAATAACCTTTGGAGTTTCATATGTGCGGACTAGATTGCTTTGTTTCACGTTCCATTACTACAACAGGAATTGCACGGTTTATTATGTAGAAAATTGTTGGGAGGGATAAAAGTGGATACATTTAATGAGTATATATGGTTATTTCCCCCCTCACAATCTGTGAGTGGAGCAAATTAGAACGGTACCAACAAAGGGCTTTTCGTGCATTCACATTCTACCACAAAAGTAGCAGATGAAACGGTTTGCCAACTCGTGAAATGCATTTCTGTGCCCTTGTAGCAATCCCGCTTCAATTTCTACAATAACTCCTTGACATCAAAGCAAAATTCAAGCTTTGAAGGATCAATGTAGATAGCTAAGTACTTTAAATAAAAACAGTTGTTATTTCACACGCTATTGGTATGCAGCGAGTAATTGGTGCAATTAGAAGATTTTCGAAATAAACAAAAAAGAGGCTGCCGCCCTCGCTATAAGAGAAATGTGCTGGAGAGCCGGAATTATCAAAGAAGCATTGCAAAATCGAATCCTACAAAATCCGCTCCAAGCCACACATACCGAAACATATAAATGGAGAAAATAGGAGCAGCGGTGTGACATTCTGCCCGTCGAGCTTGCTCTGCCTTTAAATGTGCAGCAGATTGATCCTCTATCTCACAACAATTTCCCCACTCTCCCCCATTTTGCTTTACATTTTTCGAGTCTTGCAGTCTTTTTTTTCTCCCTTCTTAAATGTAATCTTTGACTTGTCATCCACAGACTCATGTGGTATAGAATTTCACAGTGAGTGAAGATGTTTCTCCTCATTTTTCAAATGACCGACGCAGTAACGCAGGACTATGACTCTATGCCCAAGACAACACCTCCCTCAACTCCGCCCCCTGCAGCTCCCTTTTATTTTCCCAGCCTCGTCAGAATAGTATACGTTTCAAATGAGCCCCCACTCTTTCTTCTAAATTCCAGTGAATACAGGCCCAGTCAGGCCAACCTCGCATCATGTGACAATCCTAAAATTTCAGGATCAGTGTCGTTGCCTTGAAACATTATCACCACTCCTTCAATTTCGGTGGGGCAAAAACCTAAAAGTCTCTCTTTTGCAATGGATATACCTACATCACAAGAACACTGGCGGTAGAAGCAGCAGAGTCACCTCCACCTGGTCAAACACACTAAGAGATGTATAATTATGAAAGGCTGCGATGCCCACAGATCAGAACAAAAATATAAATCTCCATTTATTTCAAACGAAGGCAGCCATGGCTCATGTGATTAGTCACCTGATAAATTTCCGCCATCAACAGATATAAATTCCGATAAAATGCAAAAATGCAATAGTTTATCTGACTTCATACCACTGTTTGAAGATAGATCTTTTGTTTTCAGCGGATGGAAAAACTCTGCTGTCTGCACCGTTGCCGAAATATCTTTTCCAAACTGACCAAGGACTGGTATATGTAATTGTTGATGTGAAGCCACATCATGCAATCTCCCGAGCAGAAGAATTGGTAAAACAGGATGGCCGAGAGCGAGAAACATTGCAGTCCCCAATTGGCGAACAGATAGATGGTGTTCCTTTTGGTCAGGTTAAAATGGAAGATCTCAAACAGTCTCAGCGTAGTGATGATGATTTAAATCTGTTACAGCACCGAACATACCCTGCTTCTTATGATCAACGGAAAGATAAGTTAAAACTCCAGGATGGAATTGTTCATTGAAAAAAGGACGGCATGTGGTGCAAATCCAGGATCGTATCAACACACTTATCAATGTCAGGATGTTCAAGGTCACGAGGGAAAAGCAGCAACTGCTGGAGGAATCAAAGGGCCATGTTGGTCGTCTAATGTATAAAGATGCAAAGCATTATGTGGATGATTATTTAGTATGTGCTCATAATAACCCTGGTAGTTCTGCAATTAAGGGGAAATAGAGAGATACAGGACTCATTCAAGGACGGTGGACTAATTTACCGAGAAATTATGTTAGTCCAGTACATCCATATCAGGGAGAGTATAGATATTTCCTACTTTCAGCAAATAGGTTGAAACATTTCCTACTGGAGATAACTCAGTGAAAGTGGCAGTCTGTCGCTTGGCTCAACTAGTGTGTACCAAATGGGATTTCTACTTAGTATCGAGTCAAATCAAGGTACTTGCTTTACCGGTCAAGTAAGAAAGGATTTGGATCAATCAAATGTTTAGTGCTCATTATGAACCTCAGTAATGTCGGATCGTTGAATTGATGAATCAGGCTTAAAGATCCCTGCTTCAGAAAGCTGTAGAGCAAAATAATTCCACATAGAACACAGTATTACCCTGTGTTTGATGACAGTGACAAATACAAGTTCAAGGCAAACAGGATTTACTGCACATATCTTAATGACCGGACGGCCCAAGATGGAAATTGAACTACTTTTAGGTTTTTATCTTTCTGAAACTGAAGTTATTGCCCACAGCCATAAGAGAACATTACAACAATTGTTTGACAATTTGACAAGCTGGTCAGATGTCAACCGCTGTTAACATGGGACATAAATCGCTGAAGAATAAGGCTTATTTCGATGGTACACTGTATCCTGTAGAGTATAACGTGGGACAACAGATTATGCTCCAAATTTATTAACCCGGTATAGTCTTATCTCCGAGGTAATCTGGATCATATGCTATTACAGGTAAAGCAAGTCAATCTATGTTTGAACTGTTAAAGGTTCTGGAAGACTGGAGTGTGTCATGTAAATCAAATGAAAACATATGGTGCTCAGTCGAGTCATCAATATCATGTTACGGTGGAATCATGCCATACATATGCTTGTCTTCTTTCTCTTTTGCTAGTTGTTCCCTGTCAACTTCTTCATTTACCTTAGCTTTGCAGACACGAGGAGAGGTAGTCCGTCAGATAGTTGGACAGAAAGTTTGTCAGATGCCTCGTCTAGCTAACCACAGTGATTAGTAAAGCGAGGTTGAGTACGAGATGAACAATATTGGTAAGTCAGAATCTCCGCTGAAAATCAGAAAACAAGTAATGGGCCTATATGTACTCAGATTGTGGAGTTATGGAGTAGGAATATGGGGTGTAAAGTGATACAATTGAACAAGCTGTTGAGCAATTGGTTGAGCAAATTGTTGAGCCAAATTTAAATGATGCGACGAGTCCTTTTCGCCAGAACGCTCAGAATTAAATTGTTTTGGATGCCCAAGAATTAATTTGATGTTCTTATTTTTCTTTTATTGGTCACCTTTATCGTCAGATATATATATATATATATATATATATATATATATATATATATATATATGAAATGTTAGTGAGACACTGTATCTATACTTTAATTGTTGCCGGGAATTTATTGACGCCTCACAATATTTTCAATGCTGCAGGTGACACACTGACACTATTAATACGTTAACTGCTGATGCTGACGTGCTGCCTTTGATATTTTGATGTTTGAAGTCGGTCGGAAGTATGGCTCGTCTTCCATGTGCTGATCTGTGCAGGTTATGGCAAGAGTTTATTGACACTCGCTGTTAGTGTGCTGTTCACGAGTTCGTCTTCTAAGATTTGACCTTCTCGGGTTTCGTCTTCTCAGGTTTTTTTTCTTCCAGCATTTGGTCTTCTGAGGTAACCTTGTCATCAGAGATGTTCACAGCTTTATGGTTAATGTCTCCATAGAGGGGTAAAGGTGGTCGCCCAACCGTTTCTGGAATTGAAGTCGTTTGCATACGGAACTGATTGTGAACTGTCCATAATAGCATGTACTATCTTGTTTCTCCAATAGAGCGATTGAAGATGGAGTCGCTTTTGCTTTGGTGATCGACATATTAGCGTTGAAAGCAATGTTTTTGAGAGGAACATACTGATTATCAGATGGGAGACCTGTGGTTTACTCCACAAAGCACGGAACATTTTGAAAATTGATTTAATCTGATGAGTCAATAATACTTGGTTGTGAATACCAATGTGATTTTTTATATTAGAAGATGCAATGAGTTTTATTGTAACATGATTCAAACTGATCCAGCTCAATATTGTTATGTTTTGTCGGCGTCGTTTTGAATGCATTTCGTGAATTCATGTAAAAACCTTATATCACAAGATGGGATGAGTGTTTTTGAACATAATTCGGAACATCCCACATCATAGTGAAGGCAGAGACATTTGTACGATATCATCCGAAAATGTTGAATATTACCTTTCTTAACTTATATAAAGAGGAAACCTAAACTTACCACTCCTCAACTTCGTGTAGCTCCTGCAACAACGTTTACACCAGTTGTGGATGCGTGTTCTAAAGTATTTTCACGGAACGAACTGAGTTAGTTATGAAGAAAACAGGTAAAATTCTGTTCGATAATGACCATCATCAATTAATACCTGTTGTGGAGGAGACCACTGTGATTCAACTGGCAAACAGACGTCCTTTGGAAACTGGGGTGGTCTGCATTTTCCGCTCACTCAGATTTTTTTCGAGCGTAAAATAGGGAACAATGAAAGGGAAGTTAAGGTATGCACGAATAATTGGCAGAAAAGGGAATTATCCAACGATTTAGCGACAACCTATAATTAGTACACATGATCCAGCCAGTTTGGTTCATTAGTTGAGGATTTAACGCAAACGTTGGAAAAAAATCAACTAACATAAATGCTAATAACCAGCTGAAAGCTCAGGGGGAGTTCGTTGAAAATCAAGCTGATATATAGATGGTTACATGATTTGACTGCCATGCTAAGGCAATAAACAAATTATTAAAGGGAAAATAAGATGATGGTTAACAACAGAACAGGACCGTGTATATGATTTATGGTAATCGGATGACAGAAAGTCCTCTGAATTAGCTTCACTAAATTAACCAGGGAAAGGTTCCATCTTTGATTTGCAAAGCACCATTAGAACATTTGAAGCGTGACAGTGACATCCGAAAATATCGAGTTGTGCATTTCGATAGTTGATTCGCATTTGGTTTGAGAACAATTATGGAGGAACTCTATGAAAGGCCTGAGGAATAATATTGAAGGTTCAAATAATTCGAACGGATGAAGTTGGATCAGACGTGTCAGACGTCGAGACTGGCGCAATTATTGGAAAGGCCAAATGAAGATGATTTTATCACATCTTACTTAATGTAGTTGAGAAGAGAGGTAGATTGGTAGGTTATCTTCTGAATAAATATCAACAAACAAATGAAATAATTATTTGCCCTTGCCGAATATATTCCAATGAACAATATTTGTTTGGTTTTATGATGGGTGTCGATTTAAATTGTACAGAAGATATGTACAATAGATTGATATGGTCATTGCATGTGTAGCTTACACGGGTCATGGAAAATCTTGTGTTAGTACGTCACTGAATTTTTATCAATATGGTACATTGATATGTCAGATCACCAATACTACGTTTTGCTTTAAGTCTCAAATACTAGCCAAAATAAACTGTACAGATTTAATTGGTATGCATAAAACACGAAATTTACTTTAATGTTACAGTAAACTGTTAAAAGATGTTGGTAACTACTTTGCAGAACATATGACACTGCTATTAAACATTTACCAAGGAACCGAAAACAAATTAAGGAGAAGTTCGTTAACGTCCATCAAACTTTTACCAAATGGTTCAAAGAACTCAGGAGTTTAAAAGGGACATTATCAATATCAAAATAGCAAATTGGTGAGATGATTTATGGGACTGGGGTAAAAATGAGCAAATTATTCCATGAATTCCTCTCTTGTCAGATGTTGCTGCGATAATAATATAAAGCACTTTAATTTATTTGATGTTATTGACGATTCAGTTCGTTAAATGTAAAAGAGAGATAATGCAACAGTTGCATATGGAATATTAAAAAAATAGTTACTCATAAACATGTAATGTCAGGTAACATGTTAATAGTTAGTTTGACTGAAATCTTAGTACTTATCAGTGACAGGTAACATGGTCATAATTTGTGATCCAATTCGTTTCACGTTCCAAGATCAAGAAGGCTGGATGGTCAACAGCAACGGCAACAGCGAAGACCACAGTGACAACGAAAATCAAGCAAGCGGCTAACTTTGGTCAAGTTAAATTAAACACAGATGCAGGTCAGTGAAAGCTGCAGAAAGTCATGAGCTGTCCTGTGAATTGTGACCTGATATTTCCTGTGTTGACCAAATACGAATAGTTAAAAAGAGGAACATATAATCTCTACAATGCAGAGGGAGGTCATTTAGCCCATCGATTCTGCACTGACTCTTGACAGGGCATCGTACCCGGGCCAACCTCATCCCGTAAACCCACTAATCCACCGAGCCAACACATAAGATATAAGATGTGCGTTGAATCTTTGTATTCAGTGCTAACTTGAAAATGACCAACGGAATGTGTACCCTGTAGACATCTTGAGATAATAGTCAAAACGCTGCGAGGAAATTGCCTCCTGGGGAACACGGCTAGCCAGTTTGGTCGATTGCGTAGTATTCCTTTTCAGTCAAAAGTCTTAAACCAGATTATATTCATGAATTGTGGGGTTGTATCATAAAATAGGGTAGCTGACAGAACGTAAGACATGCAAAAGGAGTAAGTAATAACGCGATTTATGAGTCAAATTAAGGGAAAAATGATAAAAAGGGGATTTGGAGGAAAGAGAGTTGAAAGTATTAATTGTATTCCAGAGTCCGAATAGGTTTGGAGTGGTTCGGGAAGGGGTTTTCGGAAACCAAGGTCTGCTTTCGGAAATTATTAGTTTCAATCAGATTTTTTTTTATTTAATCCAGAATTGCTCATGTTTATTCATGTTCTCTTCATTCAGAATTCTATGGCCTGAAATCAAATGCGGAACACATGCTTCTCCTCCACTGCTCCATTCATTATGATCCTCATTCTCACACTAAAAATGTTTAATTCATACAGCCTACATAAAATCCTGTTCAGAACAATACTCCCGTTTGAGAAAACTGTCCCTCGCTATGGGAAAAAATGACCGTTGAACTGATCACCATGTCAGTTTTCATGCATCAAACAATAACTGGCGACTGAGGCATTGGCTGAAACCCAAGTTTCAGCGAAATTACTGGCTCCAGTGTACAACGGTTGAACCTGTATTTTCATAAGCATCAACTGCTCAAATTCTAACTCCGACTTGCCACATTTCCTTTTTTATCACTGGATGTGGGAGTTGCCGGCTATTCTTGCATTTATTGCTGATTCCTAATTGCATTTGAGAATATATTGATGAAATGAGGATGATGTCGGAACCCCTGGAGTGTCGCAAATCAGGTTCTCTCACGGCTGTGGCCTAGTGACAGGGATGTAACAGTAATAAAGTTCCAACTCAGGATGGTGTGCTGCTGGTGGAGAAAATGCAAGTGGTGATGTGCTCATGTATGTGAACCATCACCGTCAATCACATAATGTTTCAATGTAACACAACTTTGAAACTAGCCCTTGAACATGCAGGTACTCAGTACATTTCTCCGGCTATCACTATCCTCCCTGCCCTCTGTCCCTTTTTGTCCTCTTTTTCTAACTTTCCATTTCGTGCACTCCACTTCACTCATCATCTCTTCAGTTCGGTCTGTCTCCCAGCTCCAATCTACTTCAGTAACAAGAGGAGAGGGAATGATTGTAGTATTTTGAGAAGATGTGAGATACAGCAAACAATCTGTCCATTGCAATGTCACCTTCAAGCTCTTCTCAACAGTTGACATAAGTGACAACGAGAGAAGAGATGAGGCGACTTGTTTTGAACACAGTGAGTTATTCTAATCTTGAATGTGCTGCCTGAAGACTATGCAAGCAGACTTAACAGAGAGCGGAAGCGCATAAAGAAACAGGCTATCCTGTACATCTGATGCAGATGTTGCTGATGTTCCACACGAGCTTCTCTCCATGTCACCTAATCAGCACATGTTCCTGTTCCCGAAACCGTTACGTATTTGCCAAAGTACCCCCTAATCATAACCTTTAAATGATGCCTGAGACAGCGAGTTAAGCATTCTCATCCAACTCTGGATAATATTATGTCACCAACAGGAAATGTTGGCAGAACTGAATAATTTTAGCTGAGGAAAAAAAATGCACACTAAGATATAGTTTCTTTTGAGAGGAGGTTGGTGACACCGTGAATTTGGGATTTGAAAAATACGAAGTGGCTCAAGAATATGAAAATAATTTAAATTAAATGCACCACGTCAGTGTGAGTCAGTGATCAGAATGGAAGAAAGTGGTCGGTGTGAGTAATGACACAGGCGACGAGTTTTGGATAACCTTTACTTTCTGGAGGCGAGAATGTGGGAGATCTGAACGCAGTGTGCTGCAATAGTCAAGTCCAGAGGTAAGACAGTTTGATATTGATTTCCAGTCGCAGAATCGATGAGGCAGGAAGCGAGTAATGTGATGTCACAGAGGTAAAGGAGGCAACCTTAGTGATGCTACAAATGTCCTCATAAGTTGAGCTCGGATTGAAGTATCACAACAATGCTATGAGCATTCTGATTCCACTTCAAACAGTTACCATAGTGACGTATAGAGTTTGTCACCAGCCAAATACTTGAGGCATTGGAGATTCGGAGTCCTCTACTGAAGCCATCCCTTATCCCTTGCTCTGGATTCTGTCGCTCTGACCCACCAATTTGCCTGGATGTGACCAGATTTGATTCTCACTCTCTAACAGAGTCTCATTTGTTGAGGTCAACTGCTGGTCGTGGAAACATATGGACCCGGACTCAATAAATTGTCCACTGTAATAGCAAAATAGTGACAAGTTTCCAAATGATGGTTTAAAGCATCTGAATAATTTATGTTTCGTGAATAGAGTTTTATTACCTTTCCTTATTTTAAGATGTTAGAAACTGAGAATCGAACCAGTTAAATTGAAGGACTTGGTCGCTGTAGTTTACACACTCACTGTTGGCGCTCTGGTTTTGCCAATGCACTCCACCACCCTCTTTCTTTCCTGTATTTAAGATCACAATCTCGCGCTTGGTCACTGCTCTTTGGCCCATCTGCCTGCTCGTTTTTATCTACCTCGGTGCTCTAAATTTCCCAATATGATTTTGATCACTGTCCGTTGGCATATACCTCCCAGGTCACCTAACTTTCCTCATATCATATCATCATTACCATTATCAATTTGTTGGAGAAATTCACAATAGATCAGTGACATTCCGAATAATCAGGGATTTCAGGCACTGATAAGAATGCTAGCAATCATTAAAATCACCTCAAATCAGACTCACAAAGTAATAGGGGAACTATCTACATGAGGACAGTATGAACGCATGAATAGAATTGAATATGTATGCGATTTGTTCAAGTATTGACGATTAAAACATGTATGTTGGTATTTGAACATGAGTTATATGTTGAAAGTAATTGCACACTTTAACCAAAGGCAGGCTGCTGTGATGGATGGCGGAATGAAGCCTTAGCAGACAAACAACATTCCTAGGAACAATGAAATACACAAAATATATAAGGTTCTATTAGCAAAGTTTATGAACAGTTTGGTTCCCAAAACCACTTTATGAATTGGGCAATTCAACTTATCTTGATAAGAAAGGTCTTCAAAGCTGTGAGAATGTCAGCTGTTTTGTTTGGCCATTGGCGTGAATGACAATTGGTGGGAAAATCAACTTTGATCTTTGTAGGGTTGCGTTTGGGGTTGCTAACTAAGAGGGGGAAGAAGCATCTAGATGCTACAAACCAATGACATCCCATAATATCAGAGGGTAGAATGCAATTGGCTAAGCCAAAAGACAATTGTTAACAGTGATTGTTTTCTATTAATGATGATTGGTTCATAAATACCACAGAGGCGGAAGAAGCGAGCTTGAGAAATGTTTAATTGTAGTGACTGATGTATTGTCAACTCAGAGTGAAACTGGAATGCTCAAGGCCTTCTCTTGCCGTAAAGTATTGAACTCCCAATGCTAACCTCTCCCATCGATCGCTGGTCAATAACATGGACATTGACTTCGTGAGTCTTTGTATTAGTTGAGCTTTTTGCCCGTACCCAACTTCTCAAAATATCCCACAACACGTTCCCTTAGCTCACAATCCTTCAGTGTGTTGCTCCTCCAACACCCTTACTTTGAGTCCTCCGGATGTGATCTCTTGTCCCTTAAGTCCCGGTTCTTTGTCTTCTGTGGACAGACAAATAATTATTTCTCCAAAACGTGTTCGCGGCAGCCATCCACCAACCAAATTGATCCAGCTGCTTCAAGAAACTCTCCACCCCGATGCTCTAACCCTCCCCAAGCTTTTGGATCAATATTATATTCCAGTACTGAAACATGCCTCAGAACAATGCTCAGTTGTGTCATTCATTAAATATTTGTTTAATTACAGTGAATGGATATTTCATTGCACTTTTGATCTGCTCCCTGAATTGAGTCGCCACACAAATAAATGTGTTTGTGCAACAGCTTCAATTCCTCAGCATCAACCCAACTCGTTAAAAGGTAAATTCCGAAAAGTTATAATTCCTGTTATTTGCTCCAGTAATGCTATAATATGAGACATTAAAAACATACACCAACCACAGAAGGATGAAGCTACGAGATATGATGAACAGTAAAATCCGAGACTTCTTTCTGTTCTCAATCTCTGGATCACTGTGATTCTTTCCCTTTCTCTGACCCTTTAGTGTCTCACAGACTCGACTGGCAACCAAAATTTATCTGACTGTCAAGCGTTGAGCAACATAATTAAAGCAAATTAGAGAATTGGACTTAAAACCCAATTAAACCAGTCAAATGCCATCCATCCTGGCTCAGTAAAGTAGAGTGGATTGATATAACAGTAGCACGGCACATTGTTGATGATCTCTCCGGGTTGAAATGTAAAGTAGAATGGTATATTTTTGATAGAGAGAAAAATGCAGGTTGTTAATAGAACCGCAGCTGCTGTTTTCTTGTTGCAATATTTCGTTCTCAGTTTCGGAGAACAATTGGCTCAGAATCGATCAAGGGAGAAGGCGACAGTGAACCAGATAGAACAGTCTATGGCTGCACGGCGTACGACATTGATGACATTACACAGGGTTGATGTACATAAAAATTCCCGGGGAATAGTAATAAACAATACGCCACAAGTTGACCTCTGAGATGATGACAAATAGATCTGCTTCTGCCATCGTCACCAGGTAACGATTAGTGGAGGTAGAGAGGTTGCATTGTCACCGGGATAGAATCACAATTGCCACAAAATTAGCTGAAAGAGAGGTAATAAAAATATACTGAGATTTACGAATGAAACATTCTCCGTCTCTAACTGAGACAGTAAGGGCCTCATGCTGAGATAGGTAGGGGCGGAATTAATTTTTTTAAAGAAGGGAATGGACCCTCAAGATGACCACTTGCCCGTTTAATGGAGTCTGGGAAGGGAATGGGCAGACAACCTTTTTCAGGTGATCAGCATGTAACAGAATTTTACAGCTAAAGTAAGATTTATTCGGTGGAGTCAGATATTTCTTTTCAGTTCACATAGTGCACAACTCTTTGTACAGTTCTACACTGACATACATGCATGCATTGTCAGTGGTGTCAAGTTCAAATCCTGGACAGAACTCAGTACAATTCGACTATAGTACACAACCGCAAAAATAGGAGATTACTAACTTTACTCAAAGATGTTGCATGCACTGAGGTCTGATTAGTATCTACACAATGTTCCTTTAAAAGCAGGAGCAGGGCAATTCAGAAACCCGTTAGTTTGATACTGAGATATTTTACCAGCGAAAACAATGGATTCAAACACTTCATGCAATTCAGGACATTTGGCGCAACAAAATAAAATCACTTTTTTATTGCCTGTGAAATTGTGTCCCCAAGACCAGCATGTGACATCATCAATCGCACAATAAAACAAAAGAACAGTTGAGACACATATTTGCACAACTTTAATAGTTATAGTCACTTACCAGGAAGACCAATAACCAACAAGAATAATGTAATATATTTTCAGGATACTATCGATAGGGTAAAACATGTTCTGTGTGATGTGATCTGTTCCTTTGTGGTAGGGCAAGCGACTCTGTATGAAACTTAAATCAGTACGTGCCTAGAGTGTTTAATTTATACAATGTTCGACCTCCTCGGGGATGTGCTCGATTACAACATTCATCACGTTGTTTTTAGCTTGATTTGAGCAAACATATTTCAACATCGATTTATGAACATATAGCTATAGACCCAGCTTTATTCTGAGATTATCACAGAAAATTCTATTTTCGGTGCTATGCATATAATTTCACCAATGATAGGTATAACTCGCGTTTTCTTAGAAAGGTCATTGTTCTTGCAAACACCAGGGAGCCAATTACTTGGATAGGTGCTGGTGTAGTGAAAAGGTCACTTGGTGAGAATTCAGGAAACCGAGTCTAATCCTCTGGTGGCAGCCTTAAAAGCCCTGCCATTGCAGTTGCTTGAGCAGAAATGCAATCTTGCAACTTGAAAACCAACAAAGCCTTGTCTACTGATGACGATGAAAGCATGGTTAATTTTAGTAAGCACCCATTTGTTTCGGAAATCTGTAATCGTTACCTGATTTGGCCCATATTTAACTCCAGACCCTCGTTAAGTGGCCTCTGAAACGACCAAGATAGCCGCTTGAATTATAAATGGAAACAAAAACATATGGATCACCGAGCACCACGATTGGTGCCAGAAATTACAATAGCGTACACGTCATTAACTACGGCAAGATCTCACATTCCAACATCTGGGAGCGAGTTGTAAATGAAGCAAAAGATTGATATAGTAATACTGAGGGAATTGTACATTGTATCAACATCCCAGACAACATCCCAGATACGGTCAGAGTTGGTGACATGCTGTCATGTATTCGGCAATGATTTCCGAGAGACGGCGGTGGATTCCTCAACCACCCCCGAACCGAATGAAATTTTATGGCATCAGATCAGACATGGGCAAGGAAAAGTCCTGCTGGTCTTCACCCGCCCATGTGCTTCGCCAGCGCCTCGCCAAGCCTCAGCTGATAAAGCTAATACAGGGAAATTGTGAGCACGCGTCTGCAGTATTCTGTACCGCATTGGCCTTCTTATTAACGGAAAAATTAGAATCAGTTTGATGCATTTCAGATGAGGTTTACGAGATTAATAGCAGTATTGCGTCTGATGGTGAAGTTGTGTTGAAGTTACACACACATCCAGTAAAACTTGGAATATTAATAAATGAGTTGAAGGACGTTCCTCGGACAATGTCATGTACGCCTATCCGAATTGCTCCATGTACAGGTATGTTCATATACGTGAACTGAGGGTGAAAAAGGCACCAAATGTTCTCTGGAAGAAAGAATAGGGAAGACCAACTTTAATTCACCCTCACCAATCTCTCTGTCGCAGATGCATCGATCCATATACTGTTGTCTGTTTATGTCGCATTAATCTGACGAATCGTACTGGTCGGATAACGACAGCACCATGTGAAGATGAAGTTCTGTCTCGAAATTTTGGATAATCTCCCTAGTGTTGTGTGGCACGGCCATCATGTTAGATGGGAAAAGTTCCAAATATTTCGACCTGAAAACATGATATCCTTCTGTCGTTGAGGGCCATCAGCGGCAGCAGGGCACTTTTTAATCATTACCTGTGACCTCAACGCAAGTCATATCACCCATACTATCATTACCATCAAATTTGATAGTCAATCTTCATTCAATGAATCGAGCAGAATGGCATGCCAGGATAAGAATATGGCATACCTAAAAATATGGTGTCTGTCGTTTGAAGAGACAACGCAGGGAAATGATAATCAGTGGAAGCACCGTGTGATATCCAAACCGAAGCATCCTTGCAACAAGCAAATCAGTTTTTTTTTTGTTCGACCCTGGGATGTGGGCAGCCCCAGCTGGAACAAAATGTATTACTCACCCTTTTCCTTCTAGGTGGTGGAGCAAGTGGACTTGGAAGGTGTTTTAAAAGGAGCCTGGCAGTGTGTCTTTTAGATGGCACAAACCGGTGACATTGTTCATTTTTAATTCATTCGTGGGACATGGGCATCGCTGGCTCGCCAGAATTTATTCTCCATCCCTGATAGCCCGTGGTATCGAGTGAACTACATTGCTTTGGCTCTGGAGTCACATGTAGGCCAGGTAAGTGCATTAGGGAGCTGAGATGGGCTTTTCCGACAATCGACAATGGTTTCCCAGTCACCAGTAGATTATTAATTCCAGTTTGTTTTTATTGAATTCAAATTCCACCAGCTGCTGTGGCGGAAAAATCAGCTGAATATTCTGAATTAAAGTACAGTGATAATACTGCTCGCCCATCTCATCCTTTCTGCAGCTTTGGTGCAGGTATTTTTGAAGAGATCATAAAAGCATTTACCCTCCACTCCTGGATGTCTCTTGAGCCAAGCGAGTTCGGTCCATGGGGCTGGGATGTGAATAGGTGTATTAACCTCTGGTTGCTCCACTTTAATCGAAGATAAATCAACACATCAACTTTGTTCTGCGGCAAATGGCACAGTGGTTCGCACTGCTGTCTCCCAACGCCAGGGATGCAGATTGATTCTAGCCTAGGGTGACTGTCTGTGTGGAGATTGTACGATTTCCTTGTGTCTGCGTGGGTTTCCTCCGAGTTCTCAGGTTTCCACCCGCAACCTTAAGATGCGGTTTATGTGGATTGACCATGGTCAACGAGACTAAGTAGGGCCTCAGTAGAGTGCACTTTTGCAGAGTCAGTGCAGACCCCATGGGACGAATGACATCCTACTGCACTATAGGAACGCTATGGATTTTATGGATTATACTGGTGATAATAGTGTAACATACCAGCAGTATCTTTTCCATCATCACCGATGAAGTCATTATTGCTCATCTCCCCTCTAATCAATGGATCAATGAATTGAACTTAAAATCCAAACTACTTTGCTGTCAAATTATCTGCTAAATAACTCATTCCTAATCACAATCTAACAGTTTCAGAATTTGAATCACCTCCCTTAAACTCCCGCTCAGTCTCTTCTGCTTTAAACAAAGTATAACCTTTCTGTTGAACCTTTCCTCTTCGTTACAATTCTCCAATTTCAGAAAAGTGCCTTTTTATTTCTATATAATATCTGGTGGTTTCATCTTTCCCTGTGTTGTGGTTACAATGCCAATGTATATTATTCTAGTTGTTGTCCACAGTGTTTAATGCAGAGTAGTCATAAAAGGAACGCATTGTCAAGGGGAATGAGGAAAGCGCGGGGAATATGGTGTTGAGGATCTGCCATAATCATACTGACGGGCCCAACAGGTTCGAAGGGACATATTTTCGACTCCTGCTTCCCTTTTCGATAGTTTGAAGTATTGCAAAGAATGCACATTTGTGAAATTAGTACATTGAAATTCAGGGCATGAGCATTTTCTTTCATTTCAATACTTTAGTGGTTCACACTGTCGACAACTGTGACTTGAATTCAAACAAATAATTCGCCAGAAACACCTCTTTCAATGTCGTTTTGTGGTTTTTTTTATTTCCTGTGACCCCTTAGTGACTGCAATTGAAATAGAAATACTGTTGGAATTCCTATCACGCCTCTTGCAACACAAAAAAAATAATGTCACAAAGCCTTTTACCACAAATGACCGATTGTCTAAAATGTTTTCACTCTTCAGTTCAGGAAAGCACGACAGCCAAATGGCGGCTAGGAGTCTCTTGCCAGAAGATTCCGATAATAATCATGATACGCTCTGGATGATGTTACAGTTCAGGGAGGGTCGAATTGCTTAGGGCTTAGGTGATGAGGAGAGGTGTCATGATGGACGCACAGAGATAGTGAGTAAGCCGCCAGTTCGCATGCACATTCAGAATGTATGTGTGTAATATGCACCATTCTGTATAGCAATGCCTACCTTCCTAACCAACAGTCGTGCTGCAATCACCGTTTATGTCTTTGGATCTGCAATTCCCCTTTTCTTTGCAAACTTATCCAAACCAACATTTCCCTGTCCACACAACACCCTCCTGTCCCTATAATTCTCCCTATCCAAAAGAAAATCTCCATCTTTAAACTCTCCATCCCTGAAAATTCACCCAGCCACCGTAACAACCTTTATTTCTAAATTATCGTCCCATCCCTGCAAGTGATTCACAATCTCTATTTTTTTTTCAAATCCTATATCTCCGTCATTGCAGTGTTCTCCACCTTACCTTAGAAAAGAACGTATCCATCACCACAATACTCCTGCGTAAAATCCTGGAGCCTCCACTGCAGTTTTACTTCCATAAATCTATCCAGCCTTTGTAACTGGCGCTATCACCATAACCACTTCCAGCCAGTACAACACTCCCAATTGGTTTGAAACACTCCAGGTACACCAATTATCCGAGATCTCTGTGTTCCTCCAGTTTAGAATTTCCTTTTGGAATTCTTGTTCGTTATTTTATATCGATGAAACACATTAAACCGGACCAACTTCTGAATATTCCCTTAATTTCATTTGCTATTCCACACCCAATTGCACATCTTCAGATAGGAATTTACAACAAACCATTATCTTAAATTGTTGACCAGGCAGAAGATTCTAATTGTAAAATGCCACCAATTTTAACACAGAAAAAGCGACCAAAGATCGAATTTCCAGCAACGATATAAAATCGCTCAATTCAGGTTTCGCATTTTTATCTTTACAATTTCCTCTCTGCATTTAGTGAACACTTTAATATCTCCATTTATTTTGTCTGTTTCATTCATTTTGGGAGGCAACGGGAGTCCATGGAGTAATACAAAACAGAATAAATATAAGGACAGTATCCGAAATCAAACAGTAATTCACTGCACAACATGGAAACAGGTCATTCGGCCTACTGTGCCGTTCCGGGGGACATATATATTGATGTACTTTCCAGCTCTTGGCCTGTCGCCTTGTAAGTTAGCCTTATTAAAGTTCATACTACAATCCTTTCATAAATTTAATAAACGCATCTGCCTCTCTCAACCCTTGAGCCAATGCATTCCAGGTCTTCGCCACCTCTCCGTGAATAAAAACAGCGTTCCCATTATATACCCGGCAATTTATCCTAAATCTCTGCACACTAGTTATCAAGCTGGGGTCACTCTGGGACATTTTCTACCTTGACTTGGACATGACACACGGGGAGAGTTGCTGCTAGATTTGGAATGGGAAGTCAACCTGTTTGCTTTGAGTATTGTTGTTTTGAGCGTCTATTTTTTTATTACTTTATTTGATGTGGCGGTTACCTTTTACGCCAGCATGTATTTTCTATCCCCAGTGCCCTGAGAAGTTGGTGGTGACTTGCGTTATTCAACGGTCACTGTGTGTGACTGTTGCTGGTGAGGCCATCGTTTATTATCATGCTTCACCTGCCCGAGAAGTTACTGGTGACTCTCCTCCTTGAACCGTAGCTGTCCCTATGATGTAGAATGTATATCTATCCAGACGTGAAGAGGGATTTCCACGTTCTCACCTGACGCAAGAGAAGGAATAGTGACACGTTTCCCTGTGAATGTAGACTACAACGTGACTTAGAAGGCAAAATGGGAGTTATTTAGCTTCAGTCAAGAAATTACTGGAATTGTAGGTTATTTGTCGCAGTGATGACAGTGCCCAACTCTTCAGCCATAAAAAAAGAATCACGTTAATTAATGCCGCTTGTGAAGGGAATCTGTCATTACGCGGCGTGGTCTGTTAGTTAATCGGGATTACATCTGTCTCCTTGCTTCTTACCTGCCTTCTGAAATGGCCTGACAAGACAAATAACATAAAAAATATTAGAGTCTGCAGAGGACAGTAGTTGAAGAATGGACAATGATGTCCTTCGAACGATGTACACAGTCCGTGAAGAATGTTAACAAAAGAGCTTTGAGGTGAAAAAATTGACGAGTTGTGCTTCTTCAAAATGTGGATTCAAAATGAATCCGGGCAGCGGGATCTGGCAGTCTATTTTTCTGAATTGTAGAAAGTCGGTATTCAGGTGCAGCATGTCATAAAAAAGAATACAAATGCGATGTTGCCATTTATTGCAAAAAGGAATGGAGTATAAAAGTATAGAAATGTTGTTGCAATTTTATAGGATGTTGGTGGGACAACATCGAGAGTGTAGTGTCCAGTTTTAGTCTCCTTATTTGAGGGTGGATCTGGTAGCATTGGAGCCAAATCAGAGGAGGTTGACTAGATTGATTTCGGGGATGAAACGGTTGACGTATGAGGAGAGATTAAAAGGTTTGGCCTGATACTCGCTGGAGTTCAGAAGAATCAAGGTACATAAAATGTTAAAAGGCATTGATAGAGTAAATATAGAGGAAATGTTTCGTCTTATGGGGAAATCGAGAACAAGAGGTCACAGGTATAGGTTGAGAGGAGGGAGATTAAATCTGATATGAGGAGGTCCTACTTCTCGCGGATAGTGCTGCATTTGTGGAAAACCTGTCCCATAGCACGATGGAGGTGGTATCCGTGAATGGTTTCAAGAAGGAAATGAATACATTTATATTTTTTAAAAAGGGTAGAGAGACTTGCTGAACAGGTGGGGAGGGGGATTTGAAACCAGAGAGAGGTCAGGCATATCATGAATGAGTTTGCCTATTTCTGGCCTAACTTCCTATTTTTTCATGTTCCAAATCGGTCCACCATAGTTGCTGCTTAACCTTCAAACTCCTTTTTAATGCGCAAAGGAAAATGTTCGATGTGGAGGCGAACTTCGAATGTTGGAAGCTCTACGCACTGCCGCCGTGTTGCGCACCCCCACCCCCCGTACCCTTTCGCCCCCCGCTACCCCCTCCGCCCCCCCCCCACCAACGCACCGCTCCCACCCCAGAATAATGTTATTTCATGCTAATGAATCAAACGAAAGCTTATGGGAGATCAATATTATGGAAAGCCAGGAGTAGTACAGAAATTGGAGAGGTAAAATTCAAAAGGAAGTTGGAAGAACAAAGCGATGGCATAAAGGAATGCTGCCATTCAAAATCAAGGGAACCCTGAATATGTTGTATTAATATGTCGGGTATCATATAGAAACAAAGGAAAATAAGAAAATTAAAAAGCAACCTATGTACAGAGCAGAGGGTGCGAATAATGAATATTCTGTGTCCGTTTTTATGAAAGAGGCGATGCAGCCAAACAGGAGTAAATTAAATATTGAACGTGATAGATCTAAACTGGGATGAAGGATTAATTAGATTAGCATTTTTGAAAATATATATTACACCAGAGCCAAATGAAATATACACCAAGCTGTAAAAATAAGTTGGAGGAAATAAAAGCAGAATGTTTTGCAATCATTTACCGATCCTTCTTTTATACAGGTGTTTTGCCAAAGGATTTTGGAGGATTTCTAATGTTTTTACTTTGTTTACAGAAGAGAAGTCAGGATAGATCATATAATCACAAGTCAGTAGTCTGACTACGTCAGTGAGGAAATTATTGGATTTACTTCAGTATAGGCTGTCACTCAGAAAAATATGGAATCATCAGAAATGTTCAGCATGAACTTCTTAAGGGTTGGTTTGGTCTGATGAACCTGATTAAACTGTTTCAGGAAAATGAAAGGATAACATCCGAGGATAGTAATGTTGGTGTGGTCTAAATTAATTTTAGCAAGGCTTCTGACAATCCAGGGAAGTGTAGCAAGCTGGATACAACTTTGTCTCAGTTGCAGGAAACAAAAACGTGCAGTGGCTGGTGAGTGTTCTTCTGTGACTGGGAGGCAGTTTCCAGAGAGTTTCCACAGGTTTCAGTACGAGGCGTCCTGCTTGTTGCGTACATACTTATGATTTTGACTTTGATGAAGAAGGCATGAAGTTTGCACACGAAGTAAAATGTAACCGCGTGCTTGATTGTGAGGAGCGTAGTTGCAGACTGTGGGAAGATGCTAAATAACTGGTCCTGTCGGAAGAAGGGAGGGAAATGGAATTCAATTCAGAGAAATTTGAGGTGGCGTACTTTTGAAAATCAAAGAAAGAAAAGGTAGTTCCCATTAATGTGAGGATGCTGAAAGTAGTGGTGGAAATGAAAAACTTTGGAACATATGGTCACGGACCCCTGTATGTAATCGAACAGGTTGACAAGCTGGTTAAGGAAACATATTGAATCATTTTGTTTGATAACCGAGGCTGAGAGGTTATGCTTCGGCTGTGTGTAACATTACTTAGGGCATAACTTGGTTATTGTGTAATGTTCTGGGCACCTCATGAGTGAAAGACTGTAGTTACACTCGAAGGGCCATAGGTGACATTGACAATCATGTTTCCGGTATTGGAAAATTGCAGCCATGTGTAAGGATTTGAAAGACTGCAGTTCTTTTCCTTGAAACAGAGGAAGCTGATGGGACATTCGATTGTGTTTTCGGAGATTGTGAGGGGTTCTGGTCGAGTGAAATGCAAGGATCCATATTCCTTACCTGAGAGAGCAGCGAATTGGACATGAAGGGCCATGGATTAAATATGGCTGATTAAAGGGAACGTGTGGAATTTTTCAAACAGATTGTGTCTGAACTCTGAAAGTCGCTGCCTGAAATACTGATAAAGGCACAAAACGTCACCCCATTTAAAAGGTGTACGATAAGCATCTGAGGTGCTCTCGCTTCAATGGACACGGGCCAGGTTTGGAAAACAAAACATGGGTAAGCCAAATGTCGTGGTTTTTCGCTGCTGCGATGTGAGCTGAGTAACCTTTCTATTTTCCGTGAAACGTGGCCTCATCAGCGACAGTCACACATAGTTACCGTTGAATAACGCAAGTTTTGTAACTGTGTGAAAATGAGGTATGTGCTGGGATGAAAGGGGAAAGGATACAACTGGCAATACGTAAGTTGCTTCTCAGGAGAACCTGCACCGACATAATGGGCTGAGTTTCCCTCTGGGCTGTAACTATTTGAGCTGTCAAATTCAATTCCCCTTTCATAATTCCTTATTGATCCCATTGAATTATTTTATGATTTCCAACTATATAATTATCATGCTCTTAAAGGTAGTTGCGATCATTTTGCCAAGCAGTAATGTTTAGCTCATTGCGATTAGTTCCCCGCTTTATTTCCCCCCTACTCACGCCCTGCTACCTCCCCCCTCCGTACCGCCCCCCCCCACCACCACCGCCCCCATCCCCCACGGCCCCCCCTCCCCTACTCCCCCTCGGCCATTCAACATTCAAATTGTTTCTGAAATATCAAGTCTGTGACATCCACTATCTTCGAATTCACCTCTCTTTTTGAACCTTACGACGGAGGTCGGCAATCCAGATGATTTGTTCCCACGTAGCACCCTGACTCACTTCAGTACTGTTTTATCTTACTCCTGACACTGAATCGTACTCGTTCCCTATTTTCGTCCGACCTTTCATTTCATGGTACATCTGAACTCTTTTCTCATTGCCAATTAGAAGTGCACCTCTCTCTTTGAATATTGAATCTACGTTTATTCTCATGGTTGTCTTTTTCTTCTGTTTACAGACTGCACAAAACTATATAGGCTGTTTTATGTCACAGACTTGTGCAATAATTAATTCCCTTGATTCGACCATTAAAAAATATAAGTAATCATTTTCGAAACTCTAAAATGTCTGATGGTTACTCTATAGTCTGGCACCAATGTCGTGACATTAACAGCGCATTACATTCATACATGGGCCATTATCGTCTGTGAGACATTTATGTCTCAAATTAAGTTGATTATTTTTTTTTAAAATGTCTCGTAAGTATTTTATTGGCAAATGGTGTTGCCTATAGTTACCATGAATAAGGCACCGAGTCTATATTTGAAAGCGTGCACCGATTCAGGCTCCATTTAAATTTAAGTTGTATTATTTTCACTCTTCCTCCGAAACTCGTTTGTTTTCATATCATTTCTTAAACTGTTCCCATTATACACTACTAGATCTGAAATCGATTGTTCCCTTCAGGCTCGTTGCCATACTGAGCTACAGTACTTGTTTGTGTACATTCCATTCGCTGCATAAATACATAAATTTCCTCTCGGACTTCTCCATGTTCTTGCATTTTATTAGCAGCGTTGTGTGGACTGGTCGCTGAAGTTTCGCCATTGTCGTTCTGAATTCACGAAATTGGAATGCGTTGTTTGTTCAGTGACGGTAACGAACGTCAGCTATTGCGTAAGCTGATTTACTCAGCTGGGCGCGGATTGTTCAATAAAGTGGAGCGCTTAATGATCTCAGGTGCACTTCCATAGGAACTGCACAACAGGATAGTGAACAAACAACCTCCTAAAGAATGGAACGGCCATTGATCCTAAAGATAGTCGACATTTATTATCCCGTGTTGGTAGCCATTGGTACCCCCGGTAATTAAGTATATTCTCCTGTTTTGTCGTTGCTGAATATATCACTGTGAATGATTATATCTCAGAATGAAAAACTCTTGCTTGCATAATCACTTAGGTCGCGGGTAAGTAGTGAAAATAAGCAGAAAATTTTGAAGATTAGGCAGCCGTCCAGGGTCTCTCTTGTTTGCAAGAGTGACAGAATCCGACTCAGATTCAATCCCTGTAATACAGATTGCAAGACTGAATTTCCGACACTCTAGTTGTTTCAATGATCAGCTGAAGAAAGTGTTTTTATTCATGATTTCACAGAAGTTGGACGCTAGTATGTGTTGTCCAGCATTTATTGTGCTTGTGAATATGTTGATAAAGTTCCATTATTGCATTGGCATCGTTGATCCCTGTCTCACTGTTTTTTTTCCTGCTGACACGTATAATCAATAGGGAATTTAAAATCCATTTTTAGAAAAATAATGTTAGCAAACTCTCGACTGGAAAGAAACGTTACGCTTCCACCAGCTCCCGTTCAACTCCTTAGATGCTCCCTCGCGCCCTCAAAAAATGGTAGGAATGTTGATCTTTGAAATATGTTTTTGCTCCTTTCTCTCAGTTGACTATTTTACTTGATTTGGTTTATTTCGAATTATGGTTCAGAAATTATATTGAATGTTATTTGCATCTAATGCTGCTCCCCCGATTGCTGTCTCAAGTAAATCGCAGGGACGAAATGTAAAATCCCACTACTTGCACAATGAGCCGGCATTAGTAACATCAAAAAGTGGGTGTGTAAATTGTGCTGTAAAATCTTCGTGTTGGCATTACCATTTTTAGCGATCAGCACAAGAAATTGTTTTATGCTCAGATACATGCAATTTGTTTATTATTGCCGAAGATTAACAATCATTGAACAATCCATGAACCATTCATTATAGAACAGGATTTTTCTGATTAAATACTCGCATCATATGACACCACTCGTAATAATCCATCTCTGATCAACGCCTTGACAGGCTGTTTAGTCATATCAATTTTCCATACACGCCATCAGCCTCATTATGTCCCTATCCCTGGATTTAATAAAGTTCGCAATTCAACGACAGGTGCACTTAAAATAAATTCCACTGCCGTTTCCGTTACTCACAGAGGTGTCTAGTTTCTCCAATATCCTGATCATCCCTGGTTCAAAGTCGGCTCGTCCATGAGAGCCAACTCCAGGTTTCCGAGATCTGAATCGAACTAAACTGCTGACTACAGAACGAGCTGTTGGTCTGCTCCCCGTGTCAATTGATGTTATCAATAGTTGCGTTTCTTCGGGTAATCCTCTCAGCTCCAGCGAACACAACACTTCAATGCATGATCATTTTAAACTATTTCCCATCTCCGAACATCATTTCCTCCAAAGAATATGCTTGAGCAGACTGTTTCCTTTCTAATAAATGTCAATCTTTCTCAGAAGTACATATTTAAATCCATCGAAAGAGATTCAACACCAGTTAGAGTACCGGCATGGCTTTACCCTAAGCAGCAAATAACATTCTATATGATCATACCAAAGTGTGCTCGCCCGACTTAACCTAACCGCAACCTTTGGCACAGTTGACAAGCTATCCTCCTCTAACGTTCTGCACTGCATTGGAGCTGACGGCAATCACGTCGCTCATTAGCATGGTTGCGTTTCTTTCTCCTGTTGGGAAATGGTAGCACAATGGGTTGCTGACGGCCGCGTTCTTAATATGGTGCACATAAACATCCAAATGGCAACTGTACAATGCTGCACAATAGAATTCTGAGCAGGTTTCGAGCTCAAAGAATTAAAATGAGTGTAGCAGTGCGATCAAGGATTGACTTAGTGAAGAAACGATCATGATTATTAATGTACTGTTCCATGCTTGGGCAAGGTTTTTAGTGGAGTTACCCAGGGTCAACGTTGTGATGTTTGTTTTTGTTTCTGAATTAAGTTAATGACCCCGACCTTATACGTCCGTGAAAACCGCAGGACTGGTTGAGAGAACAGATAATAATCATAATAATAATAATTATTATAATCATCATCATCATCATAACCATAATAATCATAATAATAATATGCTATATCTCGCACTTCAGAAATAGGAGAATGCAGAGTAAAGGGGTTAAGTTTGACGAGTACAAGTCAAAATTTCCATATTATTGTCGCCACACATTAGGAACGATGTAAAGACAGCAGAGAGAGTGCAGAAACGATTCAGGAGAACGTTCCTGGGATGACGAGCTTCAGATTAGAAGATAATGTGGAGAGGTTTGGACTGTTTACTTGAAGGAAAAGGCGACTGATTGGAGAATTGATCGAGAGATTGAAAACTAAAAGAAGTGACAGAGTAGATTGGGAGATAATTTATCAATCGTTAAAATATCGAGAACAAGAGTTCACAGATTTAAAACAGTATCAGGAAAAAATGTTATGAAGAACAATGTTTTTTTTAAATGCAGCGACTGTTCAATACACTGCCTGAGAATATGGTGGAGCCAGTTTGATTTGAATAATTGAAATTGGCTTTCGACAAATATCTGAACAGAAAGATTGAGCAGGTTTTCAGGGAAAACAATCAGAGTCGGGCGAGGTGAGCTACTGATTCGGAGAACAGTACGGACGCGAAGGGTTAAATGTCTTCTTTCTGCACCAGATCAATTATATGATTATCTCTGATCGTTATTTATTTAATCAAAACCCCAACATAAATTGCAATTGTCTGTCTTCCCATTTGTACACTGTTACCTCTCATGCCGAGCTCAAACCAGAATTTTCCATTTCCCCAATCCTATTTCTTTTTATAGAACATCAACCAAAAATAGAATTCTTCTCAAGTATACACCGATGACAGCGTGCTCTAAAACCCAGTCCCGTTACTTGATTCCCCCAATGTCGATAAATTATCAGCCCGTGTATTTGATATTTCTTCGTGGATGATCTGATATTTCCTTCCTTTCAATATCGGAAAGGAGAAAGCCATTCGATCTGGCCCCTGCTTCAAACCTGGTTCTCGAACAATCGCCTCCTAACTCTGCCAAGTAATGCTATGAAATGAGAACGAAATGTGTTGAAATTTAGTGTCATATTTGACCACGTTATGGGCTTCTAACTACATACTGACACCGTCACTAAATCCGCCGTTATCCACCTCCCAAATAATCTCCGACTTTGCGCGGTCCTGGTTAATGAAATCCTCATTCAAACATTTGTTTTCTCTTAACTTTGCCAGTTCAATCCTGGCCGGCTTCCTACATCTTGACCTTTATATACTTGAAGCCAGCCAAATCTCAACAATCCTTGAAATTGTTCACAACAAATTCTGTCCAACTTGCACGCCTGTGCCAGCTGGCCTATGTTATCTTCCGCCAAAATAGTGCCTCAATTACAAAAAGCTCACCCTTCTTTGCAAACCGTTCTGCCTTTCTATGTTTTCTCCTCAAAAAAATTGCTTAAAACACTAAGACTTCCCGTCTTTCACCGAATGTTGGCGTACCAATCCAGCATCATCTTTGGTGATATTGTGCCTAGTTTTGCAAAATAACCTTTCCGTGGAGTGCCTTAGTACACTATATTCGATTAGAAACAAGAGACAAATCTAAGCTGCTGTTGCCTCAACTCGCCTTTCCTGAATTGCAAATAAGTTAAGTAGTGTGCTCCCGACCTGTGGGAAACGTCGTGGGCAGGGCAACAAATCTAATGGACCAGTGAGTCTCCTGCTGACATCGGGCAGAACAGTTTAAAGTGCTTCGCATTGGGAAAGAACTTGCGGGAGCAAATGCCTGATGGATGACTACGTGATCACACAACGTCAGTGCCCTATCCGCCCGCCATTCTTTGAGTCTTGAGCGTCTGTGTTTCCATGGTGTGTGTATGCCGTGCTCTTTTTCCATTCACCACACTGAATCCGATTCGCAAAGTAAATATAAAGGATGTGCAGTGTTCAAACTGAGTAATTGGAAAACAATGTCACCAGTGCTTTCCTAATATTGTAAAATGAAATCACGATCCCAATTTTAAGTGAGAACATATCTGTACATTGTGCCGCAATACCTGGAGAGATGTTGCGGAACGTCATTCTTAACGACCTGTTCTGCCTCTTTCCCACAGTGAATCTATTGATAATAGTGACACTCTGCAGAGGAAACTGCGGCATTTCCAAATGTATGTCCATTTATATGGTTGCCATGGGGGCCACAGATCTACTGGTCACGCTCATCCAAAGAATTGCGTTTCAAATTCTCAGAAGACGGTTTCCATATTCATTTCTGTCCTACACTGTTGTTTGCAAGCTAATGACGTACTTAACTTCTACCAATGTGGGTTTGTCGGTGTGGTTTACAGTTGGCTTCACATTTGACCGGTGTGTAGCCATATGTTCTCAGAAACTGAAAACCAGGTATTGCACAGTGAGAACTGCATCGACCGTCATAATGTTTGTTTCTGTGTTAATGTGCTTAGAGAACATCCCGTTTTGGTTTTCACATGAACATACACAAATCGTGAACAATATGCAGTGGGGTTTCCGCCCAAGTGTGGCCTTTTTCACGTCGCCTGCAGGTAGAGCCTACATCAAATTGCAAAGTATTTTATTTTCATTGATCCCATTTGTTTTGATATTGCTGTTCAATTGCGTAACAGTGAGGCGAATTGTAGAGACGAATATTGCTCGCAGGAGAGTCCGCATTCCCAGGATTGAAAATCAGCGCGATCCAGAAATCGAGAGCCGAAGGAAATCAATTGTTTTGCTGTTCGCTGTATCGGCCAATTTTATATTGTTGAGTCTGACATCGGTGGTGAGCCATTGGACTAACAGCCAAGTTATTGACATCCGACCTGATTATACATCTTCTGCACATATTGCCACTGCAACCGGATACATGCTCACACAGTTGAAGTCATGTACAAACACGTGCATTTATGTAGCGACGCAAGCGAAGTTCAGGGAAGAATTATTTAATATCGTAAAATTTCCTTGGATATATGTTTTGTCATTTTGGAGAAATATGAACAATCAAACCCAAAAATCCCCCCCACCCCCACCCCCCCCCCCCCACCCCCGACCCCACGCCCCCTGTTTAGAACATGAATATGTCCGTGATGTTCTATAAAATGGCCATATTCATGTTGGGGAGAAAATACATTGTTGGTTTGAAACTATTTCCTGCTTTCAATGCCATGTGCTTGATTTCGGATGCTCTCCGAGATTGAACAAATCAAATTAATGTCAACATCTGCATCCACAGATTCAAAGCGAACGGTCATGCTGGAGATACATATATGAGATAGATCGCATGACAGTGATCACAGCCTAGAATTCAAAAACACGATTAATACATCATGTTTGATTAATACATTTGCCCTTTAGAATACAGATATGGGATGGCATGTTATAAATTTGTGTCTTTGGAGCTTACATTTACTTCTAGATATAAATGCGACCTGACTGGTGTTCCCTTCACATTTCGCTCACCTTTATTCCCAGGGATAAGTGAAGAGCCCCATATCTCCCAATCACTGTTTAATAATGGGGGAATCATGAACTTGACTCATCAATGTAAGTTCCGATTTTTTTCCAGATGTTATCTTCACTCTCATCCGGCCTTGAAAATGTCAATTGATAACAGTGGAACAGATCATTCCGACGAGCCAGACGTTGTCGACATTTAACGTTCAGCAAATTAAATGGTTCCAATTATATTACTCGATTTATATGAATATCATGGATCAATATTTATTTCCGCGCGTATTTATTTTCCACCTAGATTTTCGAATAATTCATGTGTGCAAATTCCACCATCTGCCAGTTCTCCTTGTAAAGAGTTTATCTACGGTCAATTCTAGATCTTTTTGTCCGCTGATAATTTTGACTCAGGCTTCTGGTTTTTGATTGCTCAACGAATGGAACTCCCTGCATCTATCAGTCAAGTCTCCCTTCGTACAAACTATGTGGGCACCACTCGACAAATACAAACCTGATATCAATACACGAGCGAATGGAAGTCGGGAATTGGAATGCAAGTAATTCTGCTTTGCAGGCAGCCAGTTTCCTGATTATAAAGAATAACGCGAAGAGTGTGCTTCATTATTTGAACATTGCACTAAATCTAAATATAGTTGTCTGTGTGTCTGTGTGTTTGTGTGTGTGTGTTGGGGGAAGGGGGGTGAGCGGGGGGGGGGGGGGTGGTTAGCGGTGGGTTCGGGGGATCCCCAACACTTCTCTCCCATCTCCATAATCCCTTCCATCCCCATCTCGACACAGACACGCTTAATTTCATATCTAGCCAGATCAGCCTGAAAGGAGATACCATTTTCTTTTAAATGTAATATATTGCATTAACGTGGTGCGACACTATACTTCCAACAATTCTATAATTGACTCTGAAGTAATAAGCATGTGGTGTCCATGATTAACATGTTCAGGAGAATTATTCAATGACAAGACGGCACAGGACGGCATGGTGGCAGAGTGGTAGCACTGCTGCCTCACAGCGCCGGAGACCTGTGTTCGATTTCCGCCGCGTGTCGCTGACTTTTGTGCAGTTTGTGCGTTCTCGCGTGTCTGCGTGATTTCCTCCAGGGGCTCCGGTTTAAAATTGGGGCGGCATAGTGGCATCGTGGTTAAAACCGCTGCCTCACAGCTCTAGGGACTCGGGTTCGATTTCCGGCTTCGGTCACAGTCTGTGTGGAGTTTGCATATTCTGTGTGTGTTTGCGTGGGTTTCCTGTGGGTGCTCCTCTTTTCTCCCACAGTCCACACATGCACTCCCAATCCCTTATGTTGATTGGACATGCTAAATTAACCTTCAGTGTCCCAGAAAGCGATAGGCTCATGGGATTGGCAGGGTAAGTAAGCGGGGATAAGGCCTGAGTGCGATCGAGTGTCGATGCAGACTCGTTGGGCTGAATGGCCTCGTGCACGGGACGCATTCTACAATTCATTCTGTGAAGACCGAAACCCTTAAATGAAATGATTTCCTTTTCCTGAAAATTTCAATGCATGAAAAAACGTATTTAGGGGAGAAGATATGATTTCGCGTTGAATTTCAATAGAGTCAGAGGCAAAGAGTGCAGAGAAGACACTTGGGTGGATCGCAATACTCTCATGAAAATAACTCACGCGATAAAAGAAAGTTTGATGAACCGATCCTAACGCCTGTTCATGTGATGGTGTATTTTTCACTTTTAAAAAAAATGTTAGTCACTCCAACATACTCTTTGGCCCTTACTCTCATCTCATCAAACACAGACACTCACTTAAACACTTACTCTCTATAAACCACACCCACATATTCACTCAAAAACGCTTCACTCCCAGAAACTCTCACATACTCTTTCTGACGCACTTAGAGTTAGACAATCTCACTCACTCCCACACATTAACACATATAGACATTCACTCCCATATTTTATTTCGAATTTTCTCACTCATATACATTTAACAACCCGCTATATCACTCGTACTCTCACTCTGAAACACTCTTTGCTTTTTCTCTCTCTCTCTCTCCCTCCCACACATGCACTCCCAATCCCTGAGACATGTTGGCCAGCCTCTTCACCAAGCCTGATATATATCCGCGCCCCAGCCCGCGCACTGCCTCTACCCCAATCCTACCTCCAACTCCCACCCCGTAATAAACTTCCTCCCCGAGATTACACTGTCTCACTCCAGGATCTCAGAGCCAACCTCACAATCTTGCGCGCTCCAACACCAACCCCATCCTTTTGAGCAATCTTCACTTTCTCCAACTCCACCACTTCACCCGCCAGGTCAAGGGCACAGCACTCACTCTCTGGCTCCTTCCACTGCCCTCTAGCCCACTTGGTCTTCTCATTCTTCTAGTTCTGAACCCACACATGAATTCGGGTTGGAGACATTCAAGCAGGATCAGCAGTCTGATTGGGTAAACATGGGCAAATATCTTTCCCAAGATATTCCTCATGGCGATGTCTCGTTAGCTGTTGGAAATAGTGCCCCCCCCCCCCCCCCCCCGCCCCCTTGCTCTTTCAAATGCTTACAATATTATTGCTGGTCACCATTCATCGGCAAATTCTTCAGAAAGAGTAAACTTAATCATAGGCTTTAATGGGTGAAATGCTTCCAAGTTACCAAGCATTTGAGGCAGAACTTTGCCTTGTACCGTGAGGAAACACAGATCATCTTAGGTGATCTAAATTGCACCGCAAAATGTTAGAAATTAGGTATTTCAAAACGTGAGGAAAGGGTTTTTCAATGCTGATTAGCAATAATTTATTTGGAAATTTTGAAAGACATGCTGAACAATAAAACTCAGTCTAGGGTTTATTCTTAAAATGGGTTTGTGTATCTGTTTATACGAAAGTACTGACGGACTCGGTATAAAAATTGGAGTGAATGTGAGGTGTATCCTACTGGGCAGAACAAATGTGACGTTGGAAATTACTAAGACTGTTCTAAAGTTGGAAGAAACAATTCTGACTATTTCACAGAATGTAAGGAAGGGTCCGTTAAGTTAATTGACAGATCAATTGGACTTGGAAGTTCTTACAGAGGAATGGAAAGCTGAGGTCATTGAATAATGAAGCATTTAAATGTGCAAGGATAGCCGGATGGACAAGTTATCCCAAAAATGAGGCAATTGAGCAGCTAAAATTATATTGCAAAGATAAATATGAATAAAGAAACTTGAAGTGTAAGAGAAAGGCATGAAAATAAATTCGAAATGGAGAAGGTAACAGTGAAAAAAAAGGAGAGAGAATTTGAGGTTAAAAGAATAAGGGTTAAATCAGAATCACTGGATCACCTTGAGGACAAAAGTGTTCCAGACGAGAATCTAGTGGGGAGCTGTTTAGATTAATTTCACCTCTTTCAAAGGCTGGGAAAAGGGATGTGGGAACATTTTTTCATCTTTTGAGAAGGTAGAAAAATAGATGAAATTACCATCAGAAATTTGGAAATTACTTATAAAAAAGCTGGTTGTTCGCGCTCGTGAGGTGCGTGCACCTTTGCCAGGAGAGGCATATATTGATTATGATGTGGGAAATAAAGCGATTCTTCGTCTGGATGAGTTTGTTGCAGAGGCATAAGAGCAGAACTTTTCAAATGCAAAATAACGTGAATGAACGTTTATTGAATGTGGGGGGGGGGGGGGGGGGTAAAACGGAACAATTTCATCGTTGCTATGGATATCAACCGTAGTTATAACACAAAAGGCCCTTAGAAACGTGATTATTTTGGAATAATTGAAAGATTCACTTCCGTTGGTTGGTGGTCCTTATGTCAAGGGCCAAAAATTAAAAACAGAGAGACAGGAGTCAGAACCAGCAACTGATTATGAACTTTTCCACCATTCCATAACGTTTCCTGTCATCCTTTTAAACACGAAAATAAACATTGGGAAGAAGAAAGGGAAAAATGTCAAGACGGAGAAACAACAGGTGGGAATCGTCAGCAAATTTCATATCTGTGAAGAAGGGGAGGTGCTGAGGGTGGACGGGACATTCGGATGTACAAGTGTTTCCATTGACGCCAAGTGCAATCTAGGTGGGAAGATGGTTGGGAATTAAAGAGTTTGCAGTTGCTGTAGTAAGAATGGTCGCACAAAAATTAAATAGCTATGAAAATGTAGTAGCGGCACAGAAGAAATGTATCCATTTAAAATTTACAAGAAAGTGGTTTATTTCTCAAGTCAATTGAGAGAATTATTTCAGGACCATTGAAAGAAATCAGACTTTGATGTTTGGCAAGCTCTGATTCAAAGGGAGAAATATACCATGATCATCTCAACAAATAAGTAAGCGAAGCAAATTTTTGAGATCTATCGGAGCAGACCAATTGTTGATGGTAGCTTTCAGTGCAATTTGTGCTACAGATAATTTTATGATGGAGAAAAAAATATTAATATTTGGCAATAGTAGAAAGGATGAACCTGTTCTTTTCTGCAAAGGAGTTTGCTCATGAACAAAAAGGAGTAAAACACATTGAAATTCAATCATAAAAAGCAGACTGAATGACTAAGTTTTTGAACTCTCTCGAGGAAAACTTGAAAAAGGAACTTAGCAAAAGTTGAGTTTCAGTTAAAACTTGGTGAACTTCCGGCTCAGAAGTATTTATGAAATATTATCGAACAAACCTTGAAGTTGGAAACTTAATGTGGGTAAATGAGAATAATTGGTTGATTGCAGAATTTAAAGCAAATTAACGAATTTTTAGAACTTCATCGTGAAAAAAGCATGAGATGATTGAACTTTGACAACATTAAGAAGATGGATGGCGTGGCGTGTCATAATATTAGTTATTTTTGTGAATGAAAAATCATTACTCAATATGATACAGTTGATTTAAAAAACTCATCCAAGGAAAATTATTGTGATAACAAAGTACGTAATGGGCTATAACAAATAAAACGAAGACGCTGCAAACAATAGAAATCATGAATTGTCAACAGGAGTGATGTGAGGTTCGTATGAAGTGGATGTAACATCAGTCTCAAGAAATATTCATTTAACAAAGACTTACTTCATTGAAATTGGTGGTGTAATGAAGCAGTGTTCGTTTGAAGTGAACTCTATTTTGTTTCGGGACTTTTGAAATACGGTATAAATTTAAACAATTTAATTTATTGTTCCTCGTTTGGAACGGGTAATGTTCCAGTTCGATTCGTTGGAAACGAATGTGTTTGCATGCATGGGGGTGGCGGGGCTGTAAGGGGGTGTGGGGATCGTTAAGACAGGAAAAATAATCATGAGTAGGGCAAAGAAAAATGAGATTGCTGAGCAACCAGGACGCACTTCAGGAAAGGCAGACATTGTGATTATATTTTAGCTGAATTCACATGAGATGGATTTAGGAAGCTATCAGGAGAAACCTTATATTACAGGGCGATTAGACGTGCTGAGTCGATGGGCAGAATTGTGGCAAATAGAACATAAACCTGAAAAGTGTGACGTGATGCATATTGGGAGGTGTAACAACGCTAAGGAATACCTCATGAACGGTAGGACTCTAAGCAGTTAAGGAGACAAAAGGTCAACTGGGGTGCATGTTCGTCGGTTCCTGAAGACAGCCGGTCAGGTGGACAAGGGGGTTGGAAATTTTTATTCGACATTTGCCATTATTAGCGGAGGCATAGAATATGGGAGGTTATGATGGAGTTGCATAATACATTTAGTCGTCCACAGACAAGAGTATTGTGTACACTTCTGCTCGCCGCACTGGAGGAGGGATGTGATTGCACTTGAAAGTGCACCATTGTGTTGCCAGGGCTGCAACTTTTCAGCGAAGAAGAGAGGTTGCGATTGTTTGTCTTTCAGCCGGGATGGCTGAGGAAGGGTATCAGATTGACGGGCACAAAGTTATTAAGGACATAGATGGGATAGATAGGGGAAACGTTTCCCCTTAGTAAAGAGGGCAGTAGCAGGGACATAGGCTTACATAAATTGCCAAGTGATTTATTGGGGAGTTAAGGAAAACCTTCTTAACCCAGAGGATCGTGGATATCTGGAACTCATTACCTGAAAGTGAGGTAGAGGCGGGAATCCTCACAACATTTAAGATGTATTTCTATGAGCACTTGGAACAGCATAGTATACAGGGTTGCAGACCAAATGCTGGGCAACGATGAGATTATAGAGATGATTTTTGGCGGGTGCAGGCATGAAGGACCAAAGGCCCTCTTTCTGTGCAGTAAACATAACTGTGAGAGTTCTCAACTCTGTCAGAAGAAGGGAAAGGGGACGGTAAAGAATGCAGACTTTCCAAAATAAACACCGTAAACAAATGAGCAACCAGACATGGAAACTACAAAATCAAAAGAGACGTTCAAGGAAGTTTGTAATCAAAGGTGCAAACAGCAATTGGAATTCGAACCAGACACTCGACATTGAAGCGACAGTCAGAGCTGAGAATGCTTTGGCTCTTGAGAAGCCAATGATATCTTCAGTGACCATAATGTTTGTATTTTTTACTGGAGCCAATTGAGCGGTAGTTGAAGTAATTGTAGAACAATTTTTCGATGAATCTTTGTGCCTGTGAATAAGATAAAACACACTGAAGACAACAGAGTAATGAAAAAGGAGGTATAAAACCTGGAGGTGGATTACTGTTGGGTACTGTTGAAAGAAAGCAATGTTTGAAAGAAGATTCCAAAGCGTGTGCTCTTGAAACTGGAGTTGGGAATTGTCCTTGAGAAAGGTAGAGTCCAGTGAGATAATTTGGCTCACGTTGTAAGAATCATGCGAGGGAACTTGAGAAGAATTTGACACAAGTTCACTTGGGTGGCGTCAGCCACCTGATTTCAGAGTGGGACATGTCGGCCCGCAGACAGATTATGTTTTTTTTTAGGGTCTGGGTGTTTAGCGAGAATATTATTACGTAAGATGTATTTTGTAATCTCTGATTATCGGTTTGGCAATACAGAAGAATGAGGGTTGTGGCAGACGATGAAGTTGGATGTTGTAGCTAAAGGCAATCGTGATGTTGATAATGGCGCAAGGCGCATAAAAGTGCCTTGTTTTGATTTTTCTGATCGTTTCTGCAACTATCACATTGGACTTGGAGATAATGCCGCCGCACTTGGTGCAACACATCATCGTTTTGATAAATAGAGTGCCGCTCTGTGTTATCATTCCTTTGATTTTGTTTTGAGACACATGATACATGTATTTGGCGGTAAACCAGTCTGCTTGCATTTCCCACTCTTGTTCGTTCTATCACCACCTATGATAGAACTGCTCTGACAGATATATTATTGAGGACTCGGCCAGCTTGGTCGGTAGTGCTCGCCAAGGGACCATTGATGATTGAAATTGAAGTCGCCATTCAGGTTTCCTTCGCCACTATGAGTGTTCCGTTGGCGTTAGAATGGTGTTCACGAGGAAGCAGTTCTGATTCACCTGTTCAAGTGGGTAAGTATACAGTGCATGTGAATGAGCAAGAGGCTACCGTGCACTGTTTGATTTAATTCCATGAGACTTCATGGGTTCTAACATCAATATTGAGTATTCCCAGTCAGTTCCATCCGGAATTTTCATCCTGAAACCGCCTTGTTGGGTTTGCCAGCTTGTGAGATGCTGATATCTGTGTTATTGCTTGCAAGGTGACGATGTCATGATGTTGCTTGACTAGTCCAAGTGCCGTTGCACCAATTTTGGCACAAACCCCCATATGGCATTAGGGAGATATTTGTAGGTTTAAGAGGGATTTTCAGGCTTTGGTGTCAGCCTTTTCAATTGATCACGACTTTACCCTTCATGCAACCAAATTAGGTCACGGAATTTTCCTGAATGGTAATTTTAATCAAGCTATTTGTCTCGGACCCTGGAAAGTTGCACGTCACAGTCTGAAACTAGCCAGAATGCAGAATTCAGAAATGCAAATTCAATTAAAGTTTCAAATTCGATTACTCGCAATTAGCATCTACGAATCATGTTTTAGGAGTTATCTCTATCCACTCACAGTGATTGATTAAAGTTGCGTCATGGATACGTACTTGTATAGTCCAAAATTATAAGCTCTGCGTGTTATATCATCAAGCGGTGAAAGCAAAATCTCTGACCAGTTGTATATCAAACTCTGTTTCCATTGTTCCAAGTTCTGAAGAGCAAACGTGAGCTACAGTTGCACGTCGTTCAATTAAATCGTCATTGACCCTTATCTGGATCTCCTTCAATCAGGAAATGTCGTTTGCACATAGATTTCCTGTGTGACTCAGATTGCAGGTTGTGTGATTTTTAAACTTGTGCGATTATTAACTCTTTCCGTGCGCCATATGATTTTCGCTCAGAGGAGCTGACAGATTTTTATTCATTTTCGACATTTTGAAATTATGTGGGCGTCTCTGACCATGCCTGCATTTATTGTCCATCCCTAATTGCCCTCCAGGAGGTGGTGATGAGTTGTCTTCTTGAAACAGTGCTGAGCGTTTGGTGTAGGTACACCCACAGTGATGAAAATGAGGGAGTTCAGAAATTTGCTCCAGCGAAACTGAAGGAAAGGCGATGGTGAGTGATTGGAGGAGAACTTGCTGTTGGTACTGTTCCTAGGCTCTCACCCTTCCTAATGGATTTGATCGTGGGTTTGGAAGGTGCTATCTCAGTTGCTTATTGAATGTTTTGGTCGGGGTATTAATCGGTGTGTGGCTTTGTCATGGATGGTATCGAGCGTCCTGAGTGCTTTTGGAGCTGCATTCATCCAGACAAGTAGAGAGTATGTCATTAAATTCCTTGCTCTGCTGTTGTGGTTCTGTGCAAATGACTGCCATGCCAAGCCATTACGGAGGGATATTTAAAAAGTGCAGCGACGTTGCGGGCCTTGTGTTACAGGAAGTGTAGGCAAGGTGAGATGTCTTTCCTTAACGTCATATTGAACAGCATAAGTTTTTTTGTGAAAATCAGTGATGTTCTAGTGGCGCTATAAATGCAGTGTGTGAACAAAAACAACATTTATTAAATGACATGAAATAACCCGGCGTTTAGGGGAATACGTTCCTTAACGCACGTGTGGGTAAATTATTATGCGATTGTTGCATATCCGGACTGAATGTGGCTGATTTATTCTACACACATGTAAACCATGTCGGTAACTTTGCCTGCTGTATTTACATGCCACCAGTCTCGCTGAATTCGGATGACGTGATTTGCTGTGAGGTTGACCAAGCCCCCTTTTCCCACAAAGCGCCCTGAAGATCCTGGCGATAAAGGCACCACTTAGATCAGATGACAGAACTTTGGGTCCATCAGCTACTGTAAAACTGTCACGACTAAGATTAGCAAGCGTGGTTTCTGAAAGAGTGTTTGTGAGGAACATCCGGAAGAAGAAATGCAGCCTGCTAAACAAACCAGAGCATATTTATAGCCCTGCTGAAAAGGACGGCGTCCAGTGAAAATGATATATAAAAAATCTGCATCAATTTAGCAGACTTCACGAGACAAAATGGTGAGGATTTACTCATGTCCATTTATTCGTTAGATCACACGGCTCAAATTTGCCAAGCATGCTTTATATGCCTGGCAACCAATATAAGTGATGTGGAGATGCCGGCGTTGGACTGGGGTAAACAGAGTAAGAAGTCTCACGACACCAGGTTAAAGTCCAACATGTTTATTTGGTAGCAAAATCCATTAGCTTTCGGAGCGCTGTCCCTTCGTCAGGTGAGTCGGAGTTCTATTCACAAACAGGGCATATTAAGACACACACTCAGTTTACAAATAATGATTTGGTTGCGAGTCTTTACAGGTAATCAAGTTTTAAAGGTACAGAAATGTGAGTGGAGAGAGCGTTAAGCAAAGCTTAAAGAGATGTGTATTGTCTCCAGACAGGACAGTTAGTGAGATTTTGCAAGCCCAGGCAAGTCGTTAAGGGGGTTACAGATAGTGTGACATGAACCCAAGTTCCCGGTTGAGGCCGTTCTCATGTGTGCGGAACTTCGCTATCAGTCTCTGCACACAACAGTACAAAGTCGCTGAGAAGGGACTGATAGCCAAGTTCCGCATACATGAGGACGGCCTCAACCGGGACCTTGGGTTCATGTCACACTATCTGTAACCCCCATAACGTCTTGCCTGCGCTTGCAAAATCTAACTGACTGTCCTCCCTGGAGACAATACACATCTCTTTGACCTGTGCTTAACGCTCTCTCCACTCACATTGTCTGTACCTTTAAGACTTGATTACCTGTGAAGACTCGCATAACAATCATTATTTTGTAAATTGAGTTTGTGTCTTCATATGCCCTGTTTGTGAATAGAACTCCCAGTCACCTGACGAAGGGGCAGCGCTCCGAAAGCTAGTGGATTTTGCTTCCAAATGAGCCTGTTGGACTTTAACCTCGTGTTGTGAGACTTGTTGCAGCCAATATAAAGCAGTGATTTTGGTAAATGTTGTCGGACACCAGGTACTGTGCAGTTTAAGAGGACTAACTAAATTTGAACCCAACATCATTTAAAGGAATTGTCTGCACCAGGTTGGACGCGAGCTGAAGCAGCAAGTTTCCAATCCATTAAGGTTGTGCAAAATTCAGTTTGCTTTATTTGGTTTGTTTGTCCGTGACTAGCAGAGATGGCGCAGACAGCTTTCATGTTCACAATGCCTAGCAATATATCCTAACCTTGTTTGAACGAATGAAGTCGTCCTACAGATGGAACACTGTCGGCCATAAAGAAACAAGAGGGCTTTGCATAAATTGTAATGTAAGAGCCTCGAAGCCTTCCTCAAGTTCCGACTACGGAAATCCTCGGAATGAAGCCAGGAATTCTGAATCCGATGAACATCACGGGAGTATGAGGCATCCGGCCCAGTGAATCTGCCATGAATATCCCCTTCCTGTCAAGCAACCGTCATTCATAACCGAATGTGCGAGCGTACATCTAACCGAGAGTCGTGAATAAGAGATACTGTTCTGAATATCCCAGAGAGCCTGTTCAAGAACCCGTTACACTTGGTTCACTGCCAATAGTACCAAGACCCTGCCAGTCACCTCCAGACCAAAAACGTACTGGGAATTAAATTATGTAACCTCCTGAAATATATAGAATGATCGCCAATGACAAAACTGAGCCAATTCATTCAGGCTTTGCCATTTTTACAGAACGTAACCACAGCTATAAATTAAAGTCAACGTTAAAATAATGTTTAAATCCCAATATGAACCAAGAGAAGTTTTGATTCAAAGCACACAGACATTAACCAGAACTTTTCAGTCGCTAGAAGCCTATCTTTGCATCTTCGTGCGAGTGTCAGTATACACTTTATATATATATAAAGATAAATTTGTCATTGGAGATCAAACGGTATGTTCGTTAAACAACGTAAAATAACAACTTGGCTGGTAGTCTAATCTGAATTGTTACTCTAACCCCATTTGGGGCGTCAGCAGATCAGGAGCATCCCCGAAGTTATCGCCCTCTGTTGAGCTGCAAAGAAACGCTTTCCATCGGCACTTCTTCTGGGAACAAGTGAATAAACCACTTCTTCACAAGCAGTATAATTATCAAGAGATTGTAAGCACTTCCAGATAGTCTATGGCAATCACTGTCAGCCCGCATAGCATTTCAAAATTATCAGGCTAATTAGCATTGTAAATACTTCTCTGCCATGCAGCCTTTTCAATAATGATCATTCCAGATCGTCATTTAAATAATTATGAGCCCAGATAATATCTCCAAATAATTATCAGCCGGTAGCCTTTCTAAAAGACGATCAATAATGCTTTAGTTTTCCAGATATTGTAATGGAGTGGTGTTCTTTCTTAAAGAAACGTGCCTTTCCCCATTTCAGGAAGCAGAGGCAAGGTGGCTGCCTTAAACTGCTTACGCAAGACAGAGTCAGGCGTTATATTGTGACTTGTAGATATGTTAATTAAAAAGAACACATGGAATGAAATGCTATCGTTCGTTGGCAGAGGTATAGAATAAAAAAGTACGGCCACAATGTTGGAATTGTAAGAAACAATGATGAAACACAACTGCAGTATTGTGTGCAGTTCTGTTCACTATATCAAGGGAAGGACGTAATTGCTCTGCAGAGGGTGCAGAGGCGTTCTGCAAGAATGTTCTCAAGGCCAGACAAGTGGAGCTATAAGAAGAGATTGTTTAAGTTGGGGTTATTTTTCTTGGAACAAAGAAAGCTGAGGGCTGACTTGATAAATATGCACAGCATTATCAGGGGAAGAGATAGAGTATGCAGGATAAATTTGTTTTTCTTGGTGGAAAATTCTAGAACTAGGGGATTTAGATTCAAGATACATAGCAGCAGGTGCAGAGGCGAAACGACAAAGTACTTTTTATGCAAATGGTGGTGGGTGTCTGAAATTCGTGGGCCGAGGTTCTCTTGAAGGAAAAACCCGAAATTCTTCGAAAGTCGCCCGGATCAGCCCCTTAAGTGTTGTAAGCTGCAGGGCTATGGTACGCATGCAGGAAGGTTGGATTAGAAAGGGCACCTGGGTATCCTCGTGCCGGCATGGAGAAGATGGACTGGCTGTCCAAATTGTGTTCTAACTTGTAAGAGCGAATAAAGACACAAAGTCGACGTTAAGTATTTAAACACGATTTTTTTTATTTTGTAGCGACTTAGAAAACAGACAATATTTGCAAGCATAAACTTAATACTTAGTATCCGTTATTCAACTTAAGACTGATTTCCACTCGCATATGAAACTGAGCTGGTGTTTTGCTGCATGGATATCCACAGAACCATAGAACCATAGAAACCCTACGGTGCAGAAAGAGACCATCTGGCCCATCGTGTCCACACCGACCACAGTCTCACCCAGGCCCGAACCCCATCACCCTACATATCTACCCGCTAATCCCTCTAACCTACGCACTTCAGGACACTCAGGGGCAATATTAGCATGGCCAATCAACCTAACCCGCACATCTTTGGACTGAATCTGGATGTCAATCTTCTCTTCTTCTTGATGTTGTTTCCTGATGTGAGCTTTGAACACAAGCTATTTGTGTTTGCATTCGGATACCGCAAAAGTTCTTTGGCAAAGGTCAATGAATTCCGCTGTACCGGATAGCACCGTTCGATTAGGCCAGTCAAATAGAGCCAGTACAGAGAGTCGGGGCACTCATGGTCCCATTATGTTTAGGCCTTATTGCAAATAGCATACGTTACAATGGCCATGAAAAGGAAAATGGCTCGAAAAGTTTGTAACCAACTTATTTGGTTTCGGAACAAGCTGTGATGCCCAACACCTTGTGTCGATTGATAAGTTGAAGGCCAACTTGGCCACACGAAATCCTAGCACACTTAAAACAAAACTGAGGCGAAAAATCAGATTTGCTTGATTAAATATCGTTCAGCGTGTTAAAAGATGAGTCATTGCGTAACGTTCAACTCCAGACCGAATGGCCTCCTTCTGTGCTGTAACTCTGCTGTCGTTCTATGGTTCGAATAGCTTAACAAGCAACACACTCAAAACTCATCGCAAATTAAAAAAAAACAGATGGACAACATAAACTGAGAGACAATATATTATCGAAGAAATAACTTTTAAAAATGCATGCTATCGATGTCTTTTGGGACATCTGTCAACTACTCAAAGCAAAGCATCCCCTAAAACACCCGAGTTTTTCTCGGCTGTCTGAACAACTGGCCATGAAACAAAAATCTATTGATTTAAGTGTCGAACACTTCGACATGCTGAAAAGTATGATTTTGAGGTTCCTTTTTAAAACTTTCTTCTTTTTATCTACATTTCCGGACAAAGGCCTTCAACGTTTGTGCCCCACTAAACGAAACCTCATTGCAAATAGCAGTTATGGTTGCTATGTCCTTGTTTAAACTTCACCCTTTTTATTCTTGCTGATAATTCATTGTTAGTTAATAGTTGATGCTCGCCTTTTCACACAACAAAAATGGCACCATACATATGGTCCATAAATGCTTCTGATGTGCTCCAATGTGATCATAATTAATTTCATTACTTCTAGATTTTCACGAATTGTTTTTCTTCAATTTTAACAGAAAAATTGTGGAAATTATTCCTATTCTTTTGGAGCATTGCTACATTCTTGTTGCATCGTTCTTTTGCACAAGTTGCTGATAACACTGTAATCTGATATTTAGAAGCCAAAAATCTTTCATGATCAATCACACTAAATTCTAAGAATGCATTTTTAATAATTCATGACACAAAGTCCCATACTTAATTGATATTCAATTGTGTTGCCATATTTCAGAAAGTATTGGGAGCCAAGAAAGCATTTAAGATTTGAAATAATAATGATACAAATACAAAAATGCGGCAACAGTAAGAGAGTTACAGTGGACTCAACAGGAAGTAATGTTGTCTGTCTTTAATTATATTCAATGTTGCTTCTAATACATTTTTCAGTATCATCTATGTGAATCTGAGAAAAACCTTTTAGATCAAATGTTTATCAGTGAGCTACAACCATTTTCCCAAATCTGAAGTATAATATCCCAAGGACATATTAACTTCACCTCAAAAATATGCTTCGTCTAACTTTTCTTGTAAAAGGCGACTTCACAAAACTGTTGTTTTTTCAATGTGAATCCACAATTGTGCCTCGACAAGATCTGTATGGCGATTACTGCTAAAAAATGTGATTTGGAAGAGATACATCTGCGACAGGTAGTTTGGTGAGGACCAGCATGATGAATGTATAGAGCAAATATGACATGCCGCAATACCACATTTCAAAGTGATCTTTAAAATTAACTTTTGTTGGTCAAGGAGCGGACCAAACCACCATGGAGTCAAGACTCTGAGGAGCACAGTAACGTTAATATGAAGCTGAAGGTAATGGCCAGGCTTTATAAAAACTGTGCTCAGTGGAGCAATGAATTTCGTTTTTATTTAAAGTGGACAACGGACAGAGGTTATCATGAAGCTATAAATACATTTTCCTAACAAGCACCGATTGGAAATATGCAACAGTGCGGAATCAGGTTAAGGTTGCCTGATGATCTTCTCAGGAAAATCATCACAGCCATTTCAGGAAGTTGAACAGAAAGGCTTCATGAAGAGAACTTCAAAAATAATAATTCTGACTTGGCCGCTGGACCATCCAACGGGCGCAGTCCTGAACTGGCTCCAAAACCATTCACCGCGGAAAATATAATAAATCACTGGACGATTCAACATGGATGAACCTGAGCGAATCCCTGAAGCATCCTCCCTAGATGATCGTGTGCTAGCTCTTTGAGAAGACAATTTGGATGAACCTTAATCAATTAACAGGGACCAGCCTGATATATTGCCAGGATCATCTCCATGAATCACTTTGAACAGACCTCTGGTGATCCATTAGATATACCTCTCAATCTGATTGAAATATCTATCCTGAGAGGCGTGCAATGAAGTTGCCACAACGGGCATTAAAAGGCAAAACAAGGTATAATGGAACACAACACATACTCATGAGGGGAATTTGGTGCTGGAGACAACGTGATCGTCCTAGTTTTAGCATGTGATCGCAGGAAAGGTGACCCCCAAAAATGTTATGTCGACTTATGCCTGCAGATGGGGCAGGCTGCACAATTCGAATATCTCATAGATTCTGAAAGGCAAACCTTCATTGAACCAGTGTGGAATCGGGTCGTACAGTGGACTGAGTGCTTCGGACAGTCCAAAAGAAAAGCTCAGCCTTCTGGAGATTCTATACGCTCAAAGTATTTCTGGTTGGCAAGGCTTCCAGAGATGTCACTGCAGGAGGAACTTCCGATCAAAAAGTTGTTCCTGCTTGAAAATATTTCCACTGTTAAAATACTTCTCACAGACATAAGTCAGGGGACACCCTTCAGCAGTACTGATAGTGGTGGCATATTACATACTGAGGAGTATGTTTCGTTTCATTCGTAAATATCGATCTGTAAGTCATCTGAATGGCCTAAGTATGAACCTGAATGAAAATAAATAATGAATTTGCCATGTTTACATTCCACAATGAATCTGAAATGTACATGAATGCAAATATGAACTTTATGTTTCTGCTGCATAGATATCATTGATGAAAATTAGCTCTATCCAAACGACTTGAATGTTAATTGTGGTTTAAAAAGGAAAGAACACAAAATAAAAATGAATATATTATACAATTGGCAATGAAATGTTATTTTTGTTCACAAAATTGGGCATGGATTGGGCAAACTTTAGAACCCCCACTTCATTAACTGAGTGATGAAACTGCCTGCTCCATGACTGCATAGGTCAGCTGTCCATGCCAAGGAATGGACAAATTGATAGGCCATTTCATACAACTGAATTGTTCGAAGAATGGGTGTAACAGCCACGTTGCTCAACATAATCTCTACGTCACCTACCAGTGGTAAGGACGTGAAGGAATACAATTGAAATATATTTTTAAAAGAAGTGTTAAAATTATCAGGGGAGATACAAATTACTCCTAATAAAGGGCAGAAGGGGATAAGACTTCCTACAGTTTTCATAACCTCCTACAGCAAGAGAAGGTACGAGTTCTGTCTTAGTTGGTATTTTACGTCTTGTTCATATCAGAATACAGTAGGAAGAATTTCATAACGTTGGGAAGAGTGTAGAGAAAGCAATGACCGTGATTCCACAGATGGAACAGTGAGTTCTGAGGATATATTAGATAAGATGGGATTGATTTTCCTTATAGAACAGAGGGTTACCAGGATATAAGATGGATTAATTCAAAGTTTGAGGAGTTTGGACAGCTTAAAAAGGGAAAAAGTGTTCCCTTTTTCTGGAGGATCGTGAGTGAGAAAATACCAATTTAAGGTACTTTGTGGAAGAAGCAACAGAGACATGAAAGGAAAAAAAAAAACAGTGAGATAGCTAATTGTTAACGTCCGAAACACACTGCTTGTGAGTGTGACCGACACAGTTCTATGCGAATATTTAAAAAGACAATTAGGCTGCCTTCTGAACGTGAAAGATGTACCTTGATCTGTGGAGACGATAAAGATAGGAATTAATTAATCATTCGGACAATTGGGGTAAGCATCATTGAACGAATCGGTTCTTTCTGAGCTGTAAGAATTCTGTGATTCTGTTTATCACTCCAAGGCTCTGGGTATCATTCTGCCTCTCCACCTCCAGCCCCCCACTTTCCCCAAACTCTGTTCCACACAGCATCTCCTTCCCTCTTCTATCTCCAAATTGCCTCTCTCTCTCTACCTCTGAATACTCTCTGTCACTTTTTTGTTTAATTCTGCACCCCCACCCGCAGTTCCCACAGCCATTTTCTATCCAACTTTCCTTCCCTCCTCAAGATCACAGTCTTTCGCCCAGTTTCTATTGTCTCTCTATTTCTCTATTGATCCACTAACTCCGTCTATCTTGCACTCTCTGCAGTCCATCTATACCTCACTCCCCAGTACCTCGATCCCACCCTCCCGTTGCTGATTGCATTTGGATCGGTCAATGAGCAAAAAAGACTCAATAATTGGTAAAGAGTGGTGTCAACTGAATATGTGTGGGATGAGAGATCTCTCAATCAGAGTCTCATAGCTTTGGTTGCGCGATGTAGATATCGCTCACATGTTAGACACTCTGCACTGTTTTCATCAGATGTCACTCGAGGAGGGGACGTGCTGGCAAGTCAACTCTGGTGGCCGGAGATTCACTTGGAAAGACTGATTGGTTGAGGCCAATTTCGGCTGGTCTGGGCAAAGTTTGATGATTGCTAAATAAGCTGTAATTCAACGGCTGAATATCACTGAATGGATGACTTATATCTTCGACACCAGGTTGAAAAAATAGATTGGCAAACGACGTTTTCTTTCCTTCGAAGCGCTTTCTTAATTGTTCCAGAAGCATTCCAAAACCTTGCCAAGATGCAGGATTGGCAGATGAGGCAATATTACCAGAGGAAAATCCCCAATTGGCTGAACCGTCTAACTACATAAATTGAATTATTTATGGGATAAATCTCCCTGATCATCTGATGTTGCATGAGTCTTTGGAGGATGCTTACACAATGTTTCAGTTGACCGAGAGGGTACAATGAACTGAAACGGAGAGACTGGTGGAGAGAACTACGGAATAATTCTCCCTAATTGGCTGAGACGGTCATTCGGCCTTTCACATTACTGCATGAATAATCGGATCACTGAGTCAATGGATTAAACTGCACGAATGTTTGAGTGACCTGGCAGTCAATGGAAGTGATCGAGGTATTGCTGATGCAGTTTTCAGTCAACGTAGCTCCATATACTTGGCTATGCCAACTATCAGTCAGTAAGACGAACTGCCAGACTGATTGACACAGTTATCAGTGAGCATGCAGAAACGTATAATTGTTTGCAGTGGCTGTCAGTGATTAGAGGAAGATCCCTGATTAGCTGAATTAACTGTCAGCCAGCAGCTGGAACTCATGATTGTCTGCGTCAGCTATCAGTCTGACAGTGGAACTCTGCAACTGGATGAATCACTGAATGATTAACATAAGAGGATATTTCACTGCGTTCTTGACCTGCTGTCTGAATTGAGACTGAGTGATCCCATAAATACATGTGTTGGTGCAGCAATTCAAATTGAGCAGCAACAATCCAATTTGTTGCAGTGTATATTCAGAACTGTTGAGGTAAATCGGCCTTCTAATTTTGATATATAAGAAATTGAAAACACTGACAGACCACAGAAGTATGAAGGTGCCAGATATTGTGAAGAGTAAAATCAACGACTTCGTTCTACTCCCTATTTCCTGATCCCGGTGGCCCTTCCCCGCATTCTGACCCCTGAATCCCTTACGGACTTGACTGGTCACTAAAATGTGTCTGTCTGTCAAAGCATTCATCAGTAGAACAAAAGTGAAGGGGAGCAATGGAGTTAAAACTGCGTGAAATGAGGAAAATCCTAACCACCCGGAATCGGTAAAAAGTCTTAACTTTGCAACACAGAACCATGGTACATTATCGACTATCACTCTAGGTTCATGTGTAAAGTATCAGGCGATATTTTGTGAACAGGACAGAATGCCGGTTGTTGTTAAAACCACCGCTGCAGTTTTCACAGTGCAATATTTTTTTACCAGCTTCTGACAACAAATAGCCACAAATCGATCAAAAGAAAACGTGACGGTGAACCAAACAGAACAGTCTCGGCTAGCGTAAATTAGCACATTCCTAATGCTACACACAGGAGTAATACATAGGAAACTCACTGGGAAGTAATAGTAATTGATGTAGTTCAGTATGACCTGAGTAATAATGAACAGTAGATCCGCCAATGCCATGGCCAACAGGTAGCATGTGGTGCAGGTAGAGAGGTCACACCTTCCCCGGGACACGATCACAATTCCCAGCAAATTAGCTGTATCAGAGAAATCAGGAAATAAACGATAGGAAATCATTGATAAAATATTGTTTACATTTGAATCGGACATTAATGACAGGATTTCAGCAGTAGAAGCACAGATGCCGAACAATCATCACTGTTCAATTATTAAAAGTGCATCCAACCCAGGCCCTGCAATTTTATCAGCAATCCCACTGTCGTTCTTTTTGATTGAGTACCACTTCTCTGATGATGAGAATTTTCCTGAGTTCCGCCATTGCTTCCATGTCCTGATTTCCACTATGGTTTTACTTGCATCCTCTAGGGTGAGGACTGGTATGAAATACATGTTGAATTCCTCTGCTCTTTTCTTCTAATTTCCATTATTAATTCTCCAGCTTCACGTTCCATAGGACCAACGGTCACTTTGATATTCTATTAATAGCATGGAGGGTTATAGGTAGGCCTAAAATGTAGGGATATGTTCGGCACAACGTGTGGGGCCGACGGGCCTCTTTTGTGCTGTAGAACATAGAACATAGAACAGTACAGCACAGAACAGGCCCTTCGGCCCACGAAGTTGTGCCGAGCTTTTTCTGAAACCAAGATCAAGCTATCCCACTCCCTATCATCCTCGTGTGCTCCATGTGCCTATCCAATAACCGCTTAATGTTCCTAAAGTGTCTGACTCCACTATCACTGCTGGCAGTCCATTCCACACCCCAGCCACTCTCTGCGTAAATAACCTACCTCTGATATCCTTCCTATATCTCCCACCACGAACCCTATAGTTATGCCCCCTTGTAATAGCTCCATCCACCCGAGGAAATAGTCTTTGAACGTTCACTCGATCTATCCCCTTCATCATTTTATAAACCTCTATTAACTCTCCCCAGCCTCCTCCGCTCCAGAGAGAACAACCCTAGCTCCCTCAACCTTTCCTCATAAGACCTACCCTCCAAACCAGGCAGCATCCTGGTAAATCTTCTCTGCACTCTTTCCAGCGCTTCCACATCCTTCTTATAGTGAGGTGACCAGAACTGCACACAATATTCCAAATGTTGTCTCACCAAGGTCCTGTGCAGTTGCAGCATAACACCACGGCTCTTAAACTCCAACCCCCTGTTAATAAAAGCTAACACACTATAGGCCTTCTTCACAGCTCTATCCATTTGAGTGGCAACGTTTAGAGATCTGTGGATATGGACCTCAAGATCTCTCTGTTCCTCCACAGTCTTCAGAACCCTACCTTTGACCCACATTTAAATTCGTCCTACCAGTTTTCTATGTTTCTATAACTTCTTTACTCTCCTTAACTTAAATTCTTATGGAGACTTTTGCTACTTTTAAATTTCTGAATAGCATTATCTGCTCTTCTACATTTCCTCTCATTATTCATTTGAACTTATGTTTTCTGTTTCTCATTACCTTGTCCAATATTTTGAACTTCCACCGAACTTTATGAAGTAATTTATTTTTCTTTAAATTTGACACAATTTTTAACCTTTCTAAGTATTGATGTATGGTGTATCCATTCCTTGTGGTTTATCCTATTCGTTGGAATTCAACTACTCTATGTATCCTGATATCCTCTTAAATATTTGCCAATTATACATAATGATCCCATAACCTAATTCGCCAATTCAGTTCCACCAGCTCAGGTTTCCTGCCCTCATAACTGACCTTATAAAAGTTAAAAATATTTCTGCCCCATTCCTCTCTCCTTCAAACTGAATCGGTAATACAATTACATTGCCGTCGCTGCCACTAAGGAGCTGTTTCACTGTGATATCAACAGTCAAGCTCTTTGGCGCAAAGTACCAGATATATACGAGCCTACTTTCTGCTTGACTCCAGAATATGCATATTGACGAATCAATCCCTCCACACAAAATGAACAAACACCTCATCTAGTCTACCTTTGCTATCTGACTTTCCCAGTGTATATGCTGATTAAAAACTATGATTATCGCCGGGCCTTTCTGCCAAACTGGTATTATTTCATCACTTTTGATCCATTTTATTATTTGGTTAGCAATACGGGTTTGTATATGATGCTCACAACTAGCTTCTCATTTCGGTCAATATCGTTTCCTTATCCAGATTTCCAGACCTTAGAACATCCCTGTATATGCTGCTCATGCCACAATTAACTTGCAATGTGACTGTCATCCCCTCGCTTCTTATTCTTCCAAAATGCCCCGCATCCCTCACGATCCAATCTCAATCCATGTCCTTCTGCGGCCATGCCTCTGTAACGGCAATCAAGTTAAACCTTATTGTTCCTAAGTGCACTCGAAGTTGACCTGTATTGATTTGAATGCTCTGTTCACTCAGGTATAGAACATTTATTTTTATCATTTTATTACTTTTATGACCTCCAATCTCATCTCCTGATTTGCTGCTTTTGAATTTTATTTATCCCTTTCTGTCACGGTCTGTATGTACATTTCCAGCAATAATGCTTTTTATCCATGTTGTTGTAAAATGGTGCGTTGAATTAGAAAGTTGGTGTGCGAGCAAGTTAAACACGTTTCTGTCTACACGCTGGATTGGGATGTAAACGGTTACGAGTCCAGAATTGAGGAACACAGGAGAAGATTATAACAAAATACACGGACGCATCAACAATAATGAATTAACTTTTCCAAGGACATCACTGCCGTTAAGCGTCAGGTGATGCATCTTGATTGGAACGTTAACTAACCCAAATCTAGTATAAAAATAATCACCTTAATGTGGTGTTCAAGAGAACAGATTCACAACGCATTTATGACAGCAACATAAGTTAACCAGACCCATTAAACTCAAATTAATGGAGTTAATTTCTAGCCAATTGGAAGTAAAAGAAGGATCACTGAAATAAAGTGATTTTTCTGTGAGTTTTTGCTGCAGATTTCAACGATCATAGTTTCTACCTCGAGTTTAACACTTCCAACGGATGAAATGTTACTGTCGAGTACACGTCTTCATTTATACACATCTTTAAACCGACCTAATTGAACACATACACGCCGAGCAATGCATGCACTCCAAAAAATCGTGATCCAACGACATATGCAGACCCAGAGAAACAACAAAACCATCCCAGTATGTAGGCCATCCGCGTATTCAAACACTCCAAACGTTAGAGATCCTTCCAAACAGTACAGATCCAGCAATTACTACAAAGCCTATGGGTGGCACGGTGGTACAGTGGTTAGCATTGCAACTCAGAGTTCGAAGGACCCCTATTCGATCCCTCGCTTTGGTCATTATTTGTGCGGAGTTTGCACAGTTTTCCCATGTCGGCATGGGTTTCGTGCGGGTGCTACAGTTTCCTTCCACAGTCTGAAAGACGTGCTGGTAAGGTGCATTGGCCATGCTAGTTCCCTCCTCAGTGTGCACAAACAGGAGGTGGAGTGTGGCAACTCGGGGATGTTCACTATAAGTTCATTGCAATGTTAATGTAAGCCTTCTTGTGACACTGATATAAATTTTAAATTGTATCTCATTCAGAAGCTTCAATCAATAAGGTCCTTAAAACTGCAACAGACCCTCCACTGGAGGCAAACGAACTGAGATGCAAGTACAGACCATTGATCAGATGCAGACCTTCCAACTGACACCAATGCACTAACTGAAACAAACCCTCAAAACGAACCCTGCAATGGAAGCCTACACTAAAATGGATGCAGTCCGACGAGTGAAACGCCGTCTAAAATCAATGCACGTCAACATAAGACATCCCATGAAACAGATTAAGCCCTCCTCAGACGACCCTGGCATTTGTATGAACCCTGCCAGCAATGTGGACTATCGAACAGACAGACTCCTTTAAACTGACACCAAACTACCAACCGAAAGTAAACGCCCCAAATCATCTAGACGCGCCAACCAATACAGACTCTGCTGCAGAAGCATACAGTAAAACTGATACAGCCTACGAGTGAAACGCATTCTGAATTGAATCCAAAAAATAATTTAAGACGTCAGCCAACGCACTTCAGTCAACCGCCATTGTCCCAGACATTCATACGAATGAAGCGACACAGACTGACCTCCAGAATCGATTAGAGTAGTTCATGACTCCCGGTCAATGATGGTGTGTTCATCCCTGAAAATTATTTTTCCCAGTTCTTCCATTTAGTTCTGTGTTAGGAGCTGGAGAAGGCCATTTAGTCCCTTGATACCGTTCTGCAGTCAATAACATCAGGACTGATCTTCCACGTCAAATCCATTTTGCAGCGAAAGTATCATATCCAAACATTCCCAGTCTCTTGGTCCCTCTCGATGTCTGAGTTGAATCTACTCAATGACTCCACAACCCCAGCTCTCTTCAGTAGACAACTCCACAGGTTCACAACTCTCTATATAATGAAACATCTCCTTCTCTCAGTGCGACTATTTATACTCGGACGTGACCCAGTGGTCTGGACTCTGAAGTAAGTGAACAACAACACCTTAAAATCTATCCTACCAAATGCCCCAATAACCTTATACTTCTCAATGTGGTCACACCTCACTGTTCTAACATGCAGGATGATCGGGCCATTTTACTCAATGTCTCAACATAGGGCACATTTCATCATAGAAATCATAGAAACCCTACAGTGCAGAAGGAGGCCATTCGGCCCATCGAGTCTGCACCGACCACAATCCCACCCAGGCCCTACCCCCACATATTTTTACCCGCTAATCCCTCTAACCTACACATCCCAGGACTCTAAGGGGCAATTTTTAACCTGGCCAATCAACCTAACCCGCACATTTTGGACTGTGGGAGGAAAGCGGAGCACCCGAAGGAAACCCACGCAGACACGAGGAGAATGTGCAAACTCCACACAGACAGTGACCCGAGCCGGGAATCGAACCCTGGACCCTGGAGCTGTGAAGAAGCAGTGCTAACCACTGTGCTATCGTGCCGCCCCCTACCACTGTGCGACCGTGCCGCCCCCTTCCTCATTGGACACAAGTCACACCATTCCAACTGAGGATTTTCCTTTCGTTGCCAAAGCGATGTTCAGAATCGAAGCAGAGACTTGAGGGGACAGGTTGGGTGATGGCACTAAGGTGACTAACATAGCAGGCTCCTTGCCTCATTTCAAATTCCACATTGTCTTCCCAAAATCAGCATTTCAAAGAAGGCAAATACTCGTAAATTTCGCACCACGTTTCCATTGTTGTGACAGCAGTAATAGGAACAGCGGGTTGGGAGAGTTCGACTGGGTGCAGGTGGAGGCGCTGAGAAAAGGAGCTTACTGAAACTATACCTTTGATAGATGCCACTCTTGCCATTGACCGGGAAGTTGTCAGAAGCAGTTACACATCCGCCAGCGGTGACAGTGTATCTAAGTGAGATTCAATGAGCACTAACACCAAACACATCAAACTGTGGAGTGGAATAGATATTTAACAGTGAAAATGCATTATTTCCACACAATTCTTCATTCATCTTATACAGTCATTAAGGCAGTGAAGGAGTCTGTTCAGCCCACGGTGCCCATGCCAGTCCGCTGTTCAGAGTCCGAGACAGCCGCATTGCCCCGCTGAAATTAATGTTTTTAAAAGTTAATTTATTAGTCACAAGTAAGGCTTACATTAACACTGCAATGAAGTTAACGTGAAATTCCCCTCGTCGCCACACTCCGACGCCTGTTCGGGTCTATGCACCTAAACGGCACGTCTTTCAAACTCTGAGAGGAAACCTGAGCATCCGGAGAAAACCTACGCAGACACGGAGAGATGATGCAATCACCATACAGACAGTGACCCAAGCCGGGAATCGAACCTGCGTCCCTGACGCTGTGAGGCAGCAGTGCTAACCACTGTGTCACCTGCCGCCCACAAATCCTCCGTCGTTCAGCAACTTCATTTCCCACACGCACCTTTTCAAGTTCCTGTCCACATCTTTCGTCACCTCCACTTGCACAAGCCTTCATAGATAGCGATATCACGTCATTCGTCTCCCTCACACAGCACTTAGAATCCGACAATGCAGAAAGAGGCCATTCGGCCCATCGAGTCTGCGCCAACCACAATCCCACTCAGGCCCTATCCTACGTACTTATCCACTAATCCGGCTAACCTATACACCCGGGACACTAAGGGGCAATTTAGAATGGCCAATCCACATAACCAGCACATCTTTGGATTGTGGGAGGAAACCGGAACACCCAGAGGAAACGCACGCAGACACAGGGAGAATGTGCAACCTGCACACAGGCAGTGACCCGAGCCGGGATTCGAACCCAGGTCGCTGAACCTGCGAAGCAGCAGTTGTAACCACTGTGCAACCGTGCCGCCCAGTAATTTGCATCACTCGCCCTCAAGCTACATTGGGCAATTCATGAAATATGAAATGTGGACAAAAAATCCTTTAAAGCCACCAAACGCCAACAGTGACACTGGACTGTGTTGGCTAATGGCTTACCACATTTCAGAGTTGCTGTGATTGTTGCGGACAGTTACAAAATGGAACAGACAGAAATGAGACTCGTGAGAACAAGACAGACTAGAGGAAGGCAGATGCAGGAGACCCCTGTGGCCTTTATCCTCTCTAACAAATATCCCCTCTTCGATACTGTACTGGTGACGACTTCTCAGTGGACAGCAGCAGAAGCAAAGACCATTGCACCTTGGGTGGCTCTGCTGTCCTAGCGGAGAGGAAGAAGAATGACTGACCTGTAATGATAGCGGCTTCAAAAGGAAGGGGAATAAACACGCACGTCTGCTGCCACAATAGTGTCTCATGGACGAAGTATTGCCTCCCCGGTGAAGGGGTAAATGACATCAGAGACCGGCTGTACTGAATTCTACATGGGGGAGGGTAAACAGGCATTAATCGTGATACATATCGGTACCAATAACATAAGTCAAAATAGGCTGAGGTCCGACAAGCTGAGTGTAGGGATTAGATCGCAAATAAGATATAGGACCTCATAGATAGTAATCTTGGATTGCTACCAATGAAAGGTACGAGCGAGAGTAAAAATGATAGGATAGTCTAGATGAGGACGTCGCTCAACAAATGCTTCAGAAATGAGGGATTCACATTTCTGGGACATAGGCATTGTTTCTGAAGTTGTAAGGGCGGGCAGAGCATGACGCGTTGCATCTGGGTAAGACTAGGACCGAATTCCTCGGGACGCTGTTTGCGAATGCTGGTGGGAAGTGATTATTTTCGAATGGCACGGGGATGCGAACTTTGGAAAGCAATAGAACAGGGAGAAAAAGGGGATATAAACAAATGGGAAATGTAAGAAGCAAACGTGGAACGCAGGAAAAAGGGCGAAAAACAAATTGGGCCAGAATGCAAGATAAAGCTAAGGTTATTATTTGGTTATTTGATTTATTATTGTCACATGCATTAGGATAAGGTAAAAATATTGTTTCTTGCGCACTATACAGACAAAGCATGCCGTTCACAGAGAAGGAAACGAGAGAGTGCAGATGCACTGTTACAGTCAGAGCGAGGATGCAAAGGAAGATCAACTCAGTGCGAGGTGGATCCAATCAATAATCTGACGACAGCAGGAAGGACACTGTCCTTACGCCGGTTGGTACGTGACCTCAAACTTTTTCACGATGGAAGAAGGTGGAAGAGAGAATGTCCGGAGTGCGTTAGGTCATTAATTATTCTGGCTGCTTTGCTGAGGCAGCGGAAAGTGTAGACAGAGTGAATGGATGGGAGGCTAGTATGTGTGGTAGACTGGGCTACATTCACGAAATTGTGTCGTTCTTTGCGGTCGTGGGCAGCGCAGGAGCCATACCAAGCTCTGATACCATCAGAAATAATGCTTTTTATGGTGCATCTGTAAAAGTTGGTGAGAGTCGTAGCTGACATGCCAAACTTCCTTCGTCTTCTGAGAAAGTGGAGTCGTTGGTGGGATTTTGTAATTATAGTGTCGGCATGGGGGTGGGGGGGTGGGGAGGTGGGGAGGTGGCGCGGGGGGGGGGGGGGGGAGGGGGGATCGGGACAGTTTGTTGGTGATCTGGACACCAAGAAACTTGAGGATCTCGACGCTTGCTACTTCTTCCCCATTGATGGAGACACGGGAATGTTCTCATTTTCGCCTCCTGAAGTCGATGACAATCTCCTTTTTTTGCCATTGAAAGAGAGATTATTGTCGCCGCACCAGTTCACCAGATTTTCTATATCATTCCTGTACTCTGTCTCGTCATTGTTTGTGATCCGCCGCGTCTACGGTGGTGTCATCAGCAAACTTGAACATCGAATTGGAGGGGAATTTGGCCACACAGTCATCGGTTTATAATGAGTATAGTAGGGGGCTGAGAATACAGACTTGTGGGGCACTGCTGTTGAGCATGATAGTGGAGGAGGTCTTGTTGCCTCTCCTTACAAATCGTGGGTTTTGAGGATGTTTAGGATCCAGTTGCAGAGCAGCCCAGGCCAATCCACGGAGTTTGGAGATGCGTTTCGTAGGAATAATGGTGTTGAAGGCTGAGCTGTAGAAAATACGTAGGAGTGTGACAGAGGTGCTTTTATTATCTAGGTGTCCCAGGGTTCAGTGCAGGGCCAGGGAGATGCTGTCTGCTGTGGATCTGTTGCGGCATTAGGCAAACTGCAGTAGATCCAGGTAATCCAGGAGTCTGGAATTGGTCGTGCCATGGTTAGCGTTTCATAGAGGTCATAGAGGTTTACAACATGGAAACAGGCCCTTCGGCCCAACTTGTCCATGCCGCCCTTTTTTAAAATCCCTAAATTAATCCCAATTGCCCCCATTTGGCTCATATCCCTCGATACCCATCGCACCCATGTAACTATTTAAAAGCTAAAACTACTACCTCTGGCAGCGTGTTCCAGACACTCACTACCCTCTGTGTGAAACATATGCCCCTCTGGACACTTTTTAATCTCTCCCCTCTCACCTTAAACCTATGCCCTCTAATTTTAGACACCCCTACCTTTGCGAAAAGATATTGACGATCTACCTTGTTTCTGCCCCTCATTATTTTATAGACCTCTATAAGTTCAACCCTCAGCCTCCTACGCTCCAGTGAAAAAGTTCCCAGTCTATCCAACCTCTCCGTATAACTCAATCTATCAAGTCACGGTAGCATCCTCGTAAATCTTTTCTGCACTCTTTCGAGTTTAATAATATCATTTCTATAATAGGGTGACCAGAACTGTACACAGTATTCCAAGTGTGGCCACACCACTGTCTTGTACAGCGTCAACAAGACGTCCCAGCTCCTGTATTCAATGTTCTGACCGATGAAACCAAGCATGCCAAATGCCTTCTTCACCACTCTGCCCACCTGTGACTTCACTTTCAAGGAGTTACGAACATGTACCCCAAGATCAATTTGTTCTGTAACTCTCCCCGACGCCCTACCATTAACTGAGTAAGTCCTGCCTTGGTTCAATCCACCAAAATGCATTATCTCACATTTATCTAAATTAAACTCCATCTGCCATTCGTCAGCCCACTGGCACAATTGATCAAGATCCCGCTGCAATTGGAGATAACCTTCCTCACTGTCCACTATGCCACCAAGCTTGTTGTTACCTGCAAACTCACTAACAATGCCCCCTATATTCTCATCCGAATCATTAATATCAATGACAAATTACAGTGGGCCCAGCACTGATCCCTGAGGCACTCCACTGGTCACAGGCCTCCAAATTGAAAAACAAAACAGCTCTCTACAACCACCATCTGGCTTCTGTCTACAAATCGATTTTGTATCCATTTAGATAACTCACCCTAGATCCCGTGAGATTTAACTTTATGCAGCAACCTTTCATGCGGTGCCAAATCATTTGCTTCAACGTTTTTTGATCAATTGACAGTTTTGTTTCGGGTTTGATGGTTAATCTGGTGCGCATGGAATTCCAAAATACATTTAACACAATTCCTCACAACAGACCTTTTAGCAATGGTGTGACGGTCGGAAAAAAATGTCCATGAATTGGATACGAAATTTTTTCAATGTCAGGAAACAGTGGTTTCAGAAAATAATGGTTAAAGCTCATATTCAGACTGTAGAATGTTTATTCTGCTATTCCACAAGGGCAAGTTTTAGAATGCTCACTCTGACTGATGTATATTGTTTTCCGAAATCTTGATGTTCATGACGCAGTCCCAATCGATTGTTACCAACTGATTTTGAATCGGTATCTCCTGGGAAAAGTTGTGCAAGAAAACATCTGCATTTGGACTTTTATCATGAAGATTGAGAGGCGATGCAGTTTAGGCGGATTGACAAGGAAAAATAATACACAAAGCGTTGTCAGACTCTTGAACGTATAAAGGATCAGAGGGATATCGGTGTGCGTGTCCAATGATACCTTAGGGCAGCAGGACGGGTAAATATGTTGGCAAGGAAGATGTATGAACTATTTGTCTTTATTAGCCGAGGTTATGAATACAGGAGTGGAGAGCTGATGACGTAGATGCAGATTATTTCCATATGGCTCTAAACTAAAAGAGGGGATTGTGCAATAAGAGCTGGGTGTGCTGGGAAACCTGTTACTGAAGATAAGCATGGAGGTTTAGCAGGCAAATTCCATGTTGGTCTTCATAGCTTGACGATTCACGTACAGGAGCAGAGGTCCCTTGCTGATATCATACAGGCCCTGTTGGGGGTCACACCCGGATAATTGTGTGAAATTTGGTCTACTTGGCTGAGGAAGGATGTTCCTGCTACTAGGGGTGTGCAGAAATGGTTTACAACACTGATTCCTTGGATCAGCGATGATAATACTGAATGGTGGAGCAGGCTGGAATCCCTGAGTGTTCTACTACTTGTCCATTTGTTTTTGTTTCTATGTACCAACTCTATTAGACTACATCCAGAATACTGCGTGCAGTTCTGTTACCAACATAATAAGAAGCAGGTGATTGCATCACAAAGGATGCAGAGGGGATTCATGAGGATGTTCCCTCGGCTGCAGTGCTTCAGCTACGAAGAGAGACTCTTTAGGGTCGGGAGCAGAGGAGACTGAGTGATTACCTGATTCATGCGTAGAAAGTTATGAGATAGATAGGCAGAGTTGATGGGTAAAACCTTTCCACCTTGATGTGGAGATGCCGGCGTTGGACTGGGCGAGGGGAGCATAGATTTAAGGCAGGGGCAAGCAATGAAAGGGTGTTTGAGAGAAAACTTTTTTCACCCAGAGGTTGCTGGGAATCTAAATTCACTGTTTGAAAGTGTGATAGAAGTGGGAACCCTGACGACATTCAAGATGCATTCAGATGAGCTTTTGAAACACAATAGCATACAACGCGACGGAGCTATTGCTAGAAAGTTGGATACGAATAGATATGTACTCCATAGTCGGCCCAGAGACGATGGACAGAAAGACGACTTGTTTTGTTTCAATTCCGCTGTGACGAATTAGAATCCATCGAGTAAAAGATTGCCCTGCATGTTCTTTTTGGACTGCACCTGTAGTAACAACTCCGAACGTTGGAATCTCGGGTTAATTTGCTATTCCCACCATGTTCCTTTGACCGACCTTTCCGTGAGGACTCCTTCAGCTTTTCACGCTTTCAAGATTGTTGCAATCCTTCAATTGTGACCTGATGTGTATCCCTGATATTACGAATTCTGCCAGCAACGGCAGTGTGAACAGTTGATTTGACGCTAACCTCTGGAATCTCTGCCTGGAGGGTCTCTTGATCTGATGTCACATTCAGACTGAAATAGGGAACGATGAAATCCATGCCTTCGAAGTTTCATTGTGAGCAGCTTTGGAGTCATACAGATATGCAGTCATAGATTCATACAGCACAGAAACTGGCCCCTCATTCCATAATATTTGAACCGACAATCAAATAGTAATCTAAACTCATCCCATTTCGCTGATTTTGTATCCTAGAATACCGAAACTTGGCCATTTAAATGCCCATCCAGGAGTTTCCTAATTATTGTGAGAGAACCTGCGTCCAGCACCGTCTCAGGTGTATTTCTATATTTCCACCAGCCCATGAGTGAAAGTTTTTATTTTATTTCCCAAGTTCCCCTCTAAACCACTTACGCCTCACCGTAAACTGTGCTCAGAGGTCTTAAATATCTCTGCAATGGGTAAAACATTTTTACATCTTTGCGTCTCATAATTTTCTGTATCTATAATAGATGTTCCCTCATAGAACATAGAACATAACAGCGCAGTACAGGCCCTTCGGACCTCGATGTTGCGCCGACCAGTGGTACCAATCTAAAGCCCCTCTAATCTATACTATTCCAATATCATCGACATGTTTATCCAATAACCACTTGAACGCTCTCAACGTTGACGAGTCCACCACTGCTGCAGGCAGGGCATTCCACGCCCTTACTACTCTCTGAGTAAATAACCTACCTCTAACATCTGTCCTATATCTCTCACCCCTCAATTTAAAGCAATGTCCCCTCGTGCTTGCCAACACCATCCGAGGAAAAAGGCTCTCACTATCCACCCTATCCAGTCCTCTGATCATCTTGTATGCCTCTATTAAGTCACCTCTTAACCTTCTCCCTAACGAAAACAACCTCAAGCCCCTCAGCCTTTCCTCATACGATTTTCCCACCATACCAGGCAACATTCTGGTAAATCTCCTCTGCACTCTTTCCAACACTTCTACATCTTTCCTATAATACGGCGACCAGAACTGTACACAGTACTCCAAATGCGGCCGCACCAGAGTGTTTTACAGTTGCAGCATGACCTCCTGGCTCCGAAACTCAATCCCTCTGCCAATAAAAGCTAACACACCGTACGCCTTCTTAACAACCCTATCAACCTGGGTGCCAACTTTCAGGGATCTATGCACATGGACACCCAGATCCCTCTGTTCATCCACACTACCAAGTATCTTACCATTAGCCCAGTACTCTGTATTCCTGTTACCCTTCCAAAGTGAATCACGTCACACCTTTCCGCATTAAACTCCATTTGCAACCTCTCAGCCCAGCTCTGCAGCTTATCTATGTCCGTCTGTAACCTGCGACTTCCCTCCGCACTGTCTACAACTCCACCGACTTTAGTGTCATCCGCACATTTACTAATCCATCCTTCCACGCCCTCATCCAAGTCATTAATAAAAATGACAAACAGCAGTGGCCCCAAAACAGATCCTTGTGGTACACCACCAGTAACTGAACTCAATCTCCTCTGCTCGAGAGGAAACAGTAAGAAGTCTCACAACACCAGGTTAAAGTCCAACAGGTTTATTTGGTAGCAAATACCATAAGCTTTCGGAGCAATGCTCCTTCGTCAGATGGAGTGGTCTCTGTTCTCAAACAGGGCACAGACACAGAAATCAAATTACAGAATACTGATTAGAATGCAAATCTCTACAGCCAGCCAGGTCTTAAATGCACAGACAATGTGGGTGGAGGGAGCATTCAACACAGGTTAAAGAGATGTGTATTGTCTCCAGACAGTACAGCTTGTGAAATTGTGCAAGTACAGGAGTCAAGCTGTGGGGGTTACTGATAATGTGACATAAATCCAACATCCCGGTTTAGACCGTCCTCATGTGTGCGGAACTTGGCTATCAGTTTCTGGTCAGTGACTCTGCGCTGTCGTGTGTCGTGAAGGCCGCCTTGGAGAACGCTTACCTGAAGATCCAAGGCTGAATGCTCGTGACTGCTGAAGTGCTCCCCCACAGGAAGAGAACAGTCTTGCCTGGTGATTGTCGAGTGGTGTTCATTCATCCGTTGTCGTAGCGTCTGCATGGTTTCCCCAATGTACCATGCCTCGGGACATCCTTTCTTGCAGCGTATCAGGTAGACAACGTTGGCCGAGTTGCAAGAGTAGGTACCATGTACCTGGTAGATGGTGTTCTCACGTGAGATGATGGCATCCGTGTTGATGATCCGGCACGCCTTGCAGAGGTTGCTGTGGCAGGTTTGTGTGGTGTCGTGGTCACTGTTCTCCTGAAGGCTGGGTAGTTTGCTGCGGACAATGGTCTGTTTGAGGTTGCGTGGTTGTTTGAAGGCAAGAAGTGGGGGTGTGGGGATGGCCTTGGCGAGATGTTCGTCTTCATCAATGACATGTTGAAGGCTCCGGAGGAGATGCCGTAGCTTCTCCGCTCCGGGGAAGTACTGGACGACGAAGGGTACTCTGTCCAGCATGTCCCGTGTTTGTCTTCTGAGGAGGTCGGTGCGGTTTTTCGCTGTGGCACGTCGGAACTGTTGATCGATGAGTCGAGCGCCATATCCTGTTCTTATGAGGGCATCTTTCAGCGTCTGGAGGTGTCTGTTGCGCTCCTCCTCATCCGAGCAGATCCTGTGTATTCGGAGGGCTTGTCCGTAGGGGATTGCTTCTTTTACGTGTTTAGGGTGGAAGCTGGAGAAGTGGAGCATCATGAGGTTATCCGTGGGCTTGCGGTACAGTGAGGTGCTGAGGTGACCGTCCTTAATGGAGATGCGTGTGTCCAAGAATGCAACCGATTCCGGAGAGTAGTCCATGGTGAGTCTGATGGTGGGATGGAACTTGTTGATGTCATCATATAGTTGTTTCAGTGATTGCTCCCCATGACTCCAAAGGAAGAAAATGTCATCGATGTATCTAGTGTATAGCATCGGTTGAAGGTCCTGTGCGGTGAAGAAGTCTTGTTCGAACTTGTGCATGAAGATGTTGGCATATTGAGGTGCGAAGTTTGTCCCCATGGCTGTTCCGTGTGTCTGGATGAAGAACTGGTTGTTGAAGGTGAAGATATTGTGATCCAGGATGAAGCGGATGAGTTGTAAAATTGCATCTGGAAACTGGCAGTTGACGGCATTGAGTACTGAGGCCGTTGCAGCAATGCCATCATCGTGGGGGATGCTGGTGTAGAGTGCCGAGACATCCATTGTGACATCCACGAGAGGAAACAGAACAGCGTATCCAGACTCTACTTATATTCCAGGCACCATATTGTGAATCACTACTGCACCCTCTCCAGTGCAATCACGATTTTCCAACAGTGTGGCCAACCACAACTGCACACAATGCCCCAACTATGGCCAAACCAATGTTTTATAAAGTGTACCAAACCTCCCTGCTCCGGTATCCTATGCTCCAACTAATGAAAGCAAACATTCCACATGCCTTATTCACGTCCATATCTATCTGTGTTGCCACCTTCTCGGACCTATGGGCGTTTACACCAAGGTGCCTTTGTTCTCCAATAGATTCTTGGGAACCACCGTTCTTTGTACCTATCCAATCTTTATTAGGAATCCCGGAATGCATCACCTCATACATATCAGGCTTAAATTCAGTCTGGCATTGCCCTTCCAAATTTACCAGCTGACAATCAGTCTCTAGCTTCAGACCACCATCCTTACTATCAACAACACTACCGTTTACGTGTCATCTGCAAACACGTTAATTAGAACTGTTACGTTCACGACCAAGTCGTTAATGTATATAACAATCGTCAAGGGTCCCCGCACCGAACCCGTTGGTAAACCGCTGGTCACACGCTTCCAATCACAAAAGCAGCCCTCAAGCATTACCCTTTGCCTCCCATGAGCAAGCCAATTGTGAATACATTTTAACAACTTGCCATGGAACTAACATTCTGGACAAGCCTTCCATGCTATAGTTAAGAAAGCATAAAAAAACGCCTCAATTTCCTCAGGAGGCTAAGGAAATTCGGCTTGTCTACTATGACTCTCACCAGTTTTAATGGATGCACCAGAGAAAGCATTTTTTTTTCCAGATGTACCGGAGCTTAGTCTGGAAAGTGCTCTGACCAAGTCGGCAAGAAACTACAAAGGGTTGTGAATGTTTCCCAGTCCATCAGGCACTTCGACATGTAATTGGGGCAGCCACATTACTAGAAGTGCATGATAGGCCCACAAGAGTCAGCGGGAAATAGCGGCGCAAATATGTTGACAGTTCACTGAGATATGAAAGAGAAAAAAAATGTCTTAGTGTCATAGTGATAAGCATATAGAGGGGAGGATTTATTGAAATGTATCAAGGAGAGCTTTTTCTAACAACATGTGGAAGGCCCAACAAGGAATGGCGCAGTGCTGGATGTGCTTCCGGGAAACAAAGCAAACAGGCGCTCACTGAGGCAATAGGGGAGCATTTCAGCGATAGTGAAAACAACAAGGTATGTTTCAAATTTGTTCTGGACAAGGAGAAAGATGGCCTGCAAAAGACGGCTTTAGATTGGGGGAACGCCGATTTTCTTACAATGAAGCATGATCCAGCCAAGGTCGACTGGGGACTGCTGATGCGGATTAGTCCACAGCAGAGCAGTGGGTGGAGGGCAGTCAAAAGGATCCAGTGCGTGTTCAGGTACAACATGTGCCCTTTCGGGGAAAATGTACAGGAAAGATATATAAAATCTGTTGAATTGCTGTGACAGAAATGATTCCTCCCTCAATGTCAAAAAAACGAAGGGGATTGTCACCGACTTCAGGAAGCGTAAAGGAGAACATGTCCCTTTCTACATCAATGGGGACGTAGTAGAAAGCTTCAAGTTTTTAGGTGTCCAGGTCAACAACATCATGTCCTGGTTCCCCACATGCTGACTTTATAATTAAGAAAGCCCACCTCTACTTTCTCAGCAGATTAAGGACATTTGGCATGTCAGCTACGACTCTCACCAAACTTTACAGGAGCACCATAGAAAGCATTCCTTCTGGTTGCCGCACAGCCTGCTCTGCCCAAGGCCGCAATAAACTACAAAAGGTTGTGAATGTAGCCCAATCCATCACGCAAACCAGCCTCCCATCCATTCACTCTGTCTACAATTCCCGTTGCCCCGGCAAAGCAGCCAACACAATTAAGGACCTCACGCACCCCAGACATTCTCTCTTCTACTTTGTTCCTTCGGGAAAAAAAGATACAAAAGTCTGAGCTGAAGTGCCAACCGATTCAAGAACAGCTTCTTCCCTCCTGCCGTCAGACTTATGAATGGACCTGCTTTGCATTAAGTTGATTTGGCTCTTCACCCTTACACCCTTACACACTCTCTAGTTTCCTTCTCTATGAACGGTATGCTTTGTCTGTATAGCGCGCAAGAAATACTTTTCGCTGTCTGCTAATAGACGTGACAACAATACATCAAATCAAATCAAAACGAAGATGATCGTGATCAACTTCAGGAAGCGTAGTGGAGGACATGTCCCTGTCTACATCAAACGGGGCGAAGTGGAAATGGTCGAGAGCTTCCGGCTTCGAGGTGCCCAGGTCACCAACAACGTGTCCTTGTCCCTCCATGCGGATGCTATCGTCAAGAACGCCCACCAACACCTTCACTTTCTCAGGAGGCAAAGGAAAATTGGCATGTCCACTACGACTCTCACCAATATTTACAGATGCACGATAGAAAGCATTCCTTCTGATTGTATCACAGCTTGCTTTAACTCCTGCTCTGTCCAAGATCGCAAAAAATATCAAACTGTCGTGAACGTAGCCCAGCTCATCACGGAAACCAGCCTCGCATCAATCAACTGTGTCTACACTTGCCACTGCCTCGGAAAAGAAACTTTCAACATAATAGAGGACCCCACGCAATCCGGGAACATTCTCTTCCGCCTTTTTTTTCCGTTGGCAAAAGATGCAGAAGCCTGAGGACCCGTACCAACGACTCAAGAACAGCATTTTTTCTGCTGTCATCAGACGTTTGAATAGGTCTACCTCGTGTTCAGTTCATCCTTCTCTACATCGTAGCTATGACTGTAACACTAAATTCTGCACTTTCTCCTGTCCCACTCTATGTACGGTATGCTTTGTCTGTATAGTGTACAAGAAATAATACAAGTCACTGTATAACAACACGTGACAATAATAAATCGAATTAAATCAAAATGTAGGAGCAGCAAGTTCATGGAAGCTTGGATATCTCGGAAAGCTCAATACTGGGTGAGGAAGAAGAGAAAGAATATTAGTAAGTCCAGGGGGAGCAATCCAACGGTGGTCCGAAGGGAATTTAGGAAGTGCAATCGGGGACTTAGGAAAGTAATTAGAGGAGTAGAAAGAGACATGGAAACGGACCTGTAAACATGTTTATTGCGAACTCTAAGATAATTTATAATTTCATTGGAGGAAGAAGGTGAACCAGGAAAAGAATAGGACACATTGGGAAACAAGGGGGCAATCTGTGTGTGAAGCCACAGCATATTGGAAGGGTGTTAAATGAATGCTTCTCTCCAATCCTCTTTCTGGAAATGGAGAACATAGGTATGGGATGAAGGAAAAGGGACTGTGAAGAACTTGCACTGAGTAACATAGGAAATGTAAAGTAAAGTTTATTTAATCGTCACCTATAAGGTGACGATTAACACTGCAATTAAGCAACTGTGAAATTCCCCTGGTCATCACGGTCCAGCGCCGGTTCGGGTCACAGGCCTTTGGGAGGATGGAGGGGGTTGTGGGGTGTTGTGAGTGGGGGGGGGGGGGGGGGCTGGAGGATGTGTGTGTTGGGGGGTTGCGGGGGGGAAGCAAATCACAGGGTCTCTGACATTTTTAAAAATTCCTCTCTGGCAACGGGGAAAGTGCCAGAGGACTGATGGATGGCTATTATCTCAGCAGTTTCGGTGGGAAAATGTGAGAGCGTAATATATTAAAACCGTACAATCACTACAGTGAAGAAGGTGATATATCTCGCTGCGCCGGCACTGGCCTTTAGACGCATATCCCCATCCTATTCCCGATACTCCACGCACTCATCATGGCGAATCCGCCGAACCTACGGATCCGTGGATTCAAAGGAACAATTTAACATGCCCAATACACCTAACCTACTCAGCATCGGACTGTGAGATATATTGGAAAGGTCTTCAAGTGAGGAATTGTGGGTAGAGCTTAGGAAATAAACAGTTGGCAGTCACATTTATGGGCATATATTATCGGCCCCCAAACAGTCAGCGGGCAATGGAGGAGCAGGTATGTAGATAATCCTGTAAGGTATTTAAAAATAGTCATGAGATAATTATATTAAGGTATTTCAACTTCCCCATCTTCAATTGGGCGAATCATATTGTAAAGAGTCTCGAGGGAGCGGTTTTCATGACAGCGTTTATGTCGAATGCGGACGGTCTAACAAGGGACGGAGCGGTGCTGAAACTATTCCGAGGAACAAAGCTGGACAGGTGCTCGGATGGCAATAGCGGAACATGCTAGTGAGAGTGACCACAATGTAGTACGATTTAAGCTTGCTATGGAAACCGAAAAAGATGGTCCGCAAGAAAAAAACAACCGTCTTGGATTGGAGGAAGGAAATTCTTATTAAAATAAGACAAGCCATCTGGCCAAAGTAGACTTGAAATATATTCATGTGAGAAAATCTGGAGCAGAGATGAGGGGGCGGGCATGGGTTGGGGGAAGGGTATGGTGGTGCATGCAGAACAGAATGGACGAGGGACTGGACCAACGTGTTCCCTTTCGGGTGTGTTATACGAGCAAAAGGATCAGAGATCCCTCAATTATTTTTGACTAATCGGGACTGCATAAGAAAACAAAAAGTGACTTTATTAGGTACAAAGTGAACGAGTCAGCGTAGGCCTTATTGGATTATGGGAAGTAGAGGGTGGAACTGAAGACAGCAATTAAGAGTTCAAGGTGGGGACAACAAACGGGTAAGATTAGGGAGAAGCTCAATATATTCAACAATTATATTATTGGGAAGAGGACAAACAGGGAAAGGGGGATCAAGGGTGCAAATTGGGGATCAAGGGTGCAATTTGTGCATGGAGTTGGAGGAGATGAGTGTCGCGTTCAATGAGCCAATTACAACTGTCTTCCTTTGAGTGAAAAAAAAATGTAGGTACAGAATTCGGAGAGACGAACCATAAGGTTCTTCAACAATTTGACCTGGAGAGTACGGAGGTATTGTTTGGTTTTGCAAGCTTAAAAGTGGTCAAATGCCCAGCTCTATATGAGTTGCATCCCAAACTGCTAAGAGACATAATAGAGGACATTAAAGCAGGTAAACGCAAATGTTCAATTTCTGTGTGGCCTCACGCGAGGTGCAAGAGTATCGAGGACAGCTAATAGGGTTCCACCTTTCAATAATGTTGGCGAATATAAACCAGGGATGTAAGTGAATCGCTGATCCATGGTAGTGAAAATATTGCATCAAATTCTGAAGGAGATAATTAATCTACACTTAGACAAATAATGGGTAAACAGGAATAGTCAGCATGGCTTTGTCAAAGGGCCGTAATGCCGAGGCAATTCGACTGATTATTTTTTGAGAAGGCGCATGAGTGTGTGGATGAGGGTAGCACACTTTATTTACTTTCTGTGGATGTTATCACAGGCTTCGGCAAAGTCCAACATGGGAGACTGATGATGATGTTAAAAGCCCGGGAGATCGAAAGTAATTGAATTCCAGAAATGGCTGAGTGGTGGGAGACAGAAGGTGGTGGTAAGACACTCTTTGTTATCGAAAGAAACACCTGGTAAGACGCTGTTTGTGTGCGTGGAAGCCACTGTCTCGTGCCGTACCAGTGGTCTGAGTGATCGGTTCCTTATTGTTCACGATATAAATGAACAATTTAGATGAGATTGTGGGCAGAGAGCTGGAACGGGGATGGTTACTGGGTTTGTGGATGCACGAAGATTGGCTGCGTGGTTAATAGTGAGGAACAATGTCTTAGCTTGCAGAAAAATGTAGACGGATGAGTGAAGTGGGCAGATCAATGGCAGCGAAAAGTTCGAAGTGATGCACTTTGGAAGGAGTAACAAGACAAGGGAGTAGACAATGAATGATAGGGCACCAGGGCGTTGAGAAACACAGCTGGATCTTGGGCTGCTTGTCCCCAGATCCCCGAAGGTGGCAGGATAAGTTAATACTGTTCTTAAGAAGGCATGCAGGACACATGTTTATCAGTTGTGGCATAGATTTTAAGAGCAGGCAGGTTATGCTGGAGTTTACAATACATTAGTTAGGCCACAGCTCGAGGGTTGTCTCGTTACATGCACCACATGATTGCACTTCAGAGGTGCCGATGAAATACAGCAGAATGTTTCCTGGGTGATTGGATGAGGCAGCGTAAATAGCATCGAGCAGTTTTCTTTCGAGCAGAGAAAACTGAGCATGGACCTGATTTAGGTGTCTAGGATTATGAGGGGTATGTACAGGGTGGATAGGATGCAGGTGTTAGCTGAAGAGTTAATAACAAGGGGACATCGACTGAAGGAGAGGGACAAGTGGTTTAGAGTCGATTTTATGTTTTTGCTTTCGCCCACAGATTGGTGGGAGTCCGAAGTGCATTGCCTGGGAGGGTAGTCGAGATGGAAAAACACGCAACGTTAAGAAAGTATTTGGATGAGACAAGTGCTGAAAAGTGGCAGGACTGCAGATTCGAGCGGACAATGTGCTCCTTCTAAACTATATGACTATAATAATCAATTGTTTTTTTCTTCTCCCGAGATAATTCCTGCAGTGCAGTCGGAGGCCATTTGGCCCATTGAATTTGCACCGACCCAGCCCGTAACCCGACACATTTATCCAGCTATTCCCCCTAACTACATATCTTTGGACACTAAAGAGCAATTTTGCATGGCCAGTCCAACTGGCTTGCAAATCTTTGAGCTCTGAGAAGAAACGGGAGCACCCGGAGGAAACCATTGGAGACAGGGATAGAACATGCAAGCTCCACAATGATAGTCATTCTCAGCCAGTACCGAACCCGGGTTCCTGGTGCTATGAGGCAGCGGTGCTAACCATTATGTCAGCACGCCTCCCATAAATATTCATGACTTTATGATTCTGAGTTCTCAGTTGCAGTTTCTGACCTGCTCTTGAACCATGTGTTTAAGGGACTGTTTCCTTTGCTTCGAGACAGAGGTAAAACTCAGAATGCTGTAACTTGGCAAGTCAACAGTGGTAAAGTCAAAGGAATATCGTTCGTACTGCTCATCGTGTAGATGTTCATTACCTAGCAATTGTTTGATGCAAATGTTACCTTTCTAAATCTTACCTCATGTTTGGTATTCAATTATTTTGCACATATTTGCCCAATATTATAAATATGTCTGTCGTCGAAGGGTATGTTGGTGAAAGCAAGTTAAACAGCGCATTAAAGCCAATTGTTTTTTGGCAAGTAGATCTCCTTTCATAGCACTGTCGACCACATCTTCTATCATTTTGATGACGACTGTGAGTGGAGGGCCGGTGATAAGTGGTCAGAGTGGATTTGTCTTGAACACGGCATCCCTGGGCAAGTTCTTCTGTCGCCGGCAAAACTAACTATTTGGTAAGAGGCAAATCCAATTCCCGAGCTACTCCCAAATTTCTATAACATATGAGAGTTATTCCCCCAGATTCGATCCAGGGTCCAGTGATAGATAGGATCCTCTGCAAGGATCTTCGCCTGAGTGGAACAGCAGTGAATACTCGCTTCCACAACCTGCGTATTGGCTGCTGGCGATCGTATGCGCATTCTTTCTCATTTGTCAGCTTTGAGAACACCTAAAAATGATTCCCACCTGCACGTCCCTGTGTCAGGTTGTCTAACAGTCACGATGCTCTTAATCATAGAGTCACACTTGCTATATGTCCCGTCCCCGGTTGTCTGCCCATTTTTCCTGGTCGTACAGAACGTTGTCACGCTTTATTAATCTTTACGTTTTCAACTTAATGTCAGGCTCTCAATCCCCCTCAAATTGTTGGAATCTCCGACTTTCAGAGGTAGCCCCAGTATCAGTCAGAACTCAGCAAACACGGGTAATATCAACTAATCAATGGCCACCCCGGTGTCGGTGATATGCATAGATTACACTTAACCAGAGTCGTCGGCGGTTAATGCACGTGAGATTCATACCATACGCGAAGATCACGTGAGCTTAATACCATTCGGACTCCCTTGTTCATTAGAAATATTAGCAAAGTGATGGAGATGACCTGAACAACCCTAACAAGCAACCCTGAGCCAGCAACAATCTGTTCACTCTCGCTTCGTTTGGATTCCGCCAGATCACGTGGATCTTCATTTCATTACGATCTGACAACCAATGTGGGGTGAAAGTGAATCTGCTCGGCATGGATTCAGCTTTTCACTGAGTGCGGCTCAGTAACAATACTAACAGAACAGGGGCCAATAGGAATCAGCCGGAAATCTCGCCACTGGTTCCAGTCGCACCTAATGATTGTTGGAGGCCAATCATCTCTTCGCAATTACATCGCTGTAGCTCCTATTTTTTGTAGTCCCTGAACTCTCAATGTTGCGCTTAAAGTTTTGAGCATGTATGTTTTTTTTAAAGTAATTGGATCATATCCTGAGGTAAAAGACGAGGAATTACAGTCCGCTCAGCCTGACCTCCGTCGTTGGGAAGATTTTAACATCCATTATTAGGTTGAGATTTCTGAATAATTGGAAGTGTGTGGTAAAATAGGGCGAAGTAAGCATGGTTTCATCAAGGGGAGGTCATGATTGATAAATCTTGTTCGAATATTTTGAGAAGGTAACGAGTTTGGACAGGAACTTCAAGTACTTCAGCATGACCCCTGTTTCTGTGGCGATACATCCTGGGTTTGTGCGATCGCCTCGGTAATAAGTGGTATTTGCGAGTCTCGTCTTTGCAGAGCTCACTGCAGTGGTCAACCACAAAAATATAAAACTGGCTGGCACAGTGAACAATGAAATGACAGATCTATTTCGGTTGTCCATCTCCCTGTCTGTCTGATGCCCTTTTGTCCCTAAAATCCCCTTTGGGCTCTGCTACTCACTAAAATGCGCCGCACAGTGAAAAGGATGAGCAAATCAATTAATGTAAACGGGAGCCAAACAAGCTAGATGCAATGAAACCAGATGTATCTTATACCTGGAGTGGAGGGGAAAAAAGCTGGACTTAACTGACAGTGCCAGTGCACTTTGTTAATTATTTTCTGAGTTTGAAGTAAAAATACGAGAGGGATGTTCCTTAAACAGACCAGCACCGATGCGACTGTTACAAGAATTGCCGCAGTGCTTTTGGTCTAATACTTTGTTTTCAACTTTTGGCAGCAGATTACTACAAATCGATCAAACGTGAAGGAAGGTGGTGAACCAAACACAGATATCGAGGGTGACAGCGGTCATATATATATATATATATAATGATCCTGCACACGGGAGTTTGGTATAAGAATGGAAGTGGAAAATGGTTACTGAATATATAATACAGCAATATATATTGCCATGGCCACAAGGTAGACAGTGGTACATTTGGAAAGGCCGCAGTTTCCTCGGGAAAGGTTCACAGTTGTCACCAAGTTCCCGGCAATATTGAGCACCAGAATCTAAGGCTATTTTTCTAAAAGCGACATCCTCTCCAAGTCTCGGACCCATTTGCTGAAAGATGAAGCGCTTGAGTAATCTCAAGTTGTGACAATAGCTGTTGTCTGTACAATTTTCAGAATTGTTGAAGTCATCTTCCATAATTTTTCCAATGATTGAGAAAAAAAAATCTGATCTGGCAGCAGTTGACCGAAAGGGCGTTTACGCTACTTTCTGTGCACAGCAGAGAAAGGTACATTTGTCCACGTTGATCAGTCAACGTCAGTGTTGAAGCTATACTGACAAAGCTTGGCTCGCAACGCGAGTTGAGGTACAGATCTTCAGTATTACAGGTAGGATGTTAATAAAATACATGGTATTTGCTTGATCCAACGCCTTCGTCCGTGTTTTTTTCCCCATTAATCACGTAGAGCAATTGGAAATAGTTTTAGTTTGACATCTATGACTCTGGCAATCCCAGAGCAGGTCAATATCTATCAGCCACATGGCACTTCCATACCCCGATACTTACAAATGATTCAGCTTTATATTTGTACTCATGAGCTGGGTCTCCCAATCATTACAGATGGCTTTGTTTTTGGATCTTCCTACTTTTGTTACTTGTGTATTTATCAACCACGACGAGGGGCGGAGTTTTATTTTCCCGCCTGCCACGGGAAACGCAGCGGATTAGACAGGACCATGGCCCGTTGACCTCGCTCGGGATTGTCCATTCTTGGGGCGAGCGTGGCAGGAAAACCACGTCCTAGCTGTGCAAGACTGCAGAACATTGATCGATCTTTTGGTTGTAAGACTGCTTTTCACTCTCTATAATTATGTGTCATGTGATGGTGCTTTTTATTGTGTGGGTGTTCCGATGCTGTAGCTTCCTCAAGCTGACACTGCTATGAAAGATATAATTGCTGCACTTGTTTCCAATAATCCGCACCTCTCCCCCATGGGGAATCGCGGGGGAGATTATCCAGCCTCCCAGCCGAGTGTGTCCCGCGGACGGTATTTGGGACGCTGTTTGATAGCGGTAGGCTTCGCGAGTACAGCCGTTATCAATGGAGATTCTCATTGGTGTCATCCCACGCCAGCGAGAAACCGGCGGGCTTGGGTCCACTTCTGGCGATGACAGATAATTAAGGTGGCGTGGACTTTGGAGAATTCCGCAGCACGTCACGTTCTCCAGTTCAAGGGCGCGATTCCCCCCAAAAGAATACTTCGTGCCCATCGGGCGGGAAAACGGGAGATTTTCCCACACGATTTTTTTAGACCAAGCTTACTTAACGATTCCACGGCACTCTGTGCACAACAGTGTGTCTCAGGGGGATTCACGACAGTAAACTGAGGGCGGGGCCTAATCCCGCCCAGAGGCCGGTAGCAGAGTACTGAGCGGGCCACAGGCCATGTGTCAATTTGTCCCTGGGGAGATCGGGTCATACGCACTGTTCGCCCGAATCACCGGCCTCCCGATGTTTATGCAGCAACCCCCCACCTCAACACCGCCAGCTTCCCAATGCCCTCCAGCCCGATCGCTGGCTTCCCAACGGGCCCCACACACCAACACGCCCGCCCTCCACATCGCGGCTGCCCCGTTCGCCCTCCTCCCTCCCAATCCCAGGGATCACATTGCAGTGTGTGCAGGGGGTGGGGGGGGGGGGGCGGGGGTTCCGGGGGTCCCCCCCCCGCCCCCCACACCCCACAGCCACCTCCGATCGGCCCGTCCACACTAGGCCCTGCCTCTCTGGTCCAGCAACCTTTCCAGTGCCCAGTGACGAGAGGGAAGTGCCACGGTGTCCGACGGACATTACCAAGCTGGTACCGCCCTCAGGTCATAGGTCCTCCGAGTGGGTAGGCTCACTGGCCTCTGTGACCAGGCTGATGACGCCTGGGTCCCATTGATGGGGACCAGCTTTAATCCCCACTGGTGGGAAAATCTTCCAGCGGTGAAGTGGAACGGGGAATGGTGAGACACTTGCGAACCAATAGAATACTGTCCCGGCTTCGCTAATTATACGGAAATGTGAATTACCGTATGGTAATCAGCCTCGTGCTGATTTCCGTTTCGCAGTTGATTACATCGAAAAATGTACCTGGTAGACTCGCCATCGGCCGGACGCCGTGATTTCTCCCCGCTACTGTGCTACTCGAGCATGGCAGTGGGCCGGGAGAATCATTGGGCTATAATGAGCACGTTAAATGGCCGAGACTGTGGCATAGTGCTTGGCACTGGTAACTCACAGCACCAGGGTCCCAGGTTTTATTCCGGTCTTGTGTGACTGTCTGTCGTAGAGTTTGCATGTTCTCCCCGTGTCTGCTTAGAATTCTTCCTTCCACAGGCCAAAATATGCATGTTAGGTGGATTGGCCGTGCAAAATTAGTTTCCAAATCTGAGTAGGTTAATTAGCAATGGCAAATGTGCAGCGTTATTGGTATAGCGTGGGAGGTAGACGTGGATAATATGCTCTTTCAGAGAGTCGGTGCAAATTTGAAAGGCTGAATGGCCTCCTTTTGCACGGTCGTGATTCTCTTCAATTAAATAACGATTTCACGACGTTCATTAATTATTAAAAATAACAAGGCAGAAATATTTTAAGTATTAGATCACAGTAAATATCTATAATTAACAGTAATGGAAAATAAGAGAAAGCTTATCTTTAACAATTGAACAGATGTCTGACCACCCTCCGGTGATCAAGCCGTGAAGCGCAAGCTTGAAAATTTGACAAAATATTAACCAAGGTGGCTTCTCGAAACCTTTATTTCAGACTTAAAGATGTTCAAATCACATCTTACCTGATAGCTGGAAATAGCCACCAGGTTCATAATTTCTCAACAATGACATAAGAGTTTTAAAAACCTTTGGTTTTAGGTAATTATGGATGTTGTCTTAAACTTAGCACAATGGCTGATCTTAAGCTACATCTCTTATCTTGAGCTTAACTATTGAAAAATAATTGGTAAACATAACTGTCTGACATTTCTAAAATGGTTCTCTTTAATAAAGGCCTGTTCATTTATTCAGTCAAAATCTAGAAATTCATGTTATCTTTGTGGCCTGTCTGAAAAAGCAGCATTTGATAATTCTCATGACTTTAACAACCAATACTTAAACCAAATATCGTGTTGATGATTGTAAACGTTTTAAATTTTTGTGTTGCAGTTTATATTGCCAGCTACACTAATACATCTATTGAGTGATTGCTTATTTGTCAATTCTCTCACGTTTAAATCTTGCTATTTAACTGCTCTTGCTCCTCTGCAATAATGCCGCAACGTTTTCAGATCTTGAAATGACTTTGTTTGCCAATATTAGCACAGAATGCTTCATACGGTGGTAAGTTTATAATGCTAAATAATATTCTGATTCAGACAACAAAGTGAAAGTCACGATAAAACTATTGATTCTGAAACTTTAGTTTTGTCATGCCTGGTGCTGCTGCTCGCGTTCCGTCTTTCAATCTTCGTTCAACCAGGGCTCATCTCTTAGCTCAATGGTAACACCTGAGTGAGTGGTATGGCAAACAGTGAGGTTACAGACTGACGCCGAATACAAGTGAGCAGTTTCAGATTGCACAAAATGCACCATTTTGAGTTGCCTGAAGTTTTCTACAATTATCCCTTTTGTGCATGGTGATTGTACCACTCGACACGCTACAAGGCAAACTCATTGCTCAAACAGGACTGTTTCTTCACAAGGACTGTGCAGGGCTAATTCATAAAAATGTTCACAGTTAGATCTGCAAGATGGATATCTACGAAGACTGGTTTAATTGTTTCATCCCCCCATTCCCCCACCCCACATCCCCCCTCTCGCTGATTCCTCAAGCAGCAGTCGCAGGTCAGTCGAGCAGATTTGTCTGCTTGGACTCTTTCAGATCAGTCAGTATGTTCCCAGATCGCCTTTGATCAAATACATTCGGAGGACGCTGTCTGCCGTCTTTGAAGTTGTGTTCAGTCTGAAGAATTATTGATTAAATTGCTCATGTGGGGCGGGAGTGCGAGATGATAATCTGCAGGACGTCCTTTCCCGTGTTTGACTTGATGCTAGTGACTTCATGGATTTTCTGTTTCTCTCTCCGCAGATATCCAGCGTCTGCAGTACTTTGCTTTTATTTTCTGTTCCCCACGTTAATTATATAGAATGAGTTAGAACCGGATGAAAAATGTGCTGATATATCAGTGCATAGAACATTCCTGATGCAAACATTACAGGTTATATGGAATATATTATGGAATATGATATATTTTAAACTCTTTTGCTGGTCACAATTAAATCAATTGTCTTTTTTTACGGAATGAATTCATCTCCATCACGCTCCACATTCTATTCTGTAAATTGCTTAATTTATTTTTTAAAAATGGAACGCAGTGGAACTATCTTCCGAGAACTTGCACTTCTCACACAATAATGGGGTTATTTATATCTGTACGTTCACTACTGGCGCAAGCATACTCCAGATCGCAGTCGACATGTTTCCGGTCGTTTTGCCTTCAGCTTCCAATATCATCAGCAGAAATGGCTGAAAGGAATTAGGGAATTACCCGTCGTGAAATGCCTTCAAGAACGTACTCGACCGACATTCCTCTCAAGCTACATTGCAAGTTTTTAATGATTTTCCGAAAACTCGATAATATGTTGGTCTATAATGGTCCACTTTGGGCTCTGCATACCTCTCATCCGATCAAAGCCAAAATAGAACTTCGCAAAGCACGCTGACAACGCGTTACTGACCAGCTGGCGAAGTCTATTACCTGCACTCCAGTCTAACACATCCCAACCAATAAGGCATACACACACTTCAACAAGGCCATCATTAAAACTGCCAACGCACGCAGTCCACGTGGGTTTCGTGCAACGTACAGTCCTTGCCTCGACAATGAAAACCAATAATTCCTCAAAGCATTTGAAGAATGTGGCGATTCAGATATTGCCGATTACCTCACTGAAACACATAGGAATACAGGCCACACTCGCCCTCACGAGCGATCTGGCGTGTACTCAGTCAAACCGTGAAGATTGCTAACTGACCCACCAGCTAACTGTTCAGCAGCAAACTGCAATGTCCAACTGAAACTGTCTCTCGCCGATTGCCGAGGTTAGGCACTTTGTTAAAATTCATAGAGCTCTCACTAGAGCGAGCCATTAAAGCAATGTTTGTATGGACGGAGATCCCTCAAGAGGGAAACGTTCTCAACACCTGGCCAAACAGCCGAACGCACAAACACAGATGAGGTCCTTCCAGCAATCAGCAAACTGAAACTTAGCTAAGCTTCTGGTTCCGACCAAATCCACACATTTTTTTAGGGTCCGAACACCTGAGGTTGTTGACGGCATTGTTTATTTTCCCAAAGAAACACCTATTTGGTGTCTATATCGGGGCCAAAGCTAGCACATGGAAGAGGAGACGAAAAGTCCCGCCTCAATAATCAATACTGTCCCCCTACCTCTACCTCCTGTGCATAAATGAACTGATGTGGAGATGCCGGCGTTGGACTGGGGTAAACATAGTAAGAAGTTTAGCAACATCAGGTTAAAGTCCAACAGGTTTATTTGGTAGCAAAAGCCACACAAGCTTTCGGAGCTGCAAGCCCCTTCTTCAGGTGAGTGGGAATTCCCACTCACCGGAAGAAGGGGCTTGCAGCTCCGAAAGCTTGTGTGGATTTTGCTACCAAATAAACCTGTTGGACTTTAACCTGGTGCTGTTAAACTTCTTACCATAAATGAACTGCCAGTAATTTACAGACACAAGGTCATCTCCGCAGATGACATAGGTTATGCTTAATAAGCGACAGATTTCAAGAACATTAACAATGCTTTTAATGACGATCTTAGTAAATTCTCTGAGTACTGTCAAACTGGTGCCTCAAATCAATTTCTGCCAAACCGTATCACGTGTCCATCACATTGAGAGTACAAGAGTTCAGTAAGAACCTGAAAATTACCGAAAAGGCTGCCGCCCAAAAACCACTATACAGCCAGTTATCTTGATGTCGCTTTTGGAGAGCGCACTCATCTACATGCCACACGTCCAGAATGTCTTAGCAAAACTGGAGACTCGCAACAATCTAAGCAGAAAAGGCGCTTGAACCCCTTGCGAGCCAACACCAGAACTTCCAATGACTTCACTTTTGGCTCTCGTATTTTCAGTCGCTGAGTACTGTGCTTCTGCCTGGAACATCTCTTCGCACGACAAACAAGGAGATGTGCAGTTGCCTGAGATGGTGAGGTAAAGCTCAGGTGCAATTCCGTCATCAAAAGTAACTTGGCTACCTGTGCTCTGCAACATTGCACCCCCAGGAAACCGTCGCAAAGCCAGCATAGCATGATTGCTGGAAAGAGTGCAGAAAACTCCCGATCTGCCGCTGGTCGAAGACATCACCCACCCACCCAGTAAACGCCTCATTGCAAGGCAGCCAATCTCGACTGACCTGCCTGAGACAGGCAGCCCTGCTGCGTCCCTGCAGGAAGAGCAATGGCACAACGGCAACAACAACGCCCAGAAAGAGCACCTAGTTGATGAACCCTCTTTGGAAATCCAAGGCTTCGGCCTTCCATTCAGCAAATGGGAGGGTGGCTTCATACTGGCTTCAAACTCTGCAAACCATGATGCGTTTAATCGACAATTGCCCCGACCTGTGCTTCAGTTTTGGCGGATGAGGATTTCCTTCTTTTATCCACTTTGGTGTCAGTTTGCACAAGTAGCGAAATAATTCCAAATTTCCTGTCTAACTATTCATCAATGCATACGATAGCAATAGTGCTCAAGAACGGACGTGCATGTTTCTTGCACTGTTTTAAATGGATAAATAATCAATTCATCCTTGAATCACCCCACCTATAAAATAAATCAAAATCGTGCGGAATATGCAAAACCTTGCCGCTTGCTTTGCTTCAGCAGAGCTCATCAATGTGTCCATTCCTGACAGTGCGCTTGCTCCAGTAGGTGCGTGATAAAAGTTTTGTCGAAAGACGTTACATGCAGTTACTGAGAAACAAATCAGAAACTCCACACCAAAAGACAATTTTTCAGATAATTTCAGTAAATTCTAAACAAGTTGTACACTGCCTGGAGGACGAAAGACCATCAAGAAAAAGGTTTCACGAGTTAAAATAGACCTTGACAGCATGAATGAAGTTGTACTATATTTTCAATGAACCAAGGAATGCTCTTCAATTGAATGAAGAAAAAAAGTTTTTGAATGCTGTCCATACACAGCCTGGTTGTCTCAGGATTAGATCATGTAAGCGGTAGGACAGAGGATTGAAGCAGGGACTGTCTAGGACCATTACCTTCCTTCAACATGTCTGCATAGATGGGGGCAGAACCTGGACGAGCGGGTTATACTTTTCATTTGTAAATATCGTTCTAACTACTTGTTACTAAATTCTCCAAATACTATTTCAACTGTTCCCCGGGCGACATATAATTATATTTAGAGGTGAGCTCAGTTGTTAAATGACTGTGACTCGTGCTACTTGTGAAACAACAACTCACTGGAGGATGCATATCTGAATAGATATAAGTTCCCATCCATTATTGTAATTCAGATCTCGGCCAGCCAGAGTCTTTCAGATCCAACAAAACTCATCTATTATCAAAGAAAATGGTTAAACCAGCTATTCTGCTAATAAAAGAGATTTATTACCCAATTCTCCCTTGCATCGGTATCCCTGGTGAGCCATTTTAACCTTTTTTGTTGTTATTTGGTGTTAACCATCTCTCTGTTTCTTTTGCATGCTCGATGATGACAATTGTGATCCTGTCCAAAGGGAATTGCGGGCTATCCAAATGCATCTCTGTCTACCTAATGGCCATGGCAAGCGCAGATCTACTGAGCACGTTCATCGATGTATTGCGGTGTCATATATTCAGTCACCACTTTCCACTTCCTTTCCTATCCCAAACTCCCGTGTGCAGTATCATTCTATATATGGCCACTGTCACCCTCGATCTGTCTGTTGGGTTCGCCATTTCCTTCATACTTGATCGATTTGTAGTAATCAGCTGTCAGAAGTTTAAAACAAAGTATTGTACAAAAAAGACTGCGGCAATCATTGTAACAATTGTGTCAGTGCTGGTCTGTTGAAAGAAAGTCCCTCTCTTATTTTTTACTTCAAACTCAGAACATAATTAACAATGTGCGCTGGGGCTGTCAGTTAAGTTCAGCTTTTAATTCTTCGCCTTGAGGTATAGCGTACATCTGATTTCATAACATTTGGCTTGTCTGGCTCCATCTTACTTTAATTCACTTGCTAAACGTTTTCACTGTGCATATTTTAATGAGCAGCAGAGCGCGGAAGACATTCCAGGGTCAGTGGAGTGAGGATCAGACTGACACGGAGATGGAGAACCGAAATAAATCCATAATATTATTGTTCACTATATCAGCCAGTTATTTATTGTTGTGGCTGACAACTGCTGTGAGCTCTGTCGCGACCAGACTGGCAAATACCACTTATTACCGAGGCGATCGCACAAACCCTGCATATATCGCCACAGAAACACGGGCCATTGTGAAACACTTGAGCTCCTGTCCAAACACATGTATTTATGTAGTGACCCAGAGGAAATTCAGAGATGAGCTGGAGAACGTGGTGAAATCACCATGGAGACTAATGCGGAGATAGGTGTGAAAATGAGGGTCAAAATGAATCGAGTGCAAAATTAATTTGTTCAAAGCTGCATCACCTTCTGTTTTCTTCGCCGACTCTCATTCTTTTTTTGGCAATGGGACAAACCGGAGAGATTGGCTGTAAAGAAAGATTTGTTCTTCAAGTTGTCATTATTGATGTTCATTTTGCTGAATGTGCAGAATTTTCATCTCAGCGGTCCGCCCGAAATGCACTCCTACGAACATGTCCTGTCCATTCCTCATCCTGAAACGGTTTCTGGGCAGTTTTTGTTTAACATGGTGTTTGCTATCGCTGGGCGCTGGGAAGGGGAATGTAACATAGCGGGGAAGCTGTGTTGGGCTGAAACCTAAAACAGCCGCTTTATGTGGACAGCTCAGCGAAACTGCAATCGATGCGAAAGTCTTTGCTGCAATTTTACCGCATTTTGAATATAAGTACAGGTCGCAATATTGCTGTTCAGCAGTGGGGTCTGATGGGCGGATAACAGGGGAATTGCTCTTATATTGTAGATAACGAGGTGGTACGCGCCAGTACAAATTCATTACTCTCTTCAATTTCCACTCGCTGCTGATGTAAACCAGAATTATTGCGTTGGTCGATATTGACAGTGCTACTGGAAGCTTGATGTCATTATTATGTGCACAGATGTCGCTGTCGGGCAAAATTTTTCATTGACAAATGGAGCCCTTGCACAGGGTCTGCGTTTGAAAAGAGAAATGAATCGAACCTCGGCCCATCGATGTGAGGTTTCAACTCAAAGGCCCCAGCGACTGTGCTAAAATGGCGATCGTACAATGAGTGGTGTGTGGCACTCAGTAAAACAGTGCAATCTCCTCTGGCAACTGAGTAAAAACCATGATTAATATTGTTATTGCATTTCAGTCTCAGTCAGTTTCCCAATTTAATGGTAAAATAAATGTTTAGCAAAGAAGTTGAGTTATTAAAATTTATATCATAATATAACTCTATTTCTCAGCTCTCACGTTCCACCAACAACAATTCAAATAGTCTCAATGTGTGTTCATGTCAGCAACATTATAAAACACAATGGGTGCACATTAGTGAGAACGATAATTTTGATTATATCGTGTTTTCTCTATTAGTCCTTAAGTGGTTCCACGCAACTTGAAAGGCAAGTCATTTCCCAGTTAGTTCAGCAGGAAACCACTTACCAGATAGACATACGGCTTAGATTCGAATTCAGTTGCGCCTGTTTACGAAATACTCGAATAACCCAGTCAATGGCAAACAATTTTACAAAAGAGAACGATGGTGCAAGCTTTTGAGGTTTTCTTTTCCCTCCAATTCATTGCAATCACCATTCCAGCCTTTGCCTCAGTGCTGGCTCTCAGACGGAGCAAATCACCCTGTTTCACGCCCGAGCCTTCTCCTCGACCCTGCATATTCTTCCTGTTCAGGGTTTCTCCTTTTTTTCTATTCTATTGACAGTAGAAGAATGAAAGGCGATCCGTTTGACGTCTCTATGCTGCCAAATTGAATTCACTTTCAGCGTTAAAGAATCGGGAAATCTGCGGATATGGATTCGTTCTGTAAATTGTGCTCTCATATTGTGTGAGCTTTTCAGATTGAAAAATAAAGGAAAACAGATTTTATCATTATTAAATACTTTTATGTGTGTGTATATATTTATGTGTTTGCTTATTTACTCTTTACTCTCGGATGAGAATATATTCACGATGATTTCTCAGGATATGGTCCACATTGGCCTTTATCAATCGAGGGATTGAGTTTAGTAGTCCGCGGATAATGATGCAGCTATTTAAGACCCTCGTCAGACCCCACTTGGAGTGCTGTGCTCAGTTCTGGTCGCCTCATTGCAGGAAGGATGGGGAAAATATTGAAAGGGTGCAGAGGAGACTTACAAGGATGTTGCCTGATTTGAGTGGCATGCCTTCGGAGGATAGGCTGAGGGAGCTCGGTCTTTTCTCCTTGTAGAGACGTAGGATGAGAGGAGACCTAATAGAGGTATATAAGATGTTGAGAGGATAGATCGGGTGGACCCTCAGAGGCTTTTTTCCCACGTGGAAAAGGCTGCTACGAGAGGACACAGGTTTATGGTGCTGGGGGGTAGGTACAAGGGAAATGTTCGGGGGAAGTGTTTCACACAGAGGGTGGTGGGCGAGCGGAATCGGCTACCGTCAGTGGTGGTGGAGGCAAACTCAATAGTTTTTTTAAGAAACTCCTGGATGAGTACATGGGTCTTAATAGGATGGAGGGTTATAGGTCGACCTAAAAGGTAGGGATATGTTCGACACAACTTGTGGGACCGAAGGGCCTGTTTTGTGCTGTAGCTTTTCTCTGTTTCTATGTTTCTATTACTTGAGAAAAACATAAATACACAAAAGCCTGAGCGCAATGTTGATAGTTTCAAAGAAGCATAAAATCATGCAATCCCTGCAATACAGAAGCAGACCATTAGGCGCAATAAGGCTGCACCGACAACAGTCTCACCAAGTCCCTTTACCCGTAACCCGGCATATTTACCTTTCTAATCCCATTGTCACTAAGGGGCAATGGAGCGTGACCAATCAACAAACCCAAATATATTTGTGCTGTGTGAGGAATCCGGAGAACCCAGAGGAAATCCATGCAGTCACTGCAAGAGGGTGCAAACTCCACAAAGACCTGAGGCTAAAATTGAACAGGGTCCCTAGCGCTGTGAAGAAAAAGGTGAAATTCGAAAGGAGGTGAATTAGGGTAGAATTAATCTCAAATCAAACGAAACAATGCTGGAAAAACTCAGTAGCATTGGGCGTTTTGAAGTTTCAATTTGCAGAACTATGTAGTAAAACATATTTTGGCATTTTGAATAATAGACCTGAAATATTAATCCCCCCCTTCCTCTCTACACACATGCTGGCGGACCTGCTGAATGTTTTCAGCACCCTCTTTTATTACTTCAGATGCCCAGCGTGAGCAGTATCTCACTTTTTTTAACAATAAAACAATCCCTCTGCAGGATTCTATGTTCTAAAAGAAATGGGACTCAGAAGACGAAAAAGGTTCAGAGAATCACTGAATATCACTCAATCCAAGCAATTATATCTCTGCTCCACACTACAGTTCAGGGAAAACTATCATTATCAGCAATAAGGAACAAACCCGACATACATTTTATTTGAATTACACCCGCATGTGTTTTCATAGACAAAATCGCACCAAATGGATAAATTCAGCTCCGAGCTTGGGGCTTCTGATTTGAGAAGTCCAAAAGGTAACATACGACTACGGCCGGAATCAAACGCAGGTCAACTCCTTGGAAAGCAACTATGCGCACCACTACATCACTTTCCCTGAACGAAAAGGGATTATGAAGCAAATATATCCCCACGAAATTAACAAGACTGTATTTGAATGAAATAACGCTGATGCTGAGCCGCAGAATACGATATTGGTCCCTATCTTACATCCAAAATCCTCGTGCACGCAAATCGCACATCGCGCATGCATTTCGGGACGATAAGGAAGCCGTTAGGAAATAATTATCGGGAAACTATGAATTGGGCTATGAAAGCGGAAGCCAGTCATCAGAAAAATTCGAAATTAACCCCGGTACAGATTGACAAGCCGTAACCTAGAATTCGAGGAACGTGCTTTGCGTGTGGAAAGTAATGGCATTTTGCGACGGAGTGCTGAAATAAACCCATAGAAAATGAGCTGATTACAATTGCCAATGCCACAATCAGATGACAGTAGCTGAGTTGCAGAAGGTGTTCGGGCAAAAGTGACAATTAGCAACTATCGAGACTGTGGATCGAGATCCCTGGTTGTATGTGGAAGCGGTGTGCGGTTTTTCACAGACTAAGTAATGCCGAAACTTCAGCTCGTACAAAGTCTCACAAAGTCTCTCTCCCAGTTCAAGGCAAATCTTTATTTGACCAACGATCGCTGGGAGAATGAGCATTATGCTGTTCAATGCATTACTGATGAACATTGACCATTCCAAAACTAGCCTGAGTTTATAACACTCACGTCAAAACAATCATATATTTCTCCAATTTGCTTTGCTCGCCGATCTGGTAGTTATGCAGCAGTCATTATTAGAACAAAGCAATCACTGTTAACAATTATGATTTATCTCAGCCAATTGCATTCTACCTCCTAACATCATGGGATTGCATTGGTCAACTAAATCCGATGCGCCTACCCCTTTTCGCTAAGCAACCCCAAACGCTGAGCTACATAGGTTAAAGTTATTGTTCCCACTCAATCTTACTTGTGTCAATGGCTGAACCAGGCAGCTAACATTCTTACGTTTGAGAAGAACAGTCATATCAGGACAGCTTGAACGGTCCTATTCATAAAGTGGCTTTGGGAACCACACTGTTTGTACCTTTTGCTAATAAAACAATGCACATTCTGTGGTTTCATTGTTCCAAAGAATGTGATTTGTCTGCTAAGTCTTCATCCCTTGATGCCTTGCAACAGTCTGCCTTTTGTCAAAATGTACAATTACTTTAAAAATACATTTTAAAGTCCAAAGCACATGTCTAAATAGGAAATATGTGTTCAATCTCATGCATCTTTAAATATCTTACCGTATTCATACTGTTTTCGTGTAAACAATTCCCCTGTTGGACTGTGAGTCTTGTATGAGGTCATTTCACTCAGTGTTGGTTGTTCTGTTAGTGTCTTAAATCCCTGATCATTTGGAATTTATCTAACCTACTATGCATTTCCCCAACAATTCTGATTTGAAAAAGCAAAAAAGTAGCATGCTACAATGGCCGCGAATCGAACCCACGTCAACTGCTTTAAAAACAGCTAAAGGCACAACTACACCACTACCGCTGAACGAAAAGGATTTATGCATCAAAAATATCCCAACGAAATTAACAAGGCTGAGCCGCAGAATACAATATAAGTCTCGAACTTCCATCCCACGTCCCCGCACTCGCAATTCCCACACCGCACATGCGCGTTGGGATCAGAAGGAAGCCCCGATGCCCGGGCATGCGCGGTAAAAGCGCTCTGCACTCAAACCTCCAGTTCAGTTTTTAGCGCTGTCAGGATTAAACAGCCGAGCTGAAGTATCTCGATACAAATTAGTGTTGTTGTTTTACCCTTCCTTTGCATTTTGCATTCCTGCGAATATCCCAATGAGTGCAAGAGAAAAAGCTTCCAGATATCGCTTTTTCAAACGAGACCAAAGTCATGTCGGACCAAACGACGTCAATTGTGCAATTAAAAGATGGATGCTATAAGATTTCAATTCAACCCATTGAATTTCATTCTGATAATTCTTCACCTTTAATTCTGAGCGACAGACATAATTTGCACTTTGGAGAAGCAAGGAATAATCAATAATAGTCAGCATAGCTTTTCTGGGGGACATTATATCTAACAAATCTGATTTAATTTTTCGAGGAGGTGAACATGTTTGTAGATGAGGGCAGTGCAGGTGCTATAGTCTACATGGGCAGGGTTCCACACAGGAAAATCATTAGGAAGGTAGGAGCCCATTCGATCCAGAGGGACTTTGCGAAATGGATCAAAATTGGCTTCGTGGCAGGAAGCAAACATTAATGGTCAAAGATTCTTCTTGTGAATAGAAAACTGCTCAGTGCTGTACCCTTGCTGTTTGTAGTGTACATTAACGTTCAAGATGTATATGTGGGGGTATGATGTGTTACTTTGCAGATGACACGTAAATTGGCGATGTGCCAAATAGCGAGAAGGAATGCCTTAGATTACCGAATGGTATAGATGGGCTGATCTGATGGCCAGAAGAGTGGCAAGTGGAATTGAAACCCGAAAAGTGAGGCGAGACATTTCTGGAGCAATAACAAGGCAGTGGAATACACAATAAATTGTAGGATGCCAGAAATTACACAGGACAATATGAACCTTTGTGTCCATGTCCACAGCCCCCTAAGGCAGCAGGACAACTTGATAATGTGGGTTCAGAAGGCATATGGGATACTTGCCTTTATTAGTCGAGGCATAGGATTTAGGAGCAGGGAGGTTATAACGGAGCTGTACAAATTACTTATCAGTCCACAGCTAGAGTACTGTGTTCAGTTCTGGCCGCCACACTATAGGAAGGATGTGATTGCACTTGAACGAATGCAGAGGAGATTTTCCAGGATGTCGCCTGGGCTGGAGCGTTTCAGCGACGATGGCAGGGTGGAAAGGCTGGAATTGCTTTAATTTACAGCAGTAAAGAATGAGTGGGGCCACATTTAGGTGTATAACATTACGAATGATATAGGTACGGTAGATAGGAAGAAACCTTTCCTCTTACTAGATGGTCAATGATCAGGCGGAGAGATTTAAGGTAAGGAGCAGAAGATTTAGAGGGAATTTGAGGAAAAACGTTTTCACCCAGAGGGTGGTGAGAATCTGGAACTCGCTGTCTGAAAGGGTGGCAGAGGTGAAAACACTCACAAAATTTAAAAAGAATTTTAGATGACTACCTCAAATGTCACAACATACGTGACTATGGACCAAATGTGGAAATGGGATTAGAAATCATTGGTTTGGTGGTCTGCACAGACATGATGGGGTGAAGGGCCCCTTTCAAGAATTTATGACTGTATGAGATATCAATCCTGATTCCACTCTGAGATCGCTTTTTCCAAAATTAACATCAGATTGGATTACAACTCATGACAGGGCACAGATCTGACATTACTACCACAAATAAGCAAAGACTATATGGAGAAGATTCTGCTCTCCCAGCAAGTAAATAACGGTTGAAAAGTGTACCAGAGATTGAATGGTGTTACGTTCAATCGAAACATTCGTAAGGAATTCCACTCTGATCTGAAAATAATTCGCAGGAGAAGGCGGGAGAATGGCACATAGTCAATTACTTGTTTTGAGAGCTTGTGCAGACACGTGGAGTTAAATGGGCTCCTTCAGCGTGGTAAAATATCAGTGAATTTAATTGGCACTCTCCGTCCCGTATTTTCACACCCTCGCAACGACTGTTAGGCAGTTGCCGCTTTAATTGACAGCAGTCAAATATAACTGCACTGCTGAAATTCTCGGTATGACACAGCTTTAAGGGTCATGGCCCCTGCCCCTTCCCTCGAATGAGCTGAATGACGTTTTAATTCTTGCCTCGGAATGACTTTGCCACAATTGACCAACATTACAATTGCTCAGTGAGCTGCAAAGACGAAAATAAATTTGTGTCACCGTCTACCAAATATAATTTGGAGAAGCTAAAGTTCTGAGTAAAAGGCTACCTTATTGGTCGCCTTTGGAATAGTCTTCATGCTGTTCCAGGACACTCCAAAACAGTCGAAGCTCCGTGAATGGATGAAATGTTTGTCAGTTAGAGAGCGCAAAGCTCAAAATCTCAAACGGTCAAAATCGGTCACACTTAAGACACATTCCATTGGTTGAATACGAAGTCTATCACAGATAAGCCGATATGGTTTTTCGAAATGGTCCGCGAAATTGCAGCGATTTTTCGGTCAGATAGAATGGCTGAAAGACCTCTTCGTGAGCCGGCGGAGCTCGTTGATTCACGAGGACACGGTCAAGCACTGCGCAGTGAACCGTGATTGGATACGACGGCTGTCTTTCACCATGCCAGATGGTTGAGGTGGCTGGGAGCCATTTGGTACAGTTCAGAGATTGGCTTATCTGACTGCCATTCACCCACCAAACTCCCTGTTATTGGCTAAGAAATGCTGCTATTCCCCTGGCTGAGTATTCCGATTGGCTGAAAGGACTGACAATCATATTTTGCAGCTCCCTGACAGCCTGAAGAGGCTGCAAGTCACCAGGAGCCGGTCCCCTTAACCTACACATCTTTTGGACAGGAAGGGACAATTTAGTATGGCCAATCCACCTAACCTGTAGTCCGCACCTCTTGCCCGCTGTTTCCCTGGTCGTTCTCGTTTGTGGTCTGGGAGTGTGGGAAGATTATTCCGTTCATGAACAGGAAACGCTTTGATGTTTTTAAGTTTCCTTTGTACTTTGATTTCTGTTCGGGCTATTCCCCCTCCTTTTTGGGTAGCTGCCCCTTTTACTTTGTCCTGATTTAATCTGAGTTTGTTTACTTGGTTTGGTTTGACCTAAAAAGAGGACAGGAAACGGTGGGTCAGAGCTTTCACGAAGGGTGATCTAAACTTGAGACGTCGGCTCTATTCTCTCCCCACATATGCTGTCAGAGCTGCGAAGATTTTCCAGCATTTTCAATTTTTGTTGCTGGTTTGTTCTCAGTTGTTTTGGTTATTTGTTAACTGAACAATTGATGAAACCGGATATTTCACCGCATTCTTGACTTGTTTTCTCAACTTGGGCCGAGTTACCCCATAAACAAATGTGCGGCAACCTAAACCCAGAAGATTATTACCGAATTGTTGGAAGTCTGGGTGGCACAGTGATGAGCACTGCTGCTTCACAGTTTCAGTGACCCGGGTTCGATTCCAGCTTTGGGTGACTGTCTTTTTGGAGTTTGGCTAGTTTTGCTACCGTTTCCTCCCACACTCCCAAAACGTGTAGTTTAAATGGATTGACCATTGTGGGGGAAGTGGGCCTCGATAAGACATTCTGTCATTGAGTCGGTGCAGACTCGATGGACCAAATGGCGTCTTCTGCACACTATGGCATCTATGATACTGAGGATAGGTGGACTTACAAAAATAATATATAACATAAAGCAACCATTGAATATCAAGCCGCCAGATATGTTGAAAATTTACATCACGGACTTCCTTCTGCTCTTCATCTCTGGGTCACTGTGATTCTCTTTCGGGCTTAGGTTGTCTCCTTGACTCGACAAACCACTGACTGTCAGAGAGTGGAGCAGTAGAATTAAAGCGAATTGGTTCAATCGGTCAAAAAGAAATTAAACAAATTAAATATGTCCCACAAAAAAAAGGTCTGGCTTTCCGTTACAAAACCAGGGCACATTTTCAAATATATCTTTGTAAAGTACCAATATTCCTTTGTAAAGTACCTGATATCTTTGCTTTAAAAAGAGCAGAATGTTGGTTGCTGCGAGAAACATTTCCGCGGTTACTTTGGTGCTTTTAGTTTCTGGCAACAAATTGTCACAAATCGATCAAAGGTAAAAGTAACGATGAACCGGACCGAGCAGTTTGCGGCTGCACAGGAAAATACACCAACACAGCACACAGAGGATATGACAGGAAACATCGTGGGAAATTATAATAACTGATCCGTATCATAGGACCGCGGTTGATCAGAGGTTGCTACAGCCATCGGGTAACGAGTGGTGCAGATGGAACGCCGACGCCTTCGAAGGGACAGTATCAGAGACCAGTAAGTTAATTGTACGAGAGGGAAAATGGAGTGGAAAATATTGATTCATCAATATTATCTGTCTGACCCAAGCAGTACGGGAACAAATGTGACACCAAATAACGTATATTGGGATTCAGTTGGGAATGTTTTTTGGATGGGGAGGGGGAAGCTTGGGAGTGGGCAAATGGCTGCTAGTTGTCAAAACCAACATTTAAAAATTATAACCCAAACCCGTCTCGATATAAATATTTAATCTGATTACTTTGCAACTGTGTAGCTTTGACCAGCATTGAACATCCAATCACAAGACATTTTCTGGTCTTCTCTGGGATTCGCACCTCTCACAGCCCGTATTGAGATGCCCACCCCATCCCCACCCAGCCAGGATTACAAGTTTGCCACAATTAGAACATTTATGGGAGTGTTGCTCTCCCGCATTATTGATCTCACTTCATCTGCACAAATATCCAACAATCAGAGCGTTCCCCATGATTGTGACAACTCCAAAAAGAGCAGTCAAAGTTCAAAGGCGCACCAGATTCAGATACCCCTTCACCAGTCCACCTCTGCACGCACACCCAACAACGCACCAGCAACGTTATATTTTTAACGAGATCTGTTTTCCACTCCTCCCACCGCACTCCCTCCCCCAAACATCGTTTCCAACAGTTAGAAGGTTTGACGCCTCGCCACTCTCAGTACATCGCCCAGTTCTGGCCCTCGACAGTTTTGGACACTCCCCATCTCAGATCTTCCCAGGATGAGAACCGCCATCGTTTAATCCCCGAAAATTTTCAGAGACTCACGAAGATCCATTCTTCCCCGATTTCAGGTACCCACTAGTTTCATTGCGTCATGAAAAGGTTCTCCCCAGTTTTAGACGCTCTCCATTTCTGGCCAATCCCGAGTTTAGGAAATTCCCTCGTTGTGGACACTCCCCACTTTTGAGCCCTCCCCAGTTTACAACCCTCCACAGTTTCGAACCCTCCTCAGTTTCAAACGCTCCCAGTTTTGGACTGGCCACAGTTTTGGAACTTCCCCAGTTTAAGTTTTAAGTTTCTTTATTAATGTCACAAGTAGGCTTACATTAACATTATATGTAGTTACAGTGGAAATGCTCCAGTCGCCACACTCGGGTACCTCTTCAGGTGTACTGAGGTAAAATGTAGCATGGTCAACGCTGCATGCCAGCACGTCTGTCGCTTTCGGATTGTGGAAGGAAACCGGAGCATTCCGAGGAAAGCCCAGCAAACACGGGCAGAACGTGTAGACCTTGTATGGACAGTGACCAAATTGGGAATCGAACCCTGCTCTCTGACACTATGAGGCAGCAGTGCTAACCATTGTGCCACCGTCCCCCCACCCTCCACAGTTTAGGACCATTCTCAGTTTCAGAGAGGCCCAGTTTTGGGCTCTCCACAGTTTTGCATGATCCCAGTTTTGTACTCTTCCCAGTTTAAGACGATCCCCAGTTTTAGAACTTCCACTGTTGTGGATGCTCCCAGATTCGAATGTTTCCCAGTTTTGGCCACTCAGTTGGTTCAGAATCTCACTGGGTTTAGATCCTATCGATTATTCAGTTGCCCAACAGATCAGACTATCACCAGATTGAACCCTCACCCTGTTGAACCATCACCAGTTTGAACCTTCACCAGGTTGAACCCTCACTTGATTGGGACACTCTCATGATTCTGACCCACCCCAGGTTTTCTTTCGATCTGAGCCAATTTGGAAACTCTCGGGTTTCAGATCCTCCCTTGTGTTGAACACGGTCCACATTTGGATTATCCGCGAGTTTGGGCTCTCCCCGGTTTGGACACGTATAAGGATCGGACATGAGCGTCATCTGTTTCGAACATGAATATGAACATGTAATTTTGTAGCAGGAGTATACCATTCTGCCCCTGAATGCTGCTCCGCCATTCAATAAGATCATGATTGATTTGGTTGTGTTTTGAATTCCACGTTTCTGCTCTACCGCCGTAACCTTTGATTATACTGCCTAACACGAATTTATCTACCTCAGTCTTAAAAATATGGACTATCCCACCACCTCTACCACCATCTGAGGTAGCGTTTCACTGTCTCCACAACGTTGTGATGGAAGAAAACTCTACCAATGACTATCCTAAAAAGGCGGCCTCTATTTATAAAACTGATCTCACTTGTCCTGGTCTCGCCCACAGGAGGAAATATTATTTCCATGTTCACTTGTTGAACACCGTACAGAATAATATCCACTTCAATCATGTCGCACGCTAACTCTTCGAAATTCCACTGGCAATAAACCCAGACTGCCTGAACTTTCCTCAGCATTCACGTGTCAAACTAGTGAACCTCTTCTCAACCCCCTCCAAAGCATTTGGATTTCCTTTCGGATCGAACCGGCTTCTGGAGCTGTCCAGTCTTACAAGTTCCCCGTGTTCTGAACCTCACCAGTTTGGAAACTTCAAAGGATCACACCCTCAGCAGCTGTATGCCCTCATGACGATCGAACCATCACGGGTTCATGGGTTCAGAATCTCCCTCGTTTCGGATCCTTCCCTGGTTTGTTCACTGCCCGAGTTTCGACCTCCCTGGGCACATTCGCTGTCAAGATTTATACCGTTACCTGTTTAAGACCCTTCCACAGTTCGGAAACATACCACCTTTTGACTCTAAATGTTATAGAAACCTCAGAATATTTGGACCCTTCACAGGTTCCAAATCTCACCAGGCTTTGAGCATTCGAGTTTCAGTCCCTTCATTGCTTTAGATCTCTGCCCGGCTGGGTTCCAAATCATAACAGGTTCAGATTCCGGCCAGATTCAAAACCATCCACCCCTACCACTCCCCCGGGATTCGCATCTCGCCAGTTCGGATCGTCAACAGTTTTAGATCCTGTCATGGTCCAGAAATTCCACAGGATCAGAAACACCAGGGTTCAGATTCTCACGACCTTCGGGTCCTCCCGGGTTTGAACGAACAAGAGGTTCAGATCCAACCCGAATTCAACCCCGCACCAGAAGGATCGTTCCTACCCGCATTAGATCAGCACCATTCCCAAGCTCGGCGGTCCTTAAGGTTTAAACACTCCATGTGTACTGATACTTAACAGGTTTGGTCACTCAGCGGTATCTGAACATCACCAGATTCAGATCTATCATGGATTGCGAATCTCAGCAGATTTGGGGAAATTCGACTTCTCAACATGGTTCTCTCATCAGCCTCAAACAATCAACAATTTTGGAAGAATCGTTGATTCCGAAGTCCGCTATATTTGAAAACATCACAAGCTCTTACTTACCTTGCATTCGGACATTCACTAGTGTAGAGGGTAAAGATGTCAAAGTAGGAGTGGGATGTAGACATTAAAGACAAATGATTGGAAGCTCAGAGTCATGCATACAGTCGAAGTCGTCCTGCCCCAGTCGTGAGCCCTCCGCTTAACTTCACTTCTCTCCCCGCCCCAGCTCCCCTACATCCCCAGATAACCTCATGTCCCTCCCCTCCAAAGGTAATAACTGAGTAAGGTAACATGTTCTTGCTTTCATCATCGTGTTTGTTCAATATTGTGTCAGTCAACAGAATTCGCAACGAGATGTTGCATCGATATTTAATTCTAATTGATACGGCGATGTTGCCGAGGATGTATGCATTGCGCAGGAGATTAGAGAGGCACATTACTGCAGGACTGGACTCTAAGAAGCTGACGCCAATCAGTCTCTATACAGGCGCTCGCTGAAAGCAAAAAATACACCAATTACAGACGCCGGACCGCGCCGCAGCTCACACTGAAGCTCAGAGGCAGAGCTGCAAGGATCCCGGTAGAAATTGGGTTCACTCGTTGCCTAATTTCCCCCTTTAGTGTAGGCCGCAAGGTGACTGTGGTCTACAATGTTGAAAGATGTTTACAAAAGCAACTAATACAGCAATCATGCCATCTGGTACACCAGGTACACTGTTGGAATACATAGGAGCTCATTGTTCCACAGGAGCAAGCTGAGAGTAAGGGAGTGTGTTCCTGCATGTGATTTATTTATTTTTGAGTAAGAGTTGTGTTAAAGATCGGAGGTTCTTTTTTTCCAAAACAGGAAATAGGCCCAGGAGGAGCCTGGGAAGTTTAAAAAGGGCTTACCATGGAGGTTTCAGCCTCATTGTTCCACAGGAGCAGGCTGAGAGTAAGGGAGTGTGTTTTTGCATGTGATTTATTTATTTATTTTTCAGTTAGATTTGTGTTAAAATTCGGAGGGTTTTTGTTCCAAAACAGGAAGTAGGCCCAGGAGAAGCCTGGGAAGGTTTTTGAAGGGTTTAAAAGCAGGCCACACTTTTGAGCGGGCAGCGTCGGGAGCAGGCAGTGGAGTGAGTGGGAAGTAGAGTGAGAGCTGATGGGCTTCGGCTCATCGGGCTTCGGCATAAAACAGGCAGAGGTGCCGTAGGTTTAGACAGCTTTTCCTGTGCAATTGGAAAAAAGGGGGAATTATGATTGTGAATCCAGTTTGTTGTTCTCAGTGTCTGATGTGGGGGTCCAGGAGTCAGCTCGCCTCCTGGACGTCCATATCTGCGCCAGGTGCGTCGAGCTGCAGCTCTTAAGGGACCGCGTTGGGAAACTGGAACTGCAGCTCAATGACCTTCATCTGGTTCGGGAGAATGAGGAGGTGATAGATAGGAGTTACAGGCAGGTGGTCACACCGGGGCCACGAGAGACAGACAAGTGTGTCACGGTTAGGAACGGGAAGGGGAAAGGTCAGATACTAGAGAGTACCCCAGTGGCTGTGCCCCTTAAAAACAAGTACTCCTGTTTAAGTACTGTTGGGGGGAGCAGCCGACCTGCGGAAGCAACATTGGCCATGCCTCCGGCGCGGAGTCCGGCCCGGCAGCTCAGAAGGGTAGGGAAAGGGTGGATGAACAAACTGACCACAGCACCAAGGTACAGGGAGCCATCCAAGTGGGGGGAGTAACAAAACAATGTAGTAGAAATTGGGGATAGTACACGTTTGGATGCTATTGGGGGGGCCGACTTAGGGGTAAGCCATGATGGACAGGTCACTGGCTCAGAGTCTGTCCTTGTGGCTCAGAAGGGAAGGGGGGAGAGGAGTACAGGATTAGTTATTGGGGACTCCATAGTTAAAGGGACGGATAGGAGATTCTGCGGGAACGAGAGAGACTCGCGGTTGGTGCGTTGCCTCCCAGGAGCCAGAGTCCGCGATGTCTCGGATCGTGTTTTCGATATCCTTAAGGGGGAGGGGGACCAGCCCCAAGTTGTGGTTCACATAGGCACTCAAGACATAGGTAGGAAAAGGGATGGGGATGTAAGGCAGAAATTCAGGGAGTTAGGGTGGAAGCTTAGGGCGAGAACAAACAAGGTTGTTATCTCTGGTTGTTATCCGTGCCACGTGATAGTGAGGAGAGGAATAGGGAGAGAGAGCAGTTGAACACGTGGTTACAGGGATGGTGCAGGAGGGTGGGATTCAGATACCTGGACAATTGGGGCTCTTTCTGAGGTCGGTGGGACCTCGAGAAACAAGATGCTCTGCACTTGAACCAGAGGGATACCAATATCTGGGGGGGTGGGGGGGAATTTGCTAATGCTCTTCGGGAGAGTTTGAACTAATTCAGCAGTGGGGTGGGTACCTGAATTGCAGCTCCGGTGTACAGGAGGTTGAGAGTAGTGAGGTCATGGATGAGGTTTCAGAGTCGCAGGAGTGCACTGGCAGACAGGCAGGCGGTTTGAAGTGTGTATACTTCAACGCCAGGAGCATCCAGAATAAGGTGGGTGAGCTTGCAGCATGGGTTGGTACCTGGGATTTCGATGTTGTGGCCATCTCGGAGACATGGATAGAGCAGGGACAGGAATGGTTGTTGCAGGATCCAGGGATTGGATGTTTCAAAAAGTGCAGGGAATGTGGAAAATGAGGGGGAGGTGTGGCATTGTTAGTCAAGGACAGTATTACGGTGGCAGAAAGGACATTTGATGAGGAGTCGTCTCCTGAGATAGTTTGGGCTCAGGTCAGAAACAGGAAAGGAGACGTCATCCTGTTGGGAATTTTTTATTGACCTCCGAAAAGTTCCAGAGATGTAGATGAAAAGATAGCAAAGATGATTCTGGATAGGAGCGAAAGTAACAGAGTAGTTGTACTGGAGGACTTTAACTTTACAAATATTGACTGGAAAAGCTATAGTTCGAGTACTTTAGAGGGGCCGGTTTTTGTCCAGTGTTTGCAGGAAGGCTTCCTGACGCAGTATATAGATAGACCAACAAGAGGCGGGGCCACATTGGATTTGGTACTGGGTAATGAACCAGGCCAGGTGTTAGATTTGGAGGTAGGTGAGCACTTTGGTGACAGTGACGACAATTCGATTACGTTTACTTTAGCAATGGAAAAGGCTAAGTATATACCAAAGGGCAAGAGTTATAGCTGGGGGAAACGAAATTATGATGCGATTAGGCGAGATTTAGTTGGCATAGGTTGGGGAAGGAAACTACAGGGGATGGGCACAATTGTAATGTGGACCTTGTTCAAGGAACAGCTACTACACGTCCTTGATAAATATGTACCTGTCAGGCAGGGAGGAAGCAGACGTGTGAGGGAACCGTGGTTTACTAAGGAGGTTGAATCTCTTGTGAAGAGGAAGAAGGAGACTTATGTTAATATGAGACGTTAAGGCTCAGTTAGGGCGCTTGAGAGTTACAAGGTAGCCAGGAAGGACCTAAAGAAAGAGTTAAGAAGAGCCAGGAGGAAACATGAGAAGTATTTGGCGGGTAGGATCAAGGAAAATCCTGAAGCTTTCTATAGGTATGTCAGGAGTAAAAGAATGACTAGGGTAAGATTAGGGCCAGTCAAGGACAGGTGTGGGAAGATCTGCGTGGAGTCTTTAGAGATAGGAGAGACATTAAATGAATATTTTTCGTCGGTATTCACACTGGAGAGGGACAGTGTTGTTGAGCGGAGTACTGAGATGCAGGCTGTTGGACTGGATGGGATTGATGTTCATAAGGAGGAGGTGTTAGCAATTCTGGAAACTGTAAAAATAGATAAGTCCCCTGGGCCGGATGCGATTTATCCTATGATTCTCTGGGAGGCTAGAGAGGAGATTGCAGAGCCTTTGGCTTTGATCTTTGTGTCGTCATTGTCTACAGGAACAGTGCCAGAAGACTGCAGGACAGCAAATATTGTCCCCTTGTTCAAGAAGGGGAGTAGGGACAACCCTGGTAATTATAGACCAGTGAGCCTTACTTCTGTTGTGGGCAAAGTATTGGAAAGGATTATAAGAGATAGGATTGATAATCACCTCGAAAGGAATAATTTGCTTAGGGATAGTCAGCACGGTTTTGTGAAGGGTAGGTCGTTCCTCACAAACCTTATTGAGTTCTTTGAGAAGGTGACCAAAGAGGTGGATGAGGGTAATGCGGTTGATGTGGTGTATATGGATTTCAGCAAAGCGTTTGATAAGGTTCCCCATGGTAAGCTTTTGCAGAAAATACGGACACATGGGATTGAGGGTGATTTAGTGGTTTGGATCAGGAATTGGCTAGCTGTAAGAAAACAAAGGTGGTGGTTGATGGGAAATATTCATCCTGGAGTTCAGTTACTAGTGGTGTACCGCAAGGATCTCTTTTGGGGCCACTGCTGTTTGCCATTTTTATTAATGACCTGGATGAGGGCGTGGAAGGATGGCTTAGTAAATTTGCGGATGACACTAAAGTCGGTGGAGTTGTAGACAGTGCGGAGGGATGTGGCAGGTTACAGAGAGACATAGATAAGCTGCAGAGCTGGGCTGAGAGGTGGCAAATGGAGTTTAATACGGAAAAGTGTGAGGTGATTCATTTTGGAAGGAGTAACAGGAACACAGAGTACTGGGCTAATGGTAAGATACTTGGTAGTGTGGATGAACAGAGGGACATGGGTTTCCATGTGCATAGATCCCTGAAAGTTGGCACCCAGGTTGATAGGGTTGTTAAGAAGGCATACGGTGTGTTAGCTTTTATTGGTAGAGGGATTGAGTTTCGGAGCCAGGAGGTCATGCTGCAACTGTACAAAACTCTGGTGCGGCCGCATTTGGAGTATTGCATACAGTTCTGGTCGCCGTATTATCGGAAAGATGTGGAAGTGTTGGAAAGGGTGCAGAGGAGATTTACCAGAATGTTGCCTGGCATGGTGGGAAAATCGTATGAGGAAAGGCTGAAGGGCTTGAGGTTGTTTTGGTTAGAGAGAAGAAGGTTAAGAGGTGACTTAATAGAGGCATACAAGATGATCAGAGGATTCGATAGAGTTGATAGTGAGAGCCTTTTTCCTCGGATGGTGTTGGCTAGCACGAGGGGACATAGCTTTAAATTGAGGGTTGAGAGATGTAGGACAGATGTTAGAGGTAGGTTCTTTTCTCAGAGAGTAGTAAGGGCGGGGAATGCCCTGCCTGCAGGGGTAGTGGACTCGTTAACATTAAGAACATTCAACTGGTTATTGGATAAACATATGGATGATATTGGAATTGTGTCAATTAGAGGGGCTTTAGATTGGTACCACTGGTCAGCGCAACATCGAGGTCCGAAGGGCCTGTACTGCGCTGTAATGTTCTATGTTCTATGTTGTAACGGGGCGCTCCAAGGCAGCCTATGAGAATCCCACCTCCGAATTGGAAACTGAAGCAGCGGACCCCAGACAGAGGCTATTGTTGAAAAAGAACCGCCTGCAGTGACACTTCGATGATCATCCAGAAAAAGACGCTCATCGACCCTGACGCCTTAAGAGCTCAGATGGGGAGAGGTATGATAACCCCCAGGATTTGGATGATGAATTCCTGATTGACCTCCCTGTTGGACTCGAAGATTACGAGCTCCTTGCTGATTGGTAATTACTTTAACAGTTCGAACACGTATACCGGACCCTTTATAGAACAGTCTCCTGAGTGGGTCCAGTATTGTATTTTCCCAGCTCGGACCTCTTTGTGTTCACCACAGGCTTCTGATTCTGCTTTACTTTATTTGGTGCAATAAGGCACTGTTCCATTGCAGCTGACTCCTCGATTTACTGTAAAATGAATGGAACAATGAAGTATTAGATCTGTTATATATTGATGGCAATCATTTTAAACTGGCACTTCAGTGTCGTAACAGTTTTTGCAGCTGTAGCTGGCAGACTAAAATATCCCCGAATCCACCATTTCAAAGCAAGGATTGTCCAATATGTCTTGGTTTGATTGGATAATTGAAAATCAGTGAAAATAATGGTTTTGATCACAGTGAAGATCATCAGTAACAAAATACGCTGAGGGGACACATTTCCTGACAATGATATGAGGGAGAAAGAGTTTCCCCTAATAGAAGGGCCAGAATCAGAGGACAGATTTATGACATCCAGCAATCGGAGACAGAACCTGAAGGGAAATAAGTTTACTTTAACAGTGAATTATGATCTTGAAATAACAATCTGAAAAAATGAGGCCGGACGAAACTTCCCATCAACCCGCCCGCCACCCCCCTCCCACCCACCCACCCACACACCCACACACACCCCCACACACAGACACGCACACATACAAACACACACACAAACGTCATGCTCCGATTGAGAAATTTAGAATTTTGAAAGGCAATGATCAATAGACACAAACACGACTCACTGGTCTGGGAGCCTTGGACAAGAAGACAAATGCCATATGTGGGGGTCACGTATTCAATCTGACTCTCCCATGTATTAGCAACATCTCATAGTCATGAACCACCAAAGTACAAATTTGAATGGAATTCACAATTTTGCACTCCCGGCATTTCATTTATTTATTTATTTATAGGGCTATAGTTAATCAACAGAAATCAAACTAAAAATTGCAGGCCAACGTAGAATACAGAACTACTCAGAAAATGTTCACATTTGTGACTCCAGAAACATCTGGACAAAGGCCATGGTGTAGCAACATCAGCACAGAGAGAAACAGTTGACGTTTCGTGTCCACATGACTCTTCCTGAGCGTTAAAGTCGGGTTTCACTTTTCTATTAATATTTCAAATCGATGACCTCCTGTTAGAATTGAAATCTCCGGTCGTCTGAAAGATATTTTGAACTTTCTGCTAAACCAATTAACCAGTTAAAATTCTGAGGCACAAATACATCCCTACCTTGTAGTTTAATGTATTGAATATATGGGAGTGCGCAGTTCCAATAATACATACGAGGTTTGATAGCATCCATTGTCAATAAGCTGCTAGTTTGTCACGGCCAGATCTCCTCCATGCACATTTTCCCATCTCCCGCACTCTCCCGTCCCACTCTGCTCCCGAAACGCTTTGAGCATTCGCTCCTTCCCTCACCGATACACAGTGCCAGCAGGGTGTTCAAGACGAGTATAATATAAACCACCACTTGCATCATTCCCCAACATTATTACGCGGGTAACAATGCACAACGTTTGCACCGTTCCTCACGTCATGACCTGAGCATAATCGTAATTGTTTTTGAGAGAGCTTCCGAAAACAAAAAACAAAATATGCCACGCAAATATTTGTTTATTCCAATATGCAGCAATTGAAGCCTGTAGAAGAACGCTGCCAATAAACGAGTAAGTTACGTCCTGCCAGGGACACCCATGACCGATGAACGAGTAAAGAATCCAGTGGATACTCGGACAACCGATGAATTTTCTTTTCGGGCCAAATATTCTCTCTGTTGCAAGGTCTGGGACATGAAAAATCTTTGTGCCTGGCATTCGATCGGCGATTATTGTATTAGTGAAGTGAAGACCATAGGAAGTTGATACTGTTCCCTTAGAGCAGGGGATGTTCAAGGCCATTGGAGAAGTGGAGTTCAAAATGGGTAAGGTTTTGATCGTGAGGAAGAAAGTGTTCACATTGGCAGAAGGATCTGAAGTAGAGCAGGACAGATTGATGGTGTCCTGCTGTGAAGCTGTACGAACTAAGTAATGGCATGACGGGAAGATTGGTCAACTATTTGGTACAATATAACAACGCTGACCAAGCTATTTCAAAATGCCTGACCCCTGTAAGACCTGATAAGGCTGACTCCGCATAACTTCTGACATGAATAAGAGCAGAGAAGGTCAGGCTATTCCAAAATGCCTGACCTCTGTAAAGCCTGATGAGATTGACTCCTCATAACCCAGGGCTGTATGAGTAAGACACGATAAAGTCACGGATGAAGGAGTCACCGACCTTTTTCTGTTACATCAAAGGACAAGATAAGGGAATGAATGATGAGACAAAGAGTTCTTGGAGGTCAGCAGGTTATGCCATGATTAATGACATTGCTTATGATTCTATTACTAGTCACGCAAACTGATAATGATTATGTATAAATACTGAACTGATTCTTTGTGTAAGCGCAGACTTGAGGAGGAATTAGCACGTTGTACCAACTGCTCATTGAATTCAAGTTTCAGCCAGTACTGCATGCAGTCTATCGTAAATAAAGACTAGTTATTTTGTCAGATCGAACTTTTTTGGGTTTCTCTATCACAGTCAAGAAGCAGGAAAGTTTCCACTTCAACAGTTGGCGCTGAGAAGCAGAAACCAATGCTCTGGGTGATTGCCGTGGGGGACTGAAGAAGTGATTGAGCCAGAGGAAAGAGACGGACGCCGGCACAAGGTAAGGTTCGCCTTGGTCTCCCTCCCTCTCTCTCTCGGACCAATTTTCCCATCATGCCATTACTTAGTTCGTACAACTTCACATCACCTCCTTTTGTCATATCATGACAACTAATTAAATAGGTACATCAATGACCCGATTAAAAATGCATTTACACAAGCAACCAAGCAATCATATCCCCAGTAGCAGTGGTAGTAGTCGCATGAAGGCCTTAAAGATCCAATCAAATAAACCGTGACCCAGCCATCCTAAACAACCCAGTGGGTCATAATCATGAAACTCACGGCCAATCTCTTGAATTTGATCAGCCTGTCTCATAATATGGTCGGCTATGTTGGTGGTATTTTCAGAGGCATCTGCAATATAACTACAGCATTCCTCACGTACAATGGCGCACATTCCTCTCTGCGAGGCTAACAGATAATCCAAAGCCAGTCGATTTTCTAATGCCACTGTCCAGACAGCCTCCAGCTCAGCCGAGACCTCGGCCAGTGCCTGTCCAGCTGCCCTGGCTTCTGCCACTGTTACGTTTGCCAGTTGTTCCAATGCTTCGGCCATAAGAATCAGTTCGTTGGCTGCCCTTCCCCTTCCATATAGTGGAAAGGCCATCATAAAGAACTGTTTGGTCCCGCTACTGGCCCTTTTGGCACGCAAGGGATGATGCTGAAGGGAATTTAGGTGGTGACCGTCCCTGACGGAGGACACTAACAGGTGATGTTATTCGAATCTAAATTGGACTGTGAGTAGAGTATTTAGGGTCAGGGACCCGATTGTGACTCTGAGTAGAGTGTTTAGGGTCAGGGACCCGATTGTGGCTTGCCTACGGTTAGGGACCCCTTGATCTCGTTTTACATCCGGATCAGGGTCACACAGGCTTAGTTTGGGTCAGGGACCCTGTGATTTGAATAGTTTGGGTCAGGGACACTGATTTGAATAGTTTGGGTCAGGGACCCTGTGGTTTGATTCGTTTGGGTCAGGGACCATGTGATTTGACTTTGGTACCAGGAATTCTTTTTTATTAACGTTTTCGCCAGGGGCACGGTATACTGACGTTATGGGACAGAGCTTAGACAAAACAGGGGCAATTACCCTTTGCTTTTTATGTATTCTGAGTCCTGTGCTCATGAATGCAGTTTACATCGATTATCTGCTGCACTAAATAGTAAATTGGGTAAAGATATTTGGCCACTAGGTGGCACATGGAACTTGCAAAATTGCACTGCAGCACAAAAAAATATTTGGACGAAAAATGCAGTTTCCAAGTGGAAAAATTTAATTTCAAAATGGAAGAAAGAATCGACGAGTCGCTATTCATGAGTTGGACGAATAAGGCCCGTAAAAAAGGGATTGATGACTGTGTGGAAGGGAACCCAAAGGACTGGGAAACTTTAAAATTGGAATGTGAACTTTGGGATAGGAAGCATCACGGGACGAAACGACAGGGACGGGAAACGGTAGGGATAAGACAGCATCGGTTGATAGGCAGGTTGGGCTAGCCCATCAGATTAAACAACAGGAGCTCTGGCATGCCGCCGTTTCCCTATTCAGGCGATAGGATGGACGAGGAGCAGTTTGTTCGGCCTCTGTGATGGTTCCCACTGGGGGTAATCAGGCTCTAAATCGTGTACCTGCATGAGGGACAAAGGGCATGCCAGAGATAACTGAAGTTCAACGTTTACAGAGAGACACCTCTGATTCTGAGCACACACTAAGGAAGCAAATGGGATGTGCACGCTGCTTGGCACGGGACTTCTGGCTTACTCCAGTTGGCCAAGTTTGTATTCAGGATTCTTTATTGCCGGTACTTATTGACTAATTTCATTTTTGTACCCATCTCGGCAATTAGGGAATGGTACAGCGACTTCTAAAGACTTGGTGGCACCCAGATTTGAATACAGCAGTGCAAACGCGGCTGGATCGATGCCTCATTCCCATGAGAAATAACAAGGGTAAAGGCATTAAATACCCTCCCGGAACCACCCCCTTGCCAGAAGGCCCTTTTGCCTGTACACAGCTTGATTTCATTGAATTACCAAAAGTGCATTGTTCAGTAATAATCGATGTGATTAGTAAATGGATTGAAACCTTCCCCACCACGAATTCTACTGCACATATGGTGGTGATGTTATTGTTGACAGAAGGTATTCGCCGTTTTTGGGGGACCCAAAATGGTGAGCTAAGATAATGGACCACATTTTGTGGCTCGGATCAATACTGAATTGTGCGAAACACTCGTAATTAACACAACAACTGCACTGCGCGTATCACCCTTTGGCATCAGGAATTATGGAAAGAGCCAACGGGACTTTAAAATAAAAAAATATCTAAATTGACTGAAGAAATTGGGTTAAATTGGCTAAGGGTATTGTCCTTCGCACTGTTTCACATGCAGGTGACTCTACAATCGCGGACCGGATGTCAGCTGCAGAGATAGTCTACGGTCGGCCAATGAGGACTCCCTGGGATGCCCATGAAAAAACCCTGGAGGGAGTAGACCTCCACGTGATGGGGGAACATATGCAGAATTATTTGAAGCAATTAACACTTTCTCTGAAGTCTCTCCACTCACAGGTGAAACAGGCACACCTCCCAGTGACAGCAGGGAGAGCCACCCCTCGATATCCAGTGTTCGAACCCGGAGACTACGTATTGGTGAAGATCTGGGATAGAAAGAAACTAGGACAACGCTGGAACGGACCTTTTCAAGGACTACTGACCACACGGACGTCCGTCAAGCTTGAAGGACGTCCAAGTGAGATATATCTATCCGATTGCAAGAAGATTGTCTGCAACCCGGATACGAACACAGGATGAAAATCTTCATTATATTTTTTGGACTTTCTGGACTATTTGGCCTTAATGGCCACTCGGCAGTGAAAAAGCGAACTACCCGGGGACTGCATGCCAATACCTATTGATATATGTCATATATTTATGCTGAAAAATTGAACGTAAGCAAGTGTTGGGTTTTTACCCATAATCCCCGTCCATTCGAGGGAAGGAATACCTCTCCAATCCCTCCCATTCCAGATAGGAGAGACAGTTGAATGTATTGTACGTCAAAACAGAACAGGGATCGGGGGAGATATGATAGAATGGAAATCGGCTGGCTATGAAATGACTACGTTTTCGGCGTAGTACCAGCCTGCTTTGAATCATGCCTTGCTTCCACCCTCCCTTACCGTCCCCTCGAGTGATGTGCGAGGTTCCCTATGTTTTAGTAAATCAGGGAAAGGAAAGTTGATGGGGCAAAATAGATGCAACCTTACAGCTGATTGGCAAGGACCAGTCGAAAACCTATCTGGCAAGGGTATGTTTATTTTTCATTGGATCAGGGTATGGAATATAACCTCTAATAGCTCATGGGCACATACTTCCCCAACACCCTGGATGACATTCGCTGATGATTCTACGGCCTACAATGGAACATATTTCATATGTGGCACTAAAGCATACTCGTGTTTTCCTACAAATTGGATAGGATGCTGTTATCTGGGATGTGTCGTACCCTACAAGCACCACCGAAACTCGCTTCAGCATCATCCCTTGCGTGCCAAAAGGGCCATTAGCGGGACCAAACAGTTCTTAAGATGGCCTTTCCACTATATGGAAGGGGAAGGGCAGCCAACTAACTGATTCTTATGGCCGAAGCATTGGAGCAACTGGCAAACGTAACAGTGGCAGAAGCCAGGGCAGCTGGACAGGCACTGGCCGAGGTCTCGGCTGAGCTGGAGGCTGTCTGGACCGTGGCATTAGAAAATCGACTGGCTTTGGATTATCTGTTAGCCTCGCAGAGAGGAATGTGCGCCATTGTACGTGAGGAATGCTGTAGTTATATTGCAGATGCCTCTGAAAATACCACCAACATAGCCGACCATATTATGAGACAGGCTCATCAAATTCAAGAGATTGGCCGTGAGTTTCATGATTATGACCCACTGGGTTGTTTAGGATGGCTGGGTCACGGTTTATTTGATTGGATCTTTAAGGCCTTCATGCGACTACTACCACTGCTACTGGGGATAGGATTGCTTGGTTGCTTGTGTAAATGCATTTTTAATCGGATCATTGATGTACCTATTTAATTAGTTGTCATGATATGACAAAAGGAGATGATGTGAAGTTGTACGAACTAAGTAATGGCATGATGGGAAAATTGGTCAACTATTTGGTACAATATAAGAACGCTGACCAAGGTATTTCAAAATGCCTGACCCCTGTAAGACCTGATAAGGCTGAATCCGCATAACCTAAGACATGAATACGACCAGAGAATGTCAGGCTATTCCAAAATGCCTGAGCTCTGTAAGGCCTGATAAGATTGACTCGTCCTAACCTCGGGCTGTACGAGCAAGACAAGATAAGGTCAGGGATGAAGGATTCACCGACCTTTTTCTGTTACATCAAAGTACAAGATAAGGGTATCAATGATGAGACAAAGAGTTCGACGAGGTCAGCAGGTTGTCCCATGATTAATGACATTGCTTATGATTCTTTTACTGATCGAATTCCTGAATAAGCTCTAGTCACGCAAACTGATAATGATTATGTATAAATACTGAACTGATTATTTGTGTTAGCACGGACTTGAGGAGGAATTTGCAAGTTGTACCAACTGCTCTCTGAATTCAAGTTTCAGTCAATACTGCATGCAGTCTTTCGTAAATAAAGACTCGTTACTTTGTCGGAACGAATTTTGTTGAGTTTCTCCATCACAGTCAATAAGCAGGAAAGTTTCCACTTCAACACTGCAAATGGTAAAGGGACGATAAGGGGGATGAGATATTTTTAAAAACAGAGATATGATCTGGAAGTAGCTATCCGAATGAGTGAGGCCAGAAGTAAATCCTCCCTCCAACTGCCAGTTCTGATTGAGAATTTGGTGCTTTGAAAGATATCCAAAGATATGCAGATTAGGTGGATCGGCCAAGATAGAATTGAAAAAAAAATATCCTTAGTTTCCCAAGATGCGTAGGGTCGATAGATTAACGATGGTAAATTTGTGAGGTAACGGCGAAACGGCGGGGGAGATGGCCTGTGTAAGATATTCTGTCCGAGAGCCGATGCAGACTTGATGGCAATATGGCCTCTTTCTGCACTGCAGAGATTCTGTGATTCCAACAGTGGACATAAATTGTACTCATTGGTGTGGGAGCCGAGGGCAATGGTGCAAATGTGTTGACATTAGGCTAGGGGTATTCAGGAGCTGGGTGTTATGTGGGAACCTCCAGTTTTCAGCTGGTCATTCCTTTGTTTAAAAGAGAACTATGTTATTTTTAATGTTTCATTATAATTTTGGCATCACTAACATTGTTGACATTCACAGAGATTCGGAGCCCTGGACCGCGATGCTGGCTCAGAAAATACTTCACCGACTGACATCCCAAGAAATTGTCGCTGTGCCTTGCCTGACTTCAATTGGAACGCGGCTTGTCTCTCAACACTGAAAACGAGGCGCCAAATTAGGACACGGTGTTCATGTTTTCTCACGATAAACTGTGAAACGTCAGAGCAGAATTTACTGATTATTTATCCTAAATGTTCGGTTAGATTGTCCGAGCGGTCTAAGACCGCAGGTCGCAGTCTCACATGGAGGCGTGGAATCCCAATCCTGATCAATCTCTTCATTGGATTTATACAGTATTTAAAAACCAACAATTGTATTTATTCAATGGCGGGTTCCATAGATCTTGCAAGGCATTTTTCTTGGCCGCAGCCATGAAAGTGGAGCAGATCAACCAGAATCTTGTTGAATCGTGGAGCAGGCTTGAACAGGCAAAGACCTATATCTGTTTCTGACAGTAAATGTCAATTTGAGCCGCTCTGTTGCAGTTTTCCGTCACGGCCAGCAGATGTCCTCACAGTCCTGAACAATGAAATCGACAGATCAGATAAGAGCGCAACACACAACGATTGCTCACATTATATTGTTCACGAGTTCCAGATACATATTGATCAATAAACCGCCAGCCGTAGTATAATTTAAACTGTCCCCTCTACAATATTTGTCACTCCAAATTTTGACTGATTTTCGTTCAGAGAAAAAAACGGACTATTTTAGACATTTCAAATTCAATCGTTGTTGAATAATGTTATGAGTGATTGTTTCTTGTGCCATAAGTGATTCAGATTTAGAGCAACAGAAGCAGACAAGCAAGAAGGAGCCCTCTTCCAGAATCACAAGCTGAGAAGCAGACAAGCAGGACCGAGCTCTCTTCAGTTTCGACCCTGCACTAAGACATTCGAGCCGACCACAAAGGAACCCCTGTTAGAATTGTGAGTAACCCAGCCAACCTTGTGAAGTTCCCGAAGATAGGATAGGGGTTGAGGGAAAGGGGAGGGGTGGTGTATTGTAATGTTAAAGTTCAGTAATCTTGTTTGAACTGTGTAAAGTAAGACTTTACTTGTGTCCGTTCGCATTCCTCCCAGAGTGATAGCACAAAGCATAAGTTTTATTCATGTGTGGTGTGGCATTGGAGAGGTTGATTCCATTCTTAAATAAATCACTGTAAGTTTGAAACTCGTTTTGGAGCTCGTCTTGCCTCTTGTTATCTCATCAACGCACTCCGGCAAGGTCACAGTTTCAATATCCATTACTATAAATCCGGAGTCCAGAACCGAGGGTGATCTGAGCGATTCGAACCCGCTCACTCCAGAGAGACTGTTTATCAGGAGATAAAGGATCAGAGTCTCTCTGTTCCTGTCTGTTGGGAACCCACTCGAGTGGTGTGGGTACAGGGTGGCTATTGTCCCACCGACAAGAGAGAGAGTCACTCGGGCCTTGGTGGTGGTTCTGGTATAGCTCTGTGATCTAAGGATCAGGTTACCGGTCAGGTATAAACGGTGAGCCTGGTTCAGCGCTCTCTCCTGCGGGGCTGCCCCAGTGCGGCATTCCCTGACCGTTTGGAAGTTGACGTAGAGAGACACTCACGGCGATGGGCAGACGCCGCGGTGGTTGTTTTGGGATAGCTGTGTGATATTAGTATCAGGCTGCCGGTCAGGTATAGACGGTGAGTTTGGTTCAGCGCTCTCTCCTGCGGAGTTGCCCCAGTGCGGCATTCCCCGATCATTTGAAATTTGTAGCAGAGGGACGCTGACAGCTATCGGCAGACCCCCAAATACCGGCCCGCAAGTGGAGTAAAAAGAAAGATCCCGCTACATTTGTCAATCTCTAACAGTGTAAAAGAGTGAATAATTCTTTTTGGATGCTTCAATCTGGTGTATGTGAACGAGATCCCTTCAGTATTCCTTCGCCTCACTTACTGTCACGTGCACTGTCAGTGTTACAGGAACAGGGCAACGTGCAGAGGAACAGACAAGCAGAAGCAGGCGATTGGCACTTCAAACTTGTTCATGTCCCGAATGCATGAATGTCCGAGATCCATTCTGTTTCTGTCGGCCTCTCATGTTTTGAGGTTGGACGTCTCATTTTGCATCTGACAGATACTGTGCAACTTATAATTGGGGAATGCAATTTCATTTTTCAATCTCGGGAGTTGTCTGTGAATGTGACACTCATTTTGTACATGTCAGTGTCCCCCACTGTGTGAGAGTGTGGGATTCATTCTGCATCTGTTGGTTTCCGAAACTATATGTGGGGGGAAGGGGAGCGAGGGGATTCATTCTGCATCTATCAGCCTCTGATGCCTTGTGGGATTAATATACTTTTCAGTTTCTAAAGTGTGTTTGCAGAACTCTGTGCACCTTTTCTCTAAGAATAATCTCTCCCCCGTCGGTGTTCTCCTGATGTATTCCTCGTTTGGAAATTGGTTAGTATCCCCGCCTGTCACGCTCGAGACCGGTGTTTAATTCCCGACGGGGAGCAATTTAATTTTCATTGTTGTTCATTGAAATTTGATTTCCCGGCTGGAAACAGTTATTGTCACTGAACACATTGTTGGGAACCAGAAATCAGACCGCTGTCTCAAATTTAGAGCCCACATTGAATTAGAAACGTGATACAGGACTGCAGGAGGAACGCAGGGGAAATAATCTCATCTTTTCTGAATGACTGATCAGAGACAGCTCGAGAGTTATCACCAATTCCGGATACTGCACTTCAGTAAAAATGAAAAGATGCTAGATTTAGTGCAAATGAGATTTGTTAGAATAGTACAGAGATGCAGTGATGTAAAAGGAATATGAAGCTTGAGCATTCTCCTTCCAGCAGAGAAAGCTAAAAGGAGAGATGGGGTGAGAAAAAGGAGATTACTAATGTTCTATTAAAGGCTAACGGGAGGATTCATGTCGCTGTTCAAAATGATGAAGTAAATTACAATAACCTGCGTCAATTGAGAAAAGAGGCGGGAACCACAGGATTAAAAAAATTACAAAATAATCAGAGGGGGAAATGAGAAAAGTGTTTTTGATGCAGCGGATTGTCGAACAATACACGTTTACTGAACACTCGGAGCAACTCTGAGGTTCTGTGTGACTGCCCGCGCTCCGGGAGAACTCCCGTGCGACCAGCGCATGATCGCCTGGCCAGTTTTCACCTGGAGTTTACTCTCTGAAAGGGAGATGGCGCTCTGCTCAGTTTAATTATATTTAAAAATATTCGCTTCAGCTATTCGACCGCCCCCTCCTGGTCTAGTCGTTTAGTTTCAGAGCGTCCCCCGCTGCGGCCTGTGTCCGATCCCCGGTCAGAGAAGTGGATTTAATCATTAGCAATTTATCGGTGAGTGATAGTGGCGTTAACATTGTCAATGACCGTTGTACGAGGAAACAATGACTTGTCAAATGATCATGCGAAGCTGGTAACCTTTACACAATGTAAGCTGCATGGCCTCAGGTTATTATTTTTTATGCAGCCAATCATCACTTCAAATGGACACATTTTTATTTGAAGGAAATGTTAAACTGGCCATTATTGCAAGGTGATTGGAGCACAGGAATTAAGAAGGTTTGTTACTGTTGGACAGACATTCCGTGAGACTATTTTGAATACTGTTTGCACCTTTTCGCTCATAAGTCAAGGAGGGATATACTAGCATTGGAGGCGACACAGCGAGTGTTCACTTATTGGTCCCCGGAATGAGGGGCTTTTCCTATTATGAGAGGCGGAGTAAAATGAAGAAGCATTCCGGCTCTTCCACGTGCTGGTTAGACATGTTTCTATCCTGAATCACCAGTACAACATTTAACTGAATGCACAATTTTCCACTGACTACATTCCCTTTAATAGTTTTAACACAAGGAAAATAATGCACTAACAGAAACATAAATACAAACTGAACTTGATGCTGGATATTGAATTATTTCGAAATTCTGGAAACATCCTGATGCTCCAGAAAACTTATTTGCAAAGAAAAATACAGGAAGAATGTTTCAGATTGATGAGATCCTGTCGGAACTGATATCTTCTATCAAAGTTCCAAAATGCTGCGCACTTTCTTCTAATCCTCCTGGCATGTTCATATGTGGAAGCGAAACTCCATGCCTAACTGGCAGATAACATAGAATATATGGGAAGAGCAAAGTTCCAAAAAAAAGCTAAGACATGTGATGCCATCCCACATTAGGAAACTGGCTAACCAGCATCCATCACCACTACCGTGGGCGCCTGGCTTCCAATCGGCGATTAAGCTCCGCGCAATTCAATTGCATCAAACTTGTCACGTGGTAACACTTTGACACGCTTGTGTTTCACTCTGAAATGTTTGACCGGCTTTTACTCTTTTAATGAAAAACAAATCCAACGGCAATTTGGATGAGCGAAGCAGGATACAGGTTGTGAAATACAGACACATGCCCTGAACAAAATAATAAAAGAGAAAGATTTCATCAGACATCAGATGTGGAGAAATATTGAAGACTGACATTTGCTTTGGGCAGAATTTTGTCAACTTCGAGAAGAACGAGAGAATGATTGTTGCTGAGCAGCTTTGTAAAGATGGGAATGGCAATAAGTCAGGAAAATCGACTGGAAAGGAACACTATTATTTTCAGAATGCAAAGTAAAGCTATAACTGTCGTGCACACACGCAACTCCATGTCTGGGACTGCAGTTGTCTCGGCCCAGTCCTGAGTCACCCTTATAAAAGGCTTAAGTAATGGGTTCCTACTGGGCAGGCCCTTATCTGGAACCAGGGAAACTCATACTCAGCGAGTCCAACAGGAAGATCAATTAGCAATTCTCAATGGGCTTCATTGGAGCTATCACACGCCTCCCCCCGCTCCCCCACACTCTTCGCGCTCCCTCCGTTCGCCCCCACCCCGACCCCCCCCCCCCCAACCCCCGCCCACCCAACCAACCAATGCAAGTCCGAAGATTTTCCCCTCGCTCTGAGAGTGTCTTTGTTATTTCAGCGGTGTCCTTATTTCTGTTGATTGCCTGATCTGGTCGGGGTAGAATGCCGAGTGGGCAAATGGCTCTTCCTTGTGGAAAATGGAACAGTCACTAAAGGCACTAACGGGCTCTTGCCCACGGTGATAATCTCTGACTGCGATTCCACTGCCTCCGTCTCCATTTCTGAGGCCGTCTTTGTAGACCACTCTTGCGCTTTTAGTGGGTGGAGTTTCCTGTATGCAGGCCAGTGTGTAATATGCGAAGTTGTGTGTCCCGTGAAACATTTACCCCCTACGGAGCACTTCCGTTAGCCGAGGTGATCGACATTTTTAAATAGTCTTCTCCCTTGTCTTTACCGTGTTCGACACCACTACAGATTGTGAGGGCAACTCCTGCGATCCGCGGGGAGCCATCACCGAATTTCCATACGTTGATCATGTCTCCTTGTTTGAAGGTCCACTCAGGCTGATGTCGATCGTGGCACCGTTTCTTGGGTCTTGTTTTCTTCGATTTTTCTTTCAAATCTTCGATTTGGATCAATCAGGAAAAGTCTGGTCTGAAGGTCTCAGACCATCAATACCCCCAGCAGGGCAACCCACATCGTCATGTGCGACACGGTCATGAAATATGCAAGTTTCATATTCAAAGAGCACATCATGTTTTCTGATGTTGTTAATGATTAACTTGGCTGCTCAGTCAGACAAAGGTTTTGAACATGAGTGACATGTTATCATGCGGATGTGATGCACTGCATTTGTATTCATGAAGGTCTGAAACTCCACTGGTAAATGGAGTCACATTATCTGTCACAAGATGCTCTGTTATATTATGCATGCATAAAGATTGCCATTGTTTTGTAAGAGGTGACAGACGTCATTTGGCGCGCGGTGGTCCTTTTTGAATGGACAACAATAAGAATTAGGAAAAAGAGCCCTCAAATGGCCCTGCAAATCCTGCATGTACCCGTACCCAGGGTCTCCCCGACGCCCTTCCCAAAGGTGCACCGAGGCTGCTTGTGGAACATTCCGGTTTTCCTGGCAGGTTTTGCACCACTTGTTCAGGTTTCTGATGTACTTGTCTATGCCAAACCACCAGAAATAGCTTCTTTGAAGCATTATCATTTTAGAAATTCCTGGGTGGTCGCGTGCAATTAGGGAACCACTTGCCAATAGCCTGGTTGCGAGACAAACCATCTGGGCTCCCCACAAGATAATGCATTTTCAATGCTCAGCTCTTCATATTTGCAAATATAAGATTTTAGGTACTGGGGAGGAAACCCTTGTGGTCCACCACTTAGAATGATAGTTTTGCTAAACTTTGGGACCAAGCCTAACGTTGCTTGTAGATTATTGGCACTGTCCCTGATGTTCCTAGTCATGATGATTTCAGCCATCTTCAGAGGTGAGGTCGGCTGGTGGGTCGTGGCTCAAGGCATTCATGTTGACTACATGTCTCGCTGAACAGTGTTCTAAGGTGCATTCATAGGCATCCAGGAGCAATGCCCAACATTGGATTCAGGCTGATGCGATGGCAGACATCACTTTGTCTTCCTTGAAGAGGCCCAACCGTGGTCTGTGACTGATTACAATGGTGAAATGTTGACAGTAGATGTGCTGTTGGAAAATGATCACCGCAAATACCATCGCCAAATCTTCCTTTTGAATCTGGGCCTACTGAACCTCTGCAACTCCCAGGGGTTCTGTGACATTCCGAATGGACATGCTGTCTCATCGTCACAATGACAGCTGTCACCCGTTATAATGAGTTAGGGGGTCATAATGGCACTGTATATTTGTTGACAGCGATTCTTGTTTTATGTTTGCAAAGGGTTTATCGTGTGGCTTTTCGTACGACAATTTCTGACTTTTATAAGAGTACATGGAGGGGTGTCAACAAGGTCGACACATTTTATATGAATTTACCACCATTGTTTCTGAGCCCTAGAAATGACTTCAGCTCTGTTTTATTCATTGGATTCAGAACCCCTTTTATTCCCTTCATCTTCTCTTCAACTGGGTGCAGACCATCCTTATCAGGTTTGAACTCAAGGTACGTTACCTCGTTTACCTGAAACACACATGTGTTTCCCCTTTTAACGGGACACCAGCATCAGAATAAAGATCATAAGGCCTCCTCAAACTCTCCAAATTTTCCTTTGTGGTAACTCCTGAGATTAAAATGTCATCCAGACAGATGGCCACTCTGGGCACCCTAGAAGGTTGTTCTCTTTTACCCTTAAAAAAAATAGCTCTGGCCGAATGCACTGCGAAGGCCGCGAGCATACTCAGATGGTCCGTTATGATTATGTATGGTGACATACCACGTGGATGATGCCTCGAGCTTCAGTTAGAGGTAGGCGTGGCTCTTGTCTAATTTGGAAAATATGTGACCCCCCAGCTAGCTTTGCAGATATGCCTTCTTTGTTTGACATAGGAGTAGGAGGCTCTGTTGACTGTCAACTTATAATGCCCACAGAGACACGTCAAATTATGTAGTTTTAAAACTGGGACTACTGGTGCAGCCCGTTCAACAAATTAACTGTGTGTTTAATGCCAAGTTCCTCTCGACATTCCAATTCTGCCTCTAGTTTTGCTCATCGGGCACAGGGACCGGCTTTGACATATTTTGAAGTATGTAGATAGGGTCGCTGGGTCCACATAGATCTTGGCCGTCATGTCATAATCTTCCTGAGGACTCTTGGAATACTTTGGGATATTTCCCATTGACTTAGTATAAATATCCAGTACACATTTTAAAATTGTGGTGCCAAACATGGTGGATTTTCTGAAGCCAATCCATTCAAAGAAGTCTGTAGTCCTGGCACCACTACTGAGAGGATTTGGACTGCCTTTTTACCATGTGCATCAGGGGTTACAGTGGTCCAAAAAATATGTCAGGGCTCCCCAGTATATGTCACCAATCGAGCCTCGGTGTCCTGCAAGTTCAAAGGCAACATGCCCGATTGGAGTTGAACAAATAATTGCTCCCCAATAATTGATCTAACAGTTCCGGTTTGTACTTACATGTCCAGGCGGTGGCCATTCAGCTGGAGCTTAAGCTGGATTGGAGCCAAGTTGGGTGTGGCAATGCAATGTAGCTGCATTAATTCCTCCTCCTCAGGCTGATTTATTTGCAAAGCCTTCTCCTGAAGTGTCTTCACCTGGGCAGTACAGATTTTTCCTGTTTCGGTAGCGTTGTTTGGGGCGGATCCTATGACCACAAGTGCAACACCAATGTGCTCATTCCTCACTGTGTTGTGGACAACGTTCCTCTCTAGTTCTGGAACCCCGTGGCCTTCAACTCCAATCGATCTTTCTTGGCAGTAAACGGGAGGCACGAATGTTATCCGTTGGGGGTAACATTCATGCTGGTTCAGCAGTATGGGCTCATAAGGAGGTCATTCGGCCTATCTTGCCTGTGCAGCGTCTTTGAAGAGCTATCCAGGTGGACCCATTCCTCTTTCCTTTCTGCATAATTCCGTAACCTCCCAGCATCACGGATTTATTGAAATCCATTCTGAAAGTTATTATTGAATCTGCTTCCCACCATCCTTTTAGGCAGTGAATTCCGAATCAAAACAATCCGCTGCTTTAAAGAAACTCTTCCCATTTTCATTGCCCCTCTGACTACTTTGTCAATTTTCTGACCTCTGGCTATTGTCTCTTCCCTCAAAGGAAACAGATTATTCTCCTTTACCTTAGCACCAAACAGCTCCAGCTGGGTTCTGATCAGTCATTTAGAAATTTTCAGCACATCTCCCCTTTCTGGTTTCAAACTCATTGAGAGTTCTGAAGCCAGTAGATTCAACATTGCTCTTCAAATATGTGCTCAGTAAGAACTTCGCCTGCCACCGACACATAATCTTGATCTGCGCTCGCTGTCTTTTGCATGACCGATTTGCAATAGAAAAGTCTATTTTCGGTTTTCTGTGAAGGAAAAGTAATCTTCGGCCCGTCAGGGAATCTAACCCTTATCTCCCGCAGGCCAGGCGGGAGATACTAACTATGATACTAACGAGGACTGCTTGCAAATGGACTTAGAACCAGTCTTTGAACAATTCAATTTCTGCAACTCAACAAATACTGTCAAATTATATTATTCACCATCAATCTTATCTAAACTTGACATAAAAGCCTGGCGAATTTCCCATCAATCTCTTTAGCCTTGTTGTAACATTATTGTTAATGATAATACCGACCAAGTCCACTCAATCTCTCCTTTGTTGCGCCTCCCCCACTCCCTCTTAAACAATATATACTCCACCAAAGCTTTCCCTCTATTTAACTCTGAAAAAGAGTCAGATGGATTCAAAATTTTAACTCTACTTCCCTCTCCACAGATGCTGCCAGCTTGTTGGTTTGGTCCAGCATTTTATGTCATGCTTTTACTGTACTAACTCTTACACCCACTAAGAACGGCACCAACCTGCTGTCTAACTTTCTCATGCACCTTTTGAATTGTATCCCACTAATTTCCTGCAGACATCACTGCTCATCTGTTATGAAGCTCTATGAAGCTGACAATATTGATTTCAAAAATCTTCCGAGCACTGACACAACTCCTCAGAAATCAGCACGAATGGGATATGGTACATGGATTGGTACCGAATTTCGAAATATCAGAGATAATGATTGAATGATCAAATATTTTAAGAGCCTTGACAGCGTAGCTGATGGAAATGTGTTTCCTAACGCTCGTGGTCAGAGTCACAGAAGAAGACATTAGTCAATCTCTGACAAAGGTTCATCCAGACTCGAGACGCTAGCTCTATTTTCTCTCCACAGATGCTATCAGACCTCCTGAGATTTTCCAGCATTTTCTGTATTTGATTCAGATTCTGGCACCCACAGTAATTTCCTTTTATATTCGCATCTCACATTATACCTGAGGTGAGGAAAAATGTCTTAATTCAAAGGGTTGGTAATCTTGTAAATTCCAGACGCAGGAGAGCTGTGGAAACTCAACATTGAGATAGATATCACCTGGGTTCATGGGAATCTATGTTGATGCCACATATGTCACAAAATAGAGATGATAACCACAATTTTTTTTTTTTGGTTACAAGAATACAGTCTTTCTCGCTACTGAAGTGACAATTGTCAATGATGTCCCTGTGTGCGAAAAATCTAAACAAAAAGAAAGTTGATAAGAATTCAGAAATTGTGAAGTTATACAATTTGTGCCGTTCGGTCTCTGTGCTATGAAATAGGACGGCGAAGACTGGGTGAAAGAGTGAAAGGGATTTACAGGGGTGATATTAGAATTGAAAGTTTGCTGTTACTTTGAAAAATTGAAGCTTTGCTTGAGAATTTCTTCAGAAAAAAAATCGATTTATCTTACTAATAGGTATTAATGGGTAAGATGGGTTCAGGGGGATATGGACCAAACGTGAGCAATTTGGACTAGCTTGGGCGTTTAAGCCAACAATGACAGCATGGATAAGTTGGGCCAAAGGGCCTGTTTCCATACTGTAAACCTCTCAGACTCTATGACTCTAATATGATAAGATAAATGTGGACCCAACTTTTCTACTTCCTAGAGAATCAAGGGCTCGGATGATACGATTGTAAATAATAAATGCAAGAAGAAAATAAGGGAAAAAAACGATACTCTGATCGCTGCTATAATGGCTGCAGAAAGTGGCTGGGAAAATAGCTTAGGGCTTTCATGAAGAAAGGAATGCATAGATAAGAAGAAATGCATTAGAAAAATAAACTGAAATGCTGAGATGAGATACATGGAATGGAATGTGTCTCATGAATTTTAAACAGAACCACATTACCAAAACCAAAAGATGTGTTCCTGAGTTGTACGTTGTTTGTAATTAAATGAAAACTCCTCCTGATTGGCATGTTCCACATCCACTATTTGTTCTGCATATGCTGAGAGCAGAACCTGTTGCTGCACAATCGCTCAGAACTCTTGCAGTCAGTGATGGGGCTCATTTTGTAACGTGGAAAATCACGCATTACCACTGAAAACCCAAATGGGGTAAACAAATATTCATCAACACATAAAGACCGGAATGAATGGCTGCTTCTGAAATGTAATCATATGTGGTAGGGGTGAATGCTTGGATCCATATAGATAACGACGAGGAGATGACTCATTATGTTAGCTACAAATCTCCCTAATAAATTATTTTCTCCCTGACCCCATCCCCGAACCTGGCCATGATCTGAGGTGAAATAAATCCTCCAGAATTTTCTGACATCCAGTTCTGGATAAGCAAAAATTTAATCCAATTAAATATTTGGAAAATAGGAACATCTGGCTTCAAATTGTGCTACAGATTACACTCCATAAACATCGACTCATCTCTTTCACTTGAAGCATTATGCTGCTGAACCAGATTGTTTGAAATCTTGATATCAGATTTCATCCCAAGCTAAACTTCTAAATACATATGAGAGTGAATATGTTCAATGATGATTGCACAATTTATGACTCGTAAGATACAGAAACAATCCATGTCCAATGCAACAAGTCATGGACAATATCCAGGCTTGGGCAGCCAAGTGGCAAGTAGCGTTCATGAGAATGTAAGAGCACAGAAGAGCTAAGAGCAGGAATAAGCAATTTAGCCCCTCAAGCCTGCTCCGAATTTCAATACAATCATGTCTGATCTCATCTTCATCTCATCTCTACTTTCCTAGCCGCTTCACATAACCCTTCATCCTGATGCTCATTAAAAGCCATTTTGTACAGTGATAGGAGTACATTCTTCAATGAAAGAGTAGTGGAATGATCTACCACGAAAGACAATGGACGAAAAATCACTGAATGTATTCAAGAAACAGATAGCCAAGTTTTTATTTTTTTTTAAAATGACATCCAATGGGTATGGGTAGAAAGCAGGAATATGGCATTGAGATAAAGAATCAACCGTCGTCATATGTGTCACGGTCCCACAGCGCTTAGCACTGCTGCCTCACAGAACCTGGGCACGATTTCTGACTTGGGTCACCGTCTGTGTGGAGTCTGCACATTCTCTCCGTGCCTGCGTGGATTTCCTCCGCATGCTCCGGTTTCCATCCAAATGACGTGCTTGTTAGGAGCATTGGCCATGCTAAATTCTCCCTCATTGTACCTATCCCTTGTGTGGCGACTCGGAGAATTTCGTAGTAATTTCACTGCAGTGTTAATATAAGCCCACTCGTCATACTAATAAATGCACTTAAACATATTGAATGGCAGAGCAGGCTTGAAGGGTCGAATGGGCTAATCTTGCTCATGGTTTCTGTGTTTCCATCTCATCCTTATTTGTGTTTAGATTTCCAGCATCCATTACACTCTGGGGTAGAGAATTTCACAGATTCCACAGTGATGTAATTCCTCCCCATTTTTGTTTTAAACCTGCTACTCTGTCGGCTAAACCTATAGTCTCTCAATCTACAATGTCCAACAAGGGAAGAGGTCTGCTCGACTCCTATTTTCTCAATCCCCTTTAGCATCCTATCACCTCAGTTAAATACTTTCTCAGTCTTCCAGCTTCCGCCAGTATTAGCCAAAACAGCTCAATCCCTCTTCATGAGATTTCATCCCTGAAATCAATCTGGTGAACTTTCTCTGAACTGCTTCCAATGCATTTATATCCTTCCTCAAGTAAGGGAATCAAAACTGTGCAGAGTTTTCAACATGAATTAAAGTTACCCAGAAATCCACAACCGCCTTTTCCTTTTTGTCTGTCGTTCTTAAATACTGAATACTCCTGGTGTCCAAATCGCAACTCCTCACCCTGCAGCCATGTCTCCGTAATCCCAAACATGTCGAACCCATTAACATCTGTTAGCAAAATTAACACATCGACTTTATTGTGAATACTCGACACATTGATGCACAAGGCTTTGAGGCTTTTCTTTTCAACACTATTTGTTACATTCACACTACTTTTCACAGTGACCCTGTTGGATTCTGCCCTTGATTTATCTTCCTATCACTTTTCATGTTCTACTTTCTGTATTTTGTTCTTGTCCATGATTCCCCCTCCTCTAACTCTTGGATAGATGCCCATGCCTTACTATGTTATTTAAATACTCGAGCAAGTGCTCGTCCGAGGGCATCAGTCCTGGTCCAGCCCAGGTGTAAACTGTCCATTTTGTATTTTTAGCTCCTGCCCTCGAACTGATCCCAATGCCCCAGAATTCTGAAACTCTCCTCCCCCCCCCCGCCCCGCCCCCCCCCCCCCCCCACACACACACACACCATCACCTTAGCCACATATTAATATGCCCTGCTAATTCTATTCTGATAAGCACATGACACTGCTGGTAATCCAGAGATCACTACCTTTGAGCCCCTCGTTGAAAATGACTTCCTCACTCCCTATATTCTGCTTTTGTAGCCTCATTTTTTTTTAACCGAGATTGTTGTACCAATGTGTACCACGACCATTGGCTGTTCACCCTCCCCATCTCGAGTTTCCTGCAGCTGCTGCAAGAAGTCATGGACCCTAGCACCAGCGAGGCAGTATAGCATCCTGGAATCTCATTTGTGAACATAGAAACGCCCACCTATTCACCTTACAATTGAATCTCCGAGAAAAATTGTTTCTCCACACTTTTTAACCTTCCCCTTTGCAGGAGAGACAACCATGGAGCAACAAATTTGGCTTTTGATGCATTTTCCTGAGAGCCCATTTCCCTCCACAGTATCCAAAGCTGTACATCTGGTTTCCAGTGGAATGGCGACAGGAGATTCCTGTACTCTCTGCCTAGACCTATTGCCCTGTTTCGTGCTCACCCATTCCATTCTTACTTGTGGACTCTTAGTTTGCGGTGTGATCACCTCTCTGTATATGCTATGCATAACAATCTTTGCCCCACGGATGCTCCACAGGGCCCCCAGTTGCCACTCTAGCGTCAAAACTCAATCTTCTCGGAGCTTCAGCTGGCGAAAGTTCCTGCAGACATTCTGGTCCTGGGCACTCTAATTGTTTCCCACTTTCCGACATGCAACATGAGCACAACATGACTTTCAGCTCTCCTGCTATGCCAACCGCCTTTAAGATAATGTCAGAGGATCGTTTTAGCTGCTGCAACAATTATACAACAGTAATATGATCTGCAGATGAAAAAGGACCTGCAGCGCGTTTTCTACAATTCCTTGTTTTATTGACGTGCAAGTTTTACATATCAGGGCTTTTGTTTCAGATTCCAGCATTCGGCAGTATTTCGCTTATATCAGAACTGATCCTCTGATAGCTGCAATCCCACTGTTATCTCTTAATAAGACAGATGGACCTCTTGCTGTAGTTTTCCCAATTCTTTACTGTTATCTCACAAATTGGTCATCAAATGAATCTTAAGTCAAGCAGTTCAGCATTTCATCATGTAATTATTTAGGGTGTTACTGCATTAATGATGTAATTGGCTGTGTTACAATGTTTTGTGAATTGGAAATTCTTGACTGTGATTATGCTCCCAAGTTTTAAAATTGGTCTTCTGATTTCTGAGTCCAAATGGTTCATGCAAATTGTGAATATAAATGGTGGCAACATTGTTCCCTTTGGAACCCCACTTTTGTCATCTGAGTAGTTACACTTAATCTCTTCTTTTTTCTCTCCACTTTGTAACCAGTTTGTTACCCAGAACAATATGTACAACCTATAAGATAAGCAGGATCCGGCTGTGTGGAGTGAACAGCCAGACAGCAGAATAGATAGAAGAATGGCTACAAAACAGATATCCAATGGCTAAATTTACAGGGAGTTTGTAGTCATCTTTCCATCCATTCTGGTGTGCGGCCTGCCCTTCAATCAAAACATCAAGATAAGGGTAACTGGAATTAAGAATAATCTCGACTAATATGAGGAGGGTAGACGCTGTAATTATCGCCGGATGTTAAGCATATTTTACATTCTCCTCCAGAAGGGCTGATCAACCAGGGTGGCAATAGATTGATTATTGTTCATATTTGTTGTTTGGTCTTTCCCAGATGTTGATCAATCTGATTTTAAAGTTCAGTGAAAGGGGTGGAATGGGATGGTCAGACCTGCTCGTAGTCCTTGTGGGGTAATGTTGAATGAAATTTCTGTAACAATATGGCTCTTCGTGTGAGACAGAATGTTGTCCACTTGATCAGACAGATAGTGTCCCACTGTTTGCCTGCAAATGTGAGTGTGTATGTTACCTGATTGAGTGCTGCATCAACCTGATATCTAAACAACCAGGCCCCATTTTCTTTATCATAGCATGAAGTGGCTGCTGCTTTCCAGACCCCTTTCCCCCCCTCACCATTATCCACAGTTATTCACAAATTCCTTCTGGACATCATCCTCCAAGATGTATATTTTATCCACCAAGAGGTCCATCTGTCTGATTAAGAGATAACATTCATGTTGCTGCTATCATAGGGTCAGTTCTGAAATTACCAAAATACTGCAGATGCTGGAATCGGAAACAAAAACAGAAGATGCTGGAAAAACCCTGGCAGCATCCATCAGGAGAAGAAGCAGAGTTAACTTTAGAAGCTAAATGCACCCAGAATGGTAACTGCTTTCTCTCCTCACGGATGCTATTTGACCTGCAAAATGTTCTGTACTCTTCCAATTCTGAAATACTGTCAGCCTGATTTTAAGGCTAATATCAATCAGTATTCACATTACTTCGAAATTTTTACTTGATTTCTGATTTAGAAAACATTTAACCACTTTGAAACTGATTCAGTGTCACTACACGAACTACAGAAATTATCTTTGCGATCCGTTTTTTCTTCAAAGTCATTGTTGTTCTGAATGATGACAGTAATAACTTTCCTTGCCTGTCCTAAACCTTCTGTCAGTTCAATTATTGCAACCACGAGGCCTCTTTATTCTAATGATCACATGGTTTGTCTGCCAAGTGATCCATTTAAGTCAACACTTGAATTATTTTTTTAATCCCATTACTATATATCATGAACAAATGATGCAGCTAGATAAGGCCCTCGTCAGACCCCACTTGGCGTACTGTGCTCAGTTCTGGTCGCCTCACTATAGGAAGGATGTGGAAAAGATTGAAAGGGTGCAGAGGAGATTTACAAGGATGTTGCCTGGATTGAGTGGCATGCCTTATGAGGATAGGCTGAGGGAGCTCGGTCTTTTCTCCTTGGAGAGACGAAGGATGAGAGGAGACCTAAAAGAAGTGTATAAGATGTTGAGAGGCATAGATCGGGTGGACTCTCAGAGGCTTTTTCCCCGGGTGGAAATGTCTGCTACGAGAGGAATCAGGTTTAAGGTGCTGGGGGGTAGGTACAGGGGAGATGTTAGGGGTACGTTTTTCACACAGAGGGTGGTGGGCGAGTGGAATCGGCTGCTGTCAGTGGTGGTGGAGGCGAACTCAATAGGGTCTTTTCAGAGACCCCTGCAGAAATACATGGAGCTTAATAGGATGGAGGGTTATAGGTAGGTCTAGAATGTAGGGATGTGTTCGGCACAACTTGTGGGCCGAAGGGCCTGTTTGTGCTGTAGTGTTTCTATGTTCTCTGTTCTAAATGTTGAAATGTTTGCTTCAACCCAAAGTGTTTCATCTGTTTAAAGCCACGGGAAGGTCGAGTTTCTCCTGGAGTTCACTTGAAATCAGCTTTCAACATGATCTATCTCCTGGTCACTGGGAACCTGAAGCCCGAACCAATCTTTACTGTTTCACCAAGATGGTGACACATTAATCAGAAAATACACATCCTGCTGAGTTTTATTGGCGCGGGGTGGGGGCGGAGTGCGGTGGGGGCGGGGCTAGAGGGGCTGTGGAAGGGTTGGGGCGCGTGGTTGCAACGTTCAGCGGTATTTCCCAATACTCCCCACTGGCCTCCCAGCGTTTCCTTCTTTCCTTGCTGAGTCGTCCCCCATCCTTTGATGTCAAACATCTCCATACATCGAATTCATACAGTGCAGAAGGGGCCGTTGGGATCATTGAGGCTGCACTCACTCTCTCGCAGACTAACTTACCCAGACCCTCGCTCATGCCCTATCCCCATAACTCCACAGATGGGTATTCCAACTAACTTCCATATCTAATGGGCAATGTAACAAGGGCCAATCCACCAAAACGGCACATATTTGGAGTGTGAGAGGAAACCAAAGGATACAAAGGAAAACCATACAGACAAGGGGAGAACATAACAATTCCACATAGTCAGCCAGAATTGAACGCGCGTCCTTGGAGCTTTGAGGCAGCACTGATAACCACTGTGCTACCACGCCACTGAAACAGGACGGCAGATGGAAAATCTCAGCGGGCCTGAGAGCATCTGTACAGAACAAATAGAGCTGACGTTTTGAGTCAGGATGACCCTTTGTCAGAACTATAAAGAAGGCCTTGAAGGGCAAATACAACCGACTGGCTGGTCATCCAACCAACCGGAGTGAATGAAGGGCGGGCAGAGACAGGATATCAATCAGTCGAGCAGATATCCAGGCTCAGACTCTGGGAGCAATTCATTCAATCCCGACAAAGCAGAAGGAGGTCCTTCAGCCTCTCGAGCCTGCACAAACACTCCAAAAGGGAATCCAACCCAGGCCCTCCCCTCTACCTTACCCAGTGTCCAATCCACTTAATGTACGCTTATTTGGACACAAAGGGGACATTTAGCACTGACAATCCACCTAACCTGCACATCATTGGACTGTGGGAGGAAACCAGGGTACCCGGAAGAAACCCACACTGTCGCAAGGAGAATGCACAACTTTCACACTGACAGTCACCTGAGGTTGGATCACAGAATCCCGATAGGGGTTGGATCGAAACAGGTTCTCATTGCTGTGGGGCAGCAGACTACTGTGCGACCATGCCACCCATCATGACAGCTGCTGGAATCTCATTGCAAATCATAAAATCTGGAATTCAGCACTCGTCTCACTGAAGGTTCCAGGAAATTGTCAGTTATCATAAAAACTAATAAAGTTGACCACAACCATTTCGGGAAGGAAATCTAACAGCCTTACATGTGACTCATATCAGACACACGTCTGATTCAAACAGCCCTCTAAAATGACCCAACAAGTCACATAGGGCAAGGCTAATTAGGATTGGGCAACACATATTGACCTTGCCAGTGATGTCCACATCACATGAAGGATTTTTGTTTTTTCAGGAGAATATGATGGTCACATATTCTTTGGGAGTTGAGAGTTCTGGTGAGGTAAAAGACAAATAGACTCTTGAAATACAAATACACCATTCGATATCAGATGTGTCACAGGTTAGCAAGGCCGCAAATATCAAATCAAGCACTAGAGTTTATTTCAGGAGGGATGTAAAAGTAGGAAAGTTATGTTCCACCTGCATCAAACCTCGGTTACACCATACGTATGAGTACTGTGTGGAGTTCAGGGCATCGATTTATAAGGAAGGATTTGGAGATAAAGGAGAGGAACCAAAGAAGATTGAGAATGCTGGTATGATGAAATCTATGGTTTAGATATCAGGAATACATTGACAGACTGGATCGATTCAAAAAGAAGGTTGAGGGTTGAACTAAAAGAGCGGTCCTTAAAACAATGTAAGGTTTTGACCGAGATGTTACAGAAAGAATGTTTCCAATTGCGGGGAACAGCAAGGCTGGAGATCATCCATATAAGATAGTCACAAGAAATCCAATAGGTAATTCAGATGCAAGTTATTTACCCACAATATTCTCAGAATGTGGCACTGACTGCCACAGGGAATTGTGGAAGTGAATAGCATAGACACATTTAAGGGGAAGCTCGACAAACATGAGGGAGAAAGGTATATGCTGATAGATTTCAATGAGGGAATAATTTATGGAGGTTCGAGCACAGGAAGCTCTCCAGCATGGGCTAATTGGGATGAATTTCCTTTTCCTGTTCTCTTTATCTTGTGTGAGAGGAAAGACATTTACAACATAGACTTTATCATCTTACATTATCATTATTCTGCGGAAGCTTGCTCTTCCTCACTTGATATTGAAATTGAGCTCCATCAAATGTCATTGGCACTTGAAGTCACAGCAACACACAGAAACAGTGTCCATTTAAATACGCAGATCAAATGACAAAAGGTAGGCATGTTCAGTGTTGCACCAAGCTGGCGTTGGACATTTGCACTGTGCTGATGGGGAATGCCTGGGAGGGTGAATCACCCATGATGGAAAATGAGCTATTCCAAACCGACTGAGTGAGTCAGAGAATGGCAAGGGCGAGAAGATGGGTGTAGAGAGAAATAGAGCAGAAAAATCAAATAAGAGGGTGAATCAAATTTTAAAATGTTATCATGGTGGCAAAGGGGAGCATGGTGGCACAGTGCTAACACTGCTGCCTCACAGCCAGCAACCCGAGTTTGACTCCAAACTTGAGTGAGTGTGTGTGTGGTTTGCATGTTGTCAACTTATCTGTGTAGGTTTCTTCAGGTTGCACAGGTTTCCCTCCACAGTCTAAACATTTGCGTGTTAGGTGGATTGGTCATGTCAAAATGCCCCTTAGTACCCAAAGCATTTACATTAGGTGGATTCGCCATGGTAAAAGTGTCTGGTTATGGGAATAGGGCATTGGGGAGGTCCTGGGTGGGATGCTCCTCCAGAGAATTGATGCAGATTTGATGAGCCGGATGACCTCTTTCTGCAGAGTAGGGATTCTATTATTCTAAATTGAGAATCCAACCGGAGCTAATGGGACAATGAGTGTTGTGGCGGCGCTGTGAAACGCAAACCACGTAATCCCCATTGGGGCGGGAGGTCAAGGCCCTCCGAACCAAGATGGTGCTGTAAGTGGACCGTAGTTGGTCTTGAACTCAGGCGTGCTGGTGCGGATTCTGAGGCCCACGTTAGAACAGCTGTATCTGCAAGAGACTGAGATTGGGGACTAGAGTTGCTCTGGGACAGAGGAATGATAGACAAAAATAAAACCATGTTTAATAATCTTAAATATTATTTATTAAATATAGATGCATATAAAAGTTTAGACTGATAAACTTCTAAGAGACGAAGAACCAACCTACAATTCGGCTCTCTCAGCTCACTCCTCGACAGTGGTGAGACCTGGACTACATTCGGTGATCGGGGAGAAAGGCTGAGCGATTTCCACTTTCGTCATCTCTGGATGTATCCTGAGCATTTCATAGTCACCAACTCAGGACCACGTGGAAAGTGCTAATTCCAGCATTGACGCATTTGAAACTCGATGATGTCTGTGCTGGCTCAGTCACATGCATTGGATAGATTGGATGGAGGATGCCTGTAACCAAGACACCTTCTGTATGGTGAACTTGCCACTCGGTCGCAATCGCGTGGGCGCCCAGGACTCCACTACAAGCAGAATATGAAGGCAGTGGACAGTGACATTTACAATCGGTGGTAAAAAGTCACCATTGGCTGTGACCTGAGAAACTGACTTCTCGGAAGGATTTTGGAAGAGGTGAGAAGAAACAGAGAGTTCAGCTGATCAAGTAAAGGGCCCAGAGAAAACAGGGCCGAGAGAATCCTGCACCTTCTCAGTCCACTGTTTTCCTCTGCAGCAAAAAGAGCAGAGATCACCATGACAGAACAAGAGCCTGAGCTACCTGAGGTGATGTTTTATACAGAGTTAACCACCCTTTAACTTTCAATCGCATTACCATCACTGAATCCCCAACTGTCAACATTAGAGGGGTCACTATTGATCAGAAACTAAACTGCAACAGCCTTATAAATGCTGCAAGCGCAAGTCAGAGGCTTTGAAGTCTGTGGTATGCAGCTCTAGTCACTCCAAAGTCTGTCCAGCATCTACAAATCATAAGTGAGGTGTTTGATAGTGTGCTCTCCACTTGCCTGGACGAGTGCAACTTCATTAGCTTAAGAAGCTTATGGCCATCCAGGAAAAAACAGCCCGCTTGATTGGTACCGTTTCCAACAAATTTTCATTCATTCGTGGGACATGTGCGTCGCTGGCTGACCATCATTTATTGTCCATCTCCAGTTTCCTGAGGGCATTTGAAAGACAACCACATTGCTGTGGCTTTGCAGTCACATGTCGAGCAGACCCGGTAATGATGGCAGATGTCCTTATTTGAAGGATGCTCGGGAACCAAATGAGTTTTTCCAACAATCGACAATGGTCTCATGGACATCAGGAGATTATTAGTTCCAGATATGTTTTATTAATTAAAATTCCATCAGGTGCCGTGGCGGGATTCGAACCCAGGTTCCCAGAATATGAGCTGAATTTGTGGATTAATGCTCTAGTAATAATACATAGTGGCCATCGCCTCTCCATTCACTCCCTCCAGCTCCAATCCACAGTGGCAGAAGTATGTATCATTTACAGGATGCACTGCCGCAATTCACCCAGGTTCTTTTGACAGCACCTTTCAAACACTTCTCACCTATAAGGATAAGATTAATTGGAACTCCACAAGCTGGAAGTTCCCCTTAATGCCACAGTCCATCTTGATCACTATTCCTTCACTGTTGCTGCGTCAATCTCCTGGAGCTCCCAGCGTTCTGAGTGTTCCAACATCACACAGACTGCAAGAGTTTACCGTCCCAAAACAAATATAGGCACCTGATAAATGTTGACCTGCCCACCGACACCTGTGAAGCAAGGTAGAAGTATTCTTTCAGAAGATGGAAGACTGCCAAAAAAAGGTAAACACTTTTAAGAAAAGAGTTCAGAGTTCAAGGCACTGGAAGCATCTCAGGAATTGTAGAAAATCAAGGAGTTAAAACGAGGAAAAAATAATAATCCCAGTCACACGTGAAAATTCTCTCGGAAAATTAAATTTACTGCGAACATTATGTGATTACAAATCTCTTCGACCTGTTGGATGCATCTCAGTGTCTTAAAGGAAACGGCTGCAGAAAATCGGATGCATTGGTTATAATTTTCCAAAATTCCTTTTGTTCGGCGATGGTGGCTGCACCGTGAATGCAGTTGTGGATGACAAATGCGGCTCCGCGGCACAAAATATTGATGTTCATATTGATGAGCTCCGATATACCCTAAAGAGAATGGATGAAGTGGAGAAAAGAATCCCGTTATTCGATGGTTCAGTTTCCACGGCGGTGGGTCACCTTCAGTCCTTGGAAATCCTGCTGCATGCTGTGTGGGAAATCCTGGTGGATTCGAGGAGACGGGGTTAGAGACGTTGTGTCAGAGTGCCTGGAGGAGGTGGGGATCAATTTCCGGTCGAATTTGAGAACGAGCTGCCATGATTTCACAATCTCAGTTTGGGGGCTGGGCACTTTGAGTTCGATGAAGCACATTGTATCCGGTCTTCGAGGCCTTGGATCGGTCAAGCACTGTGGCATATGTTGTCTTGCCCTCGGTGCTCACCATGAAGGCTGCAGACGGGCCGGATGCAATGGATCTTCGCTAACCGCTGGGGGCCTATGATTTTTTTTAATCATAGTATTTGGAACAACTACACAACAGAGGTGGAAAGGCTTCAGTGAAACTCTGGATGGATCCTGGATGTTGCTCGACGATCCTGTCTTGGCTTTGGCCCTTCCAAGCTCCGTGTATAGTTATCGTATCCTGGAGTTCATCATAAATCCTCAACTTTGTTCCCTTTTGATTATGCTCCTGATTTTGTGTCACTGCCTTTTATCCTGACAAAGGTGGATGGTACATGAACACAGAGGGATTTGTGGCCTCATATCCTGTGAAAATTAGGGTTATCCATTGTTTCTCATTGATAGCATTTGTCCACCAGCATGCTCTGGCGATGGAATGAGATAAGCCTCAGCTTAAAAAATATTATCATTTGCATTCAATCTTGGTTTTAATGTGTGGTCCAGTGGAAGGGGGATGAAAAGAGGATCTGCCAATTCTGCTTCTGGCCCTCTGTCAATATCTAATCTTTGAGTTTCAGTTTTTGCACGACGGAGAGATTTTCTTGTTACGGGATTGTTTTCAGTCTTCTTCTTTGGACTGGGAACCATGCTGAATTTGTTACATCACATGACAGTTGTGTGCTATCTATCGAGGTGTTTTTTTGTGCTGTAATCCTTACATTTACACTGAGGGATTAGATTCTTTTTTAAAAAAACGTATCTTTATTTATAGATGAGTAGGGCCACAGTAGGGTGGCCGTAGACGGTTTGTTGTAGTGGTGTCGGGATTTCCTGATAAGTCCTCATTGTGGGTGAGGAAAAACCTTGCAACTGAGGTTGTGATTTTCTTTTGTAGTTTTGTTATTCTGCGATTAAGGAGTCCTTGCTTGTCTCTATGAAGGCACAGGAAAATCAAGTATTCTGGAAAAGTTTGGGCATTTCTTTGTCTGACACTGGCACCTCTGGTGTTGCTGGAGTTGATGAAATATGTACTGGTGCACGTCAGACGTGGTTGGTTATTCCTTTGAAATCTAGTCTTTCTTGGGTTAGTCTTCTCTTTGTTGTGCGGATAGTGACAGTGGTTACTTGATAACTTGGCTCATGTAATGTATGTTATCTTCTCATTCGGGTTTTTTGATGAGGGGAAATGGGTGGAATCTCACTGATGCTGCAGCCTAATTGATGCGTCTGGGATGCGTACAGACGTTTGCTTTGTTCAATGTATAACAGAGATGTGAGGAACTTTGACAAGTTTCCTCCTATTCGAGTGCTGTTGATCCTGGTTTGGCACAAATGAGTATGTGAGGCAAGTTGTGAATGTAGTCGTATGTTGTGTGGGGGATTAGGTAGCCTCTCCCCCACCTCCACAGATGTCCCCCTTTGGGGCTTCTGAGCCGATATTCTTCTTGAGACTTTCCCCGATGGGGATGGTTTATCCTTTAGCTGTCGGGCTTCAGTGCGTGCCTAATCTGTCTTTGGTTGAATATTAGGCTGGATGGAGGAGTAATTCGCCATCTTCCAAGTGATACTTTCCAGGAACTTCTAGATTGTCCAACTTCTTAAGGCTTGGGCTTCACTTGATGGAGGGGTGGGGGGTGGGAGAGCAGGAGTTGGGGGGGGGGGCGGTGCGGGGGGTGGGGGGCGGTATCCTGTTTTTTATAATGTTATGCTGTTGTGTTTCTGGCATCCTTTTTGCAAAACTGTGCATTGCTGCACCATGTTAATCCTGGTGTTCCTTTCTCTCTGCGGTTTCCTTTCTTTATCTGGGTAAGTGAGGTACAGGAGCAAACTCTGATTTGTAATATTTAATTCAGGAAGATGTGCCTTACCCTGTGAGGCTAGGGGGAGTTGTACCTCTCTCTGAGATATCGCATTGAAGGGTGGCTTGTGAATTCTTCCTTCTCTTTGTTGATGGGGAAAGTGGTTCAAGTTTTCTGGTGATTGTGGCATGAATGGTGCTTCTGACATGACGGGAGAAGGCCTCTGTTCTGTTTGGAATTTTGGCATGGTGTTAGAATCCTTGGCTTATTGATTCCTGTTTAGGAGAGCGTAAACGGCCACACCATGTCCTGCACTGATGGAGGTACCCTGATGATCTCCTTTTTCTGGGGTATCCTTTCATAGAGATGCTGAGTTAGATTGCGATTGGTTGTATCTGCCCCATTACAAATCCTATATATTGTGTAGTTCTGTATTTACTGTCGTTTGGAAGAATGCATGCACAATGGTGCCATGTGCTCATGACTTTATTTTGTTTTCCGCAGATCTCACACTCTTATTGGTATGATAAAGGAATCATCAATACAATGATTACAATAATAAGCTGAACCATTTGTATGAATATTTGATCGTCTTTTCTGTATATGTGGAAGAATGATCGCTCTGTACTATACTAGGTTTTAGGGATTTGTTTCTTCTTGTGATAAATGAAAAATACAAAAACCTTCAATAAAAATATTAATTAAAAGAGCTGCATTTATCTTCCCCAGATCACAATAGGTAGAGCACTTATTGCACTTAACAAGCTCATGTTTGCAAACCTCAGAATTCACCAGGCCATTAGATATGATTCCATGATTTAACAACACTTGTTGAATAATCCTGAGTGTGCTAAGAATCACACGAACAACCAATTTAAGATTGTCAGTCGGACTTACAATGGGGTTCCTTTCTGGTTGCGAGGAGCTACACATATTCGTAAACTGTGACCAGTCCTCTGCAGGCAGAAGGAACATGACAGGGCATTGTGCAGTCTCTTAATTAAACAGCATATGTTTCAGGTGAGAGGGGAGAGATACAAAAGTGTCCAGAGGGGCAACTGTTTCACTCAGAGGGTGGTGAGTGTCTGGACCAAGCTGCTAGAGGTACAAGTAGGGGCGGGTACAATTTTGTCTTTTAAAAAGCATTTAGATAGTTACATGGGTACGAAGGGGAGAGAAGGATATGAGCCAAATGCGGGCAATTAGGATTAGCTTCGAGGTTAAAAAAAAAGGGCGGCATGACAAGTTGGGACGAAGGGCCTGTCTCCATGCTGTAAACCTCGATGACTCTGTGACTCTAAACTGTTCTCTCCCCTCTCCAAACTGTAATCAATCTCTGCCAGTGTGTATCTCGCCCTTTAAATCCTAAGTGACGACAGGAGGACAATGTCCCTTTAAATATGCCGAGCTGCTGCCGGGAGACGCGCATGCTCAGTTGGCTGAAAAAAGTGCCGGATTTGCGTTAGCGCGCTGGCTTCCTGAGTGAAGCGGATATTGAGAGGCCGAAATATGGACAGAAAATGACCTTTCCCAAATTGAGTGAGCGCGAGGATGGTGCAGAGGTGCGCAGGAAAGTGGAGAGATAATAAAATAGAATGTAAACCTGCGAGACCGACCGATCTAATGCATCAGCGACTAAAACGCATGGGACCCTTTCGCTGCAAGATGTAGACCACGTGATCCTGGAGGCTCATTGATGCCGTGAGTGACGTGAACATGGAGCATTCGGCAGAAAGAGGGGCGGAGCTGGAGGACTGAGGAGGAGACCGGGCCTCCAGCCAATGGCGGAGCGGCAAGGGGGCCGGGCGATGGAGCTCTTGGGAACTCAGGTGCCGATTATGAGGCGCTGTCTCCACGTGAGAGCAGCTGAGTGAGCACAGCGACTGGGAGTGGAGGCTGGAACTGTTCTCGGACAGGGGGCACAGAGAGGGGAATCACAAGCAACAAACTTTATATTTTTATACGGACAAACTAAACTATCTATGGGAAGACACTGTTCCCGTTCACAAAAAGATCATGAAGAAGAGGGAAGATTTAAATCAATTTACGAAAGAAGCGAATATAATGTGAGGAAAATATTCTTCACCTAAGAGCTTCGGGTCTGGAATGCACTGTCGAGAATTGTGGTTGAAGATGGTTTTAAATGATTAGTTGAATAGAATGGTCAGAGTTCTGGGTAAATGCGGGTGAACGGCACTAGTCATAGATCACAAAGGCCAGAGTGTCTTCCTTATTCCTAATTGTCTCTTAGATGGTGGTGATCAGCTGGAGTTTTGAATGTTGTTGTCCCTGTGGAGCAGGTAGATCCATAGTGCTTTTAGGGCCTGTGTTTGCGGGTTTTGACCCAGCAACAGTTTAGGAACGGTAACATAGTTCCATCAATGGGATGCTGTGTCACTCGGAGGAGGGGATATCTGCTTCCCTTGTCCTTCTAGATTTTAGAGGTTGCAGAATGGGAAGATTCTGTTGAAGGACCCCTGGTGACTAATCTGCATCTTGTCGATGGTACAAACTGCTACAACTTTGTGTCGGTGGAGGAGAGAGTGAATGATTAAGGCTTGCTGATCAAGATCCCAGGTAATTCAAAAAAAAGGTGCAAGGCTTGAATATATTCTTTGAGTTGCAAAGAGGTCTTCGCTATGTATTGGTGTTCTCTCGCAGGCATATATAAGCCAAATTCCAATTTCGACAACTTAACTTATTCCTTTTTGTTCAGATAGCTGTGGTCTCAGGATTGTTCAGCAAGAGCTAAATAATCACAGAATCACATCTCACAATAGGAGAACAAGACAATTCAAGGTGGAGCTAGAGACTAGCTATAGGAGCGAGAGCTCTAGGTTCATGGGGCATTAAAACAAGAGCTGGGGCAAGAAGAATCTGTTCAAGATCGATGGATTGCAGATCAACAGATCTGGATTCACAATCCACACAGGGAGGTTTGTTGGTGCAACGGGGGAATGGTTCAAATTAAAATTACAAGGTCATGGAGAAATTGATTGCTCCTCCCACTGGGGTCACTGAAACAAATATTTCCCTTTATATTGTTAGACCGTAAGATATAGGATCAGAAGGAGGCCGTTGAGCCTATCGAGACTGCTCTGCCATTTGATGAGACCATAACTGATCTAGAATTATGATCCTTAATTCCACTTACTTGCCCACAACCCTTGACTCATTTACTGTTTGAAAATCAGTCCATCTCAGCCTTCAACATACCAAAATCCCAGCCTCTACAGTTCTCTGCAGTAAAGAAACAGTTTGGTTTCTATAGTTGTTACATTAAAGCCTGAATTTAATAATACCAGAAAATAGGATGATAACATATGTCCCAGATGTTCAGGTCAATCTGATAATTGCTCCCTGCAGCACTGTCTGTACTATTATTTTCCGGAAGCTGCAAGAATCCTGCATGTGCCATTAAGCATTTTGCAAGTAGGTTTATTCATCCTGCTTTCCTCTGGGTCTCTTGCTCTTAACTTCAGATTACTTGATGGTTTCCGTGTATTTTCTTCTCAGCTGCAGTCAACACTTGTTTCAGCTTTACCCACTGTCCCTCTGTCCGCGATTTTGCATTCATAATGCTGCTTTCATGCAATGAAAACCATCCCGAGGTGGTTTGTATCGTGTAATAGAACAGGATTAATTTCTGACCTCACAGTCAAGAAGCCGCAAGGTGTGAGTTATAATAACATAGTTTATCTTCGCGTATGGGTCTAAGACGAGTCTTTTAAAGTACAATAAAGACAATTTGGAGAATATGAAGACAGTGCTGGTGAAAGTAAATAGAAAATTATATTAAGGTACAGGTCAGCGAAAATGATGTGGCAGATATTTCAGGAGATATTCCATGACACACAGCAACTACACATTTCCAAGAGAAGGAAACACTCGAGTGGAAGAATGTGCCATTAGTGCGTGATGAAGGAAGTGAAAGATTTTGATGGAAATTCATTATTGCCACGTGCATTGGTATACATTGAAAAAATATTGTTTCTTGTGCACTGTACAGACAAGCATACAAGCAGACAAGCATATCTAGGGGAGAAAGAAAGGATAGGTTGCAGAATGGACTCTTACAGCCATTGCTAGGGAAGAGAAAGATCATTTACTATAAGGTAGATCCATTTTTGTGTCGAGAAAGATCAAGTTGTTATAAGGTAGGTCCATTCAAATGTTTCATGGCAGCAGCAAAGAGGTTGGTCTTGAGTCGGTTGGTGCGTGACCTCAGATTTTTGTATCGTTGTCCTGATGGAAGAATGTGGAAGAGAGCATGTCCGGGGTTATCAAATTGGAAAAAAGAAACACTCAATTCTGCAAAGATTAGTGGTCAGTCATAACATCAGGCAGAATTTAAAAAGCAGCAAAAAAAGATGGAAAATGAACGAGAAATTAGATTGTGAAAAATCTCGCTCAAATGCAAAAGCAAATAGCAAGAGTTCCTACAAGTATTCAAAATGAACCAAAAAACTAAAATGAGTGTCAGTTCTCCAGAGTTTGTTCAGGGGAATTATGGACAATACAGAAATAATGGATGTGCTGAAGATATTTTGTGCCTGCGTTCACAATAAAATGGGTAGTCAACACCCCAGAAATATTTGTAAATCAAGTGGTGAGAGTGAAGGAGAAACTTACAATTATCGGGGAAAGGGGACTTTAAAAATTACGAGAACTAAAAGCTGACAAGTTCCCAGAACTCCTGATGGACTTCACCCTGGGGTGTAAAAATACATGCCTGTGGAAAGGGTGAATGCATTTGCTGTAATTTTACACAATTCCTTAGTTTTAGAAAGGTCATTGTTCCACAGGAGCAGGCTGAGTGTAAGAAAGATTGTGTCTGCATTTTATTTATTTATTTTCAGTTAAATTTGGCTTAAAAATCGGAGGTTTTTTTTCAAAACAGGGAGTAGGCCCAGGAGCAGCCTGGGGAAGGTTTGAAAAGGGCTAATTTAAAATGTGTTTTTTTTCAAAACAGGGAGTAGGCCCAGGAGCAGCCTGGGGAAGGTTTAAAAAGGGCTTACCTTGGAGGCTTCAGCCTCATTGTTCCACAGGAGCAGGCTGAGTGGAAGAAAGATTGTGTCTGCATTTTATTTATTTATTTTTCAGTTAAATGTGGCTTAGAACTCGGAAGTTTTTTTCAAAACAGGGAGTAGGCCCAGGAGCAGCCTGGAGAAGGGTTTTTGGAGGGTTTAAAAGCAGGCCGCACTTTTGAGCGGGCAGCGTCTGGAGCGGGCAGTGGAGTGAGCAGGGAGCAGAGTGTGAGCTGTAAGGGTTTTGGCTCACAGGGCTTCGGCGAAGGCGAGGAAGGTTGTTTGCTTTTCTTCTGTTACACCCCCTTTTTTTGTTTTATATCCCAAAAACTAAAAAGGACATGGCTGGTATGAGTGGGAGGCCAGTATACTGCATTTGGTGTGGGATGTGGGAGTTCCTGGAGACAACTTGCCTCCCGGGAGTCCATATCTGTGCCAGATGTGTGGAACTGCAACTCCTGAAGGATCGGGTAAGGGAGCTGGAGCTGAGGCTCGATGAACTCAGTTTAGTTAGGGAAAATGAGAGATTAATAGATAAAAGTTATAGTCAGGCAGTGACACCAGGGTCTCGGAAGGAAGACACGTGGGTCACAGTTCGGAGGGGTAATAGTCAGAAGGGTGATGTGCCAGAAAGTACCCCAGTGGCAGTCTCCCATAAAAGAAAGGGATGGGCAACAGATGGGAGAAGGGAAGAGAGTGGGCAGTCTGTGGAGGGATCCCCTGTGGTTGTCCCCCACAAAAATAGGTATATTGTTTTGGATTCTGTGGAGGGGGACGACCATCCGGGGGTAAGCCACGAGGACCAGATCGCCTCCACGGAGACAGGCTCAGGGGTCCGGAATGGAAAGAAAGGGTTTAGGAGAGCGATAGTTGTGGGGGAAGCAATGGTTAGAGGCACGGACAAGCGGTTCTGTGGGAGTGAACGAGAATCCAGGATGGTAGTCTGCCTCCCTGGTGCCGGGGTACTGGATGTCTCCGAGAGGGTAGGAAGCATATTTAAAAAGGAACGTAGTCAAATGGATGTGATTATACACATTGGTGCAAATGATGTAGGTAGGAAGATCAGGGGGGTCATACGAGAGAAATTCAGGGAGTTCGGTGCTAGGCTTAAACGTAAAGCCTCCAGGGTAGCAATCTCTGGACTGCTCCCGGTGTCTAGTGCAAGTGAGGCACGGAACAGGGAGATTCTACAGTTGAACGCGTGGCTAAAGGACTGGTGCAAGAGGGAGGGTTTTAAATTCATAGATAACTGGGAATTCTTCAAGTCAGGATGGCAACTGTACAGAAAGGATGGGTTACACCTTAACTGGAAGGGAGCAAATATCCTGGCTGGGAGTTTTGCTGGAGTGTTTTGGCAGGATTTAAACTAGTGTGGCAGGGGGGTCGGGAACAAAACAGTAGGTCAGTAAATACTGAGGCTGGGGTCGAGCTGGGGGCCAGGGCAAGGGTAGCTAAGAAGAGGAGCATTCTGGAGGAGGATGACTTGAGTCGGCCTGGAGGTCTGGAGTGCATCTGCTTCAATGCGAGGAGCGTAACGGGTAAAACAGACGAACTTAGGGCCTTAATGCTTATGCAGAATTTGGATGTGGTTGCGGTGACGGAAACTTGGGTAAAAGAAGTACAGGACTGGCAGCTGAATATTCCGGGATATAAGTGTTTCAGGCGAGACAGAGGAGGGGCTAAACAAGGTGGGCGAGTAACGATATTAGTTAAGGAGCATATTGCCGCGGGGCAGAGGGTAGACAACTTAGAGGGGTCATGTACTGAGTCGCTGTGGGAGGAACTCAGAAACAGGAAGGGTGCAGTCACTATGCTGGGGGTGTACTACAGACCACCCAACAGCCCACGGGAAGTGGAGGAAAGGATATGTCAGGAGATTCTGGATACGTGCAGAAAAAATAGGGTTGTTGTAGCGGGGGACTTTAATTTCCCTGGCACAGACTGGAAAGTGCTTAGAGCTTGGGGTCTGGACGGGGAGGAATTCGTAAAATGCGTACTGGAAGGTTCTTTGGAACAGTATGTATGTAGCCCGACTAGAGAGGGGGCTATACTGGACCTCGTTCTGGGAAATGAGCCCGGTGAGGTCGTCAAAGTTTCGGTAGGGGAACATGTGGCAAATAGTGACCACAACTCTGTTAACTTTAGGATAGTAATGGACAAGGATGAGTGCTGTCCTACGGGCAGGGTGCTAAATTGGGGGAAGGCTAACTATAGCCGGATTAGGCAGGAATTGGAGGAAGTTGATTGGGAGAGGATGTTCGAGGGTAAGTCCGCGTCTGGCATGTGGGAATCTTTTAAGGAACTATTGATAATGCTGCAGGATAGGCATGTGCCTGTAAAAAGGAAAGATAGGAAACGTAGGATACGAGAGCCGTGGATAACCAGGGAAATTGAGGATCTGATTAAAATGAAAAGGGAGGCGTACGTTAAGTCCAGGCAACTGAAAACAGATGGAGCTCTGGAGGAATACAGAGAGAGTAGGAAAAAACTCAAACGGGGAGTTAGAACGGCAAAAAGAGGTCACGAAATGTTCTTGGTCGGCAGGATTAAGGAGAATCCTAAGGCATTCTATTGATACGTTAGGAACAAAAGAGTTGTCAGGGAGACAATCGGAACTCTCAGGGACAAAGGAGGGGAATTATGCTGAGAACCCAAGGGAATAAGGGAGATCCTAAATGAATACTTTGCATCGGTATTCACGAAGGAGAGGGGCGTGTTAACCGGGAGTGTCTCGGAGGGAGGTGTTGACCCGTTCGAGAAAATCTCCATTACAAGAGAGGAAGTGTTAGGTTTTTTAGGGAACATTAAAACTGGCAAAGCCCCAGGGCCTGATGGCATCTATCCTGCTCAGGGAGACGAGAGATGAAATTGCTGGGCCTCTGACGGAAATCTTTGTCGCTTCTTTGGACACGGGTGAGGTCCCTGAGGATTGGAGGATAGCGAATGTGGTCCCGTTGTTTAAGAAGGGTAGCAGGGATAACCCAGGACATTATAGGCCGGTGAGCTTGACGTCCGTGGGAGGCAAGTTGTTGGAGAGGATTCTTAGAGAGAGGATGTATGTGCATTTAGAACGGAACAATCTCATTAGTGACAGACAGCATGGTTTTGTAAGAGGGAGGTCGTGCCTTACAAATTTGGTGGAGTTTTTTGAGGAAGTGACAAAAACGGTTGATGAAGGAAGGGCCGTGGATGTCGTCTATATGGATTTCAGTAAGGCATTTGACAAAGTCGCACATGGCCGGTTGGTTAAGAAGGTTAAGGCTCATGGGATTAAAGGAGAAGTGGCTCGATGGGTGGAGAACTGGCTTGGCCGTAGGAGACAGAGGGTAGTCGTCGAAGGGTCTTCTTCCGGCTGGAGGTCTGTGACCAGTGGTGTTCCGCAGGGCTCTGTACTGGGGCCTCTGCTATTTGTGATATATATAAATGATTTGGAAGAAGGTGTAACTGGTGTAATCTGCAAGTTTGCGGATGACACGAAGATGGCTGGACTTGCGGATAGCGAAGAGCATTGTCGGGCAATACAGCAGGATATAGATAGGCTGGAAAATTGGGCGGAGAGGTGGCAGATGGAGTTTAATCCGGATGAATGCGAAGTGATGCATTTTGGAAGAAATAAAATAGGGAGGAGTTATACAATAAATGGCAGAGTCATCAGGAGTATAGAAAGACAGAGGGACCTCGGTGTGCAAGTCCACAAATCCTTGAAGATGGCAACACAGGTGGAGAAGGTGGTGAAGAAGGCATATGGTATGCTTGCCTTTACAGGACGGGGTATAGAGTATAAAATCTGGAGTCTGATGATGCAGCTGTATATAACGCTGGTTAGGCCACATTTGGAGTACTGCATCCAGTTCTGGTCGCCGCACTACCAGAAGGACGTGGAGGCGTTAGAGAGAGTGCAGAGAAGGTTTACCAGGATGTTGCCTGGTATAGAGGGTCTTAGCTATGAGGAGAGATTGGGTAAACTGGGGTTGTTCTCCCTGGAAAGACGGAGAATGAGGGGAGATCTAATAGAGGTGTACAAGATTATGAAGGGGATAGATAAGTTGAACAGTGGGAAGCTTTTTCCCAGGTCGGAGGTGACGATCACGAGGGGTCACGGGCTCAAGGTGAGAGGGGCGAAGTATAACTCAGATATCAGTGGGATGCTTTTTACACAGAGGGTGGTGGGGGCCTGGAATGCGCTGCCAAGTAGGGTGGTGGAAGCAGGCACGCTGACGTCGTTTAAGACTTACCTGGATAGTCACATCAGCAGCCTGGGAATGGAGGGATACAAACGATTGGTCCAGTTGAACCAAGGAGCGGCACAGGCTTGGAGGGCCGAAGGGCCTGTTTCCTGTGCTGTACTGTTCTTTGTTCTTTGTCCCAACAAATTGGAAAATAGCAAGATGTTCAAGATCGGAGGGAGACAGAGAAAAGGAAAAGAATGACCTGTTAGCTTAAAAGCTGTCATTGGGAAAATATTAGTATCTATGTTTAAGGAACATCTAGTAAGGCACTTAAAAATCTTAATGTATTCAGACAATCAGCATGGTTTTATGAAAGAATGAACTGTTCAACTAATTGAATGAAGTTGTTTGAGAAAGTAACCAGCAACATGAATAAGGGGAAACCAGTGGATATGGTGTTCTTGGATTTTCAACCGGTATTTGATAAGGTGCCACATCAAAGGTTCCAATACAAGATACGAACTCATGTTGTTAGGAGTGACATTAACAGAGAGACAGGATCGGTTGCCTGACAGGGACCAGAAAATTAGTATGTGCCATTTTCAGGCTAGAAAGTTGTGAGTATTGGAGTGTCACACAGATCAATGCTGGGGCTTCATTATTTACCATCAGTATCATTAACCGAGATGAAGGCACCAAATGCTTGCTATATCTGTTGATGACACAAATCTAGGAAGTAGATTAACTTGTGAAAAGGACGTAAGGAATCTGCAAAGGGAGGTAGATAGTTTGTGAGTACGCAGAAATGTGACAGATGGAGTATAATTTGGGAAAGTATGAATTTGTCCAATTTAGCAGGAAGGATAGAAAAACAGTTTATTTTTGAACTAGAGAGGGATTGCAGTACTCCGCATTACTCTAGGATCTCGGTGTCCTGGTATATGAATCACAAAATTTGGTAATTTATTGGTATGAAATGTAAGGATAGGAATATTTTCCTACATTTGCACAGGGGCTTGCTGAGACTACATCTAAAATATTGTATACAGTTTTGACCTACGTATTTAAGGATATAATTACATTCGAAGAAGAAGTTCAGAGAAGGTTCAGTCAACTGTTTATTTGTACAAAGGGGTTATCGTATGAGGAAACATTGGACAGGTTGGACCATTTGAGTTAGGAAGAACGAGAGGTTTTGCTGAAACTTTAGATTCCTTCCTCCCTTATCCACATCCATACACCCTCCCCAACCTTTCCCTTTCACCATATGCACTAACAGTATACCTCCAGCCAACACCACCATCCGCCCCCCCGACCCCCGCCCCACCCACACCACCCACCATCATGCGTCTGTCTACATGCTTCTCTGTTGATATAAGCTAGAAGGGCTGCTGTAATTAAAAGGGCTTAGCCTGCCAGATAGTCACAGTGAGAGTGACAATGCAGCATTTTAATGGCAAAGTTCATTGACACCAATTCATTTAGCAAGTAGTGAGTCAGTATGTAAAAATGTAAATAAAACAATTGCAAGTTATTCTCTGGCAACAATTAGATAAGAACGGAATCAGGACTGCGCAGTTCTTCCCGGCGAGAAAACGGTGAAATGGCGATAGAAGTGATTGGTTTGGGAAAGAATGGCACAGACAGCAAACAAGATGAGGGGAACAATGAAGGAAAACTTGCCTCCATTGTATGCACACAGTGTGTAATTTGCAGTTTAAATAAGCTGTTTTTTTACAGCATTGGAGCAGAAATCTCACTGACGGCATTCAAACATGGAGATCAGGAGAAAACGTGCATGGATCAGCGAGGAGGCAAGGACGATGGAGAGGAAAGGATTGTTCGAGACGGGGCAGTTGTTTGTAAGTGCATTGGATTCAAGTAATGTATTTGTTGAGGAGGGGATGATGGCAGATTTAAAGCCAGGTGGTGAAATGGTTAATAATCACACATGTTTAAAAATCATGTGCCTCCGTTGAGAGAATCCAGAGGCCTTTATGAATGTCGACCTAGATCGGCATCAAGGCTGAGATACAAAGGTGTAAAACATAGAATATAGGTTTGTTTATCTAACAAAGTTCCTTATTCTGACAGCATTCATTAAATCAGATATTTGGAACGAGGAAAACTTGGAACAGTAATGAATTAGGTCAGCTGATATGGTTAAGTCTTCACACTGATTGGCTATTATAATAAAGCACGCATGGAATGGTATTGAGTGTTGTTTAACATTTCTAACTTATGCATGATGGAACCGTAATCAATAGTTGTGAGCGGATAGAGCTAACTCTTATACCTTCATTGGCATGTGTTAATTACTACCAATCGAACTTGAAACTATATCTGCTTGTGTATTCCTGAATTCTGCACTGTGACTAGTTACAGTCTGTGATCTGTGATTTTCCAGGTTCCTTGCTATAGCTTGCATTTAAGCAGGTATGAGAACTCTGAGACTTGGTCTGGTTATCTGGAGGGAATCAGTTGTAATCAATTACAAAGCAGAAAATCAAAACCCACAACAGGCAGAGAACTGTTAACAATATTAGAGAACATGTGGAAGTTCAGTGATCAGAAAGTTAATGGAAATAGCGTCATGGAAAAGTTGGATTTTATGGAAAAAATAAGCTCTGAGAGAGCATGAGTGAAGATAGGAGAAAAATAAAGAAACTGGTTCAGGGTAACAGCAAGGGGGAGCTTTAGAGAAAGTTTGGGCCAGGGGGCGAATGGAACAGAGGGTTGACATTGCCACAATTTTAATACAAAGAAGATCCATGAGTTCCTCACACTTGTTTTTGGATCAGAATGGAAGAGACGGGGACGACGAAGAACGCTTGATAAAATACTAGCACGGAATGGCACAGTGTGTTCAATTAAAAAAAAATGTTGGATATTAACTCCTATAAATGGGATGTTTATGATGAGCAGCAACAGGCTTTGATGGACGAGGTACAGTCCTGGACATGATTGACAGTTAAATCCAATCATTGCACGTTCTTCTGACGGTGCTGATGACTCAGCTGCGTGGATGAGCAAGTGCTTTCCTTTCCACACTCGAAGCAGGTGAATGGCCACTCCTCATGTGTGATTGCTGATGACTGAGCAGGTGGGCTGACCGACTGAACCACTTCCCACATTCAGAGCATGTGAATGGCCTCTGTCATGTGTGAACACGCTGATGATTCAGCAGTGTGGATGACTGAGATAATCCTTTCCCACACTCAGTGCAAGTGAATGGCCTCTCCCCAGTGTGAATTCGCTGGTGTACAGTGAGTTGAAATGACCCCCTGAACCAAGTCCCACAGTGGGAGCACATGAATGTTCTCTCGTCAGTGCGAACAAGTTGATGGCACATCAGATACCCAGAACTTCTATTTCAATTTCTACAGTCTGGCCATTGGAAAGGTCTCTTCCCAGTGTGAATTATCTGATGTGTCTGCAGGTTGGAAAGCTGACTGTATCCGTTCCCACACTCAGGGCAGATAAATTGTCTCTCCCCTGTGTGAACTCGCTGGTGTGCAATCAGTTGGGATGATCGAGTAAATCCCTTCTCACTAACAGAGCAAGTGAATGGTCTCTCCCCAATGTGAGTGCGTTGACGAGTTTCCAGCTCACAGGTAACTAAATGTCTCCTCACAGTCTCCACATTTCCACGGTTTCTCTGCAGTGTTTTTTCCTTCCATGTTCACAATTCGATGCTGTTCAGGTGAAAATGTCTTGGCGATTCCATCAGATTCTGATGTCATGTTTGGTTACAATTTCCCTGTGAAATTCATTTAAAACAGCAAACAGAACGTCACAGAGAATAAACAGGAATGCAAAAATGATAGTGAAATTCAGCTGAATCAATCTGGTAATTTATGAGGCGGGCACCAGAAAATGTGATCATGAAAATTGCTGGCTGTCATAAAAAACTAACTGTTTCAGAAACGTCGTTTAGGGAAGAGAAACTGACACCCGTTCTCAACCTACGTACGATTCTAGCCTCTATGAAAGCAGAAAGCGAGAAGTGAGAGTGCTCGGGTTTTCACAGTAGAATTTGAGGCTTCTGCAGCTCAAGCAGAAATTTAACAGAATCTCTCAATTCAATAACCTCCTCCTACGAGAGGACCAGAGTAGGAGGTATATGTGAACACCGTCTTCTCCAAGTTCCCCTCTAACTCACACACCCTCCTGACTTGTCTGACATTCTACATTAAAATAAATTAACAGCATTTTAATATTGGGAAGACTGAAATCATCATCTTCAGTCCCTGCGACAAACTCATTTCTCTGGGCACTAACCCCATCAATCTTCCGAAATATTTCACATCAAAATGAGCTTCCAAACTCAGATCAACATCGAGATCGTGTATTTCAACCTCATTCACAGCGCAGAATTCTGCCCTTATCTCAGCTGATCTGTTGCTGAAACCATTATGAATTCATTTATTGCCTTTAGACTGAACCATCTTAATAAATTCCTGGCCGGTCTCCCTCATTCAACCTCCCTGTAATGTTGAGGTCATCTGAACTGCTGCTGCACGTGTACTTACTCACACTAAGTCTTGTTCACCCATAACACTTGTGCTCGCAGACCTACAAAGGTTCCCATATAAGGAGCAACAACATTTTAAAATTTGCTTTGAAGATTTCCTTCATGGCTGTGATAATCCGTACCTCTCCCAGAAACACAAACTCTTCCAAGATATGTGTTCATCTAATTCAGCCTCGTGTATTTTCCAAATATCAATTACTCCATCATTGGTGACCATTCCTTCAGTTATCAAGGCGGCAAGCCCTGAATTGTCATCTTGAAATCTCTCCAACTCCCCATCTCACTTCTGTTTAAAACCTAACTCTCTGACTAATCCTTATGTGACACAGCGTGAAATGTGACATGTCTTGGAACATTGTTTTGAATCATGTGTGATATCAATACAAATTAATGTCGTTGACCTGGGTATTAGATATTATCTCACCTCACCATCGCTGGGTGAAAATCTGGTATCTTCTTATCTAACAACATTGTGGGAGCATCTTCACCGCATGGACGGCAGCAGTCCAAGAACAGAGAACATAGAACTGTACAGCACAGTACTGGCCTTTCGACCCCCGAGGTTGTGCCGAGCTTTGACCGAAACCAAGATCAAGCTATGCCACTCCCTATCATTCTGGTGTGCTCCATGTGCCTATCCAATAACCGCATGAAAGTTCCGACCCAACTATCACAGCAGGCAGTCCATTCCACACCCCACCCACTCGCTGAGTAAAGAACCTACCTCGGACATCCCTCCGAAATCTCCCATCATGAACCTTATAGTTATGCCCCCGAGTAACAGCTACTTCCACCCGAGGAAATAGTCTTTGAACGTCCACTCTATATTTCCCATCATCATCTTATAAACCTCTATTAAGTCGCCTCTCATCCTCGTCCGCTATCAAGAGAAAAGCCCTCGCTCCCTCAAAATTTCCTCATAAGACCTACTACCCTCGAAACCAGGCAGCATCCTGGTAAATCTCATCTGCATTCGCTCCAATGCTTCCACATCCTTCTTATAGTGAGGTGACCAGAACTGCACACAATATTCCAAATGTGGTCTCACCAAGGTCCTGTACAGTTGCAGCATAACCCCACGGCTCTTAAACTCCAACCCCCTGTTAATAAAAGCTAACACACTATAGGCCTTCTTCACGGCTCTATCCACTTGAGTGGCAACCTTCAGAGATCTGTGGATATGAACCCCAAGATCTCTCTGTTCCTCCACATTCCTCAGAACCCTGCCGTTGACCCTGTACTTCGCATTCAAATTAGTCCTACCAAAATGAATCACCTCGCATTTAACATGGTTAAAATCCACCTGCCATTGTTCGGCCCAGCTCTGCATTCTATCAATGTCTCTTTGCAGCCTATAACAGCCCTCCACCTCATCCACTACTTCACCAATCTTGGTGTCATCAGCAAATTTACTGATCCACCCTTCAGCCTCCTCCTCAAAATCATTGATAAAAATCACAAATAGCAGAGGACCCAGCACTGATCCGTGTGGTACGCCGCTGGTAACTGGTCTCCAGTCTGAAAATTTTCCATCCAACATCACCCGCTGTCTTCTATGAGATAGCCAGTTACTTTTCCAATCGGCCAAATTTCCCTCTATCCCACACCTCCTTGCTTGCTTCATGAGCCGACCATGGGGAACCTGAGCAAACGCCTTACTAAAATCGATGTTACAATATCAGCTGCTCCACCTTAATCGACACAGTTAGTTTCCTGCTCAAAGAATTGAATCAAATTTGGGAGGCGAGACTTACCCTTCACGAATCTGTGTTGACTATCCCGGTTTACGCTTTACCTTTAAAACTTGTCATGAATCGTATCCCTCAGGACCTTTTCCATTAATTTACCAACCACCAAAGTAAGACTAACTGGCCTATAATTACCAGAGTCAATCCTATTTCATTTCTTGAACAGCGGGACAACATTCGCCACTCTACTTTCCTCTTGCACTCTCCCCGTGGACAGTGAGGACCGAAAGATCAATGCCAAAGGCTCTGCAATCTCATCCCATGCCTCCCAAAGAATCCTAAGATATATCCCATCTGGCCCAGGGGACTTATCGATTTTCAGGTTTCTCAAAATTGCTAATACATCTTCCCTCAGAACATCTACCTACTCCAGCCTCTCAATCTATATCACACTCTCATTCTCAAAAACATGGCCCCTCTCCTTGGTGAACACTGAAGAAAATATTCATTCATCGCCTCTGCTATCTCTTCAGACTCCATGCACAAGTTCCCACGACTATCCTTGACCGGCCCTAACCTCACCCTGGTCATTCTTTTATTTCTCACGTAAGAGTAAAAAGCCTTGGGGTTTTCCTTGATCCGACCCGCAAAGGCCTTCTCATGCCCCCTCCTATCTTTCCTAAGCCCTTTTTTGGCTCATTGCTTGCTACCTTGTATCCCTCAAGCGACCTCAAGAAGGTCAAACAGCTTCTGCTCCACATGAAACTGGGGATTGATTATATCTGTTGGTAACTGTGGAGAGAGAAACAAAGTTCACATTTCAGGATGTAAAAAATGGGAATTAATATCGTGCAAAACTTTACAGAATTGTAGAATCCTACAGTGCAGAAGGGGGCCATTCAACCTCTTGAGCCTGCACCAACAACAATCCACTTATGCCTTCACTCCATAATGCCACGTCTTTGCCCTGCAACTAAAGGGCAATTTAGCAAGGCCAACCAACCTAACCAACACATCTTTGGACTGTGGGAGGAAACCAGAGCACCCAGAGGAAACCCACACAGACACAGGGAGAACATGCAAACCCCAGTCAGATAATCATCCAAGGTCGGAATTGAGCACGGGTCCTGATGAACTCAATTATGTTATCTGCTCTTGATATATTTGCTTTTGTGTCTCCCGTCAGAAAATATAGATAGGGAGGCAATGGCCTCGTGGTATTATCGTTAGACTACTAATCAGAAATTCAGCTAAGGTTCTGCACATTAGTGTTTGAATCCCACCATGGCAAACGATGGAATATGAATGCAATAAAACATATCTGGAATTAAGAATATATTGATGACCATGAAATCGTTGTCAATTGTCAGAAAAATCCATCTGGTTCACTAATATCCTTAAGGGGAGGAAATCGACTGTCCTAACTTGGTCTGGCCTACATGTCACTCCAGAGCCAAAGCTATGTGGTTGCCTCTTCATTGCCCTCTGAAATGTCCTGCCAAGCCACTCAATTCAAGGGCAACTAAGGGTAGGCAATAAATGGTGGCCAGCAAACAACACCCATATTCCACAAATGAAAAAAAAATCTCCCCTTCTAATACTCTGTAAAAGGGGTTTGGAAAATCCATCACTGTCAGACCAGAGTAGAAATTCACAACAAAAACACAAAATGCTGGAGAATCTCAGCAGGTCTGCCAGCATCTGTGGAGAGAGAACAGAACAAACGTATCCAGTTTGGATTTCTCTTACTCAGGGCTGAAATTCACAATATGCTTGCCTCCAGACTTGGCGGCCCATGCGTCCTGCAGCACATTGCACTATTAAAGACGGGTAATACGCATGCGCCCTATAATGATGACAGCCATTATTTTGTTCTTTCTGTGACCGGGGCCCCAGTTTTGTCGCCCTGCTCTTCTAAATGGCACCATACTTCCTAATTCTGTATTCTGGACTTTACAAAACATGTTTACGAATCCTACAAATACCCACGCTCTCAAGATCCATTGCTCCCTCCGCCCACCATTGCTGACGATGGATCCAACAAACAAATCTCTCTCCATGGACCACAGCACTCTGCACATGCTCGAAAGACTGTACAACAGTGCGCCTGAGCACTGATCTCCTGTTGTATATATATATGGGACATTCCTTACCGTAAGAAGTCTCACAACACCAGGTTAAAGTCCAACAGGTTTATTTGGTAGCAAATACCATAAGCTTTCGGAGCAATGCTCCTTCGTCAGATGGCTCCATCTGACGAAGGAGCATTGCTCCGAAAGCTTATGGTATTTGCTACCAAATAAACCTGTTGGATTTTTAACCTGGTGTTGTGAGACTTCTTACTGTGCTTACCCCAGTCCAACGCCGGCATCTCCACATCATGACATTCCTTACCACCAGGAATGCTGGCCATTGTCCACCAAAATTATGAGATCCTCATTTGGTTTATTGTTATGTAATGGATACTGGAACTGGAGAGTTCAATAATACTGTAAACAAATAAAATTGGTCGAAATGCAGCTGAATGGACCTTCTATTATCAATCAAAAAGGAGAATGGGAATAGGTGGAGAACCGAGAGTCCCCGAAACAACAGCAAAACGTGAGAATCCAATTTTTACAGTCAGATGAGAACTCACTGATGTACAAGCACGTAAGAAGAACAACCGAATTAGTGCCTGCATGCAGACAATTTGAACTGCCTCTCTCAAGTTGATTCTACATCAGTTCCTTTGAATGTTCAAAGTTGGTCAGAAAACTGCATAATTCCTTTCGCACACATAAATGAAATGCACGTTCCCGCTCCAGAGTGACTGTTTTAGAAAATAGGTTGATGGGGGCGGGGGGGGGGGGGGGTGGTGGGGGGGGGGGGTGGAGTCCCTTTGCATTCGCAGCCACTAAAATCCCTCTCCCTGTTACGATTTCTTTTTCAGTTTGCAATGGTAATTGAGTCATTCGTTATACTAAAATTTAAAGTTTATTTATTACTATCACAGCGACAATACTTTGCATTTACACATTTTAAATTAAATAAAAACGTCACGAGATCCTTCACATGGTTTTAACACTTCTCATATTGGGAAAATCTGTCCTGGTGTCCCCAATTTTGACGTGATTTAATTATGATTGTGACATGTATTAATATACAGTGAAAAGTATTGTTTGTTGCATGTTATGTAGTGGAAAGCATACAGTTCATAGAGAAGGCAATGGGAGAATAGCGAATGTAGTGTTACCGACATAGCTGTGGTGTAGAGAAAGATCAACTTAGCATGAAGTAGGTCTATTCAAAAGTCTGATGGCAGCAGAGAATAATCTGTTCTTCATTCGGGTGATACATGACCAACTTAATCCCAAAGACACACTGCTATGATTTCCAAAAAGAAAGAATACTGGGAATGCACTTTTTTCCAAAATAAATCTGCGGCACAGTTAAATGTTTAATCGTATTGAATAACTTACCTGTGTATTCAAAATAACAGACTCTCTGGCTCAGCATGTTTTGTGCCACGATAGATCTGTTTGAAATATAATACAGATTGGCATTGTGCATTTATTTTTACTTACTTACATTTATTTCAGTGAAATCTCTGAACGCTGATTAACTCTCGGCCATGGTCATTCCAACAACATTAACAACTGGTGTTTCTTCTTTCTCAGTTTTGTTTCTACTGTCTCTGTATCCATTCAAGCCGAAATTTATTTCTCACTTAATTTTTAGCTTATTTTTTTGCCACACCATCCTTTTTCATAAGGCCTGTCCAATTGCATCCTTCTTAACTATTCAGTCATTGTTCCAAATTTCCATTTCTGCCATCAGCAATAATTGTTCAACATTTGCGAGGACCAGGTTTTTGCATCCAATTATTGATATTATGTGCGAAAACTGGAAGGGAATCCAGAAAATTCACGCTCATTGCCATCTCTTCTGCTTGTGATAGCATCGCTGGGGTATCTGCGAAGGACAGCCTACTCGAGGCATCTGCGTCTGCCACTCGATACCCTGCCCGGCGTTCTAGCTGACAGTTGTCGGCAGCAACTGGGATCAGCGAGGATGCAGCTGTATCCCACACAGGCTTCTGTGGCATCACTTTGCCCTCTCTTAGTAGCCCCAGTTTTGGGTTGTGATCATTGACAATCACGATTTCTGCCCCGAAAGTTATTGATGGAATAAAGCAGACAATGCTGTAAAATCTCAGCAGGTCTGGCAGCATCTGTGGAGCGAGGATAGAGCCAACAGTTTGAATCCTGACTCGAAACGTTGGCTCTATTCTCCCTCTACAGATGCTGCCAGACCTGCTGAGATTTTCTGATTCCAGCATCCACAGTAATTTCCCTTTATCAGCAAAAAGGCTGTTCCTATTGGCCGCGAGGAATTGATTGCCAACGATATCCATCATTCAGGAGGCAGCAAACACACAGGTCCCGCCTACAACGTGAGAGGCCGTGAGAGGACGGTGGGGCTCCCAGGTCGGCAGTTGGACCGGTCAAGCGACCCAACTTGCGGTGGGAAAATACCCGCGAGCAGCAATGAGAGAAGCAGGGAAGATTCAGCAACAGTGCGCCTGTGCCAGATTGAACGAGGCCGTGCGAAGTCGAACTATCCGTGCGCAGGTGCAATGATGTGTTCAATTCTTCATCCGGGGATTTCCAAGAGACAGGTGCGAGCGGTTTGTTTATCACACGAAGAAGATGACAGTTTGAATATGAAAGAATTTAGAGAGATTTAAGTATTCAAAGGGAGTGACTATATTTCATTATTGTTGTATTATTTAAACGACCGACGACGCCAAGCTGGTTTGAAAACTAAATGACAAATTTCACATTTCACTGGATAAATCAAAGTCGAGGAAGATTGAGACAGTGAAATCAGACAGTGTGAAACCCAGGTGGATGGAGCTAGTGCGATCAGTGTGTAACACAGGAGGAAAGAGCCAGTGAGATCAGACAGTGTGTAACACCGGGAGGATGGAGCTGGTGCGATTGGACATTGTGTAACCGGGGGAGGATGGAGACAGTGAGACCCGACAATGTGTTAACCAGGGAGGATAGAGCCAGTGACATCAAACAGTGTTTATCTGAGAGAGGATGGAGCCAGTGAGAACGGACAGTGTGCAACCTGGGGAGGATGGAGCCAGTGTGATCGGACAGTGTAACGCCGGGGGCTCGAGCCAGTGAGATCAGACAGTGCGTAACCCGGGGGGGATGGAGCCAGTGAGATAAGACTATGTGTAACTTGCGGAGGATGGAGAGAATGAGATCAGTGTGTAACCCGGGGAGGATAGAGCCAGTGAGAATGGACAGCGTGTAACCCGGGAAGGATGGAGCCAGTGAGATCGGCCAGTGTTCAACTTGGAGAGGAACTACGAGTGAGATCAGTCAGAGTGTAACTCTGGGAAGATGGACCGAGTGAAATCAGCGTGTAACCTGGGGATATGGGATGTGTTAGCATGCAGGAAAGGCATGTGAATGGCAAAGTAAATGAAATAAAACAGAAAGTTCTGGACGAACTCTGCGAGTATGTCAACATCTGTGGATGGAAAAGGCAGAGTTAACTGGTAGGAATTTGGACTCTTGTGGTGTGTTTGGTGGCCCATTATTGGCAGGTGGTAGGATCGTTCAATCCCCCTGGTGATAACTGGTTTCCTATTGTTTATACCCCCTGCGGTGGCCTCGCTCTTGGTGGATTCATCAGAGCATAACAATGAGAATGGTCTGAAAGTCCTACCCAATGCTTCGAGTCCATATGACTCTTTTTTTATAATACATTGGCATGGATTGAGAATTGGTTCGTTGGCAGTAAAGACAGAGTTGGAATAAATGAGTCTATTTTGAATTGTCAGGCAATGAATAGTAAGTTCTCACACATATTCGTGCCTGGGGTCTTGTTCACAATATATCAATGATTTGAAGAAGTGAACCAAAATTAATATTTATAACTTTGCTGATGATACAATGCTCTGTTCGAATGTGAGTGTTGAGGAGTAGCTCGAGGGGCTTCAAGATGGTTCAGACAAGTTATGTCAGAAGGCAAATTCATGGCAGGTGCATTATATAATGTGAGAAAATATGATGTTATCCACTTTGGACAATGAAACGGAATGGCACGGTGTTATTTAAATGATGATAGACTGAGTAAAGTTGACACACAAAGGGATTGGGTGTCCTAGTACACAGTCACTAAAAGCAAGCATGCAGTTACAGCAGGCAGTTAGCAAGGCAAATTGATGTTTGCCGTCATTGCAAGAGGACTTGAATGTAGGAGCAAGAATGTCACACTGCAGATGTACAGGACCTTAGTGAAACCAAACCTGCAATATGTTGTGCCGTTTTATCTAAGAAAGGACATACTTCCCAGAGAGGAAATGCAGCAAAGGTTCGCTAGACTGATTTTAAGGAATGGACAGGCGGTGTGCCACAGCTGCAGCGTATGGGAGCTCCTGGTTGTCACTTTGACTCAGAACAAACCTGTCTGCATCAAAAGTTTGAATATTGAGCAGCTTTGAGCCCGTTAATGAGTTGGGAACTGAACTACACACACTGCAGAACAACAAAGATGGGGATAGGTACCTGGATATTTGCACCAGGAAACATTGCTACCTGCCCTTAGATGGTCTGACCTAAATGTAATTCCAGATCCATAGCAATGTGGTTGACTCTCTGCTGCTCTCTGAAAAGGCCTGGCACTTCTCAAGGGCAACTAGGGACGGGAAATAACTGTTGGCCAGCCAGCCATGCCCATCTCCCTTAGATGAATTTTAGAAAATCTACCCATCCGCGCCCCCCCCTCCCTACCCCCGCACCGGCAATCGCCCAGAAACCCCGTGTCATGCCTTGTTGCCATCCAGTGGCGGAGGTCCCCAGTTGTGGTCCATCAATGGTGGAGTCCTTCCCATTAACTTCGGGAAAGTGCGTTGTTGCATGCAACAGTTCCATACAACCATTGCTTCATGGACTCCCAAGATATCTGCACTTTTTGCCTTCTTGTGGAGACCGTGCGCCATGCGTCTGTAAGTTGCCTTCGACTACATCTACTTTGAAGTCATTTGAATAAATCTTTTATTGCATTTCTGTTGACTTGAGCCAAATGCTCAGGTCTACAAGCACCGGGTGCGGAGGGGACAGTGAAGGAGTAGCACCTCCTCATAAGCCTGCTCCTGGCCCTGGCCAAAGTCACCATCAACATGTCCAGGCAGCAGCCAATCGAGGCAGTCATCTGACTTGAATGTTTGCACCTCTTCCGTGGCTACATTCACAGCTAGGTCTCTCGAGAGAGGCAGCATGTGTTGTCCACTGTCACTCGCGAACCATTCCATGCCCATTGGAAACGGCAAGGACTGGGGTGCCTCACTGAAACCTTCAATAATATTTTGGCTTGATATTTTGTATTTCATTTGAAGTTTCTATTCGTTTCACAGTTCCCGTTGAAAGTGTTGCCCCATTTTCTATTTCACTCTTGTCACAGGGATCCGGGCTCAGTTGTCTGAGAAGTTTTCTGATTTAATGGGAGCAATTGGAATTCGAATTGGACATTCCCATTGATATGTGGGAGTCAGCGAGTTTAGGTTGCGATTTTGTGTCAGTGACAGGGCGAGCCAGGAAGAATAAGAATCATGTTGGGCATCAGAATTCAACCCACTGCCTCAAAGTTCAGATCTGACACTGAATTAGAAACCAGAAACGGGACTGCAACACGAAAGCAGGGAAGATGTGCTGAGTCTTTCTGAATAACTGATTGGAACACATCTGGATCATTATCACCCATTCCGTGCAACACACGTTAGGAGAGATGAAAATGTGCTGGAAACATTGTGGAGGAGATTTGCTAAAATAATACGAGAGATGAGGAACTGCAGTTATGGAGAGAACGTTAGAAGTTGGACTGATCCCCTTCTCGCATAGGTTTAATTGAGTTGTTCAAATGCTGAAGGTATGATGACACCAATGAGAATAATTTCTTTCCTTTGAGAGAAGAGGCCGTAACCAGATGATTGAAAGTTGACAAAGTAATCGGAAGGGGAAAAGAGAAGAGTTCATTGCATGCATACTGTTGCTTTGATCTGGAAATCACTGCCTGAAAGGGTGGAGGAAACAGATTCAATGATAACTTTCAGAAGATAGATTACAGCGTTGGGGAAAAGAGGAAGTGAAATGGAATTAATTAGATAGCTCTTTCAGAGAGCCATAACAAGAAAGAAGGGCCCGCTTCTGTGTTGCAACTTGCTATTGTATGATTTAAGAGGGTGAGAATCCTCTGGATAACTGCAAGGTGCGACTTTAATCCCCCTACTCGAGATGTGAAACAGTTACTGAACTGAACTCAATGTTTAATTATTATTGAACTTTCCCACTTGGTGCACAGTCCAGCTGTGATCTCACCAGGAACACGATCTTACAGTTTGGATCGCCAGATGTCTGTCCACCCAGTGGTAAAATCCGGTAATCGGGTGAAACTGTGGGCTGCACATTTCAGGGAGACTAAGTCCTCACGAACAGTCCGGGAGCTGCGAAGTCAGGAATAGAACAACTGTAACACTCCGCTCTCTTCACCAACTCTTTATCCCTCTCAGTGATACCAGTTCCGGGAGTCCTTCATATTGCTGATATCCTGAACAGCTACAATCCTCCAGATCATCGCAGTCAAGCTTCTGAAAGGTACAAACCTCTGATTTAAATGTCTGCATGCAATGCCCTTGTTTGGGACATTTTCTTCATCTTCTGATCACAGTGAAATATGAAAATACGCGGACTGATGCAATTTTCTGGAGACACAGTAATAATCCTAATACTATGTACGGATGACTGACAGTATATCCGTTTCGCTCCCAATATCTCAGACGAGACTGCTTGAAACTAAACAGATTGACAGAAGGTTACCAGATTCAGAGGCATGCGGAGAGCACTGAACTATGACATCGGTGTAGAGTATCATCCATAATTACATTGAATCATACAGCCGGACCGAAAGATCGAATAACCTACTTCCGCTCCTCTTTTCTATGATTCTAAGGTTAAGTCAGGGGCGAGGAATACTAGGATGCGTAACTTTCTTCCTGACTCCCCAAAGACAGTCGACCACCTACAAGATGCACGTCATGAGTGAGATTACATATTCTCCACTCACCCAGATGACTGCAGCTCCAGCAACATTCTGTACACCTTCCAAGGGAAAGCAGTTTGATTGACATCCCTTCTTCAATCGTTCACTTCGTCCACAACCGGCGCACAATGACAGCAATTGTGCGGACATCAACGCTTGAAAATGCCCTTCTAAACTACTCACTCTCCTGGTTTGGAAATGTGTCGCCATTGCTTCCTTGTCGCTGGATCGAATTCCTGGAACTCGCTCCCACACAGCGATGAACTTGGATCACTTCCAACTCCAATCCTACTCTTTCGACCATTTACTGGTTACGACTTATTCAATCCGGTCGGGAAGTTCGGAAGTTCCAATTCCCCTCTCTGCTCTATGCGAATTTGACTATGTTTTGTAGATTTCTATCAGTTTTCGGTACTACTTCATTTTGTGACAAGTAAAGTGAATCGGGTTTCTGTTGCAGCCCACGAGGAACAAAATCATACTGAACAAATATATTTGCAGTTCACACAGAAAAAAAAGAACAGTAAATATAACCAATGTGTGTTACTTCCCCTTCCATTATAATCAATGTTCATCTTTTTGTTTCCCCCAGGAGTCATCCGTGCCTGGGACTTGCCTGAGGCGGTTCAGTTTTCAACAGGAGTCATACCCAGCATGTAAGAGTTGTCATTAATACATTCCATTACATGCCGAAATGGAAACGGTCTGAATCATAAACTGTCACCATATTTATTGCACTTTGTACCTGACAATCTACATATGGTGCCGAGAGTCATTACCAATTAACACCCATTTGTTCTCGTGAAGTAACATATTTTGCTGTTCTGAAAAATCGCCCTTTCTGTTCAGATTGTTCCTTTAATTGGTTTAAATTGAGAGAGGTGGATACTCAGCGAGATTTTGGAGTCCTCTGCATCAGTCGCTGAAAGTAAAAGCGCAGGTAAAACAGGTAATAAAGAAGGCAAATTGTATGTTGGCCTTCACAGCGAGAGAATTGAGTATAGGGAAAGGGATGTTTTGCTACAATTGCATAGGGCATTGTGAGGCCATCCCTGGAGCATTGTTAGTAGTTTTGATGTCCTTATCTGAGCACGGATGTCCTTGCTATAGAGGGAGTGCTGCAAAAGTTTACCAGGCTGATTCCGAGGATGGCAGGTCTTTCATATGAGGTGAGACTGAGTCTCTTCGGATTATATTCACTGGAGTTTAGAAGAATGAGAGGGGATCTGATAGAAACTTATAAAATTCTAACAGAGTTAGACAGGGTAGTTTCAGAAAGAATGTTCCCAATGGTGGTGGAGCCCAGAACTCGGTGTCAGAGTTTGAGTATAAGGGGTAAACCCATTGGAACTGAGGTGAGGAGAAATGTCTTCACTCAGAGGGTGGTGACTCTGTGGAATTCACTCGCACTGAATTTACTTGAAGCCAAAACGTTGTCTTATTTCAAGATTAAAGTGGATATAGCTTTTGGGCTAAGGAGATCAAGGCATATGGGGGAGGATGGATCAGGATATTGAATTCGATGATCAGCCATGATCAAAATAAATCGTGGAGCAGGCTCGAAGGGTCGAATGGCCTACTCATCCTTCCAGTTTACAGGTTTATATGTTTCTAAGGCATACATGGCCCACTGCATTGAAGATTGCGTGAACTGATTTAATCCAAATGTCTTCCACATTCATCTCGACAAAACTGGAAATGGATCTTTGACATGTAAGTTCATTGAGCAGGCTTTGTGAAGCTCCGACTTCTGCAGCATTCTCGAACGCACTGGCTAGCTGATCTGCCGTACCACTCTCACTGGCCCAAGATGTGGTTTTAGCTGGAGATTTACGGTGGGACAGAACGATATTTGACCCATTCTGTCTGGATTGAATTATTTGATACAACGATAAATAGCAATCTGCACAGGCCTCCTTGATGAAGAAGATTTTTCTTTGATCATGAATGATAATTACGTGGAAGACGCTATCCACGAGTTTGGTGCAACAGAGACTATTAATTTAATGCACAAAAAAGAATAAAATTGGGGGAACATTTGTAAGAACTGACCGCTCCAGCCCATAAATCGTATCTTAACTTTGAAAACACGCAATGAAACACCATGAAAACACAAAATTTAAGATCTAGGCAAGTGTTAAAGACGTTTGGCAGCCACGTTCATACAACAAGAAACACTATGGACATTGCAGCAAATTGCCCGACAGTATCTGAAATATATAATGGAAAAGTTGTTGAGCTCATGAGTTGCAGCAGCTGTCACCAGCCATTCAAGTAAATGATTCTATATGTACTTTAGAAGTATCCTGCATACGCATATGCATCAATCTCAAATTCAGTAAAGTGGACAAGCTGGGCTGTGAGACTCATCGTTATCTAATTCACTTCTCTAACGTTTTTGGGTTGGGAATTCCAAGGATTGACCATTCTCTGAGCGAAGAAATTCCTCATCATCTCAATCCTAATTGGCCTGCTCATAAAACTCAGACTGCCTCCATTGATTCGAGACCACCCCGCCACCGCCGTCACATACCCGTTCAATGCCTGTAACAATTTTGTTTTAATGATATGTTCGCTCATACTTCAGAGTGCAGGAGAATCCGTGCTCAATCATCTTAATCTCACCTCATAGAAAAATCCCAATATCGCAATAATGGTACTGCTGAACACTCACTGAACTTCCTCGTGAAGAGACGATAACCGCACACAATGATCTAGCTGTAGTCTCACAAAGGCTCTGTACAGCTGCATTCATATATTTTTGAAGCCGTATTCGAACCCCCTTGCAATAAAGCCCAACACACCATTTGCCTTTATGCACAATTGCACCGCTTTATCTTTGGGCGTCAACGGTTCCTGCCTCCTCACAATTTCTACATACTCTGCACTTCATTTTTTGCGACCAACGTGGAAAAATTCGCATTTTCCCATATGATAGTCAATCTTCCTGACCACTTACCTCGCATGTCTAAAAACTCTTGGTACCCTTCCCACAACATTTATTCCCACTTCCCATAGTTCCAAACTATGAAACATTACTTTTTGCTACCAAGTCCAAATTATCGATGTGGATCACGAATTAGTGAGCCACTGATACTTGTATTTGCCGCACCAGTCATGGCCCGCCAACCCGAGGAATACCTTTTTATTCATCCTCTCTGTATTCTGTCCTTTAGCAATTCTCAATCCAGGCCAATGTAATGCTCCAATTCCAGGTTATCAGACTTTCTTTCCTAACAAATTACATGAACCCTTATCAAAAGCTTTCTGAAAATCCAAAATCATCACATCCATTGATCTGAGCAACATCCTCAGAGATATCCAACGTGTGTAACAAGCATGACTTCAATGTCATAAACCCAAGTTTAATGCCCGGTTCTACCATTAAATTTCAGGTGTCCAGTTATCACCTCCTTTAAATTAATTTTGATCTTTTATCCTCCCATTGACACCAGGCAGATGCCCCTTTCTTCCTCACCCCTTTTATTGAATAATGGGGTTATATTCCATCCTTTCCAATCTACCGCAATGTTGATTTATAGAATGTTGAAAGATGACCACCACTGCAACAAATATGTCCACAGCCACTGTTTTGAACATTCTTGGATACAGATCATCAGGTCCATGGATCGATTTAACTTTGCAGCCCAATCATTTCTCATGTCCTACTTTTATTAGGTAATACTGATTTATTTCACTTCCTCAATCTCTCGAGTCCTTTCGTTCTCCAAAATCTGTGGGAACTTAATTTGTATTTTCTTCCTGAAGACAAATATGACTCATTTGTTTAGTCTCTCTGCCGTGTGACAACAGAGGAAACTCGTTATATCTGGTACTTGAACGCTGGTCCAATTTTTCTGACCAGTTTTATCATCTCTTGCTTATACTTGTTAATCATGCCCATCTCTAACATACAAAAAATTATTTTCCTTTAAAGATGACATTTTGAACCTGCAAAAATGCTTTCTAGGACAGGATGTCTGGATTTCCTGCCCTCACGACTCATACATGAACTCAATTAATATTCATTGAAAGATTGCTCAAATTGCTCGCCAGAAAGTTCCCCGCCGATTAAGGAGAAGTGATCAATCAAAATAGTAAATATTCAGAGTTGCATGTGTTGTTTCTTTTTTACACTAAATTCGACAGCCTCAGATAGTTGACGACTGACGTGTTGATTACGGGTTGATTTGTTCAGAATTCCAGGCAGTGTTTTATTTCAAAATCATTTATATCAAGTATACTGTTAACTGAATGAAAACATCATTCACTTTAAAATTATTTTCTAATGTTGCACGACTTATTAAGACACATAAAAGCAACATTGCCCACGATACAAATGTCGACGGTTGACTACATCTTTTGATGAACGTGAAACACCAATAAAACCGACCATAACTAATTCACCCAAAAAAATTGAAACATGACATCGATGCGATTGGAATGGATTGTTTCCTTCATCTGAGAATCAATCACTGATAAGAGCTCCGTCCAATTTTTGAATGGGGAATTGTGCTCCATAGTGAGTCCCGAGCTTGCAATATTCACACCATATTTCCTCTAGTATTACGTTGACCCTTGACCACAACACATTTGAATTTATTTCCGTCGTGGATGAAGATCCATCGGTTGTTTTAAATGGGCCCATTCAGTAGCTGCACTGGATTCCTCTATGTATGATATATATTGGGTGCATGTGTTCTGTGTGTGTATGTGTGCGTGTGTGTGTGTGTGCGTGTGTGTGTGTGTGGGTGTGGGTGTGTGTGCGCGTTTGCATGTGTGTTTGAGTGTGTTGGATTGGCTGAAAATGGAAGAAAATAATTTGAAATAAAGCCATGCATTTGCTCTTGTTGGCTTATTTAATTGGGAGAAATTCAGTGGTGCGTATGTGTGCCTTTGTTGCATTTGTGTGTGTTGTGTGCTGTGTGTTTGCATTATGTGTGTTTGTGGGTGATTGTCTGTGCAATGTGTGTGTCTTGTGTGTGTATAATGTATGCATTTATTGTTGTCTGTGCAGTGTGTGCGCATGTGTGTGGTATGTATGTGTGTTTGTCGGCGCAGTGTGCATCTGTATGTGTGCGTTTGTGTTGTGTTGCTTGTGTGTTCCTGTCTGACGCCACTGCTGTAGTCCATCATCGTTTATTTTCGATTCCTAAATTTGAAACGTTCTATTTTTGCAGGGGTAGGTTTTGTTTACTACCGAAAAAAACAAAGGTAAAGGAAATGGGAAAGCAGAAAACAATGCTACATCAACCAATTACCCGAACAGGAAGGACATGTCCACGTAGAAGTAATCCATTTCCAAATCTTCGGAAGAAAGGACATCTTATGATGGAACACATGCGGAAATTTAGATTTTCACAGAGTTTTCCCTAATTTTGATTATTCATACACGCATTTTCCCTAATCCCACCATTAGTCTCCATGGAAATTTCACCACATTCTTCAGTTCTTCTCTGAATTTGCTCTGGGTCGCTGCATAAATACATGGGTTTTGGAAGCAACTCAAAAGCTTCAGGAAAGCCCCGGTTTCAGTGGCGATGTATGCAGGGTTTTTGTGGTTGCCTTGATAATAAATGGTGTTTGAAAGTCTGGTAGTTACTAAAGTGATGGCATTTGTCAACCACAACAACATAAAACTGATTGATATCGTGAACAGCAAAATTATGGATTTCCTTCGGTTTTCCATCTTGGAATCACTATGATCTTCACTCCGCTGACCCCGGAGCCCAGTACGAACTCTATTGGCTACTAAAATACGTCGGACAGTAAATGTATTGAATATGACAATTAGAGTAAAAGGAAGCCAAACCACCCAGGCACTGTGAAACCAAACATAGGCTATACCCGGAGATGAAGACAAAAAAGCCACACTCGACCGGCAGCCCCACTGCAGCTTGTTAATTATTTGCTGAGGTTCATATGCAAACAAAACCGGAATGCCCTTTAACAAGACCAGTATCGGTACAGTTGCTACAACTGTTGTTGCTGCTCGTTTGGTGCAGTACTTCGTTTTAAACTTCTGGCAGCAGATTACTACACATCGGTCAAATGTGAAGCTGACAGTGAACCAAACAGAACAATCGAGAGTGCCCATAGTCATATAAATAATGGTCCTACATACAGGAGTGTAGGACAAGACAGAAAGTGGAATGTGATAACTGAATATATAATACACCATCACATTAATGATAATGACCAATAGATCTGCTGTCGCCATAGCCATCATGTAAACAGACATACATTTGGAAAGGCCACAGTTTCCTCGGGAAAGAATTACAATTGTCAACAGGTTCGCTGTAAGAGAGAGGGAGAAACAGAACAAATAACATTACACTGTCTGACTGAAATAGATATACAAATACCTGTTAATATCATTTGAATTCATTGTTTGTGATTATAAAAATAGGATACATAACCACACAACTAAATCTAATTTATTTATTAGTTGCAAGTAGGCTGAAATTCACAGTGCAATGAAGTTACTGTGAAAATCCCCGAGTCCCCACCTTTCGGCGCCTATATGGATACACTGCGGGAGAATATATCATGGTCAATTCACCTAACCGACACATCTTTGTACTGTGAGAGGAAACTGGAGCACCCGGATGAAACCCACGCAGACACAGGGAGAATGTGGAAACTCCACGCAGACTGTGACCGAAGCCGGAATCGAACACAGGTCCCTGTTGTGAGGCAACAGTGCTAACCAGTGTGCCACCATGCTGTCCCCAATAATTAATGTGCTGCTACAGATCTCACTCTCTGCTGGATGATATGGCAGTTAGAAAATCTACTTAAACATCTGTTGGACATTCACAGAACACTCTCATCACAATTGTAATGATTTCAGGTAAAGGGAAACACGAAAATATGAACAAATTATTCAGGCGTATTTTCCTGCAACTATCCAGTTGGAAATGTTACCATCAGGGAAATTAATTCCCCTATCCAACGTGTGATACGAACAAACAGATAGTTAACATTGATCAACAACAAACAGGATAGAAGAACTCACCGGGAAAACTAAAAACTGCAAGAACCGGGTAGTAAATCTCTTTCACCAGCAGAATAACTGATTTCCCCATTTTCTGTGAGAGGGAATGACATTTGAAGGAGCTGTAAGTGTCTGAATGGCACACAAACAAGGAATGCAAGATAATCTATATTTATACATGTACTAAAACTCCAGGGAATCAAACAGGTTTAATCATCACTGACATTAGTTATAGTCATTTAACAAATATACTCATCTGATACATCAGATTAGATTTCATTTATTTTTCCACAACACGTAACCAGAGCATTTAATTTTCACTTCGCTAGATTGTCTGATGTGTCCATAACTTTAATTGATTCTGATATATTGCTTCCTGGTTTTCTTCATTCTCATCACCACACACCATCATATCAGTATCTAAATCCCATTGCTCTCCTGTCTCTGTCATCTCTTCTTGATGTTGACATGTTTCTGGACTAAATGACGAGTTTGCATCATAAAAGACTTGAAGATTTTTCCTTCCAGTTGATTTAATATTTTTCTATCACACAATACTCAATTGTGTATCTTCTCATTAAATGCACCAACCAGAGAAAATGCATGAATTCATTTCAATTTCCTTGCTTCCATCTTCTGACAGTCGTGACTGACACTATATACTTGAGACAATTTGCTTCCTCTTTCCCTTCACCCAAGATCTTATAATTCCATTCCCCTTCTTTGAGCTCAGACTGAGATTACAAGCACAGCTTCTCTGGTCTACCGACACTCATATGCCTTTCTTCCAATGTATTTCCTCAGCTCTCTGGATCGTCAGCCATGTTCCCATCATCCCTCCTCAAAGTTAAAAACCATCTACGACATTATTGACCTGGGCACTTCCTGAATCACTTCCTTAGTTCGAGCAGCAATGACAATCAGGAATAGGAAAGGAGTCAGCGCCGATCTTTAGTGCAATCTAAGTTTGATTTTCATAACCTCCCCAGCTCTGCTTTTTATTCTTGCCTGGTATTTCTGTTTATATGTCCCCGAATAGCCATATGCAATTATCATGGACTCTTTAAGCGACTTAAGGCACTTTCACACGTCATCTTTCAGCTGACTTTGATATGTTTCCTCTCAGTAGGTGAATGCAATCTTCGTGTTGTATTGGTCTTCCAAATATTTCTCCATCACCTTTCTCAAACCAAAAATCACATCAGTGTTGCTTCGTCTTGGCATAAATCAAAACCAAATTCATGGATATCCATTTTTGTAGGGGTTGGCAGAGTGCTACAATGGTTAGCACTGCAGCCTCCCAGTGCCAGGGACCCGGGTTTGATTCCCGGATTGGGTCACTGTCTGCGCAGAGCCTGTACGTTCTCCCCGTGTCTGCATGGGTTTCCTCTGGGTGCTCCGGTTTCCTCCCACAGTCCGAAATATGTGCTGGTTAGGTGCATTCGTAATGTTAAATTCCCCCACAGTGTGCCCGAAAACGCACTGCAATATGACGACCAGGTGATTTTCACATCGCTTCATAGCAGTGTTAATGTAAGTCTACGTGCGACGCTAATCAATGAACTTGCACAATTTTCCATGCTAAATTTTCCCTCCGTGTACCTTAACAGGCGCCGGAGTGGAGAAACCACGGGATTTTCACCATAACTTCTTTGCAGTGAGCCTCCTTGCGAAACTAATGAATAAACTTTCAGAAAATTAGTGTTAAGGGAGTTATAACAGTTTCGTGAATGATACTCATTTCCTGTGAATTAAATGGAAAAACGAGAATGCATAAGATAACAAATGAGGAGAAATTTTAGAGTTGAGATTTGCTTTGGGCGGAATATTTGATCATTGCAGCGAAGGCATCTGTATCTGTTTTTCAGCAGTTTCTGTAAATTGAAACATCCAGGCAGCTCTGAGGAAACAACAAATCCCTACAGTTCGCAAGGTAACCTGAAGTTACGAATTTGCAAATCCGAGAGAACTAACATACCAGCGTCTGCGTGATCAGTCAGCAAAGGAGATTTTTGAATTCTCCACTCACTTATGAACTGCATTTCTAAAGAGCATGCTCACACTCGGGCCCAAACCAATGACTACCTGGCTATTTCAGAAGGTATCAGTTTGTGGCTGATGGCTCGATCTTCGTCCTGACCAAAACGATGAATCTGCCCTAAAACAGTGGTTGCGCCTGTCACAGTCAGATGCATCCACTTTGTCCGCAACGTGTCAGTGATGGACGGTTTTGAATAAGGAGTCACAGTCCCATAGTATGACGGGCTCAGTTTTTCTCTTTAATAATTATTTCCTCTTGGAAAATGTGTGCCACTTGTTCTCACAAACCCAGACCAGGCTGTGAAACACACAGACCAGCTTCACGTAAACTGCCCCTCATGCTCGACACTAGTGATGTTAAAGCGAGAACAATGTCTGATATCTATTGATCTTCCGGGCTTTGGATGATGGAAGAGTGAGTGTTGAGGCTATGGTAATGTCAACATTTCCTGATCTGTTGATCATGTCCGAATTGCTGCCCATTTGCACATCTCTCCCTAATTTCATGTCCTTCACTTGCGACCAATCAATATAACCATTTGCAAAGAGTTCGGACCGATATAATAGAATTTGCCATTGTATCACTGACAAAATGTTGATCAGATTAAATCGCTAGCCAATGCCTAGAGATGTTCTATTTGATGTAGTAGCAGTAGAGGGACAGCACAGTGTATAGCGCTGCTGTCTAATGGCGCAAGGGACTCGGCTTTGACACCATCCTTGGTTGACTGTCTGTTTGGTATTTGTATGTTCTCCTGCTATCTGTGTTGGTTTCCTCTGGGTGCTGCAGTTTACTCGCAAAGTCAAAAAATGTACAGATTAGATTGGTTGGCAATGTTAAATTGTCCCCTATTGTCAAAAATTCAGATTAGGCTGAGGGGATAAGCGGGATAAAATGCTCTGTCAGAGAGGTGGTGCAGACTGTGGGCCATATGGCCTCCTTCTCCACTGTAGGGATTCTATGGCTTCTGATTTACTGACCAGAGAAGACAAATTCATTTGATGGGAAAAATATGACATTTCTCATCAGGGAACGTAATTCGATGCTTACAGTGAGTCAAATAATGCTGAGAAATAGCAGGTGATTAACTGTTACCCTGCTGGATTAGGATAAATACAGGGTGATTTAAAAATGATGATTATGATGGAACTCTGGTTTTAAATCATTGAACATGATAGCACCATATGAAACTTAACCTGTTCATGATGATCTTTCTGTGTTCGTCACCGATGGGGATTTCTGATTTATACATGACGATGGAAAAAAAAACGTATTGACCTGGCATGGGAAAGAACATGTATAAAAAAGATTATTGATCAGAAACACATTTTTGAATTGTTCTCAGATATTTTCACTTGATTTATTTAGTGTGGTGGTGTTGTTTCGATTGGTCGGGTGCATCCTCTGACGTTAATGTACGTTTGAATTTTTTTTTAAAAATCATGTTATCTGCAGTTGTAAGTGGACATTTTAAAGTTTGGTTTTACTGCTGCCGAGTTGTCGACAAGAGGCCATTTTATTGAGAGTTCAATAAGTCTCAATAAACTTGAGTAGTGATTTAAGTTTAAATGGGATCAGTGTATTTTAACTCTAGGTTGTTATATGATCTTGCACTGTTATGTCGACGGCCATGTGTTTTGGAACAGTGTTATTTTTTGCAGCGATGTTAAAGTTTTATTTTCTGTTTGTTTGCAGTGAGAGTTGAGTTTTAGAAGCGTCAGCAGCTGAAAAGAAGTATTTCTCTCCCCCCGGTTTTGCAAATTCTGCTGGTTAGCTCAAAGCAAGGTCTTGCCTTTCTGAAGGGGGATCCTACTGCCGATAACTGCCTAAAGTCCCTTGTGTTTTGCGAAGCTCCTCTCACGTCAAACTTCTCTGAGTCCATTCAGAGAACTGCAGACCTCATCCAAAGGGCGCAAGTCCAATATCACGTGAGCTTTAGTTCTTGCTGTGTTTCACGTGTGAAAATTGTCTGTTGTCTGTGGGATTGGTTTGATTGGAACACATGCAATATATATCCCTTAAGGATTATTGAGAACAAATTCAAGCCATGGAAATGTCATGCATCTAAATTCAGAAAGACTAGCGGCAGCATTAAGGCACAAATTACTTCAGATAAAGAATGATGGAAATATTTAACAGCAATCAGAATCTATGCTACATGATCATTGGCATCGTTGATGTTCCTAGTACGTATCCTTCTAATTTCTGTAAATTTTGAGCGTCTGGGAGTGATTAGGTTTCATGCTCCATTTGCAATCGTGATACAGACTTGTGATCATTGATAATATTTTGCTCATTTAAATGTCCTGAATTATCTCTGCATTTGTTCATGTCACAAATGGTGTACGATGTACGATTGAATCAGCCCCAGAACAGAAAACTACCTGAAGGAAGAAATCAGAGGGAGAGTCTATTAGAACAGACTAAACAGAGCGGAATACATCACCTATCCAGGGATATATTTCCAGTCACATTTCGATGTGTGTCACTAACGAGGGTTGAACAAGTTGAACAAATTCAAAAACATGATTTAAAGTAAGTCTCTCTCCATTCTGTGGAGGTGCCTTCCATTTTGATGAACAAAAGCGATTCGTAAGGAGTTGATTTTTGCTGTGACTTAAAGATGTTGCATGATAAGATGGTAAAACGTATTGTCCTTGGAACTTGCCAGTAATGAGTGCTGGAATTTATTGTCTGATGATTACACAGTGTAAATGTTGGGTTTCTGTTTATAAACACGCGACTTCTCGATCTGCTTCCGTTTTGGCAAAGTGGTTGCTTTCTACTATTCAGAGCTTCTAAAGTTTTAACTTGCATTGACCTCCGCTTATGAAGCAGTTAAGTGTGCCCATGCAAAGCGAGACACATTTGTCTGAAGAATATACAGATCCAGTTGCAGGGCTCAAGTTGCTTCAATATGTAATATATCACAATAGCTGCAAAATAATTGCAGAAGCGACGAAAAATCATATTTAAATCGTATGGAAGTACATACAATTTCCGCACGTAAACAACCATTCAACCCAATTGTTGATGTTGTTGTTTGTGCTCCTGAAGCCTCTCCCGAACATTTTCAGTTGAAACTATCAGTGCAGCCTTCCGCTTATTTATCTCTAATCGGTATCACCATTTCCTATTCGTGGATCGATGTTATTCATCTCAACTGCAACAGGATCTATCACGTTCCACATTCAAACTACTCCACGAAAAGTACATTTCTGCAGAATTTATTTTCGAATTCTTAGTGAATATTTTATATTGATATTGAGATACCGTCACAAACCGCTTCTCTTTATGATTTATAATATTTTGTATAAGATTTTGTATAAGTTGTGTGTATAAGATTTTGATGGGTATCGATAGAGTGAATGCAAGCAGGCTTTTTCCACTGAGGCTGGGGGAGAAAAAAAAACAGATGGCATAAGTTAAGGGTGAAAGCAGAAAAGTTTAAAGGGAATATTAGCGGGGGCGTGGCGGGGGGGGGGGGGGGTGCTTCTTCACGCAGAGAGTGGTGGGAATGTGGAATGAGCTGCCGGATAAAGTGGTAACATTTAAGAAAAACTTGGACGGGTTCATGGATGAGAGTGGTGTGGAGGGCTATGGTCCAAGTGCAGGTCAGTGGGACAAGGTACAAAATGGTTTGGCGCAGGCCAAAAGGCTGTTTCTGAGCTGTAATTTTCTATGGTTCTATGGTCCTATTTAATGTGCCACAATTCTGCCAGCTGTTAGCCTCCTCTTATGCAGAGAAAATAACAGCTTCTCACACCTTTCATGATTGTTCAAATATTTCAGCTATTTTCATCTGCCTTGTAAACACGTTTGCATCGTCTCCGATATCTTCACGTCATTTATGTGTCATCTGGAAACCAAATAGAAACATACACTAATTCTGGTAGGAATAGGCTATATAGATTTTAAATACATCTCTCTGATTTTAAATACATCTCTCTCATTTTAAAGACATTCCCGTGGAATTTAATCTGAATGTTTCGTCTCCATGCTGAATTGTTCGCATGATTACTATTTTAAATTATTTGTGAACCTGCAAACTGCACTCCTGGATTTACCGCATCTTCACCACCACCCTCCCATCATCGCTTCTCCTTCCCCCCTTCCCCCCCCCCCCCGCCCCTCACCACCCTCCAGCCCCATCTTTTGAATATCTTACATTGATGAATTTCTTCAATTGTTATTTCATAGCTCAGTTTCTCACCTCATATATGTTTAGTTCCCTCCAACCAACGATAACTAGCTCCAATAAACGTATGTACATTCTCGACAGTGTTTCAAACTCTTGATAACAATGTCTGCTACCACACTTTAGCGTCAAGCAACATGATTGTTTTTAAAAAAGAAACAAATGGCTGCAATTATAGACTGCAACACTCTTGTTGTAGTCTCGAAACCTTTCCAGGTACCTCACTACAATATGATTTATATACATAACAGTCTCTGTATGATTACTAGCAACGTAAATTTCAAAGTGTTGCAGTCCCAGTACTAGAGCTGAAGTCCCTTTTCTGGCAGTGTAGTATCTCTTCTGATGACTTTTATTTTAATCTGACTTTTATTACATCTGTAGAATTACCTACAAATATACTCTGCAGGGTATTCTCTAATTCTTTTGTGGCCATCTGAGTTGTTTAACTACCTTTTCAAAAGTTATAAGTAATGCTGCTGCATACTTCTCCTCAAATGTTGGAAATGCCTGTACGAATTGATGCATCTCCCGACATAGTTCATATCTAGAGCTTTTTTTCCCCCTCACCCTGCTCGAGTGTTGCTACTTACATTTTCTGCATTATGATCTTAAAAGTTATCTCCTCTCCCTGGGTCTGTCTGCTATAGCTTCCTTCTTTACCTTTTGAGAAGTTCTCTTTTCTCTTTCTAGTTTCAGTTCACTCATTTGTAATATTGCCATTTCCATTTCTCTTTCTCATTCAGACTTCCTGTATGCTAATTTCACTGCCTCGCTTTATGGGATAAGTGCGTTTGTTTGACATTTCTGGCAAATGTACGTGCCCCGTTAGACTTTCCACAATCTCGGATTTCTTTAACACAGCAAGCGAACACTCGTTCCCATTTATTTATCCATTCCAACAATTTAGCCTTGGATACATTTTTGGACCTTGACATTGTTATGTTCTCCAATTCCAAATTATTTGGATGAGAGTGAGAACCGCCATTTTTTCTGCCGTTTGTTTAACAAGTAATCGCAAGTTATCACTTTTTTGATATTTGTTAAGGATAACATGTCAAATTCTCGACAGCAAAATAATGATGTTTTTTTTTTCATAAATGGCCAGTTTTTTTTGCATATCAGTGAGAAATGTTTGCAGGTTTGGAGTAGTGGTGTCGACAGCCCGCTTGACAGTCTTTTTTTCCAGTCGGGGAGGACACACTTCAGTAGTTAACAGGACTGGACCAGTCTAATCTGCAGCTTGACTGTTATCCAATGCATGGCCTTGCGTTTCCAAGCTGTAAATCCAGTGGAGATGGATTTTCCAATTCTGGCTCCTATTTGTTTCCCGCATGAAGTCATGTCCACGAGTTTGTCATCTGATTGGTGCGAAATTGGGAGCTGCAGAAAGCTCTCCTATTCTGCAACACCCACAGGCTGGACTGGAATGACATTTAGCTTTTCCCCAAATTCATCGTCACCTCCATTATGCTCCTGTGTTTTCAGTACCGGGGAAACGTGACTATCTACAGTAAAGTATCAGAGCAGGTTCCCTTAGAGACTGCTGCTGGCCTCATGAAATTAATTAACTTGGAAACCGCTTTAAAGGCACGGTTGGCTGTCTGTGCCACCCACTACCTCCACTCAATACTGAAGTGAGTGGGTGAGAGGACGAAAGAGGCAAAGGCTGATTTTTTTTTTCCAATGTTTAAGTTTGACTTGACTTTATGCCTGCAGTTTCTGTGGTCAAAGGTCCAGCGTCTAATATCTCAGACACAGAGGATGTTTGTCGGTAATTTCCTGACTATTTTGTCTGCTCTTTTTACAGTTCATTTAGTGGCAATTGTTATCCTGTCCCGGGGAAAGTGTGCTCTCTCCTGCTGTACTGTTCGCTACCTGGTATCCCTGCCAGGTACAGATTTAATGTTCATTATTAGTGACATCAAGTTGTGGCAGATGAGTTTTTATTATTTACTGAGATCTTTCCTGCTCATCACCCCTACGTGCAGCGTTTTTGCTTTACTAATTGGTTCAGCCATGGACTGCTCTGGCTGGTTCACTGTCACTTTCACCTTTGATCGAATCATTACTATTTGCTGCCAGATGCTGAAAGCAAGATTTTGCACCGCAAGCTGCGTCCTGCTTTCTCGAACTAACATTGCAATCTACTGTACTTTTGAAGCTGACGTGACAATAGACATCGCCCCATGGTTCTGATGTTAACAACAAGTTGCTTTGCTGATCCTGGATGGATAGGTCTTCAGTTGTTTGAGAGGATTTTAACTCCTTTCCTCCCAATCACTTGCTTTTGCTCCTCCATGGACTGACGGTCATACCTATGATACTGGCCAGTCGAGTACGTAAGGGACTGAGGGGTCAGAATAAGGGAGATAATCAGAATGATCCAGATTTGAAAAGGAGAAAGGAGAATGTGATTTTACTCTTCAGCATATCCAGCAATTTCATTTTGCTGTGACTTTCATATGTCACAGACTTTTTACATTATAATATTTCAGGAGTAAATTCTGCAGCCTATAATGATACTTTGTATATTGTTCAAGAAGTATCTTTCATTCTGTCAGTTACTGCACAAAAAAATATTTATGGAGTGACTCAGCCCAAGTTCAGAGAGCAGTTCAAAAGTGCAGTGAAATATCTAGTTACAATGAATACCCATTCAATTAACAACAAGCCATACTAAGAACATCCCAGAGATGCGTGCTGGTGCTGCAAATGTATGAATGCAATATTTTACACAGTTTTCTGCAAATTGGCTCACAGCCTGATTCAATGTCATCCTGAAAAATAACGTCTGCTCAGTGAATTCACGGTGTTTAGCATAATTCACTGATTTTGATTCACACTTCCGTCAATTCATTTCAGGATTGGACACATATATCATTATTTTATTTTGAATGATTTTGTAAGTACATATTTCAGCTATCTGTGGCATAAGTGTTTGCAGTTCACACATCAAAGACGGCTCAGTATGGAAGTAGCAGACCTGTACTGTAGTTTAGAGCACTGCATTAATGAAATATATGTCAGCGAAAATGAAATTTGGCTCTACCTGTTTGTGTTGTATATTAAAGTACTTAAATAATTCAATTAATTAAACCAATATCTCACATTCGGCTCAAGAGGATCTGACCATCCTGTCTCATAGAAAACCAAATAGCTGGAAATCACATAAAAACAAGGAAATATTGGAAATGTTTCACAAGCCATTAGGCAACGATGGGGAGAATCGGATGTATTCTCGTTGATGACATTTCCTCAGAAAGGAATAAATATATAAATATAACAAGTTTTAAACAAATGGAGTGAGAGGAGCAGGGTGTACAAAAGCGAACCTCTGTTGGGAAATAGGGAAGGTGGGAAGACATTTCATGATGCAACTTTCAAAGAGAGTGGAAATGTTCATGTTAAAGAGATAAAACATATGTCCAGTCAAGGTTGTAAATGGCTGCACAACAACTTCCCCAGTGTAACATTAAGGTCTGAAGAAAGAAACATGACCAAAATCAAATCAGCAAGAAACAACATGGAGACAGCATGTTGTCAAGTTCAAGTCAACGTAACAATATCCAAATAAAGCACTTGGATTTTGCTGCAAACAGACAGAAGCCCGATTGGATCAATATTAACTTTGGAGGTTGATGCTGAAGGAAGCGCTTCGAATTGTTGCCAGCGACAAATGAGAGCAAAGAAAAGGATTGACTAATTTGTGTCACTGCAAATTATCCAGAGGAGAGTCGGGAGGGATGTATGTGGGATACATTGAATGCTGACTTTGGACTCAGAGATCTATTTATACACCACAATTTGTGATTCAGCACCTTGAACCTTACTCCGAAAGCGGTCTTGCTTCCGAGGGGAAGGTATCACACTTTTTACAACTCCTTCTTCAATTGTTTTGCAATTTGATTAATCAGTGAATGTTCCTTTATTTACCCCCAGAGAAATTTCAAACACCTGACATCTGACCACAATAAATGTCATATTCAAAGCTTTGAACGCACAATGCAGTTGACATTTTTTAATTCGCATTGTCATCGTAGGATCCAATCAAATCATCGCAAATGGGTTGTGGAAACTTACTGTTGCGACTTAGCTTGTTAGAGTGACCGTGCAGTAAACTGGGTATCATAAATTCGTACGTCAGCGGTGTCTTTAGCTGTTTAGTCAATGCGTGACTTCTTCTCAAATAAACAACATCGAGAAGGATAACCGAGAAGACTTTGATCGCGACAGAGAATACTGAAAAATCTCAACAGGGGATGGCAGCATCTGGAATGATAACGACAAAGTTAACGTTTAGTATGTATATGATTATTACCTAGAACACTTTGCCCAGTCAAGGAGAGTAACCGTTAAGTTACCTTTTGAGGCTGATGCAGGAGTAACATTTTGAATGTTTTCCAGAGATAAACAGTGAGCAAGCTACTGAATGTTACGGGGAAAATTAAAGAGGGATAAGTGATGGAGCATTTTTGAACAAAACGTGTGTCCCATAGATTCATTTAGATTCCTAAACTTTGTCATTCACTGAGTTCAAACCGTAGCCGAATGAACGTTTGTGCGTTTTACACTAAGCCACAAAAAACACCAGATGAAACTTTTTATCCACTCGTGAAATCCACCTCTGTGCCTTTGTACCTTTCCACTAATATCGCCCCGAAATCAATGCAGTCCTCAATTCTGTGAAGGTCCAGTGCGGATGCCCAAGTAAACAATTGCCACTTCACACGCCACTCATCGAAGTGCATATTTCGTGCAAGTTTGTGAACCGAAGGCAAGGGGAGGTTTGACGTCTGCCTGTGAGGGAAATGCGCCGTAAAGCTGTTTGCATGATTTGCCAAAGAACGGAATGGGAAAATAGATGCCTTGAGATGCATCTTGTTGGACTGTTCAGCTGGCTACAGGAAATGACTTGTTGGGATTCCATGTTTCTTATTCAGTAGTACATCACACATTTAATCTATGGTTCCAGAGTTTCAGTACCTGTCAGGACGCTGCCTTTCATTCCAAAATACTCATTCGCCGTGAAAAAAAGACAATGAACATTCATAGAATCATAGAATCCCTACAGTGCAGAAGGAGGTCATTCGGCCCATCGAGTCTGCACCGACCACAATCCCACCCAGGCCCTACCCCCACATATTTTACCCGCTAATCCCTCTAACCTACGCATCTCAGGATTCTAAGGGGCAATTTTTAACCTGGCCAATCAAACTAACCCGCACATCTTTGGACTGTGGGAGGAAACCGGAGCACCCGGAGCAAACCCACGCAGACACGAGGAGAATGTGCAAACTCCACACAGACAGTGACCCGAGCCGGGAATCGAACCCGGGACCCTGGAGCTGTAGTGCTAACCACTGTGCTACCGTGCCGCCCATTGTACGATGAATCCGTCAAGGCGTTGATCTGTACAAAATAACAACTTCTTGAGATTGTGGTAGCCTCGATCCGTTTTAACAATTGTTTCTAGAATTCTTGCGACCGTATTTGAAAAGTGCTTTCCGACTTTCCTCAAGGTTGGCCTATCGCTGTGTGACGTCCAAGCAGGGAAACCGGTTTTTTTCATATTTAACACAAAAATTATTTTTAAGCGAGTAGAAACCACGATGAGATCACTCTTTATTCTTCTGTATTCAATGACATCGAAACATGAACAAGAAGAAAATGTGCAGGGGAATGAGGAAAATTTGGTGGAGAATGTTAAGATCCCAGCTGGTTTTCCCATTGCACCGGAATATTTCAGGGGAACCCTGGCGTTTTAGATCGTAAAATCTTCCTTTTTCTAGAAAACGTGGAGGATCAGAGTAACAGGACAGCTAATTATTTTAAACAAGAAAAAGAACATTTATTGAACATTAAAACTCCGATTGTAATCAAATATTCCTGTACTTCCTCCTCACCTTCACAAATGGGTAATTTTCAAAAATGACACTCCAATCTGTAAGCACATGACTGATTGTTTTGATCTGATCAGTCGTGGATTTCTCTCACAATTCCCCAGAAAATTGTCACATGGATGTTTCCAAATTCCACTCCCAAAATACACCTATTAAAATCTTCTTTCAAACAATGCTTTACATCAAATGTTTGCATTGAAATTCCAGTCCAGACTTTCCAACCATCCTGTCACAAAAAGCTTTGGCTCCACTTATAACAAGACATCCAGTACTTCTGCTTTCAAACGCCCTATGTCTTGAATTGCAGCCTGCCTCAAAATTCTGGAAAAAACTTGGGTACTCAGTCCTTAACAGAAAACGATTGCTTCAAACACTGGAAATAAAGATTCCAAACCTAACTATTGCTTCAGATATGTTTCTTGCCTGTGTCGCCGACCCTAACAGCACTTCTCTTTTCTGGTCAGAGACGAACTGTCAATGGACTAAATGCTTATAATGTATAACTGTTGTGTGACAATCGTTCCCTCTATCATATGCCAAAGATGAATGATGCAAGGTCAATATAAATCATGTTATTTCCTCTGCGTAGTAAGAACATGAGAAGGAAGATTAGGTAGAGGACATATTTCATGGTTTCTCAAGCACTGGAAAACTTTCAAACTTCCAGGTACCTTATCAAAGCCAGAGTGGAGAGATGGGTGTCAAATGACGTGACCCTCGAGCTGGTGAAACCTGTAAACTTGTCTTGCTGTACTGAAAAGCCGGTCGGCCATTTTACTATCAGCTCACAACCTCAGACAAAAGGGGCTCCGCCCAGTTTGAATACCTCAGCCCAATCGTTGCTATTTCTACTGGATCTCCTGTTCCATTGCCCACAAGAATGATTAATCTTCGCATGCATTTCTAATCATGGAATCCAAGTCAATTCGCAAAGTGAATTACACAGCACTGGCTCTCAGCAGCCGATCTCTTTGAAGGAGTGGCTGATTGAGGTTTCGTTGTGGACTCTGGTCCCACATGAATAAATAATTATTTTTTGGGTGGGATTTGCCTTGTAAATATTCCCTTTTTCTGCCCCTTTTTTAACACTATGAAGGCAAACGGGACGACATTGCGACCCTCTTCCTGCGTCCCTTTGAGCTTTCGAGATTGTCAAGATTTCTATGGGGTTATTAACAGAGAATGGATCACACCAAATTTATAGGGTTAGGAAATCTGCAACACCCGAAAAATTGGGTAAAATAAAACAGAAAATCTTTCTGTTTCAAGACAGGTTTCGAGCGGAGGAATGCACGGTGTTCAAATCAAGCCATGCACCTCGACAGTACAAGCTTTATACAGGTACAGCAAGTGAATATCAAAGCAAATGCATGTTAGCGTTCGGAGGGTAGAGGTGGCCGGGGGGGGGGGGGCGGCGGTGGGTGGGGGGGGGGGGGCGTAGGTAAAGGAGGAAATGAAAAGGTTCACGCTAGACCTGATTAGTCCATTTTTCCCTGTCCGGCTTCTCATCTTCTGCCCTACATATACTCTATGCTCATCAAAAATCCGATTCCCGAATATCGCAATGTGTTGTTGCTTAACCACCCAAATCAGAAACCCCAAACTCGAAGATTAATTTGATCGGTTTCAGTGAAATTTTGCACAGAAAAGACAGCCAGTTGTGATTCCAATAATAATATCTCTAAAACTCCATTTGTTTTCCATTTAAAATGTAACTCGCGTTAGTCCCGTGTTGCTTATAATGATGGTTTCCCTGAACTGTGGTATGAAACCGGGATTGAATTACTCCAATTCAGTGAAATTCAATGATTCACTGCATCCTTCTCCCTCTGCTGCTTCCAGTTTTTATTTGACTATCGATTCCCACCCAAGGATTGTCTTATTGTTCAAACAGTGAGATAATGCTCACCTGGGAATCTGAAATAATAGAGGAAGATGCTGGAAACATTCAACAGGTCCTGCAACTTCTCTGGAGAGAGGAAGAGAGGATTAAAATTTCAGGTCTCTCGAAGGTTTACGGAATACGATGGATGCAGCTATGGGGAAACAACTGACTAATAGCCACAGAAGTCACTGGATCATGGTTATGATTAGACGTTGAATTTGGCTCAAGATGCTTAATTTCCATGAAAAAAACAAAGACAAACTGACCATTTCCGCTGAATTCCCCTGTTGTATTATTCTCCCTGCATCTACTCTCTCTCGTCCTGCTAGGAGTGTACAATCCTCTGCGAGATCCCCCCTCATTCGTCTGAACCCAAGCAAAAACATTCCGAACCCAGTCAATCTCTAATTAGACATCAGTCCTGCCATCTCCGTAATCAGCCTGGTAAAGCTTTGCTGCACTTGTTCGAGAGGAAGAACATCCTTTCTCAGAAAAGGAGACCAAAACTGCACACAATACTCTCGGTGGAGCCTCACCAAGGCCTGAATAATTGCAAACACATCATTGCCCCTGTACTCAAAACCATTTGCAATGATGCCAACATGCTATTATGCCTTCTTTAGCGCCTGGTGCATCTGCATGCTTCCCTTCATTTACTGGTGCACAATGACACCCAGGTCCGGCTGCACATTCTCCTATCCCAATTTACAGCGTTAAGTTAAGTTCTGAACTTGCGAGGACTAATTTGGAAATTCATTACTTTGAAAGTAATGTCCAGAATGAGTGATGATCCTCCAGTTGAGATCTCATCAGTCATTCTGAAAGGTTCGACATACCTGCTTTGGTTCTGCAGTCCCGTTTCTGGTTTTAGCGTGGGGTCTGAACTTTGAAACCAGTGGATTGAACATTGCTGTTCAACTTATTGTTTCTGACTCCGTTTGCCACCGATGCACAATGCTCATCAACACTCTGGAAGAAGAACAGGAAATTGCTAGAAAATCTCAGCAGGTCTGACAGAATCTGTGGAGAGAGACGAGAGCCAACGTTTTGTCTCTCGATGACCTTTCATCAGAGCTGAGAGGAAAGAGAGTCAGCAGAGATTTATATTTTGAGAGTTGGAAGGGGTGGTGAAATCGGACAAAGGGAATGTAAGTGAGCATGCAGAAGGCTGAGAAATTGTTGAAAGTGTTCATCATGCATTCTAATCAGTTGATGGATGCTTTCAACATCTTCTCAACCTTCTGCATGTTCATTTATATTCCCCTTGTCCAATTTCACCCCTCCCCCCGACACTCATAGTATAAATCTCTGCTGACTCTATTTCTTCTCTGCTCTGATGAAGGGTCATCTATGCGTGAAACGTTGGCTATACTCTCTCTCTCCACAGATGCTGTCAGACCTGCTGAGATTTTCCAGCCTTTGTGTTTGCTCCATCTACACACGTTGCAGCTGCACTTGAATCAATTCCAATTAGAATGTTTAGCTTGAGTCCTCTGTGTTTCGTCAAATGAAAGGTACATTTCTCTCAGACAGGAATTTCAACCCTGGAACCGACTTGACAGGCGGGGATTGTCTCCAGTAAAGGTGATGAGGAATATTTGATATTACTACACTGATCATGGGACAATTGAATTTATGCATTTCAGAAAGCTGTCAATTGGCGGTTTTATAAATTCCAGACTGAATTTGAAACTCAATCAGTTCATTGGGGAAGATATCTATCACCCTTCCAGTATCTCTTTGAGATCACTGAAGGAAGCCCGCAGCCATTCCGGTGTCACACTTCATGGTTTATTCTTCGGACACCAATTTGTCCTTGTGGATTCAATGACCGGATTTCTCTTTGAAGGAATAATAGTGAGCGTACCCGCTTGGCAGTTAAGAAACAACATTAAAGTAATCATCGGGAGACTTTCTTTATTACAATGAAATGCATCACACCAATTTGAAATCAGCATTTGAAATGTGTTAAATTGTGGGTCACAATGAGAGCAGATAATGTTTTTTTTTCTCAGCGACATGCACAGTCAGGAACAATGTTTTTTTTATTCCGAGATCCCGGGATATGAGAGCCTCTGAGTCGAAGTGTTCTTCACACCGACAGACAGGCGGCATTTCCGAGTATGTCTGAAGTAAGATCTTGCACTTAAACTGAGCTGAATGGGAATTTCTGTAAAATCGGTGAGTTGGTCGCTGGTATCAAGAACAGTTTGCGAATTCAAAGCTGTTCAAAACCGACAGGAACGGCCATGCTTCGATTTAAAAATTAGTAACGAGCCAGAATTCATTGATCATCTGAAACTAATCGACATATTTTAATTACCGACAGTAATGTGACATCACAATATTCATTGTAATATCTGCCACCATTTTGTTCCGTTTTAAAATGTTTTCTGTCTTATTATCTTTCCTTTCGTCCATTCAGGGTCATGACATTCATCTGCCCATTGTATCTTGAATGAACCTGTTGTGGGAAATGAACCACTGAGTCAGGTTTGAAGTTTTCAAGAATACAGTTTTATTTTAACAAAGCTTCGTGGAGACAAGGCACTAACAAGTAGCAAACCTTCTCTCAATGATACAATAGGAGCGGTCCATCGTTATACCTTGACACAATAGATGGACCGGATACGTAGTCATTATCACACCGTTGTAAGCAAGTAGGCGATCGATCGTTAACACATCGTTATAGACAAATAGAGACAGATACAGACATAGGCATGTTAACATCGCATTGTTCTATGAATGGATACATTTCCTACGTCAGTGTCCATCAATGGTTTTAGTTTCGGCTCATTCATATAATAATTGGCTTTCCTGCATTCATGTATTCCCATTCCCATTCGTGGCTAATCTCTTTAACAGACCCTTTTGTCCCGGGACGCTCCCTGTTTCCACTGGCTTCCTGTATTATCTAATTCCTGCATGTTTCAATTTACAAGTAGTTCTCTGCATGTTTTAATTCCAAGTAGCTTTCTGGGCTAAGAGTCAGTGCCTGTTTATGGTCTCTCTCCCAGTTAACTCTTTATGTGCCAGGCAGTAATTGTTAAAGTGTTCTCATCTGTAATTTTTTCCCCACTGCAGTCCCCACTTTTGTTCTGATTATGACTTTAATAATCCCTCGACCAACAATTCTACATGTATAATTATTCGTTCTTCTTCTTTTATTCTTCGTTTCTTCTGATGTCTTCGGGGATCTTCATCGGGGTTACTTCTTCGATGTGTACACTGGCTCCTGGCACAATTCTAGTCAATATTATTTTAAAACAGACTTTAAGGCATCCAATCGTCAGACAACAGACAATTACATTGAAATGAGTATGACCAATCCATGTAATAGATAAGACTCCCAGAACGCTCCCCCCCCCCCCCGCAACCCCCCCCCCCCCCCACCCCGCCCAGTAACCATTCCAGCCAGTTACTTCCTTTCTTGGGTCTCTGACTGAAGCCATCAGATTGTTCTCTGATGCTACTGATGACCTGTGTAATGTCATAGGACACGTCTGTGACATGGGTTATGCATTCATTGCCTATAATTTAACACACTCTCCTTGTTCTGCGAACTGATAGTCCACTGCATATCGTGTCTGTTGTGCATATAATGTCAGTTCAGCCATTTCTTGGTTAACAGCCTCCAGTGCTTTTGAAGTGCGGTTTCCCAGAACTTTTCGTCCACAAACAATATGATTCCTATTCTTAAACTAATCACTCCTGCTCCCCCCCCCCCGCCCCCCCCCCCCCCCCCCGCAAGATAAGGCTCCAAGGAATCCATATACCAATGAGGATCCCATTGTGCCCGGGGCTTCCAAATCAGCGCAGAATTCTTTGCTGATAACCCGAGTTGCTATTCTCCTCCGAATATGCCCGCTCTGAGGGCATGGAACGGTCAGTGGTCCTATTGTCCCGACTGCAAAGCAGTTTGGGGGGCTTGGTGTTCCTGTCATGTCAGTACGATTGAAGAGGAACACATATCGCTTCTGAGCCCGGTATCATTTCGTGTCTTGATTATGTGTTTGTTCATATTGCCAATTGTGCGGTTTACTTGACTCCCCGTTTGATCCCACCACCTGGTAAGTATGAACAAAGAAGAAAGAACAAAGAACAATACAGCACAGGAACAGGCCCTTCGGCCCTGCAAGCCCGCGCCGCTCCCTGGTCCAAACTAGACCATTCTTTTGTATCCCTCCATTCCCACTCCGTTCATATGGCTGTCTAGATAAGTCTTAAACGTTCCCAGTGTGTCCGCCTCCACCACCTTGCCTGGCAGCGCATTCAAGGCCCCCACCACCCTCTGTGTAAAATGTGTCCGTCTGATATCTGTGTTAAACCTCCCCCCCTTCACCTTGGACCTATGACCCCTCATGAACGTCACCACCGACCTGGGGAAAAGCTTCCCACCGTTCACCCTATCTATGCCTTTCATAATTTTAGACACCTCTATTAAGTCTCCCCTCATCCTCCTTCTTTCCAGGGAGAACAACCCCTGTTTACCCAAACTCTCCTCATAACTAAGCACCTCCATACCAGGTAACATCCTGGTAAACCTCCTCTGTACTCTCTCCAAAGCCTCCACGTCCTTCTGGTAGTGTGGCGACCATAACTGGACGCAGTATTCCAGATGCGGCCGAACCAACGTTCTATACATCTGCAACATCAGACCCCAACTTTTAGAATCTATGCCCCGTCCTATAAAGACAAGCATGCCATATGCCTTCTTCACCACCTTCTCCACCTGTGACGTCACTTTCAAGGATATGTGGAATTGCACACCCAGGTCCCTCTGCGTATCTACACCCTTTATGGTTCTGTCATTTATCATATAGCTCCTCCCTACATTACTTCGACCAAAATGCATCACTTCGCATTTATCAGGATTGAACTCCATCTGCCATTTCTTTGCCCAAATTTCCAGCCTATCTATATCCTTCTGTAGCTTCTGACAATGCTCCTCACTATCTGCAAGTCCTGCCAATTTTGTGTCGTCCGCAAACTTATTGATCACCCCAGTTACACCTTCTTCCAGATCATTTATAGAAATGGGTATGTCCATTTGGCTGAGCTTACGTGAGTTCCATTGCATTGTCCACAAATAAGGTGTCTTCCCGCGGTTGTCTTCAGACATTTCTGTTCATCACAAGGGACAACTGTCCCTTATTAACCCGACAATGTTGAAGGAAGCACTGCGTCTGTACGCAGGAATCATTGTTAGGGACCAAGGCATAGGCACATCCCCATCCCTGCCCCCTCAAGCAATGAGGATAGCTTGCAGTATCTGAACAAGCTTTTCCTCCCACCTGCACACAGGATCTGTGGGGTTTCCAAGTCCCGCACATCTCCCCTGTGTACCTCTTTTGTATTTGCCAATTTGTCCCTTACAGGGTTTATCTGATGAATCTGCAGTATATAAGTCATGTGGGGTCCACCCAGGGGTGGCTCCAAATAGGGCTTCTACCGATTGTGAGAACGGGTAACATAGAGTTCGATTCCCGTGTAAATGTATGTGCGCTTTGTAAAACAAGTTATCCTCCAATCCAGTTAAATTTACAGTCGTGATAACGCAAAGTAGTAGTTACATACGCGATTACATACATATTCGCAACGATCAAATATCAAACCTAACACTATAATTCATATAATTTTTACAAGTTATCTTATCTATCAACCCGTGCACGCCAGTCGTTCTTGCTTGCAGTCTTTGCCTGTGTTGAGGAAAGCATTTTCGTTATTTCATCAATCCAGTTACTGACTTGTCCCCTTGCATATATTTAGCTGTGTCCAATGCTTCAGACACCTTTCCCTCTTATGTCTACACAGGCACAGGTGTCTCGGCTAATTATAACTTCATATGGCCCATTCCCTTTTGGTGCTAACCCTGGTTTGTCAGGTAATGTTTTTACTAGGACCCGACTTCCCGCTTTTGGGACGTTAGGGAGCATCCCAAGCTCTCTCTCTGCGTCTATTATTTCCTGATTGACTTTTACCAATTTGCACATCCCTATTAGTTGGGTGCTCAGTTCCAAAACACATCTCCTAAACACATCTCCTGTTTTTATCTTTTAGAGGACCTACATCGTTTCCACCTGTTATGATACTTTCTGGTAATTGCATCGCCCGACCTGTCATTAGCTCATAAGGGATTAATCCGGTTGTCCGTTTTCTGGTAGCTCTTAATCTCATTAGTATACTGGGGAATACTATGTCCACATTTTTCCCGATGTTTGTATGGCTTTAGCTAATGCATTATACATTTACCTTTCTATCCCCCTTCCATAGAAAGCTTAGTGTGAATTAAATAACACTTTGTACTGGCCTTTTTTGGCTGCAGATGGACATCCAGTCATTTGTATATAATCCTATCAAGAGACATCGCTTTCCCCATTAAAATCACATGCCATACAGCTCCGATCTTTACATGATGTACTCTTACATTAGCTCTAATTTGATACACAAGAGATAGCATATAAAAATATCATAAAAAGTTGGCTGAGGCTTTTCAGGATTTGATTTTATTCTCAGGTCTAAATGGCAGTGCTATAATGTAGAATAAAAATAATCAAGCGGCAGTTGTATCATACCACTTCACACATCGTAACCCTGATATCCAAACCCTTTTAATTCAAGCCGTTTCCATTTTAAAACTGAGCTCCAGATAAAAACCCCCGCCCTCTAGGACAATAACAAGCGCCGAATCAAAATCAAAATAAGAACAATACATATTTGTTAATTGATTAGAAACGTTTTGGTTTGATTCAGAACTGGCTAAATTTTAAGTTTTGCAGTGTTATTATATTTGGCAAACTTTGAACAATAGATGTCACATGAAATTCAGACGGCAGTACATAATTTTAACCAGTTACAGAATACTAAACCGTCCGACGTTCGTAAATCGCGATATTCTGCGAACCTTAATACTGTATTTGAGTGACTTGATATATCTTAAACTGACTCGTAGACAATATATGTACCTCATTCTTTTGTTCCTGCTTTTCTCCTTTTTCACAAAATTACTTATTTTCATCTTTTAACTTCTCAAGTAAATCTCATAATTTCTACTTCAAGGCAAAGGAGGAGCACATGGTTCCTTCCAAGGTTTAAATACTTTCTGAACATGAAAACATTAAAGCAAACAACAACAAAACATCCACGCAACCACTTTGTTTAAACACACACAGACACACACGGAAGCTTCCAACAGTCATTCCACAGCACATCCTTTTTCATTCAAACTGGGATGTAAGTGAAAAATTTAAAGAGAGTACGGAACGCTGATTAAGACAGTGGTTTTTATTCTTCTTTCTTCCAAACTGTAATTAAACTCAAAACAGAAGTAAATTCAAGAAATCTTATCACTTTAATTTTTAACAGTTTTAACAGTACCCTAGCCCCCCGAGGCTTAACCAAGTGCAACGCCCTGCACCCACTGCCTGCAACAAACACACCACAGGAACAAACAGACTTCAGCTCCTACTCTCAATCTAATACAAAAACAACCACCTACATTCGACAAGATACCAGATCACACACACACTGAAATACAAAAACTAAGATCTCTCCTATCCACCTCCAGGTATGCCACTAGCCCATTCGAACAATTCACCGCAATCTTGGGAAATAATCACTCCCATTTTTTAGGATGACCTGGTGAGCAATAGAGAGTCCATCCTTACAAGCCTGGATGAATGCTTGGTCCCCTCGACCTGGGTTCCCTTGTCCTGTGCACTTCTGAAATACCTGGAACAATCATTCCCCGTATTCCGAAGCTCCTTCCCCTTTTAACTGCTTGGTTGTGATAATTCTGCTCCAGTTAGTGGGAGCATTCCCTAATACACTCTGAATCTCTGCTTTAAACTGGGTGATGGTGCATGTTGGGCATCTATCTCTGATGTTAGGGCGACTGCATGTGTCCACCGTCCCCCATTGTAATCCTGTGCTGGAGGAGCGGTGGGTCCACCTGCTACTTGCCTCCACTTATCCGCTGGACTGGCTGGCCTAACCAGCTGGTGTACGTCTCTCAGGGGTAATTGGTGTACTACCCAGATTGTGTCTAATTCTTCCCAGAATTTAGTGTGTGAGCTTCAACATTGTAATTTACCCAGGGAAGCCATTATCCGCTGTCTCCCACCTCGGGTGAAGGGTTGATAAGTTGCCTTTTGTCGCGCATTTTTTCCCCTTCGTGTTAGTGGCCCTAAGTTGTGTTCAAGCGCTTCCCACTCCTCTGAAGGAGCGGTTGGTCCCTGCTGTATGGACTCATAAGGAGGCAGAGTAACAGTTTCCCCTCTCCATTGCTTTTCTTCTAAAACCTGATTTTGCTTCTCCAGTTCCCTCACTCGGGATTCTAATTCTCTAATCATTTCTTTATCTTCACTCCACTTCTTAGCAGAGGTGACTACTTGCTCACTTAGACCAGCTAACTGATGTATTAACATTATTTCTATCGTCTTTGTCTTGTTTCTTTTTTCTTTATCTATCCACTTTCTCTGCTGCTCGAAGGTATGAGAAGTATCCCAGCCATCCTTTTGCATGCTCTTTATTAACTCTTTCCTGTCTGTCATCTAAATTTCAATGAGGGAATCTGCAGATCCCCTTTTAACTTCATTACCTGCCATTTTGCAGACTTCGCTCACCCCGGCCACGATTACTCCCTAGTAAAGTGTGCTCTCTACCCTAGGGACTTCACTACCCCCTGCCACTATTACCACTCTAGCACCGTGTTTCACGACTGTTGCAGGGTTTCAAGTTACACTCACGGTTTCCAATATTACCACCTCGGCAATGTGCTTCTCCACCAGAGTCTGGTTTAGGTCAGAGTTGATCAAGCTCCTTTTCCGCCCCACTTTTCACAACATTGACAGGACAGTTCCCAATTTTTCAAACTTTCATGCAATCAGATGACAACTCTGTGTTTGTTCGCCACGACAGAGTTTGATGTTAACTCACCTCTGCCACTTGTGCTTCACAATCCTAAGTGCCCTTGGTGTCTCTTTACCCACTTGAATCTCCTGGCCTTCGCGTGGGAGGTTTCTCCTCTTAACAGCCGGTCGAAGGCAGGGTTTTTGAGACAGGCACTACCTTGTCTTCTTGTCGGTCAGCACAAGCAAAAGTTACTTATCACTATCAGCAGTTAGTACTTATCACTATACCATATACAACAATACTTATTACTGCAAATACCCCTTAAGTTTAACCCCTTAAGTTTAACCCCTTGCAAACTGTATTCTTGACCTTGAGTGACTCTCACATATTCAGTGATCACTGCCCCGGCTCCGATCGTGGCCAATGGATCTCACCAGTAATAGGATCCTAGCCGACTACGCTAATTGTGGTGGGAAATGTACCACTGAGTCAGGCTTGAAGGTTTCAAGAATACAGTTTTATTTTAACGAAGCTTCGTGGAGGCAAGGCACGAACAAGTAGCAAACCCTCTCTCAATGGTACAATAGGAGCGGTCCATCTTTGTACCCTTTACACATAGATGGACCGGGCATCTAGCCATTATCACATCGTTCTAAGCAAGTGGTTGACCGTTCGTTAACATATCATTATAGACAAATACAGACAGACACAGATATAAGCATGTTAACATCGCATTGTTCTATGAATGGATACATTTCCTACATCAGTGACCATCAATGGTTTTAGTTTCGGTTCATTCATATAATAATTGGCTTTCCTGTATTTAGGTATTCCCATTGCCATTTGTGGCTAATCTCTTTAACAGACCCTTTTGATCCCGGGCTTGTCCCTATTTCCACTGGCTTCCTGCAGTATCTGATTCCTGCACGTTTTAATTTACAAGTAGTTGTCTGCATCTTTTAATTCCAAGTAGTTGTCTGGGCTAAGAGTCAGTCCCTGTTTATGGTCTCTCTCCCAGTTAACTCTTTATGTGCCAGGCAGTCATTTTTAAATGGTACTCATCTGTATATGTTTCCCCACTTCAGATCCCATTACCTCCCTCAGACCCTGCAGCTTTGTTGCCATTTTGTCACATTTATCATTGAATCTCTCGTGTTCTCCATCCCATCACATACTTTCACTTTTATTCCTTTTTTACACCCTCCACCAGAGATCCAAGAAAAAACAAAAGCAACTCGTTCTCACTCACGTTAGCTACATTATCACACAGAGACCCAGCGACACAGGAGCTCATCAGATCCACAGACAAGAAACCAGAAGTAATCAATTCCACTCAAATTCCCAAATTCCAGGGTTATGAATCATAGAAATCATAGAAACCCTACAGTGTAAAAACAGGCCATTCGGCCCATCGAGTCTACACGGACCACAATCCCGCCCAGGCCGTACTCCCATATCCCTACATATTTACCTGCTAATCCCTCTAACCTACCCATCTCAAGACAATAAGGGGCAATTTTAGCATGGCCAATCAACCTAACCCGCACATCTTTGGACTGTGGGAGGAAACCGGAGCACCCGGAGGAAACCCACGCAGACACGAGGAGAATGTGCAAACTCCACACAGACAGTGACCCAAGCCGGGAATCGAACCCAGGTCGCTGGAGCTGTGAAGCAGCAGTGCTAACCACTGTGCTACCGTGCCGAGGTTTAATCGAACATTCAATTGGGGTAAGAGGGAAATACGTCTTTTCTATTTCACTCCAAATCAGTCCCACTGACAGGTTTATACAGGAATCCCAGCGCTCAAATTGCATCAACTTTCAGATTGACAGCGATTGTGTGAATCTCACAAAAACAACCCAAGCAGCGAATTGGGCAGCAGATCGAAGGATACAAATTGAATCCAAATCCTGTCACAATGTGAGATTTAAGTAACAATGTCATTCACAGTCCTGTCCCCAGTTATCCTGATAAACTAATGGGAATGCAGAATGCCGTGAATGCTGGAAATCTCAAGTAAAAAAAAAACAGAGAATGCTGGAAATACGCAGCAGGTCTCGTAGCGTTCTGAAGAAGTTCAGAAGGAATCCAAATGGAAACTATTTTTTCTCTCAACAGTTGCCGCCAGACGTTTTGAAACTTTCGTAATGTAATCACGTATTTATATTGAGTTGATAATCCTGAATTCTTCATTGGGCTCACTGATCGCGCAGAAATTGGAATGTTATATCTCTTGTATTGCTAATTCACGTCTTCTGGTTGCAAGCGAGTTGTAAGGATTTGATTTTCTCCAGAGCAGTCTCAATATTTTTAATCCGTTCCTGGCACATGGACTACGCTATCTGGCCAGTATTTATTGCCCATTCCTTGTTGCCCTTGAGGACGTGGTGGTGAGCTGCCCTTTTGAATCGCTGCAGTCTACGTGCTGTGGGTTGACCCACAATGTCGCGACGGAGGGAATTCCAGGATTTTGACCCAGCGACTGCTAAGGAACTCTGAGACATCTCCAAGTCTGAATGGTGAGTGGCTTGAAGGGGAATTTACACGTGGTGGCATTTCCATAGATCTACTGTCCTTGTCCTTCTGGATAGAAGTGGTCGTGGGTTCGGAAGGAGCTGTCTAAGGTTCTTTGGTGAACTTCTGAGGTGCATCTTGTAGCTCGTACTCACTGCTGCTAATGAGCGTCCTTTATGGAATGAGTGGATTTTTGTGGGTGTGGTGCCAATCAAGTGGGTTGCTTTGTCCTGGATGGTGTCAAGTTTCATGAGTGTTGTTGGAGCTGCACCCATCCAGGCAAGACTTTGTGGAGTCACAAGGTGAGTTAGATGCTGCAGTATTCCTAGCCCATGACCTGCTCTTGTCGCCACTTTGTTAATGCGGCGAGTCCATTTGACTTGCTGGTCAATGGTAACCCCAAGGATGCTGACAGTGGGGCATTCAGTGATGGTAGCACTGTTGAATGCCAAGGGGCGGTGGTTAGAGTATCTCTTATTGGTAATAGTCATTGACTGGCATTTGTGTGGCCCGAATATTACTTGCCGCGTGTCAGCCCAAGCCTGGATATTGTCCAGATTTTGTGGCATTTAAACATGGATTGCTTCAGTCGCTGAGGAGTTGTGAATAGTGATGAACATTTTGCAATCATCGGCGAACATCCACACTTCTTACCTGATGACGGAGGGAAGGTCATTCATGACACATCTGAAGATGTTTGGGCCTTGCCACTACCCTGAAGGACTCCTGCAAAGACATCCTGGAACTGAGATGAGTCACCCCACATAACCACAACCATCTTCCGATGTGTCAGGTATGAATCCAACCAGTGGAGAATTTGCCACCGATGCCCATTGATTCCAGTTTTGCCAGGGCTGCTTGATGCTGCACTCGGTCGAATGCTCCTCGATGACAAGGTCTGTCACTCTCACCTCACTTCTGGCATTCAGCACTTTCCAATGAGGGCAGGAGCTGAGTCACCATGGCAAAATCAAACTGGGCGTCACTGAGCAGGTTATTGCGAAGCATCCTGCTTGATAGCACTATTGATGGCTCCTTCCATCGCTTTCCTGGTGCTGAAGTGTAGACAGATGGAGCAGTAGTTGGTGGGGTTTAATTTGTCCTGCTTTCTTGTGCACATGACGTTCTCCACATTGTCGGGTCGGTGCCAATGTTCTAATTGTACTGGAAGACCTTGGCTGGGGGAGCAACAATTTCAGCAGCACAAATCTTCAGTAGAATTGCCGGAATGGTATCAGGGCCCATTGCTTTGGGAGTATTCAGTGCCTCCAACCGCTTCTTGGTATCACGTGCAGTGAAACGAATTGGCTGCTGACTGGCATCTTTCAAGCTGGGGACCACTGGAGAAGGCCAAGATGAATCATCCACTCAACACTTGCTGCGAATGTTTCTGCCTTATCGTTCGCACTGACGTGCTGGGCTCCTCCATTAATGAGGATGGGGATGTTTGTGGACCGTCCTCCACCACTGATTTGTTTGATTGTCCACCACCATTTACGACTGAATGTTGCAGGGCTGCGGAGCCTGAATCTTTTGCAGGGTCGCTTTGCTATGTCTATAACTTGCTGTCTCTGCTGTTTGACATGCAAGTCTTCCTGTTTGTGAACATAATTCCCAGTCACCTGAAGAAGGGGCTTGGAGCTCCGAAAGCTTGTGTGGCTTTTGCTACCAAATAAACCTGTTGGACTTTAACCTGGTGTTGTCAAACTTCTCGCTGTATATACACATGGGTTTTGAAAACAACTCAACAACTTCAGGAAAGCCCCGGTTTCAGTGGCAGTATATGTAGGGTTTGTAGGGTCCCCTCGATAAAAATGGTGTTCGACGGTTTGGTAGTTACAAAACTCACAGCAGAGGTCAACCAGAGCAAGATAAAAGTAACCAATATACTGAATAATAAAATGATGGATTCCCTTCGGTTCTCCATATCGGAATCACCGTGATCTTCACTCCTCTCACCCCAGAGTCTCGTGCGGCCTCGATTGGCCATGAAAATGCAGTGGACGGTTAAAGAATTAAACAAAATGATGTGAGAAAAGGGAAACCAAAGGACCCAAGCACCGTGAAACCAGACGTAAGCTCTACCTGAAGATGATGAGAAAAAAGCCATTGTCGTCCGGCAGCCCCATTGCATGTTATCACTAATATGCTGAGTTTCATATGGAAACACAAAACTGGAATGTTTTTTTTCTTAAGACCAGCACCGATATGGTTGTCACAACAGCGATTGAAGGTTGTTTGGTGCAAAACTTGATTATAAGCTTCTGACAGCAGATTGACACAAATCGGTCAAATGTGAACGAGACTGTGGACCAAACAGAACAAGCTAGGTTGAAAAAAAGTCATATACAGTATAGTCCTGCACACAGGAGTTTGGGACAAGAATGAAAGTTGAAATTGAGAGCTGAAAACATAAGATAACATGACATTGATGAAAATAACCAGGAAATCTGCTGTCGCCATACACAGCATGTAGGCAGACAAACACTTGGAAAGGGTGCAATTTCTTCCGGAAAGTATCGCAATTGTCATTAGGTTTGCTGTAGGAGAGAAAGAGAGAAGGTAAATAACATTTCAGTGCCTGATGAAAATGGACATGGAGATACTTATCGAGACCAATTAAATTCCTTCCATGTGTTTATCAACAATTGGAAGGCCCGGGTCCCGTGCATTTTCACAAGTTCTTGTCCTACTCATCTTTTTAATATTTTTCTTTATCCTAGTGCATGACATGTAAGTAGTTGATATTAAGGTATAATCGTTTTGCAGCATCCTGGATTTTTTTTACCATGGGGATCCGAAGAAAGGCTTGTTTGTGACATGTGGTCAGAATTGATTTGAGTAGGGCCCGCTTCACAATGACGGCATTGCAGGTGAGCAGGCCCAGGCTCAGCTGGTGCAACTGACAGCAACATGATGACCACTTCTATGAGTGAAAACGTATTATGTTCCTATTTTGTGCCAAGCCACAGATTATGAGCACTCACCACAATTAACTTTAATATATCCTACAGAGAATACATGATATGGAAATGATAATCCTCTCTTTTTAATTAAACTTGATATGATCTGCGTTGATTTATTATTGTCCCATAAAGTAAATGTTTATTTACTGGTCACAAGTAGGCTTACATTCACACTACAAAGAACGTATTCTGAAAATCTCCGAGTCGTCAACCTCCGGCGCTTGTTCGGATAATCTGAGGGAGAATTTAAGTATGGCCAATGCACCTACGTTGCACATCTTTGGACTGTGGGAGGAAAGTGGAGCACCTGGAGCAAACATGCACAGACACAGGGAGAACATGCAAACTCCACTTAGACAGTGACTCAAGCCGGGAATCGAACCCGGGTCCCTGGCACTGTGAGGCAGCAGTGCCAACCATTGTGCCACCATGCCGCCCTGTATTTTTACATGTATTGGCATTCAGTGAAATGTATTGTTTCTTGCCCACTATACAGACAAAGCATTCCGTCCATAGAGTATATAGTGGAGAAGGAAAGGAGAGGCTGCATAACCTAGTGTCACACTCATTGCTCAGGTATACAGAAAGATCAACTTAATATAAGGTAGGTCCATTCAAAGGTCTGATGGCAGCAGGAAATTAGCTTTACTTGAGTCAGTTGGTATGTGATCTCAGTCTTTTAAATCTTTTTCCCGACAGAAAACGGTGGAACAGAATGTGTCCGGGGAGCGTGGGATCCCTGATTATGCTGTCTGCTTTACTGAGGCAACGGTAAGTGTGGACCTAGTCAATGAAGGGCAGGGTGTTTTGTGAAATGGACTAGGCGACAATCACACTGACTTGCAGTTTACTGTGATCTTGGTTGGAGCAGGAGCAGTACCAAGCCGTGAAACATCCAGACAGGTTACTTTATAACGTACATCTGCAAATAATAGTGAAAGTCGTAGTAGTCATGCTAAATTTCATGGAATCAGATTCCCACAGTTGAGAAGGAGGCCATTCGGCTCATCGGGTCTGCATCGAACACAATCCCACCCAAGCACTATCCCCATAACCCTACCTATTGATAATACGGACCCCCGGACACTAAGGGACAAATTCGCATGGCCAATCAACTTGTGTCACACATCTTTGACGTATGGGAAGAAACCGGAGCATCTGAGGAAAGCCACAGGGTAATGTGCAGACAGTGGACAGACAGTGACCCAAACTGGGAATCGCACCCAGGTCCATGATGCTGTGAGACAGTAGTGCTAACCACTGTGCCACCGTGCCCCCTGAGCCTTTTGAGAATACAAGATCATTGGTGGGATTTCTTAACTATAGCATTAGTGTGGAGTGATCTGGATATCTAGAAACATAAGGTTCCAAAACATTTCAACTTCATCCCCGTTGATGAAGATAGGGGCATGTCCTGCAGAGAAGAAGATTCTCTTAGTGGAAGCTCACCTATGATCCTTGGAAATCCTGCTGCATGGTGTGCTGAACATCTTACTTAATGAAGGGGACATAGCCAGCAGAGCATGGTCCATGATCTGGTGCCTGCAAGAGGAGGAGGAAAAACTGCTGTGAGATTCTTAACTGAACTTGAGAACTGGCTACTATGCTTTCATAATCTCGATCTGAGGACCAGGTGTCTTGAGTGCCATGAAGGACAGTTCATCGAGGATTCAAAGCCTGTGGCAGGCTGGCGACCTCGCCAATGGTTTTGCGCTGTTTTGACCTCAATGATAGTTGAAAAGTGTTGGAGGTGGCCGATCGTGATGATTGTTCCTGGCCCACCAGGGGTCTGGGCTGCGGCTCATCTGGGCCCTGGGGTGATGGCATGATGAAAGAGTGGTGACTTTGGTAACGTTCTGGATGATTCCTGGATGTTTTATCAATATTACGGTCATGGTCGCGGCCTTTTCCAACTCCATGGGCGGCTTATAATGCTGCAGTTTATCCATAATCCTGAACATGGTTCCCTTGTGATACCCCCGATTTTGTGATATTGTCTTTTATCATGGTGACTACATGCATTTGGCACGTTTAGTGTTCTGGACCAGAACCCCAAGGTTGATTATGATGCCAGACCAGACCGTAGAATTGTTTTCTATTTTGGCATAAATGTGCGGGCAGGATGCTTCACTCCAGGAGGAATTCCACTGACAAATTAGGGACCTTCATATTTTTGCAAAGTTGGGTCGAGAAATTGTAAATTGGTGTTTGTACAAGTTTAAAATGCTTGGGAGGAAACATGACATGGTCCATTTAAAATTTGTTGCTTTTTCTTTGCTGAACGTTTTAAAAATGCCAGTACTTAAGGGGCCCCAAAGAGCAATATTTTTATCGAAATGCTAAGCAGCAGTTTTAACAAGACAACAGGCTTTCGTATTTAGCCAAACAGTAAGATTTAGACACTTATGCCAATAACCTATTCAGTATAAATCTGATGGTTTTGACAACCTAGAAGCATTGTGGGAAATATTGATATGCCATCAATGGCACAAAATAAAAGGGCAGCGGTACGAAAATGGAGCGCAAATGCTCACTGCTCTTAAATAAAAGCGCTATTTAATTAGCAAAGGCGCCAAAGAAGAAAGAAGTTCCAAGCAGAATCATCAGCAGAGAAGGCCCAGAATATTCCGGTAAAACACAAAACCTGGTTGCAATTTAGAGAGTTACTTTGTTTTTATTGATGAGTGGGAATTGTACTTATTGGAAAAACATAGCATTCTATTCTTGTCTTATTCAGTTTCTTTATAGATTAATTAATTTATGCACTGTTGATCAGATAAATAAGTGTTACGCGTTGATTTTCGAGACAGTGTCAAGGATTGATTCTGTATTTACCTATGAGATGTTGCTGGAGCGCAGGTCACACCACTTCAAACGCACTTTATTTTACAGATTATAAGGCAAGATACGCCTCTTTGTGTGTTTTGATTTTCGTTTTCAGAGGGGGATCAACCTCCACTTCCTATCAATAACAAAATATTTTTTATTCATAGCAGTTTCAACATAGTTCTAACAAAGGAAGACAGCTTAACCGTTAAATAATAAGCAATATTTAAAAATGAAAGAAAACAATTTTAAGTTTTCACTTGTCAGTGTTCAGTTCCAAATCAGCAACACTGACTCACAGATGAAAAATCGCACTTCAATTACAGTTAGCAATCATAAATGTACTCACTGAAAGGCGTGGATACAGACTTGAAGTGTCAGAGATAAATTTAGAGTATCAGGGCAACTTGTCGACATCTATCTTCCAACAAACCCCACCCGCAACTGAACACAACCTCGAAACTGAAACTAAACAAGCAGAAATTCCCTGCAACAGCCATAGCTCCTCCCACCACAGTATGAAATGACGCTGTCAATCAATCTAAGCCCACATTTCATTCCTTTAACCGAAGCCACTGGCATATTTCCATCTATAAACAAAATCCCGTCAGCTGCCTCCGAAGCAAACATTACATAATTTGAAAAGAATCATTATCCTGCACTTACTTGGTATTTTCTTCTTTTACGCTTGGCTGTTACATTGTCATCCTGTAAATTCTGGATTGCTATATTTTATATCCCTGCTGATGGGTCTTCCTCTGTATGATCCATCAATGGAAGGGGAGGGGGACCTATGTTCGTTGGCCGTGGGCCTCTTCTTACTTTTTTTTCCTTCTCGGCGAGCACTCTGAGTAGCGTGTATGTCTTAAAGGTCGTGTGATACATATTTATTCTTTGATATGTTGTATTCCTTCCAAATGCACAGAATGAGTTTATTATTTCGCAGGACAATTTGCTTTGCCTCTCGAAAAGACTACATACTTTTTCTCTGTTATCCTCTCAATATCAGTGCAAAAGGAAAAGCGCCCACAAAGGCAAGAACTATGATTGATGACCCCTTGACTTATTTGTTTTAATCTATGCTTGTCTTCTACATGTATATCTGTGAAATGTTGATCGTTCCGCGCTCTGTTGGGAATTTTTTTGCAATATCGCACAGAATATAAAGTTGACAATTCTCAATAAAACTATCTTAAAAATGGAATCCGAACCAAACATTTAGTAAGTGGGTGCGGATCTCACTCTGCGCAGGATGACATGTGCAGTCAGAAATTTGGTCACATATATGGGATATTTAGTGAATATTATCATCATGCGAGTAATGTTTCCAGATAAAGAGAAACACATATGGTGCGAACAAACTGCTTATGAGTTTGTCGAGGCAACTATCCATTATATAATGCTGGAAGCATTTTCCCTTATCCAAGAAATGGGATTTAAAAATATACAGTTTACATCGATTAACGACAAATGGGCCACAATGACTCACCGGAAAGACCAACAACTCTGAGAATCGAGCAGTAAATCTCTTCCAACAAAGAATAACAATTTTCCCCATTTTCTGTGAGAAGGGACGATTTCTGGAGGAGCTGAAAGAGGCTGACTGGTGCATGGATCAAGCACTGGAAGGAAATCTATATTTATACTCGTATGAAATCATCAATGACGTTATTTACAATCACTGAACAAATAAATGTTTCTGATACATCAGAAAATAGTTCGCTTCTTCTCCAAAACACATCATCATACCATTTCAATCTTGTCTCAGCTAAATTCTTTAAAGTGTTTATAATCTTAACTGATCAATGGTATATTTGTTTCTGATCTTCATTCTCAATCATTCATATCAGTATTCGAAACCCATTAATATAATGTCCTTCTCGTTTCTTCTTGCCGTTGCTTAGCTTTTTGCAGTATATGACGATGTTAACTCACAGATGTCTTGTAGATTTGTCCTTCAATTTTCAATTCTATCTTTGTATTGCGCAAGGCTCCACTGCAGTTCTAATTACATACACGAGCCAGAGCAAATCCTTGGCTTACATTCAATTTGATTGCTTCAATTTTCTGACAGTCCACATTATATATAATTGGAACAATTCTACTTCCCTTTCCCTTGACTCATAATATTGCAGTTCCATTCTCCTTCTTGCGACTCTTGCAGAGATTACACACAACGTTTATCCGTGTGCTGACAGCCATACACCTTTCTTCCAATGTTATTCTTCAGTTCTCTAAACATTCAGCCATCCTTACTAAATAGCTCATATTCATCTGCATTTGATTGATTGATCATGGCACTTCGGCTATCATTTATTTTAGTTCGAATATCAATGGTAATCAGGAACATTAAAGTGCTCATTGTCGATCGTTGGTGCAATCCAACTTTGATGTCGAAGTATTTGCACTTTTTGTTGTATTCTAGGCTGGCACCTGCGTATACGTGTCCTGCAATGCCCGAATGTGCATCTCGTGGACCTCAAGAGTTTTAGACATATCTTCACTAAATTCGCAGGTGCACGTCTCAACCAGGTAGCTGAATATAACATTCAGGCTGTATTTTTCTGCAAATTATTTCTGCATGACTGCTCTCTTTTTACTGACATGAATCCTAACCGTCTTTCATGGCTTTACATTGTTTTACTCAGTCCTTGGTCCGTTACTTTTTCCATATTTTGAAGGTACATGATGCGAGTTTAATTCCTCGCTTTTGTTGTGGTTTTCAATGTCACCTTTTCCTTTGAATATTGTTGCAACATTGAACTTATTTCCCTGACAAATGCGGGCAACGCTTTCACGATAGGGACTACATGCCAAAGGATTGTGGAGCTGCAGCCTTCATTAGCTGGATGAGTCTCCAAACATTTCTAAATCAAACTCCAACAACTACTATTCTCAATATAGCTTTCTGTCACTCTTTGGCTTCGAGAATTTTTTATGTTTCGTCCAAAGCCTTTCTCTCCAAACTTTTTTTTTTCTTTTGCCCTTTCCTAATTTTCTTCATCTTCTTTGAAAGTGACTGTTTCCATTTCTTGACTGTACTTTCTTTATTTTTATTGCACCGCCATTTTCCCAGCCTGAGCCAACTTGAACTTCGTTCATGATGCTTCTTCACTTGTGTTTTCCAATCAAGTCAGCCACGCAGTTCCACCAGTCTTCCACGGTGTTTGTTGTAACTTATTTTCTGTCTCTTAGCTGTCTCAGCATTTGCTCCCTGAATTCCTCCTTTCACGTTTGGGTTTTTGAGCGTTCCATTCCGATGCTATGAGAACCAAATCATATGTCCTCTGCCAATTGTTTCATTTGCAATCAACTCTGCCACTGTCAGTCTGTGTTGGATGACCATTGTCTTGCATGGAAACTCTATTCAGTTATTTGCCGCATTAGCATCTTTACACACAACTTGACATAACCCAGCGATCTGTCTCTCCCACCAGTATTGTAGTCAACGGTGGTTTCTGAGACTCCGTCCCAGCTGGGAGCGTGGGGGAAGAGAATTAAATGTCAAATGGTTTGATGCTTCAAATTCCAAAGCGATTGAAAATGGTGAGACTAAAGCTAGAAAGGATCTGTCAGATTCGAGGGTGGGCGCGGATGGCTGAATATCAACTTCCACAATGCAACGTAAAAGAATGAATAAAATTAGAAGAAAATAAACAAGAAACGAGCAAAAACGAGCATGACAATATGATCTGAGATTGTTCAACTTAGTGATGAGTCTGAAGGGCGGTAGAATCGGAAGCTAAGGTGCTGGTCCTCGAACTTTGCTGTTTTTGAACCAATTCGAATCTTCTGCCTGCTCAGTTATTCGAAGAGAATGAGATTAACTGGCAACGAACACGATATGATCGCGTCCCCCCCCCCCCCTATATTAGTTAGTACTTTATCTTAGCAAACCTCTATCAATCCCAGATTTAAAATAAAACAATGGACCAAGCATTCATTACTTTAATCAGAAGAGAGACGCAGATTTCTAAAACGGTGTGCCGGATAGTTTCCTACCTTCAATGCTGAAATCTCTGGGTTCAGTGATTATTTTTTGACCGTGGTCCTTAGTCTGAGATTCTGAGCCTGGGGAAAACGGTTGTTTGACTGACCGTAACTGTTCCCCATAACATCTCGAAACCTTGGAACAAATCTGCATAAATCAATTCGAAGGAGGTGGTTAAAAGTGAAGCCAGTCTTTTAACTCGAAGGACTGAACAGAGGTTTAACGTTTGAAATTGATGACAGTTCCAGGGAAGCACAAGAGGGAAAGTGAATTGCAGCACAATGAAACTGAAAGACGAGTGAGGAGAAAATGAATTGATTTACGAGTCTTTATAACTTACTCAATGAAAGACCATTTTCCATAATCTTGTTGTGATGTTGTCGGAAGAATGCTGGTTTGAGTCCTGCTGCAGTTTTTATTCACACAGAAATGAAGTACAACGGAAAGCACCTTTCTGCTCCTGAAACTCCTTCCAAACTTTTCCACACTCATTATTTTCAAGCTCTTTCCTGAGCCGTGTTCTCACATATTTGTGTTCTGTTCCTATGACTTAAATGATCGAACACAAACATCAGTCAATTCCCCATTATATACGATGGAAATTCATTGCCTTAAGCGGCTCGAGCAGAGTTGTTTTGTTATTATTCCCCAGTTCAGGTTAAAGTCAAATTGGTAGAATCACACAACTGCACAATTCAGACGGAGGCCTGTTGGCCGATCTAGACTGTGACGTCTGTTGAATGAGCTCTCAATGTAGTTTCTCAATCCATCCCCCAGGGCACTGGAAATTATTTATCGTTCTGTTCATGTTAATTTGCATTTTGACTGCTTCATTGCAACCTGATTCCTCCATCCTTTCAGATTGTACACATGGCATTTTAGTTACTCTGAGACATTCAAAAGAACTGCTCATTATTTATCCGTTTCTTTTACGTATCATTATTAAGTATCAATGCGCTTTGTTATTGTTCTATTTTATAGTACTCCTCTCTCTTCATTGCACAGGTTGAAACCCAGTCTACAGAGATCTGAATCTGCTCTCAAAAGTATACCTGATTAAATAGCCCAACCCTCCCCCGCTAACCCATCTCCCTCTCCTCATTAAACCTCACACTTTGCCAAAGCCTGCTCTGCTCAATTGATATGCCTTATTTTCGTCATTGTTGATTTTTATGTGCACAAACGACTCATTGCAGTGTGGAGAGCAGCATTTATAACAACATCATTGTGAGTTTTAGCTGGAGAATACGAACACAGCAAAATTGGGAGACAGTCATATATCATCATTCGACATTATTCAGTTTCAACTCTTCCAAACCATAGTTTTCTTTGCCCCTTCTTCCTGCAAATTAGCGTTTTCCTATTTTACAGTATTGATTAGCAGATGTATTTGATGCTGCATCATTCATCACTAGTTGGATTGTATTCTTTCCTTACAGTTATGGATACCATTATCAGTAGAGACATTGGTGTAAATATTAGCACTCCCAGAAACTCTGTTTCTAACTTTCTTTACGTGACACATACGTGAAGCTCTGATACAACCAGAAATAATGCTTTCTATGGTCCATCTGTAAAAGTTGGTGACAGTGGCATCTGAAATGCCAATTTTCCTTTGTCTTCTGAGAAAGTAGAGGTTTTGTTGGGCTTTCTTAACTATAGTGTCGGCATAGAGTTCCAGGACAGGTTGTTGGCAATCTGGACACCTAAAAACCTGAGGTTCTCGGCCATTTCTACTTCATCCCCATTGAAGCAGACAGGGGCATGTTCTCGACTACGCTTCCTGAAGTCGATGAACATATCTTTTTTTTTATATTGAGGGAGAGATTATTGTGGTAACACCAGGTCACCAGATTCTGAATCTTATTCCTCTACTATGTCTCGTCAATGTCTTACATGCGACCGACCACGGTGGTGTCATCAGCAAACTTGCAAATCGAATTGGGGGGGAATTTGGCCACAGAGACATAGATGTACAGGGACTATAGTAGGAGGCTGAGGACACAGCCTTGTGGGGCACCGGTGTTAAGGATGATCGTGGAGGAGGTGTCATTGCCTATCCTTACTGATTGTGGTCTATGTGTTAGGAAATTCAGGTCTAGTCGCAAAGGGAGGAGCCGAGCTCCAGGCCATGGAGTTGAAAATGATCTTCATCAGAACAATGGTGTTGAAGCCTGAGCTGTTGTCAATACATAGGATTCTAATTGATCATTTAACATAAAAGGGAGCAGGAGTAGAAGGCAGTAAGAATGAAACTTGACTGTCATTGTGTGACATGCCGGGGCAGGAAGGGTTAACAAAAAGATGCAACACAAATCAAATCCAGAATTATAAACAACTGTAAAAATGTCAAAGATAAATGTTCTTTACCAGATTGCACGAAGCATTTGCAACACAACAGATGACGGGCGCACGGTGGCACAACGGGCGGCAGGGTGTCACAGTGGTTAGCACTGCTGCCTCACAGCGCCCAGGAGCCAGGTTCGATTCCTGCCTCTGGTCACTGTTTGTGTGGATTTTCCACATTCTTCGCGTGACTGCGTGGTTTTCCTCCGTGTGCTCCAATTTCCTGCCACAGTCCAAAGATAGCCTGATAGATGGTTACAGCATGGAAACAGGCATTTCGGCCACCTTTTTTTGCAAACCCCTAAGCTAATCCCAATTGCCCGCATTTGGTCCATTTTCCTTTATATCCATCCTACCCATGTAACTGTCTAAATGTTTTTCAAAAGACAAAATTGTACCCGCAACTACTACTAGCTCTGGTAGCTTGTTGCAGACACGCACCACCCTCTGTGTGGAAAAACAAAATCCCCGCTGGACACTTTTGTATCTCTCACTCTCACCTTAAACCTATGCTCTCTAGTTTCAGACTCGCCCATCATTGGGGAAAGATATTGTCTTTCGAGCTCATCTGTGGCGCCCATTATTTTATAGACTTCGAGAAGATCACCCCTTCTCCGCTCCAGGAAAAAAAGTCCCAGTCTATCCAGCCTCTCCTTATTACTCAAACCATCAAGTCCCGGTAGCATCCAAATAAATCTTTTCCGTACTCTTCCTAGTTTAATTACATACTTTGTATAATAGGGTGACCAGAACTTTACACAATATTCCAAGTGTGGCCTTTCCATTGTCTTGTACAATTTCAACAAGAAATCCCAACTCCTGTATACAAAGTTATGACCAATGAAACCAAACATGCTGAATGCCTTCTTCACCACTCTGCCCACCTGTGACTTCACTTTCAAGGAGCTATGGAAATGTACTCCTAGATCTCTTGGTCCTATAACTCTCTCCAGCGCCCTGCCATTACGTGATCAAGTCCTGCCATGATTCAATCTACCAAAATATATCACTTCGCATTTATCTAAATTAAACTCCAGCTGCCATTGGTTAGCTCACTGACCCAATTGATCAAGGTCCTGTTGCAAACGGAAATGACATTATTCACTGTCAACTATGCCACAAGTCTTGGTGCGATCTGCAAACTTACTAACCATGCCTCCTATATTCTCATCCAAATCATTAATATAAATGACATATAATAGTGGACCCAGCACTGATCCCTGAGGCACACCGCTGGTCACAGGCCTCCAGTTTGAAAAACAACACTCTACTACCTCCCTCTGGCTTTTGTCATGGAGCCAATTTTGTATCCATCTAGATACCTCACCCTGGATACAGTGAGATTTAACCGTATGCAAAAACATATTATACCGTACCTTGTCAATGGCCTTACTGAAGTCTATGTAGACAACATTAACTGCACTGCCCTCATCTACCTTCTTGATTACACCTTCAGAAAACGCAATCCATTTTGTGAAACATGATTTTCCATTCACAAAGTCATGCTCACTGTCCCAAGTCAGTCCTTGCATCTCTAAATGCCTGTCGATCATGTCTCTCAAAATACCTTCCAACAACTTATCCAACACAGATGTGAGGCTCACTGGCCTGTGGTTTCCAGGCTTCTCCCTGCAGCCCTATTTAAACAAAGGCACAATATTTGTCACCCTCCAATCTTCAGGCATCTCACCCGTGACAACCAGAGATTTAAATATCTCATGCCAGGGGACCCGCAATTTCCTCCCTAGCCTCCCACAATGTCATGGGATACAGTTCATCAGGTCCCGGGGATTTATCTACCTTGATGCACTTTAAGACTTGAATAGATTACAATATGATATATTTGCTATTACAGAAATATGATTGCTGAGTGATCAGGACTGAGTGCCCAACATTCCAGTGTATGCAATACTCCAAATAAAAGGCCAAAGGGGAAAGGAGGTGTGATAGTCTTGTCAATCAAGGAAGGTTTCAAAGCATTGCTGAGTCGTGATATGAAGGCAGTGGGGAGTGATATAGATTCAGTTTGGATTGAAATCATGAATATCAGCGAAGGAAGACAAGGCTGGGAGTAATCTGTAAACCCCCAAAATGTAACCTCTCAACAAGTCAAAACATAAAAGGGGAAGTATCAAACGCATGTTTGAAGGGAATTGCAATGATCATGGGACATGTTAATCTGCATATTTCTTGAGCAAGCTAAACATGCACGGGTGGCATAGAAGAAGAATGTGTGACATGTATGAGGGATTGCTTTTTGGAGCAGTACATTGTGGAACCTACACAGGAACAGGCTATTTTAGATTTGGATTTGTTACTGAAGCAGGATTAATTTTGGATCTTGTGATTACGGATCCCCAAGGAGGTAGTGATCAAAACGTATTAAGATTCCAGATACAGTTTGAGCGTGGATGCCATAGGTCCATAAGCAGTGTCTGCAACCTAAATAACGGCAATTATAATGGTATGAAGGAGGAGTTGCCTCAGGCGAAATGGGTAAACAAGTTGAGATACAGGGTCAATAGATGATGAGTGGCAGACAGTCAGACAGCTGTTTCAGAATTCTCAGCAGGCGTTTGTCCTAATCAAAAAGAGCGATTGTACGAAACAGAGACAAAACATTTGGTTACAAAGGTGGTCAAGCAGAGTTTAAAATTGAAAAGCAGCATATGAAAAGTGGCAAGGGATACTGGTGGAGCAGGGGACTGGGAAAACTTCAGGATCCAGCAGCAAAAGACTTTTAAAAAATCATGAGGAGGGAGAAAATGAATTTTGAGAGAAAGTATTCATGCACTATAAGAACAAATAATACACGTTTCTATGGCATATAAACAGGAAACCGACGGTTAAAATAAATGTCAGACCTCGACAGAACGTTTGTTGGCCTTCACAGCGAGAGGATCTGAGTACAGGGATAGGAGTTTTGTGCCATTCTGTAGAGTGTTGGTAAGGCCACACCTCGAGTATTGTGTGCAGTTTTGTCGTATATCTGAGGAAGGATGTTCTTGCTATCGAGGGAGTACGGCAAAGGCGTGCCAGGCTGATTCCTGGGACGGCAGGTCTATCATGTGAGGAGAGACGAAGTCGGTTTGTATTCTATTCACTGGAGTTTAGAAGAGCGAGAAGGCAACTGATAAACAATCCGTACAGATTTAGAAAGGGTAGATTCAGACAGAATGTTCCTGATGTTGGGGGAGTCCAGAACTGGTGGTCAAATTTTGAGGATGAAGGGGTAATCCTTTTAGAACTGAGATGAGGAGCAATTTCTTCAGTCAGAGGGTGATTTATGTGTGAGATTTACTACCACATAATGTAGTTGAGGCCAACATGTTGTGTGATTTCAGGAAAGAAAATAGATATAGCCCTTGGGGCGAAAGGGATCAAGGAATATGGGATGAATATGTTGAATTCGGTGGTCAGCCATGATAAAATTTAATGCGGAACAGGCTCGAAGGGCCGAATGGCCTACTCATATTTCTAGTTTCTATTCAATCTATGTTTTTTTTATGAGCAAGGCTGGTGAATTCATAACAGTAAGGAAAGAAATATGGATATGCTGAATATTCTTTGGGCAACCTTCACAATGGATGACATTGCAAAAGTGTGTCAGATATCAGATGGGCTGATTTCAATGGGCATGGTGGAATTTACAAAAATCTCAATCGCAAGGGCCAGAATATTAGAGAAACTCACGGTGCTCATGGTGGATACTCTCTCAAGCTTAGAATAATCAGTGATGAGGAGAAATGTTTTCTTTCAAATATTTGCAAATCTTTGTATTTGTCTATTCTCAAGGGTTCGTAATGCACAATGTATTCATAACTGAGATTAGATATTATTGAATACTGAGCAGATCAAGGGATGTAGGCTCAAGATGCCTGCGTTCGTTTTGCAGTCATGTTTCTGGTTTAATTGTGGGCACTGAACTTTGAAACCAGGAGATTGAACATTGCTTTTCAACTTATTGTTTCTGACGCTGTCGTTGGTACACCTGCTGTATCTGCATTTGAACCATTTCCACGTTTAATTATGTGTGTTCGTTCAAAGGAAAATCAAACTTCTCCCTGTCGGGAATTTGAACCCTGGAACCTGCTTGACGGGCGGGGTTTGTACACATTAAAGTGCTGAAGAATATTGGAAATAACTATAGTGATAGTGGGAAAATTCAACGTATGCATTTCAGAAATCAGTCAATTGGCGGTTTAATAATCACTATAAATTCCCGATTGGTTGAAATACAAACAAAATCAGTTCACTAGTGGCAGGTATCCTGTCACCCTTCAAATCTCACTTTGAGGTTACTGAAGGAGGCCCACAGACCCTCCAGTCACACAGTTCGTTGCTACATGTTGCATACTATTTGTCATTGCGGGTTCAAAGTCCGGATTTCTTTTCAAAGACACAGCAGTGAAGGTTCCCGCTTGGCACGTGAAAAAAAAAACAACTTCCAATTGACCATAGGGGGACTTTTTTTTATTGCAATGAATACATCGCACCAAATTGACCTCCGCATTGGAAATTGGTTAATATATGGGCCATTGTGAGAGCAGATAAATCATTTTTCTCAGCGGCATTCACAGTCTGGAACAGTGGTCTAGCTTCCGTGATCCCAGGATATGAGAGCCTCTGAGTGAAACGTTCCTTCACACGGAAGGACAGACGACATTGACGGGTGTGTCTGAACACAGAAACCGTGCTGAATGGGAATTTGTGTAAAATTAGTGAATTGGTAGCTTGCATCCAGAACTGTTTGCGGAAACAAAACTCTTTAACACAGAAAGGAACAGGCCACGCTGGATTTAGAAATGAACAACGAGCCAGAATCCATTAATCAAAGAGCACTAACCGACATATTTTCGCCCAGCAGCTATTCAGGACCATGGCATTCATCCAACTATTGTTTGTTTATTTACTGATCCCATTAACTCCCTCAGACCTTGCAGCATTGTTGCCATTTTGACACATTGACCATTGAACCTCTCCTGCTGTCCATCCCATCATAGACTTTCCCTTTTATTCTTTTTTCCACCCTCCACCTGAGATATAAGAAAAAATACAGGCAGCTCGTTCTCACACACGTTAGGTAGAATATGACACAGAGTAACAGAGACACGGACAGCTCATCAATTCCACAGGCACTGAGAGCAGAAGTAGTCAATTCCATTATAATCCCAAATTCCAGTGATATATTTTAATCTCACGTTTAAACAGGGGAGGAGGGAGATACGTCTTTTCCATTTCGCTCCAAAACACTCCCGCTGACAGGAGTATACATGAGTCCTCGAGCTCAGTTCACATCTGCTGTAAGATTGATCGGGATTGTGTGAATCTCCCAATAACAAACCATAGCAGCTAATTGAGCAGCAGATCGACGGATACAATTTTAATCCAAATCCTGTCACAATGTGAGATATAAATTACAATGTTATCCAGAATTCTGTCCAGTTATGTAGATTTACGAATGGAAATGCAGAATACCGTGGATGCTGGAAATTTGAAATGAAAACAAACAGAAAATGTTGGAAACACTCAGCATGTCTGAAAGCAGTTCTGAACAAGATTCATATGGAGTCGAAACGGAAGCTATTTTTAAATCTCCAATGCCGACAGAATTTTATGTTTCATTTGAAACTTTCATAATGTAACCACGTGTTTACATGGAGGGGAGAATTCAGCATTTTTCTTTGCTCACTGACCACTTACACGCTGGAATGTTAGAACTCTTGTATTTGCAAATTTTGGGCGGCGCAGTGCTTAGCACCGCTGTCTCACAGCGCGAGGAACCGGGTTCGAATCCTGACTTGAGTCACTGTCTGTGTGAAGTTTGCACATTCTCCACAATCTGCGTGGGTTTCCTCGAGGTGCTCCGGTTTCCCCCCTCGGTCCAAAAATGTGCAGGTTTGGCGGATTGGCCATGCTAAATAATACCTCAGTGTCAGGGGGACGAGCTGGGGTAAATGCATGGCGTTATGAGACAGGATCTGGGTGTGATTCTTGTCCGTGCAGATGGGCGAAACGTTATCCTTCTGAACTGTAGGATTCTATGATTCGATTAATTAAAATCTTCAGGTTACAAGATGTGAGGATTTGTTCATCCCCAGAGCAGTTTTATTTCGAAAAATATCATTCGTGCGACATTTGAGACGTTGGCTGGCCCAGCATTTGTTGCCCATGCCTTGTTGTGTTTGAGAAGACGGTGATGAGCTGCCTTCATGAAACGCTGTAGTCCACGTGCTGTGGGTTAATCCACAATGTTGTTACGGAGGGAATTCCAGGATTTTGAAGTAGTGATGCTCAGGAACGGCGATATATTTCCAAGTGAGGCTCGTGAATCGCTTGGAGGGGAACGTGCACATGGTGGTGTTTCCATATATATGCTGCCCTTGTCGTTCTAGATGGAAGTGCTCCTGGGTTCGGAAGAAGCTGTCTAACGATCTTTGGTGAATTTCTGCAGTACATCTTGTGGAGAGTACAGAGTGCTGCGACTGGTCGACGGTAATGGATAAAGTGGATTTATGTGGATGTATTTTCAATCAAAATCGCTGCTTTGTCCTGGATGGCATCAGGTTTCTTGAGTGTTGATGGAGCTGCAACCATCCAAGCAAGTGATGAGTATCCCATCACGGTCCTGACTTTTGACTTGCCGATAGTGGACGGGCTTCGGGGAAACAAGTGAATTATATGCTCCAGTATCCCTAGCCACTGACCTGCTCTTGTAGCCACGGAGTTAATTTGGCGATGCCAGTTGACTTTCTGGTCAATGGTAACCCCAAGGATGTTGACAGGAGGGGATTCAATCACAGCAGCAACATTGAATGTCAAGGGGTGTAGGTTTGATTGGCTCTTATTCGTGATGGACATTGCCTGGCTTTTGTGCGAATCGAATATTGCTTGTCACTTGTCAGCCCAAGCCTGGATATTGTCCAGATTTTGTTGCATTTATATATGGGCTGCGTCAGTACCTCGGGAGTAGTGAACAGTGCTAAACATTTTGCAATCATCGGTGAACATCCCCATTTCTGAACTTATGATGGAGGGAAAGTCATTGATGACGCATCTGAAGACGTTTGGGCCAAGGACACGATGCTAATGGAGTGTATCAGAGATACCCTGAAGCTGAGATGACTGACCCCGTTCAACTACAACCATCTTCCAATGTACTTGTTCTGACTCGAACCAGTGGAGAGTTTGCCACCGATGCACATTGATACCAGTTTTGCTAGGGCTGCTTGAATGTTAATTTGATGTCAAGGGTTGTCACGCTCATCTCATCTCTGCCGTTCAGCCCTTTTTTCCATGTTTTGACCAATGATGTCAGGATTTGAGTAACAGTGGATAAACCAACCTGGGCATCACTGAGCAGTTTGTAGCTGGGCAGAAGCTGCATGATAGGTCTGTTGATGGTTCCTTCCGTCGCTTTATTGATGGTCAAGACAAGCCTGATGGGGCGGTATTTGGTAGAGTTGAATTTTTCCTGTGAACATGACATTCTCCTCATTATCGGAAAATGCAAATGTTTTAATTGCACTGGAAGAATCTGGCTCGGGGAGCAGCAATTTCGGCAGCACAGTGCAATTGCTACAATGTTATCAGGGCCCATTGTTTTTGCAGTATTCAATGCCTCTAACCGTATTTTGGTATCAGGTGTTGTAAATCGAATTGGGCTGGAGACAGGCACCTGTGAAGCTGGGGAGCACTGGAGGAGGCCGATATGAACCATCCACGCAGCAGTTTTGGCAGAAGATTGCGGCCAATGTTTCTGCCTTATCGTTCACACTGACGTGCTGGAACTCCATTACTGAGGATGGGGATGCTCGTGAAGCCTCCTCCACATGTGCTTTGTTTGTTTGTCCACCACCATGTTCGACTGCAATTTGCAGGTTCCAGAGCTTGAAACTAATAGGTTAGTTGCGGGATCACTTAGCCATGACTAGCACTTGCTGTTTATGTTATTTGAAATGCAAGTATTCTTTTTTGGCAGCTTCACCAGGTTGACACCTCATTTTAAGGTACACCTCGTGCTGCTCCTGGCTTGCTGTCCTGTAAAGTCCATTGATTCAGTATATATCCCTTCTTTGCAAAGCTGCTCAGCAACAGCGACGCTCTTTGCCAACGCAAGTCCTTAATTTTCACTGTTATACAGCGCCTAAGGACTTGAATAATCATTTTTGCAAAATATTGCGATACAATTCAGAACGTTATATTCCACGTTTGGGTTGCCATTAGGCGCGTTGGTCGAATTGTCTGCCGAAAAACTCGAGGTCGCAATTTCAAGTTCAATGCAATTTTACGTAGAAAAAATAAACATTATCTTTGCAGTTTCACGTCCAGTCGGCAATCTTGAATCACTGCCTTCAATTACTGAGAACAAACATTAACTGGGTTATGTAACTGCGTGTTATTAGGGTCAAACTTGTCGAGGGGGAAAATATGGAGATTTTTCATCACAATTTGTGAGTTGCAATATTTAGGTGGCTGATATTCACACACCACACCAACCAACACCATTTAATTTTTTTTTACTCCCTCCTTGAATCCATTCTCCGTGCATTTGTAGCTCCCCAATCCAATTTCTGCAATGTATATTTTCCCGAAATTCACGCAATTTTGAATGGTTTCAAAGCTCAGAGCAGATAGCTTTCGAGCAGCAATTGTCACATCACCCGTCACTGCTAAGGAGTAAGTAGTTGTTGCTAGTTAGAACGTTTGTGGAATGAAGTGAAATGGGCGCTTTGTCTGTGAGGGAAATGTGCTGGAGAGCAAAGAAGGAAATGTCAAAGATTGTGATGCCTCTCATCAGGACATGGGCGGCACGGTAGCGCAGTGGTTAGCACTGCTGCTTCACAGCTCCAGGGACCTAGGTTTGATTCTCGGCTTGGGTCACTGTCTGTGTGGAGTTTGCACATTCTCCTCGTGTCTGCGTGGGTTTCCTCCGGGTGCTCCAGTTTCCTCCCACAGTCCAAAGATGTGTGGGTTAGGTTGATTGGCCATGCTAAAATTGCCCCTTAGTGTCCTGGGATGCGTAGATTAGAGGGATTAGCGGGTACAATATGTAGGGATATGGGGGTAGGGCCTGGGTGGGATTGTGGTCGGTGCAGACTCGATGGGCCGAATGGCCTCTCTCTGTACTGTAGGGTTTCTATGATTTCTATGAAGTGCTGTTTGGCACTTTCGCAGTGACTAAACTGAGATGAAATAAAACAGGAAAATGGAGAATAATCCCTACATCAATCAAGTCGTAGACCACCGTTGAAATGAGAACATAAAATGAACCCACTTACTTCTTATCAGAATCAAAACTGTGCAACGATGGAAAGTGTATGCGTTTTTAGATTTTCAAGTAGGTTTTGCTAAATTTTATTTTTTTCAAATCCTCATTTTTTTCCAACTAACCTCAGAATAAGTGTCCATGGATATTTCGCCACATTCTTCAGCTCATCTCTGAATTTGCTCTGGGTCACTGCATATATACATGGGTTTTGAAAGCAACTCAACAACTTCAGGAATGCCCCGGTTTCAGTGGCAATATATGGAGGGTTTGTGCGGTCCCCTCGATAATGAACGGTGTTTGACAGTTTGGTAGTTACGAAACACACAGCATATGTCAACCAGAGCATTATAAATGTGAACGATATCGTGAACAATAAAATTATGGATTTCCTTCGGTTCTCCATCTCGGAATCGCTGTGATCCTCACTCCGCTGGCCCCGGAGTCTCGTGCGGGCTTGATTGGCCACTAAAATGCATCGGACGGTTAAAGAATTAAACAAAATGATGTGAAAAAAAGGAAGCCAAAGGACCCAAGCGCTATGAAACCAGATGTACGCTCGACCTGAGGATGAAGACAAAAAAGCCAAACTTGTCCGGCAGCCCCACTGCAGCCTATTAATTATTTGCTGAGGTTCGTATGCAAACAAAACTGGAATGTTTTTTAATAAGGCCAGCACTGACACGATTATTACCACAGTTACTGAAGCTTTTTTGGTGCAAAACTTGATTTTAAGCTTCTGACAGCAGATTGCGACAAATCGGTCAAATGTGAAGGAGACTGTGAACCAAACAGAACAATCTATGTTGACAGTAGTCATATATAGAATAGTCCTGCACACAGGAGTTTGGGACAAGAATGAAAGTGGAAAGTGATAACTGAAAATATAATATAACATTACATTGATGAAAATGACCAGTAGATCTGCAGTCGCCATCGCCAGCATGTAAAAAGTTATACATTTGGAAAGGCCACAATTTCCTCGGGAAAGGATCACAATTGTCATTATGTTTGCTGCAGCAGAGAGAGAGAGAGAGAGAGAAGGTAAATAACATTTCAGTGTCTGATGAAAAAAAAACATGGAGATACTTGCAGAGAACAGTTCAATTCCTTCCGTGTGTATCAAAATTCGAAAGCCTGTGTCACGTGATGAGAGCACCAGAGCGCTGCGTTTTCACAAGTTCTAGCGCAACTCATGTTTTAATCCTTTATTTTGCCATAATACATGACATGTGAGTAGTTGATCCTGCGATATGATCTGCATTTTTTTTTGGGAAACCCTTTTTTAACGTGAGGAGCCGAAGAAATGTGTGTATGTGACTTGCGGCCAGAACTGACTTGGGTGGGGCCCGCTTCATAATGGCATCATCACAGCTGAGCATGCCCATTCTCGGGTGGAGCAACTGGCAGGAATGTGATGACCGCTTCTATGCGTGAAAATGTCGGAGACCTACTACATTCCCTGCCACAGATTATGAGAACTCACCAAAATGAACTTCAAAATATCCTACAGTGAATGCATGATATGGAGCTGATAATCCTATCTTCTTGATTTGATTTGATCTGCCTTGATTCATTATTGTCACATGTATTGCTATCCATTGAAGAAAATTGCTTCTCGCGCACTATCCAGACAAATAATTCCAGAATACATTTTGGAGAAGGAAAGGAAAGGTGCAGAATGTTGTGTACTAAGTCCGAGTTCAGGTGGAGAGAAAGGTCAGCTTAATACAAGGTAGGTCCATTCAACAGTTTGATGGCAGCAGGGAAGAAACTGTTCTTGAGTTGGATGGTAAGAGATCTCAGTCTTTTAAATTATGTTCCAAACGAAGAAGGTGGAGGAGCGTACGTCTATGGTGCGTGGGGTCGTTGATTATTCTGTCTGCATTGCCAAGACATTGAGAAGTGTAGACAGAGTCAATGGAAGAAAGAGTGGTTTGTGTGGACTCGGCTACGTTTTCATTGATTTGCAGTTTGCTGCGGTCTTGGATAGAGCAGGAGCAATTCCAAGCTGGAAGGATACGTTCTTTGATGCATCTGTATAAAATAATCAAAGTTGTCGTGGACATGCCGAATTTCCTGAGCCTCCTAAGACAAGCATGTCGTTGGCGTTTTTATTTTATAAAAACAGCGTTGGTGTGGAGGGACCTGGACAAGCTGTTAGTGATCTGGAAACCAATAAATTGAAGCCTCCAACCATTGATCGGACAGGGGCATGCCCTCCAGCGAAGTCGGTTTCCTGAGTGGAGGCTCCACTTCGATCTTGGAAATCCTGCTGCATGATGTACTGAACATCGTATTTAATTAGGCGTTCTGAGTTCCATGAAGGACATTTAATCCAGCTTTTTATGCCTGTGTTCGGCTAGAGACTCGACCAATTGTCTTACGTTGTCATGACCTCAATGATTGTTGAAATGTGTTGAAGGTGACCGATCGTGATAGGGTAGCCTGTGCTTTGGCTGATCTGGGCCCTGGAATTATGGCATGATGGAAGAGTGGAGGCTTTGGCGAAGTTCTGCGTGATACGTGAATGTTCCTCAATAATTATTTCATTTTTTTAGAGAATATTTACAATGCAGAAGGAGGCCATTCGGCCATCGAGTCTGCACCGACTACAATCCCAACCAAGCCCTATTCCACATAATAACACTGCTAATCCTCCTGACACGAGGTTCAATTTAGCGTCGCCAACCTAACCCGCACATCTTTGGACTCGGGGGGAAACAGTCTACCTGGAGGAAACCCACGCATACACAGGGAGAATATGGAATCTCCATATAGAGAGTGACCGGAGGCCGTAATTGAACCCAGGTCACTGGCGCTCTGAGACAGCAGAGCCAACCACTGTGTTACTGTGCCGTTCATTCTGGTCATGGTTGCATCATTTCCCAAATACATGGCTGGATTATACTCCTGCAGTTCATCATTATGACTGACCATGTTTCCCTTATGACAATCCTGCTTATGTGATGTTGCCTTTTACCCTGATAAGTGCATGAATTGCCCACTGTTCGTGTTATGGATCAGAACAGCAAGGTATATTATGAGTGCAGACCAGACCCCAGCTTTTTTTTCTATTTTGGCATAAGTATGAGGATACGATGCTTCACTCCAGGAGGAATTCCACAGACAAATTAGGCATCTTTATATCAAAATATTTTTTGTTCATAACAAAGTTTAAAATATTTCTCAATGAAAAATAGCTTTATTATTAAAAATCAACAATATTTAAAATGAAAGGAAACAACTATAATTTCTCACTTGTTACTGTTCAGTTCCAAATATACAACAACATCTCACAGCTGAACAATCGCTCATTACGTGCAACTAACATTCATAAACATACTCGCTCAAAGACCTGTAGACAGAAGCGATGTGTCAGGGAAAAACTGTGAGTGTCAGGGCAACTTGTTGACCTCTAACTTCCAACAAATCCAAGCTACAACTGAAAAAAACCCTCTACACTGAAACTAAACGAGCACAAATTTCCTGCTCCAGACATAGCTCCTCCAAACACATTGTCACTTAACCCTGTCAATAAACCTAAGCCACATTTTATTCCTTCAACCGAAAGCACGGGGAGATTTCCATTTATAAATAAAATCCCATTAGCTTCTTCCAAAGCAAACACTATGTGGCTAAAATTAATCATTATCCTGCACTCATGATCTAACTTGCATTCCTGCCACACATACCGACTACTTGCAAAATATGCATTCCTGTAAACATTGTAAATATAAAAGGCCCGCTATCATCACAGCATAGATGCTTGTTTTCCTCTTTTCCCCTTAACTGTTACACTGTTACCCTGTAAATCCTGGATCGCTCTCTTTTATATTCTTGTTGATATGACTTCCTCTGGGTGGTCCGCCAGAAGGGGAGGGGAACATGTGTTCGCTGGCCGCGGGCTCTCTTATGACGTTTTGCGCGTCGGCGAGCACTCTGAGTAGTTTGGATGTCTGAAAGTTCGTGTGATACATCATTATTCTTTTATGTGCTGTATCTCATCCCCGTTGCACAGAATAAGTTAATTATTTTGTTGGACACTATGCTTTAACTATGGAAAGGAATAGAGTCGCAGCAGGATGGTGGTAGGATGTATAGATGTGGTAATTATTGAAATAGCCTTCCATCAAAATTTTACGTGAGGAATATTGATGTGTTTTCCTTTGTTTTGTTTGTTAGAGATTCTGCCTCTCAGAAATGCTGTGTTTATCCAATTTTGTGGAGGCAGGCAACCACGAGTGGTCTGTATTTTTCTTGCCTTTGTCACTTGTAGTTCGTCGGAATGTGGGGAAGATGTGTGGTCGTGTTCGCCTGTTCATGGTTGATAGGTCTTTGAGTTTCGAGTATATTTGTTCTGGTTTTCTGAGGGAGGGCTATCTTCTCGGTACAGGGCTTCCCTTTGTGTCAAGGGAAAACAGCATGTAGGGGTATCCCCTCTCTCGATACTGCCTCCCAGTCTGCGTTGTCCCCAGGGGATTTCTTTTTTATTGTATTGCCCCTTGGAAAATTGTGCACCATCGTGTCATGTTTGTGTGGCCTGATTGCCCACACACTTTGTCTCCGTTATCCTCTCAATGTCCATGCAAAACCAAGCGCAGCCACAAAGGCAGGGACTATGATTGCTGACTCCTTGAATTATTTGCATTAATCTACGCTTGTCCTTTCTATGCATTTATGTGAAATGAGGATCGTTCTGCATCGTGCTGGGATTTGTTTTGCATATCGCACAGAATATAAAGTTGAAAATTCTCAATAAAAACGTTATTAAAAATGTAATGCCAAACAGACATTTAATAAGCGGATGCGGATCTCACTCTGCGCTTGATGACAGAGAAGCCAGAAGTTCGGTCACATGCATGGGACGTTCAGTGAATATTATCGTCCCGTGAGTAAGATTTCCATCTAAAGGGAAATACAGATGGTGCGATCAAACTGCTTATGGTGGTCTGCCTCCCTGGGGCCGGGATCCAGGATGTCGCTAGTCGCGTCCCGGAAATCCTGAGGTGGGAGGGAGAGGAGCCTGAGGTAGCGGTACATATTGGTATCGCTGATGTGGGTAGGAAGGGAGAAGGGGTCATGAAAAGGGAGTACAGGGAATTAGGGAGACAGCTGAGAAAGAGGAAAGCAAAGGTAGTAATCTCAGGATTACTGCCTGTGCCACGGGAAGGTGAGGGCAGGAATGGAGTGAGGTGGAAGATGAATGTGTGGCTGAGGGACTGGTGCAGGGGGCAGGGATTCAGGTTCCTGGACCACTGGGACCTCTTTAGGGGCAGGGGTGATCTGTATACAAAAAACGGGTGGAACTTGAATCACAAGGGGACCAATATCTTGGCCGGTAGGTTGGCTAAGGCTACTGGGGAGAATTTAAACGAGATAGGTTGGGGGGGAGGGGAGCTAGAAGAGTTGACTAGGATCAAGGAACTAATTGATGGGGGGGGGGGGAGGATGCAGGGGTAAGGGGAATTACAAAATTAATGGTAGAGGAGAGGGTGCAAGTGAATTAAGGCGGTAATTTAGATAAGGGAGTAGAGGGAGAGGGTGTTTGCGACTCATCAAAGCGGGTCCAGATAAAAGCTGGAATAAGGACACTTTGCCTGAATGCACGAAGCATTCGGAACAAGGTAAATGAGTTGATGGTGCAAATCAGCACAAGTGGGTACGATCTAGTGGCCATTACAGAAACGTGGCTGAAAGGTGACCAGGACTGGGAGATGAATATCCAGGGGTATCAGGCGTTTAGGAAGAATAGACAGGAAGGAAAAGGTGGTGGGGTCGCGCTATTAATAAGAGATAATATCAGGGTAGTACTGAGGGATGACATAGGCTCTGAGGAACAAAACGTGGAATCATTATGGGTAGAGATGAGGAATAGTCGAGGGAGAAAGACACTAGTAGGTGTGGTATATAGGCCCCCAAATAATAATGTTGAGGTAGGGAGGGCTATAAACAAGCAGATAAGGGATGCGTGTAAAAACGGAACGGCAATAATCATGGGAGACTTCAACATGCACATTGACTGGCAGACTCAAGTCGGTAAGGGTGGAATGGAGGAAGAGTTCTTAGAATGCTGTCGGGATAGTTTCCTTGAACAGCATGTTACGGAACCGACGAGGGAACGAGCTATTTTGGATCTGGTATTGTGTAACGAGGTAGGTAGAATTAAGGATCTTATTGTGAAGGACCCTCTTGGGTCCAGTGACCACAATATGGTCGAATTTCTGATTCAGATGGAAGAGGAGAAAGTTTGGTCCCAAACCAGTGTCCTCTGTTTGAACAGAGGGAAATATGATAGGATGAGGGATGAATTGGCGAAGGTAGACTGGGAGAGCAGGCTGGCAGGTAGGATAGCTGAGGAACAGTGGAGGATTTTTAAGGAGATCCTTTTCAGTTCTCAGCAAAAATATATTCCAGCCAAAAACAAGGATTGTAAGAAAAGGGAGAACCAGCCGTGGATAACGAAGGAAATAAAGGAGAGTATTAAAATAAAAACAGCTGCGTACAGAGTGGCCAAAAATAGTGGAGAAACAAGTGATTGGGAAAAAATTAAGAAACAACAAAGAGAGACTAAGAAAGCGATAAAGAAAGGAAGGATAGACTATGAAGCTAGGCTAGCAACTAATATAAAAAATGATAGTAAAAGTTTTTATAAATATATAAAAAGGAATAGAGTGGCTAGAGTGAATGTTGGACCCTTGGAGGACGAGAGGGGGGAGTTAATAGTGGGAAATGAGGATATGGCGGAGTCTTTAAATAAGTTTTTTGTGTCGGTCTTCATGGTGGAGGACGCAAATAGTTTGCCAAATATTAACGATAGAGGGCTGGCAGCAGGAGAAATACTTAATACAATTAATGTTACCAGAGAGGCAGTGCTGGGTAGACTAATGGGACTGAAGGTGGACAAGTCCCCGGGTCCGGATGGAATACATCCCAGGGTATTGAAAGAAATGTCAGAGGTAATAGTGGATGCGTTAGTGATGATTTATCAAAACTCGTTTCATTCTGGGGTAGTGCCGGTTGATTGGAAAACGGCTAATGTTACGCCGCTGTTTAAAAAAGGAAGGAGACAAAAGGCGGGTAACTATAGGCCGGTCAGCTTAACGTCTGTAGTAGGGAAAATGCTGGAATCCATTATTAAAGAGGAGATAGCAGGGCATCTGGATAGAAATAGTTTGATCAATCAGACGCAGCATGGATTCATGAGGGGAAAGTCGTGCTTGACGAACATGTTGGATTTTTATGAAGATGTGACTAGGGCGGTTGATGGAGGAGAACCGGTGGATGCGGTGTTTTTGGATTTCCAAAAGGCGTTTGATAAGGTGCCCCATAAAAGGCTGCTGAAGAAGATTAGGGCACACGGAGTTGGGGGTAGTGTGTTAAAGTGGATTGGGGACTGGCTATCCGACAGGAAGCAAAGAGTCGGAATAAATGGGTGTTTTTCCGGTTGGAGGTAGGTAACTAGTGGCTTGCCGCAGGGATCGGTACTCGGCCGCAACTATTTACCATTTATATAGATGATCTGGAGGAGGGGACGGAGTGTAGGGTAACGAAGTTTGCAGACGACACAAAGATAAGTGTAAAAGTGAATCGTGTGGAGGACGGAGAAGATCTGCAGAGAGATTTGGACAGGCTGAGTGAGTGGGCGAGGATATGGCAAATGGAGTATAACGTTGATAAATGCGAGGTTATACACTTTGGAGGAAATAATAGCAAATGGGATTACTATCTCAATGAAAACAAATTAAAACATGCTACCGTGCAAAGGGACCTGGGGGTCCTTGTGCATGAGACGCAAAAGCCCAGTCTGCAGGTACAACAGGTGATCAAGAAGGCAAATGGGATGTTGGCCTATATTGCGAGGGGAATAGAATACAAAAGCAGGGATGTCTTGATGCACCTGTACAGGGCATTGGTGAGGCCGCAGCTGGAATACTGTGTGCAGTATTGGTCCCCTTATATGAGGAAGGATATATTGGCATTGGAGGGAGTGCAGAGAAGGTTCACCAGGTTGATACCGGAGATGAGGGGTTTGGATTATGAGGAGAGGCTGAGGAGATTGGGTTTGTACTCGTTGGAATTTAGAAGGATGAGGGTGGATCTTATGGAGACTTATAAGATAATGCGGGCGCTGGATAGGATGGAGGCGGAGAGATTCTTTCCACTTAGTAAGGAAGTTAAAACTAGAGGACACAGCCTCAAAATAAAGGGGGGTCGGTTTAAGACAGAGTTGAGGAGGAACCTCTTCTCCCAGAGGGTGGTGAATCTCTGGAATTCTCTGCCCACTGAGGTGGTGGAGGCTACCTCGCTGAATATGTTTAAAGCGCGGATGGATGGATTCCTGATCGGTAAGGGAATTAAGGGTTATGGGGATCAGGCGGGTAAGTGGTACTGATCCACGTCAGATCAGCCATGATCTTATTGAATGGCGGGGCAGGCTCGAGGGGCTAGATGGCCTACTCCTGCTCCTATTTCTTATGAGTTTGTCCAGGCAAGTATCCATTATGAAATGGTGGAAACATCCTCCCTTATCCAATAAGTGGCATGATCAAATAAACAGATTTCATTGATTAACAACACATTGGTTACAATGACTTACCAGGAAGACCAACAGCTGTGAGAATTGGGTAGTAAATCTCTTTCACCAACAGAATAATTGGTTTCCCCATTTTGCGTGAGAAGGGACGATTTCTGGAGGAACTGAAAGAGTCTAACTGGCGGATGGATGAAGCACTGGAAGGGAATCTATATTTATACTCGTATGAAAGCTCCAGGGAGCCCAGCAGGAGAAATCGTCAGTGACATTATTTACAATCACTTACAAATAAACGTGTTGATACATCAGAGCACAGTCCCTTTCTTTCTCCAAAAAGTACCACTATACATTTCAATTTTATCTGATCAAAATTATTTCAAGTGTCTATAATCTTAACTGATCAATGGTATATTGGTTCCTGATCTTCTTCATTCTCACACATACATATCAGCATCCAACACCCATTAATATTCTGTCTTTGTCTTTTCCACTTGCCGTTGCGTAATTTTCTGCAGTATTTGACGTTGTTGACTCAACAGATGTATGGTAGATTTTTCCTTCCATTTTCAATAATGTCTTTGTATTCCACAAGACTCCACTGGAGATCTAATTAAATACTGCAGCCAACGAAAATCCTTGGTGTACATTCAGTTTCCTTGATTCCATTTTCTGACAGCCCCCGTGTATATAATTTTAACACTTCGCTTCCTCTTTCCCTTAACTCATAATATTATAGGTCCATTCTCCTTCGTCGGGCTCGGACAGGCATTACAAACATCATTTATCCGGTGTACTGGCAGACATACACCTTTCTTCCACTACTCGAGACATTCAGCCATCCTTACGAAAAAGATCAAAATTCATCTGCAACATTATTGACCATGACATTTCCTGGATCATTTATTTTACTTAGAGTAGCAATGGCAATCAGGAATATTAAAGAGCTCATTGACGATCCTTGGTGCAATCCAACTTTGACATCGAAATCCTCCTCCACACTTTTTTTTTGTATTTTTGACTAGCACCTGCTTGTACATGCCCTGTTATACCCATATGTACATTTCGTGGACCCCAAGTATTTTACGCATATCTTCGCTAAATTTGCAGGCATACAGGTAGCTGAATATAATTTTCAGGCTATATTTTTCTTCCAGATATTCCTGCATGACTGCTCTCTGAACGAAATGTCATCGGTGATCCTTCTCACTGGCATAAATCCGAACCAGCTTTCATGGATTGACATTGTTTTACTCAGTCCTTAGTCCGTTACTTTTTCCATATTTTGGAGGTAAATGGTGGGATAATTCATCGTTGTTGTTGTGGTTTTCAAAGTCAGCTTTTCCGTTGAATATTGTTCCAAATTATTTGATGTGGATTGTTTTTTTTTTCCGTGACAAATGCAGGTAACATTTTCATGATGAGGACTACTTGCCTAAGGATTGTGGAGCTGCATCCTTCATTAACTGGATTAGTCTCCAAAATTTTCGAAATATATCTCCAACAACTACTATTCTCAACATAGCTTTCTGTCGCTCTCTGGTTTCGAAACTTTTATATGCATCTTCCAAAGTCTTTCTCACCAAACGTTTTTTTTTTATGTTGTTTTTTCGTAGTTTTCTTAATCGCCTTTGAAAGTACCTGTCCACATTTCGTGAACGGGATGTTCATTGATTGTAGCTTCTTTATTTTCATTGCACCACAATTTTCCGAGCCTAAACTTCCCTGAACATCGTTCACGACACTTGCTCGCGAGAGTTTTCCAATCAAGTCAGCCACGCAGTTCCACCAGCCGTCCACGCTGGCTCGTGTATCTGATCGTATGGCTCTTAGCTGTCTCATCATTTGCTCCCTGAATTCCTCCTTTTACTCTGAGCTTTTTGAGCTTTGCATTCCGGTGCTCTGAGAACCGGATTGTATGTCCTCTGTCATTTTTTTCATTTGCAATCAGTTCTGCCACTGTCAGTCTATGTTGGATGACAATGGCCTTGCATGTAAACGCATTTCAGTTATTTGCCGCATTAACATCTTTACGCATAACTTGATATGATCCAGCTGTTTTTCTCTCCCACCACTATTGTAGTCAAAGGTGGTTTCTGAGCTTTCTGTACCAGGTTTATAATCAACTATTGCTGTGATCTTTCTAAATCCACGATCTTGGATCCACCGCAATCTGCTTCTCCAAATCCGTGTTCAGCATGGATAATCCAGTGCCCTCTCTCCTTTCCTTCTCGAGGAACGGAATGATTTGTCTCTATAGCATACAAGAAACGTTAGGTTTCACGGAAACTATCCTATCCTAATCCGTGTTACAATAATAAATCAAGTCAAATCAAATCAAACTTTCTGAAGCCTCTGAGGAGAGAGAGAGAGAGAGAGAGAGAGAGACCCTTATTCCACCAGCGTCTAGAAACAACTGAGAAATGAAACTAAATTTAGACTTTTTTTGTGGGAAAAAACTGTCTCCAGACTTATCATCTGATCTGTCAATCAACCCCAAATAAAGCTCCACTCAGCAATCACAAAGGACCATTAAACCCCAGGACACTGCATTGGTCCAGACTAACATCAGCAACATGTCCATTACATTTCTTCAGTAACAGTTAGATGACACCAATAACAGACATCAGGGAGCCAACAAAATTATGGGACCTGCTTGAAAAACCTGCAGAGAAACATGATTAAACTGCATTTCTGGAAGACACAATATCGGCAAAAATGTAAGAGCATTTGAGCAGCTGGATGGTCGAGCTGGAGGGGCGAGGGTGTGGGATAGGTGGGCCAGAGATACAGTCAATAGTCGGGGGGAGGGTGGGAGAGGAGGATTAAAGTCAAATAGTTTCACACATAAAAATTCAAAGCAAATGAGAATGGATATAGTAAAGGATCTGTCACTTTAGTGGGTGGCACAGATGGCTGAATAACAGCTGCCGCAATGCAACGTAATATAATGAATAAAGTTATAAGAGAATAGAAAAAAACCAGAAACTAGCAAAAACGAGTTTGAAACAAAACGGAGGCAGCCATTATGAGCTAAGATTGTTCAACTTAGTGTTGAGTTCTTTGGCGATCGAGTCAGAAGCTGAGTTGCTGGTCCACGAACGTTGCTGTGTTTGAACCAATTAGAATCTTCAGCCTGCTCAGTTATTGAAAGAAAATGATATTTACTGGCGACTAACTCCCTATGATCGTGTTTCCCCGTTTATAAATTAGTACGCTATCATAGCAAACGTCTAGCAATCTCAGATTTAAAATAAAACTAAGGGCCAAGATTAATTACTTTCATCAGAAAGGAGACCCACACTTCTAAAACTGTGAGTGGAATAGTTTCCGACCTTCAATGCTAAAATCCTCAACTTCAGTATCTTTTTTGACTGTGCTCCTTAGCCCGAGATTCTGAGCCACAGGAAAACGATTATTTGACTGAGCTGATCTGTTCACAGATCATCTCGGAACCATGAGCATAATCTGCATAAATCATGTGGAACGAGATGGTTAAAGGGGCAGACAGTCGTTTAAATGTCGGGTCTGAACAGAGGTTTAACGTCTGGAATTGAAGATAATTCCAGAGATGCTCAAGAGGGAAAGTGAGTTGCGGCGGATTGAAACTGAAGGTCTGGTGAGGAGGGAATGAATTGATTTACGAGGCTGCATCAATTCCTCAGTGGAATACCGTTCTCCCTGATGCTGTTGTGATGTTGTCTGAACAATGCTGGTTTGAGTCCTGAGACTATATTTTTTCCCACAGAAATCAAGTTCAACTTTCCCCTTCTGAAACTGAAACTCCCACTTTTCCTCAGAAAACTTTCCACCCTTATTATTTTCAAGCTGTTTCCTGAGCCAGGTCCTGAACATGTTTTTGCATGATGTTCTGTCCCAAAAAAAATCATCAGACCGAAACATCAGTCAGTTTCTCGGGATATACGATAGAAATTCATCGCCTTATGCGCCTGGAGATGATTTTTTTTTGTTATTATTCCCCAGATCAGATTAAAGTCAAATTGGTCAAATTATACAACCGCACAATTCAGATGGAGACCTGTCGGCCCATCTAGTCTGTGACGACTTTTGAATGACCTCTCAATTTAGTCTGTCAATCCATCCCCCATCGCACTGGAATTTCTTTTCTCTTTCTGTTCATATTAATTTGCATTTTGGCTGTTTCAAAAAAATCTGATCTCACCATCCTTTCAGATTGTGCTTTGCATCTGAGTTCCTCTCTGGAAATCAAAATAACTGCTCATTATTTATCTGTTTTTTATTGTAGTATTTTCCAGCTCTCCGCTCTCTTCATTGCACAATTTGAAGCTCTCTCTGCCGAGATCTGAGATCTGCTCTCAAAAGTATTCCTTATTACCGAAATTATCCTTTCCTCCGCCAACACATCTTCCTCTCCGCACTAAACCTCACTTTGTAAATACCTTGTCTGTTCACTTGATATGCCTTATTTTCGTGATTGTTGATTTTTATGAGCATCAATGACTAACTGCAGTGTGAAGAGCAGCATTTATAACAAAATCACCGTGAGTTGTAGCTGGTGAATACGAACATGGCAAAACTCGAAGACAATCAGTCCTCATCATACGATATTAATCACATTTTGAACTCATTCAAACCAAAATTTACTTTGATCTTTCTACCTCCAAATTAGCGGTTTTTTTGCGACAATATTGATTTGATACTGCATCATTGAACATTAGTTTGATTATGTTCTGTCCTTACAGATATAGATTCCATTACCAATAATGACATTACTGTAAATATTAACACTTCCAGAAACTCTGTTTCTAACTTCCGTTACGTGGCACATACCTCAAGATCAGATACAACCAGAAAGAATGTTTTCTATGATGCTTCCGTAGAAGTTGGTGAGAGTCGTTCCTTTACTCTTCTGAAAAATAAAGGCATTGGTGGGCTTTCTTAAATATGGAGTTGGCATGGGGCATCGAGACAGGTTGTTGGTGATCTGGACACCTAAAAACTTGACGCGATCGCCGTTCATATTTCATCCCCATTGATGTAGACAGGGGCATGCCCTCCGCTACGTTTCCTGAAGTCGATGGCTATTTCCTTCGTTTTGTTGAAATTGAGGTTGCGATTACTTTAGTCGCACCAGTTCACCAGATTCTCTAGCTGATTCCTGTACTTTCTCTCATCGTTGTTTGAGATCCGACCGACTCCGGTTGTGTCACCAGCAAATTTGAAATTCGAGTTGGAGTGGAATTTGGCCACGCACTCGTATGTGCCACGTAACGGAAGCATAATCCGGGCCTGAGGACACAATATCTTGGGACACCAGTGTGGAGAATGATCATGGAGCAGGTGCTGTCTCTCCTTACTGATTGCGGCCTGTGCGTTAGGAAGTTCAAGATCCAGTTGCAGAGGGAGGAGTCAAGCCCCAGGCGAAGGAGTTGCAGATGAATTTCATTGGAACAATGGTGATGAAGGCTGAGCTGTAGTCAATAAATGGGAGTCTAATAGCACATTTAAAACATCAGGGACGCTGGCACAGGGATGCAAGGGGGAGCTTTACTGTCATTGTGAGATTGGCTGGGGCAGGAAACCGAAAGAAATATATGCAACACAGATCAAATCCAGAATTATAAACAACTGTAAAACAAGTCAAAAAAATAAACGTTCTTTACATGAATGCACGAAACATTTGGAACAAGATAGATGATTTGACAGGATAGATTGCAATATATGAACATAATGCAGTAAGTATTACGGAAATATGATTGCAGATGATCAGGACTGGGTGCTCAAAAGTCCAGTGCACAGAATGTTTCAAAAGAACAGGCCCAAGGTAAAGGATGTGGGGTAGTGCTGTTCATCAAGTAAGGTTTCAGAGCAATGCTGAATCGTGATATAAAGACAGTGAATAGTGATGTATAATCATTTTGGGTTGAAAGCATGAATAGCAGGGAAGGAAGACAATGATGCGAGTAATCTGTAGACCCCAAAATGTCACCTCTCAACTAGTCAGATCATAAAAGGGGAAACACCAAATGCATGTTTGAAAGGAACTGCAATTATCATGTGGCATATCAATCTGCACATTGATTGGATAAAACAAACCAACAAGGGTAGCATAGCAGAAGAAATTGTGGCATGGAAGAGGCATTTCTTAGAGCAGTCCGTTGTGGAACTTACCCAGGAACGTGCAATTTTAGATTTGATTTTGTGTAATGAAGAAGGATAAAAATTGGATCTTCTGCTGAAGAATCCCCAAGGGGGTAGTGACCATAAAATGATATAATTCCGGATACAGAATGAGCGCGGATACCATAGGTCCATACCAAGTGTCTGCAACTTAAATCAGGGCAATTATAATGGAATGAGGGAGGAATTGTCTAAGTTGATTGGGTAAACAAGCTAAGATACAAAGTTAGGAGATGAACAGTGGCAGATATTCAAACAGCAGTTTCAAAATCCTGAGCAGGAGTTTGACTCAATCAAAAAGAGAGATTATACTAAAGAGAGACCAAATATGCGGTTAAAAAGGAGGTCAAGGACAGCTTTAAATTGAAAAGCAGGATGTGAAGAATGGAAAGAGCAAGTGATGTACCAGGGAACTGGGAAAAGTTTAGGATCCAGGTGCAAAAGTCTTTAAAAAAAACGCATAAGAAGGGAGAAAATGAATTTTCAGAGAAATAATTCATGTACCACAAAAACAATTGTGTGAGTTTCTATGGGTGTATAAACAGGTGGCAATGGTAAATATGGGACCTCTTGCTAAATGGTATGTTGGCCTGCATAGCGATAAGCTTTGAGCACCAGGATTGGGATGCTTTGCTGCAATTTAATAGTGCGTTGTTGAAGCCACACCTCGAGTATTATGTGCAGTTTTGGTGTCCTTATCTGAGGAAGGATGTCCTTGCCATAGAGGGAGTACAGCGAAGGTTTAGCGGGGTGCTTCCTTGGAGGCGGGTCTGTCATATGAGGAGAGACTAAGTCGGTTAGGATTATATTTATTGGAGTTCAGAAGAGTGAGAGGGGTTCTGATAGAAACTGATTAAGTCCTCAGAGATTTCGACAGACTGGATTCAGAAATAATGCTCCCGATGTTGGGGGAGTCCAGAATTAGGGGCCATTGTTTGAGGATAGAACCGAGGTGAGGAGAAATTTCTTCACCCAGAGGGTGCTGACTGTGTAAAATACATTACCACAGAATGAAGTTGAGGCCAAAACGTTGCCTGATTTCAAGAATAAATTTGATATAGCTCTTGTTGCAGAAGTGATCAAGGGATTTGGGAGCAATTATCAAAATTAATGATGGAGGAGCTCAAAGGGCCGAATGGCCTACTCATGCTTAGAGAGTCTATGTTTCTATGAACAAGCCTCTTGCATTCATAACAGCAAGCAAAGAAATGCAGATTCGCAAAATGGTTTATTGAATACTGAGCAGATCAAGGGATATGGGTTTAACATGCCTGCTTTCATTTCACCGTCACGTTTCTGATTTCAGCGCGGGCTCTCAACTTTGAAACCACGAGATTGAACATTGCTATTCACCTTTTTGTTTCTGACTCTGTCACTGATACACAATCTTTAGCTACACCCGCTGTATCTGCATTTGAACTATTTCCATGTTTAATTTTGTGCGTTCCTTCAAATGAAATTTAAACTTCTGTCAGTCGGGAATTTGAACGCAGGAACCGGCTTGACAGGCAGTGTTTGTACCCACTAAAATTTATGAGGAATCTTGGATTTAAATATACAGATCGTTGGACAATTAAAAGTATGCATTTCAGAAAGCTGTCAATTGTCGGTTTAATGATCATTATAAATTCCAGACTGGAATATAAACAATCAGTTCGCATGGGGAAGGGTTTCTGTCACCCTTCCAGTCTCACTTCGTGGTAACTGAAGAAGGCCTGCAGCCCCTCCAGTCCTACAATTTGGGGTTAACTGTTGCATAACTGGTTGTCATTGCGGATTCACAGCGCGGATTTCTCTTTGAAGGCACAGTATTGAGTGTATCCGCTTGACAAGTGGGGAACCAACATCCCATTCGCCATCGGGAGACTTTTGTTTATGACAACGAATGCATCGCACCAAACTGACATCAGAATTTGAAGTATGTTCGTATTTGGGCCACAATGAGAGCTGCTACAGATTTTTCTCAGTGACATGTACAGACAGGAACAATGGTCTTCGTTCTGGGATACCATGAGTGAAAGTTTCCTTCATGCGGACGGAGAGGCGACATTTATGGGTGTGTCTGAACACAGAAACTGAGTTGAACGGTCCCCTTATTTGCGGAAGGATATATTGGCCTTGGAGGGAGTGCAGAGAAAGTTCACCAGGTTGATACCAGAGATGAGCGGTGTTGACTATGAGGAGAGACTGAGCAGATTGGGTTTGTATTCGTTGGAATTTAGATGGCTGAAAGGGGATCTTATAGAGACCTATAAGATAATGAAGGCCTGGATAGGGTAGAGATGGAGAGATTCTTTCCACTTAGAAAGGAAATTAGAACTAGAGGACACAGCCTCAAACTAAAGGGGGGTCAGTTTAGGACAGAGTTGAGGAGGAACCTCTTCTCTCAGAGGGTGGTGAGTCTCTGGAATTCTCTGCCCACTGAAGTGGTGGAGGCTACCTCGTTGACTATGTTTAAATCACGGATAGATGGATTCCTGATCGGTAAGGGAATTAGGGGTCATGGGGATCAGGCGGGTGAGTGGAACTGATCCACTTCAGATCAGCCATGATCTTATTGAATGGCGGGGCAGGCTCGAGGGCCTAGATGGCCTACTCCTGCTCCTATTTCTTTTGTTCTTATGAACGGGAATTTCTGTCAAATCAGTGGATTGGTAGATTGCTTTGAGAACTGTTTGCGGAAACAACACTCTTTAAAATCGGAAGGAACCGGCCACATATGATTTAGAAATGAATAAAGAGCCAGAATCCAAAAAAGGAAAATTAATTAGTCTCACAACATCAGGTTAACGTCCAACAGGTTTATTTGGTAGCACGAGTTTTCGGAGCGTTGCCCCGTCATCAGCTCAGTGAACAATTCAGTGCACATACATGGCATATATGAGTGCCATATCTTCGTAAGAATATGATATGGCGCTCAAGTCATCGATCAACATTTTCGAATTGCCACAGTGATAAACCACACCTACACCCTCAGAAGACAAAAACGGGACACGGCGGACACAGTACCCTTCATCGTCCTGTACTTCCCCAAAGCGGAGAAGCTACGACCTCTTCTCGGGAGCCTTCAACATGTCATCGATGAAGACGAACATCTCGCCAAGGCCATCATTACATCTCCACAACTTCCCTTCAAACAGCCGAGCAACTTCAAAAAGATCTTTGTACGCAGCAAATGACCGAGCTTTCATGAGTACAGTGACCACGACACCACACAACCCTGCCACAGCAACCTGTGCCAGACGTGCCGGATCATCGACACGGATGCCATCAACTCACGTGAGAACACCATCCACCAGGTACACAGTACACACTCTTGTGACTCGGCCAACATTTTCTACCTGATGCGCTGCAGGAAAGGATGTGCCGACGCATGGTACATTGGCGAGACCATGCAGATGGTACGACAACGGAAGAATGGACACCACTCAACAATCACCAGGCAGGAGTACTCCCTTCCTATCGGGGAACACGACAGCAGTCAAGGACATTTCAGCCTCTGGTCTTTGGGTAAGCGTTCCGCAAGGCGACCTTCATGACGCATGACAAAGCAGAATCGCTGTGCAGAAGCTGATAGCAAAGTTCCGCAAAATGAGGACGGTCTCAACCAGGATCTTCGGTTCATGTCACATTATCTGTTACCAGCACGAGCTGCCTCGGCTTGCAAAATCTCACGAATTGTCCTGGCTGGAGACAATTCACACCTCTTTAAACTGTGCTTAACCCTCTCTCCACTTACATTGTCTGCACCTGTAAAGACTTGATTACTTGTTAAGACTCGGATTCCAACCATTAACTTGAAATTTATTTTGTGTCTACATACGCCCTGTTTGTGAATTGAACTCTTCACTCACCTGATGAAGGGGCAACCCTCCGAAAGCACGTGCTACCAAATAAACCTGTGGGATATAACCTGGTGTCGTGAGGCTGCTTAATGTCCCTATCCCAGTTCAACGCCTGCAACTCATTCAGGGTCATGGCATTCACCCGTCCATTGTTTGTTCCCTTACTGATCCTATTACCCCCCTCAGACATTGCAGCATGGTTGCCGTTTTGTCACATAGATCATTGAATCTCTCCTGCTCACCACCCCATCACAGACTTACCCTGTTGCTTCTTTTTTCCACTCTCCACCTGACATATTAGGAAAAACGCAGGCAGTTCGTTCTCACGCATGTCAGTGACATTATCACACAGAGGCACAAATGCACGGACAGCTAATCAGTTCCACAGGCACTGACAGCAAAAGTGGTCAGTTCCAGTCTAGTCCAAAATTGCAGGGATATACTTTAATCTAGCATTCAAACAGTGTAGGAGGGATGTACGTCTTTTCATTTCACTCCACATCAGTCCCGCTGACAGGTTTATACAGGAATCCCAGCGCCCAAATCACATCCAATATGTGGTTGATAGGAATTTTATGAATCTCACAATAATAACCCAGAGTAGCTAACTGAGCAGTAGATCGATGGATGCAAATTTATTCCAAATCCTATCACAATGTGAGAGTTAAATTACAATGTCAGTCACAATTTTGCACACAGTTATGTAGATTGATGAATTGAAATGCAGAGAATGCCTTGGATGCTGGAAATCTGAAATTAAAAAAAGAAAGAAAATGGTGTAAATGCTCTGCAGGTCTGGCAGCAGTTCTGAAGAAGATTCATAAGGACTCGAAACCGAAACAATTTTTCTCTCTCCGCAGATGCCGCCGGACCTTTTGAGTTTTAACCGAGTTTTGTGTTTCATTCAAAAGTTTCATAACGTGATCACGTATATACATTGAGGGGATAATTCAGCATTCTTCTTTGCTCACAGGCCGCTTACAAGCTTGAATGTTTGAACTCTTGTACTTGCAAATTGTTGGCAGCACGGTGGCACAGTGCATCAAAGCTCCATCACAGCGACAGGGACCCGGATTCGAATCCAGCCTGGGCCACTGTCTGTGCGGAGTTTGCACATTCTCCCTGTGGCTGCTGGGGTTTCGCCCGGGTGCTCCAGTTTCCTCCCACAGTCTGAAGATGTTCAAGTGAGGTGGATTGGACATGCTAAATTTTCCTTCAGTGTCAGGTTCTAACTAGGGTAATTGCATGGCGTTGTGTGCGACAGGGGGTGGTTGGGATTGTGTTCCGTGCAGACTCGATGGGTTGAATGGTATCGTTCGGCACTGTAGGAATCTATGACGCGATGAATTCCAAACTTCAGTTCAGAAGCGAGCTGTAGAGACTTAATTTTGCCAGAGCAGTCGCAATTTCAATAATTAATTCGTGGGACATGGGCGACGCTGGCTGGCCGACGTTTACTGCCCATTGCTTTGTTTCATTTGAAAAGGTGGTGGCGAGCAGCCTTCTTGAAACGTTGCAGTCTGCGTGTTGTGGGTTGATCCACAATGCCGTTACAGAGGGAATACCAGGATTGTGAGCCAGCGATACGAAGGAATGGTGACATATTTCCAAGTCAGGCTGGTGAGTCGCTTGGAGGGGAACTTGTACGTGGAGGTGTTTCCATATATCTGCTCCCCTTGTTCTTCTAGATGCAAGTGGTCGTGGGTTTGGAAGGTGCTGTCTAAGAATCTTTGGTGGATTTCTTCAATGCATCTTATGGATAATACATATTGCTGCTACAGAGATTCGGTGGTGGGTGGAGTAAATTCCTGTGGATGTAGTGGCAATCAAACGGGCTGCTTTGTCCTGGATGGTGTCAAGCTTCTTGAGTGTTTTTGGAGATGCACCCATCCAAGAAATGGTGAGCATTCCATCACACTCCTGATTTGTGCTTTGTAATGGTGGGCAGGCTTTTGGGAAACATTTGAGTTAGATGCTCCATTATTCCAAGCCCCTGACCTGCCCTTGTTTGGGGAGACAGGAGGTGAGTTAGATGTTGTAGCATGCCTCGCCCCTGACCACAGCATGACGCCTTGTGTTTTTTGTGGCGATGCCAGTCGCCTTGCTGTTCAAAGGTAACCCCAAGAATGTTGACGGGGCGGGGGAGGGGAGGCGGGCGGGCGGAGGAGAAAACACATTTGGCCCAGAAAAGTGATGGATAATGGTTCAATAGTATGTAGCAACTTATCCGCTTGGCAGAAATAGCGGATTCTCATCCCAAGCTCCAGCTCTCTGCCCCTCCACTCCGAGGAACTCTGATACAATCATTTCCCAAAAGAATGACCCCCTGAAAATGGAGGTGTTAGTTATGATCAAAGAGGGATTAATAGAAGTGTTGACTCTAACAGGAAATACAACGCCAACTTGAAAAATACGTGTTTGCCTTATTGCATTTCGATGGGACATTACAACCGATTGAATATAGAGAGGCAAGAGTGGGAGACATATATAAATTTAAATGACTGGAATCTCTTGGCGTTGCATGAAGACTGAGTGAGTGAATTTAACAAAATAGTCGCTCAATCTGCAACTGCTCTCTCTGATATGGATAGACAACAAAATTAGTAATCACAACATTAAATTAGGTACATGTGTACCAAGTAAAAATTCCAGTCACAACGGAGCTAAATATCGGGGGCCTGGACAGTGAGTTCGAAAGAAGCAAATAAAAACACAAGTGACGCATCTCCTGCGCTTCTGTAACAAGTTGCAGGTTCCTTCTGTGCTGTAACCAAATAGACTTTTCAGCTGTTAAAAGAAAACCTCCAGCTAATTGTGGTGGGAAATTATTTTAAGTGGCCTGATTAACTTAAATACTAAATCTTTTCATTAAACATTTCATTTCACAAAGGCAAAAAGTTTATTCCGTTCAATGAAATTCTTCAATTCAGCTGGTTTGTGTTAAAACATTAACATGTTAGAATAAAAAAAAACATTTCCAGTTAACAGACAAACATACAATTAGGACAAGACAGATCTCATATTGGCTAAAATGGGAGATCAGTAGTTCCACCTACATAGCTAATGCGCTAGCAGCCTTTCACAAAAGATCTCAGATTTCATGCCGAAGAAGTAGAATAGTCACACTTTTTTATCAGATTAACCTGCCAGCACTTAATTAACAGCACATTTATTCATTCGCCGATCAGTCAATCTACAGATGACATGTCTTTCAATCATTAATTCCCTGGCACCTTCAAATATTCGTCTGTCCGTTTCACGGAAGTTCTCTCCCAAAAATGGCTTCTTATGATTCTGCATTTCTCCAATCAGTTTTAACCAGCTCTAACACAAAAAGACATCTTTATCTTTTGGTATTATCACCCGGCCTGGGTAATTTACTTTTTGCATAATTTGTGCCTGACTTGTGCTGATATCTTTCATGAATACATCTTTCATTTTACAGGCATGTTACAAATTAATTTCTTAGGGACAGTATTAAGATGTGACTTAAATATTTTGCATTATTCTCAAACGACATATTGAAACATTAGCTGCTAATCATCCTCATGTTGGGAATTTAGATATGAATCAGAATTCTCAACTACAGTTCCCATAGAGACAGAAAATCTGTTGAACCTTTGTAGACATACATACCATCGATGGAGGACAGATCACTCAAAATATAAGCAGGAGATTAATAAATTCAAATTCTCCGTTGCAAAAACAGAAAATAAAGTGATATCTGTATTTACAAGTGTTAAACGTGAGGTTTCAAAACCAACAGTATATATGGACTTGTTAGCTCCAAGTGTTCTATAGACCTCCATCGATTTTCCCACAGAATTTAGCGACAGAATTAGAAAATATCTCCCGACCTGATTGTTCAATTTACGCGATCTTCTGTTTCAAATAGCTCTAGAGAAGAACATCTTCAAATGTTAAATGAGTTATTAACCCTCCTCACTTCTTTACGACTTAAAATAAATCCTAAAAAATGTGCAATTGAAGAAGTCTCAGTTGGTGTATTTGGGAACTGTGGAAACCACGGGAAGCACAAAGTCGAAGAAAAGCACATTGAATAGATTGTGGGGATGCCCCTCCCACAAATTTATTATCGCTTCGATCTGTTTTAGGATTTTGAGGGTATTGCAGAAGTCATGTTCATGGTTTTGCACAACGCCTGCCCCATTATCATATATTTTAATGAAGAATGTTCCGGAGCAGCACACACAGGCTGCTTTAGAATTATAACAAGCTTTAACCACGGCGTCCGCATTGCATGCACCAAACCCAGAATACCCGTTTGCATTAGAAATTGCAAAAAACAGACTCAATCACTGCAGCAGTGTTTTTTTTTTCTTTCAAGGACACGATGGGAAATTCGGACCAACAGTTTATGCCTATAGCTTTTTTCACACCAGCACAGCATGCTTCGACAATGTGTGACTGGCACCTTCTTACAATGTTGTCGGCTGCATTGCATTTTTGCTGTATAGTTGGACTTAATTCCGTAGAAAACTTAACATTGCATACCCCCCATTCCATTGGTGTCAGCTGGAAGGAACAAAGACGGTCAGTTAGCCAAGTTCGGTTATCACAGTGGATTTGAATGCTTCAGGGTAGAGATATTAGACTTAAGCGGACAAAGTTGTCCACTTTTCTCACTGATAATTTAAACTTCAGTTGTGAAAATCATGAATATCAGATTATGGCAACAATAATCCGAAGGGACGATTCGTACAACAACAATATTGGGAAGGGCCCCAAAATCAAGCTAAATCAAGAAATGCGTCTGACATGCCACAAAGAGACGCCATGACATGGGTTTTGAAGATTTATGTTGGTGGATTCTCTACGGTGGAGAATGGTAGGATGTGGGAGTAGAGGATCACCTCTTGATGAATTGGTTTTAAAATAACCCCGGGGGTGAGTGCGCATGCAGCCGAATGGGTAGCCATGGAATATTTGGTTATGCTGTCTGATAATTTTCCAACACAAGCAGATATAGATTTGGATGCTATGTTCGTCTGCAATAGTTCAACAGATTTTTGCCTCTGTGTGAAGGTAGGGGTTTTGTTTTAACAGATGGAAAGTCAATTGGGTTACTACACAGGAGTGGGCAGTTGTGTGTGTATCAGCTCCCTGCAAGGATAATTCACCATTTACACTCCCTTAGCTTTTCCCATTGCCGTGCAATTTTCCTTTGCCGTTAAGGTTCCAATTCTCATTTAAAAGTCATGATTGTCGCTGCCTCCACCACATTCTCAAACAGTACATTCCAGATTCTAATCTGCATAGAAAAGTGTCTCCTCATTTGGACTTCGTTTTTTTTAAATAATCACCTTAAATCTATGCTCTCTTGTTTTCAGCACTTCCAGAAGTTATTCCCCATCGACTCTATCCAGAATACTCCTGATGTTGAAAACCTCGATAAAAGCTCCTCTTAATCTTCCCTTCAAGCTGAAGAGCCCCAACCTCTCCCATCGATCTTTATTAATGAAGTTCCTCGTCCTCCGATCCATTCAGTTCATATTTTTCTATACTCTTTCTAATACCTTCAAACCATTCCTAAAGTGTGGCAAATAGAACTGGGAATTAACACTGCAGCTGCGGCCAAAGCTTTGTTCAGAGAGGGCATTCTATTTGCAAAAGTGATGCACCGTGGAAAATGCGTCATTGTCCAGTGATTGGAGAGGCATAGATTCATTCTGAATAAAAGTTCCACAACGTGACATTGGTATTTTCAAGTTAAAGACCAGGTTTTGACAATGACAATTGTGAAATATCTCTACTGAACAGCTGATGTGAATTTGAAGAACGTGTATTTAAGTCTCCCCAGCTATTACAGGCATCAAACTATCTCTTCTGTCCAAGACAAGAAAATACGATATTGGGTTTGATCATCCAGAGACGTATTGTCGAGTAAAAGAGAAACCAACATGGAACGGTGCAATACCAACATCGAGATAAATGGCACAATAACGGCTTGTAAGCAGCGTTGGTGGTGTAGTGGTGAGCATTTGCTGCTTCCCAAGTAGTTAACCTGGGTTCGATTCCTGGCCATCGCCAACTTTAGTTTCTTAAACAAGTCAACCAGAAGGTGACCAACTGAAGCAGTTGCCAAGCATTTTGCTTCCAAAATGCTGCGGCTTAAATTGAAATGTAAGAGCCCTTCAGCTCCACTAATCTCCCATTTGAATGCAATTAAAGTTCGTTGCTCATTTTTAATAATTAGGATTTTGTGTGAAATATAGTTTTGAATCGGAGTGCTCTTACTGGGATAGAAACAGAAACAAAAAGCACAACAGGTCAGGCAGCAACTGTGGAGAGAGAAACAAAATGATGGATTCGAGTCCAATTTAACTCGTCTACAGAATTAAAGAGACGTAGAAATTTGATAGCTTTCAAGCTGTTAAATAAACGGGAGCTGGGTGTCGGGATGTGGAGCAGAATGGAACTGGTATTTTATTGGCGTCAGAAAGCTCAGATTGAGAGCAAAAGTTGCATCTTGTTTAATATTTCTCGGAATGATCGTGTTGAATGCATATCAAAAGCAACCTTTTTTTCTGAAACAGTTGCTTTCGGCAGTGAAATATACGGGAAAACCTGATGAATAATTAAAAATGAGGGAAAACAACCAGCAGCTCCCACTGTTCCATTTAATGGTCAGAGTTTGGTTTAACTCTGCTTGGTTCCAGTTCATTCGTGTTCAGGGTGATACCTGTTGGAGCATAAAAAAGCAGACGCGCAGCAGCTTCGTCGTTAACAGTTCCTGTGTAAAACATCGTGCTGAAAGCTCTGCAGCAAATAGCCTGGAACAGGCAGAATAAAGGCAAGGAAATATCCTTGTAAATAGATGGCGAGCAAAGCGAATGTTACTTGCCCTTGTCAACTCAAGGCTGGGCATTTTCCAGATCTTTCTGAATTCGGACATTGCTTCAATAACTGATGAGTTGCGAATTGCGCTGTACATCTTGCAGTCGTCAGCAAACACCACAGTTCTGACATTATGATTGAAGTATGGTCATTAATTAACTGTTTGAAATGGCTGGGCCGAGAACAGTATCCTGAGCAACACCTGCAGTGATATCCTGGAGCAGAGATATTTGAAATCCAACAACCACCACCATCTTTCTTTGTGCCACGTGTGACTCCAACCAGCGATGCTTTTTCCTCCTCATTCTCACTGACTCCAGTTTTGCCCTTGCTCATTCATGACATATTCAGTCAAATGCTGCCTTGATATCAAGCGCGCTTATTCTTCCCTTACCTTTGGAATTCAGCTCTTTTGTCCATGTTTGAACTCAGCAGGCCAGAGCCTCCGACGCCCGAGCAGCACCGAAACTGAGCGTGAGTGAGCAAGTTATTTCCAAACAGGCGCAACTTGATAGCACTGTTTATTACCCTTTTTATTGATTTACTGTTGTTCAGGAGTAATCATAGAAATCATAGAAACCCTACAGTGTAGAAAGAGGCCATTCGGCCCATCGAATCTACACCGACCACAATCCCACCCAGGCCCTACCCCCATATTCCTACATATTTACCCGCTAATCCCTCTAACCTACCCATCTCAAGACACTAAGGGGCAATTTTAGCACGGCCAATCAACCTAACCCGCACATCTTTGGACTGTGGGAGGAAAGCGGAGCACCCGGAGGAAACCCACGCAGACACGAGGAGAATGTGCAAACTCCACACAGACAGTGACCCGAGCCGGGAATCGAACCCAGGTCCCTGGAGCTGTGAAGCAGCAGTGCTAACCACTGTGCTACCGTACCGCTCTATGGGGGAGTAGACCAATGGGGCGTTCGGATTTGTCTTGCTTTTTGTGTACAGGGCAATTTTCCATAGAGCTATCATAGAATCATAGAATCATAGAAACCCTACAGTGCAGAAGGAGGCCATTCGGCCCATCGAGTCTGCACCGACCACAATCCCACCCAGGCCCTACCCCCACATATTTACCCACTAATCCCTCTAACCTCCGCATCCCAGGACTCTAAGGGGCAATTTTTAACCTGGTCAATCAACCTAACCCGCACATCTTTGGACTTTGGGAGGAAACCGGAGCACCCGGAGGAAACCCACGCAGACACGAGGAGAATGTGCAAACTCCACACAGACAGTGACCCGAGCCGGGAATGGAACCCGGGACCCTGGAGCTGTGAAGCAGCAGTGCTAACCACTGTGCTACCGTGCCGCTGGGCTGATTACAGTGTTCCAGCTGTAATAGAACAACTTGCCAGGAACATGGCCAGCTTTGAAGCACAAATTTGTAATACTATTGCCAGAGTATTGTCAGGGTCCATCGCCTTTGCAGTATCCACAGCCTTCAGCCGTTTTTTTTTAATATCACATAGCATGGATCAAAGATTCGGATCTCTGAAGCTGGGGACATGCGGCCGCCAACGGATGAATGAACACCGCTCGGCAATCACCAGGCAAGTGTGCTCTCTTCCTGTTGGGGAACACTTCAGCGGTCACGGGCATTCGGCCTCTGATCTTTGGGTAAGCGTTCTCCAAGGCGGCCTTCACGACACGCGACAACACAGAGTTGCTGAGCAGAGACTGATAGCCAAGTTCCGCACACATGAGGACGGCCTCAACCAGGATCTTGGGTTCATGTCACACTATCTGTAACCCCCACGACTTTCCTGGGCTTGCAAAATCTCACTGGCTGTCCTGTCTGGAGACAATACACATCTCTTTACCTGTGGTTAACGCTCTCTGCACTCAGATTGTCTGTACCTTTAAGACTTGATCACCTGTAAAGACTCGCATTCCAACCATTATTTTGTAAATTGAGTTGAGCTTGTGAACAGAACTCCCACTCACCTGACGAAGGAGCAGAGCTCCGAAAGCGAGTGGATTTTGCTACCAAATAAACCTTTTCGACTTTAACCTGGTGTGGTGACACTTCTTAATCTGTGCACCCCAGTCCAACGCCGGTATCTCCACATCATGACTTGCGGAGGAGACAGAGATGAATTATCGACTCGATACTTCTGGCCGAAAATTGGTACAATTATAGAGATATAGAGGTTTACAGCATAACAGGAGCTATTTCGACCCATCGTGCCGCTCCCAGCCAGCAATCACCTACCTATTCTAATGCCATTTCCAGCACTTGGTCCGTCGCCTTGTATGCTATTGTTTTTCAGTGCTTATGTGTGCCTTAAATATTCTGAGCGCTCCTGCCTCGACCATCCTTTCAAAAGTGAGTTGCAGTCTTCCACAATCGTCTGGAGGAAAGTTTTTTTTTGAACCAAATCTAAATTTTCTTCCCATAATTCTATCTGTGCCCCTGGTTATCGAACCATTTACTGAGTGGAAATGTTTGTTTCTATCTACACTATCTATGCCCTCATAATTTTGTATACATCAGTCAGCCTCCACAACTCTCCACTCATGCATTCTTTGCTCTGTCGAAAATCACCCCATTCTATCCGGCGTCTCTTCGTAGCTGAAGCTTTCCAGTCCAGGCAAAAATCTGGTGAATTTTCTCTGCACCCTTTCTAGTGTAATCACATCCTTCCTATCGTATGGAGACCAGACCTGCACACAATTCTCTAGCCCTGGCCTAATGAGTGTTTTATACAACTCCATCACAAAGTTCCTGCTCTTATATTCCATGACCGGCTGATAGAAACCAACATCTCATATGCCTTCTTACAACCTCAATTATCTTTCCTTCTGTCTTCAGGGAATTGAGGGCACGCACATCAAGGTCCCTGTTGCCCTGTATGCTTCATAGCGTCCTGCGCTCATTGTGCATTCACTTGCCTTGTTAGTACTTCCAAATGTATCATCTCACAACTTTCAGCATTAAGCTCAATTTGCCACTAATTGGCCCATATGACCATCCCGTCTATATCATCCTGTAAACGAAGGATTTTCTCCTCGCGATTTAATGTATTACCGATTTTCGTGTCATCTGAGAAGTTATTGATCATCGCCACCACATTCACATTTAGATTATTAATGAGCACTATAAACAACAGGGGACCCAGTACCAATTTCTGCGGTGCACTACTGGACATAGTCTTGCAGTCACAAGATCCTTCGACCACCAACCTCAACCTCCTGCCGCTCAGCTAATTTTGAATTTAATTTGTCAAATTGCCCTGAATTGCATGGGATCTTAACTTATTGATGGGTCTTCCGTGCGAGATCTTGACAAAAGCCATATTGAAGGCCATGTAGACGATGTCAAGAGCACTGCCCTCACCTACACATCTCGTCACTGCCGAGAATAATTCAATCAAATTTGTCAGACATGACCTCCTCTTGGGGCTGCGGTGGCATCATTGTTAGCACTGCTCTCTCACAGCCCCAGGATTTCGAGTTCAATTCCAGACTCGCGTAAAAGTCCGTGTGGAGTTTGCACATTCTCCCTGTGCCCACGTGTGTTAACTGCGGGTGCTCAGGTTTCATCCCACACTCTAAGTTAGTTTAATTCGGTGCTGTAAATTGTACCTTAGTGTCAAGGAGATTAGCAGGATAAATACGTGGGATATACAGGGATATGCCCTGGATGGTATTGTTGTCGGTGCAGGCTGGATGGGCCAAATGATTCCTTTCTTTACTGTAGTTATTTTATGAATTGATTCCAGGACAAAGCCATGTTGGGCATCCTTGATTAATCTTTGCGTCTCCAAGTGAGTGTTAATTCTTTCGCGCATTTAATTTTCCAATGAATTTGTCTCCCACTGGCGTTTGACTCACGGACGTGTATGTTCCTGTTTATTTCTTACTTGTAATATTGTATAATGGTAACACTTTAGGTGCCACCCAGTCCTCCAGCACCTCTCCTGTGACTAGAGAGAATTTGGAAATTATCATCAGAGCCACTGCTATCTACTTCCCTCACACATCAGCTTAGATGCATCTCATTTGAGCCTGGGTATTTATCCAATTTCAAACCAGCTCGAATTGCAAACGCATTCTGCCTCTCAATGCTGGCCTGCTCATATATATCACAGGCACCCCACCGCCCTGCATTCTATACCGATAGCGCCTTTCACCATCGTGAACACATATACAAAATGTTAATTTACTGTACCACCAAAGTCTTTCAGTCAAATGTTTGAACCGCAGACCTGTTCCCCACTGTACAATCAATCAGCACACGAGCAATCGGCAACAAAGTCCCAATACAATTGCCAAAAGAGTTGAGCTTACTGGTAAAATAAAGTTGATGCTGAGCAGCAGAAGGTGATAACAGGTCAGGTGACAAAAGCTTGGCAAGGAGGCAGATTTTAAGGAGCATCTTAAGGAGGAGAGCGATCGAAAGAAATTGAGAGGTTTAGGGCGGGATTCCAGAATTTTAGAAAAGGTCAGCTGAAAGCACAGCTGTCAATGCTTGGAGATTAAAATCGAGAACATGCAAGATGGCAGAAGAGTAGATATATGTAGACACTTTGAAATGGAAGAGATAATAAAAAAAGGAGGGGCGATGTCATGGAAAGATTTGTATTTAAGGATGAGGATTTTATAAATGGGGCATGGCGGGCTAGCTCGGCAAACATGGGGCTGATTGGCGAACAAGACTTGGTACAGGTGAAATTGCAGGCAGCAGAATGTTGGTACTTGGCTGGTGGAAAATGGGAGGCTGGCAAGGGAAACACCGGAGTTGTCAATCTAGAGTAAACAAAGGCATGAATGAGGGTTTCAGCAGCAGATGAGCATGGTGGGATTTGGACGATGTTTAGGATGTGAATATACAGTATATGTATCATAACATTCTGTTCGTGAGTCTCATATCATGCAGTTCAGTCAGCGTTGTTGGCTATGAAGTTGATGCACTGCCAGTCATTGTTTACTGTTAGGATTGTTGCTGTATCTGTATCTCTAGAACAGTGTACCAGTGCGCACTTGTCACATTTCACTGTGATAATGAACTGAACTTGCGCCAAAAGACTGAGGCAATTCAAAGTTCAGATTTCCCCTTCTTAAAAAAAGAACTTTATTATGATTATTCCTTGGAGGATCTTTGTTCTTCTTGAACCAATTAATTTGAATCAGTCCTGGCATTGATTTCACTGAGAGGGATGAAGTATTTGAACAGAGTGGAGAGTCACGTTTATTCTGTTCCTGACTTTCCAGCTTCTGATCCGTTAGTGGACGCGGTCTCCAAGGAATTTCACCCGATTCCATTTGAAATTGTTTACCCACTCATGAAATCCATCTGCATGTCTTTGTCGATTCCCACTCCAATTTCAGGAATTTAAATCACCACGAAATAAATGCAATCATCAAAGCTCTGAAGGCCCAATGCAGATTCCTGAATAGCAATAGTTGACACATTGTATGTCTCTGGTCCGAAGCCAGCTAGAAGCTTTGTGAAATGAAGCCAAAGGGAAATTGCCGGTCTGACTGTGAGGGAAATGCGCTGTAAAGTGTGAATAACCAAAGAAGGACATGCAAACGGCCCTGACACCAGTGAAGGGAGCTCTGAGAAATGACCCTAATTGAGCCTGAGTAGCTCAATCATAAGATGTTAATCTTTTTCATTTGAGTGTGCAGGGTTCAAGGGTTTTGCGATATGAAGACCCAATATTACACTGAACCTGGATGGGTGGGATATGGCTGGCTTGAAAAAATTGTAACACCATTTCTACCATTCACTTTAATATTCTTGCTCAATGTTCTGACAGTCAGACATATGCTAGTGGCCAGTAACGTTCGTAAGGGGCTGAGAGGTCAGAAGAAGGGGGCGAATTGAGTGACCCAGAGATGGAAAGCAGAAGAAAGTCTATAATTTTACTCTTCACTATATCTGGTAGTTTTGTATTTCTTTGGATGACACATGTTGTAGAATTCTCCTACTATAACATTGCACGAACAGATGGAACAGAATACACAAGGGCTTTGTATATCCTTCATCAAGTCAGATTCATGTTGCGGAGCTTAAGTTGCGGCACAAACACATTTATCTATGTGATGACACAGTCCAAGTTCAGAGAGAAGATCAAGAAAATGGTGAACAATCCTTTTCTATCAATTCGTCGGATAATTCATTTTAAAAGCAACTGAGCACAGAGCAGAGGCATGTCCGAGCCATTCCAGTCACTTTCCGTTCAAGGTAGGAATGTTTATCGCCCTTGCACTGTCATTATCTATTCACAAATCTAACTGGTCTGGCTCGATTTGTGATCACAGTAAGAAGTTTAACAACACCAGGTTAAAGTCCAACAGGTTTATTTGGTAGCAAAAGCCACACAAGCTTTCGGAGCTCTAAGCCCCTTCTTCAGGTGAGTGGGAATTCTGTTCACAAACAGAGCATATAAAGACACAAACTCAATTTACATGAATAATGGTTGGAATGCGAATACTTACAACTAATCAAGTCTTTAAGAAACAAAACAATGTGAGTGGAGAGAGCATCAAGACAGGCTAAAAAGATGTGTATTGTCTCCAGACAAGACAGCCAGTGAAACTCTGCAGGTCCCCGCAACTGTGGGGGTTACAAATAATGTGACATGAACCCAATATCCCGGTTGAGGCCGTCCTCGTGTGTGCGGAACTTGGCTATCAGTTTCTGCGCAGCAACTCTGCGCTGTCGTGTGTCATGAAGGCCGCCTTGGAGAAGGCTTACCCGAATATCAGAGGCCTTCGCGACAAACAACAGCGCAGAGTTGCCGAGCAGAAACTGATAGCCAAGTTCCGCACACACGAGGACGGCCTCAACCGGGATATTGGGCTCATGTCACACTATTTGTAACCGCCACAGTTGCGTGGACCTGCCGAGTTTCACTGGCTGTCTTGTCTGGAGACAATCCACATCTTTTTAGCCTGTCTTGATGCTCTCTCCACTCACATTGTTTTGTTTCTTAAAGACTTGATTAGTTGTAAGTATTCGCATTCCAACCATTATTCATGTAAATTGAGTCTGTGTCTTTATATGCTCTGTTTGTGAACAGAATTCCCACTCACCTGAAGAAGGGGCTTAGAGCTCCGAAAGCTTGTGTGGCTTTTGCGACCAAATAAACCTGTTGGACTTTAACCTGGTGTTGTTAAACTTCTTACTGTGTTTACCCCAGTCCAACGCCGGCATCTCCACATCATGACTACCATAGATTTGTGATGACATCTTCTTTAATACATGACCTCATTTCTGCAGTCATAGTCCATGCAGGTCTCTCTCTATTCATACATGTCATGTCACACTCTAGCATGATATATCCATTCATTTCATTTATACATTAATCGTCCAATCAAAAGCTTAAATATCCCTAAATGTCTATCACATTTAAAGCAGATACACATTGGCATCATTCGTATTGTTGTGACGCAGTTCAATTCTGGCTGAGCGGTTACAATCATGGGAATTATTAGTACCATACGATAATTGAGCAATTCAATCTACTCTATGATTTAATATGTTTATGCCTGATCTGATTGTGGCTATTTTGGGGCTTCTACCATAACCCATGATTCTCTTTTTGACAAAAAGAACTCTGTGACATTCAACTTTAATTGTATACAATGCTCCAGCCGCCTCTGCTCTCTGAGAGAAAATTGCAACGCTCAGGAAACTTTGGGAGAAGAAATTCACCCTCCAAGTTCACTTCATCGCAATCTTAAATGAGATCGCACTTTGTCTTAAAACAAATGCCCACAATTCAGGAATCCTGCAAGACAGAAATCATCTTCACAGCATCTAATCTGTCGATACCACACAAAAGATTATATTTTTACCATAAGGTTATCTCTCATTCTTCTGAACTCTAATGAGATACGCCCAACCGGCTCAACCTATACTCGCAAGACGTAGCAATCAGCCCCGAGAAACTCCTCTGACTTGTTGCTAATGCAAACATATTCCTTACATGCAAGAATATGCAAGAAGATCAAAACCCTGTGCATTACTGATAGTCCACCAATGTACTGCCCTTTTGTAGCTAGAATTCAGTATTTCTGTTCACCACCATCTTGAAATAAGTCCAACATTTTTACCTTACCAATTCGTTCCTCTGCCTGTATGCTAACAATGGCTGATTCGTGTAAAAGGGGAAGTAGTTCCACAATATTCAGTCGCTCTGGAATTTTGAGTAGTCTCAGTTTCCATCATTAAGGAAAGAAATCCTTGCAGTGGTCTATACTATGTTTCCAAGAGCTTCATTTCAACTTGGTTAAGACAGGACGATGATGGATCAATGATTCAGGGCAATTCCCTGATGTTTTTGAACGACCATTTGATCCAGGTAACACGCTGCATTCTTCCAGCTGTGGTGAGCGAGGGGCGAAGGTTTTTGCGTAAATGTCTTACACCGGGTTCAAAGTGAATATTAAAACCCTGCTCGCAGCCTCCATAATTGAAATGATTCTCTTCTTCCATCTGCTCCCTGATTTGAGCTTGTGTTAAATTTATTCAATTGACGGAAAGTTTGGAAGCATAAATAGTCTATCCAGATGAATTAGATAATATTGATATTTTGAAAACAGAAAAATGTATCAACATGAGTGAGAAGCAATGACAAAACTAAAGCTTGAAGTTCCATATGAATAAATAACTGGCAAGCTGTTTGAGATGAAAAGCCGAAACTTCAGCTCCTGAGAATCAAAGTGGTTTTGTGTGAATCGCATCGTCGTATTACACTGCGTAAAACCATCTCTGCAGGAATTGAGCCTTCAAATCTTTGATAACATTGCCGACCCGCCGACATCCAACAACTTACACACTCAGCAATGTGACAGCGACACATGTGTGCACCGAATATCAATACACGTAGACAGATTGATTATATTAATTTCCGTTCTACTTTCTGTTCACAGCGGTAATGGCAATCTCCTTGACAACTAAACGTTTTATTCTCTTTGGGTTTATTATTCATTAAAATATGAAATATGTTGATCGTCATTCATATACCTCACTCTTACCCGTCGTTAATCATTCAATTTTCTTCTTCGGTAATTCGATTTGCGTTTTAAAATCCCTCCGAATGCTCCCCAATTCATTACACTAAAACGCAGCTCATTCCTGACATTTCTGCCGTTGACTGATCCTTTAGCGAAGTCCTCCCTCACTATTTAAGCAGTCATTTGCTCCAAGTTTTTAAGATGTTAATTGTAACAGCTGAGTTCAGTCGAATTAACAATACCTGGGAATTTCGGACTAAGGGCATGTTGAAAATAAAATAAATAATGACAGTGGTTTCAGAATTTAAATGGGGAATACTACTTCAAATCATGAAACTGGAACTTCGGTGATGCCTTATATGAACGAAAATAAACGCCGGATCCATTGTTTTACTTTAGCTGAGATGTATCGAATTTCTTTAAATAATACTATTCCGGGATGTAAGGCAAACGCGAGAACATGGAGACATTCGCTAAACAAACACGATTTCTTGGAATAACAGATTCGGTTGCAGGGTGTGAGCATCGGCAACTTCAGCAAAAATTGGGGAGAGTCCGTATTGTGACATGCAATTCATTTCCACGTGGACTGGAAGATCAGTAAAGATTCAAGGCGTGAAGGTGACCAATTAATGATCCCGGATGATTCTATGATGTCTGTACCGATCATTTAATCGAAGTAACAAGACTGCTTTTTTCCAACTTGATGAGCGAGTGGTTAAGGTGTTGTACATGAGTGTCGTGCATGGGGATTGGTGTGAACATTCAAACACAGCTCGCGCCCTCCATCGTTGCAATGATTAGCCTCTTCCATCAGCACACAACTTCAAAATTTATTAAATTTCACCCATTGACGCAAATCTTGGACAGGCAGATAACGTATCCAAATCTATTAGATAATAGGGATCTGTTTGAAATTGAACAACATGAAGAAGACAGGGACCGACGAACAGAGAAAACATGTTTAAAATGCATTTAATACGGACAAATGTAGTGATAAGATGGACCTTCGAAGAATGAACATTAAAACAGCTCATTTTCCTTCAGTTTATTCGATTTAATTTTATTTAAAGTTCACTTATTGGTCACAAGTAGACTTACATTCACACTTCAATGAAGTTACTGTGAAACCCTCCTTGTCGGCATACTCTGGCGCCTTTTGGGTACATTGCGGAGAATTTAGCATGGCCAATGCACCTAACCTGCACATATTTGGACTGTGGGAGGAAACCGGAGCACCCGGTGGAAACCCACGCAGACACAGGGAGAACGTCCGAACTCCACACAGACAGTGACCCAAGCTGGGATTCGAGCCCAGGTCTCTCGCGCTGTGAGGCAGCTGTGCCACAGTGCCACAATGCAGCCCGATTTATTCATCAAGTTACCTTAGCAGGGCTTGAACCTGTAAATTTCTGATACCTTTTCAATGCACTCTGATGTCAGACGGTTTATGTATGAGGCTTTCTCCTCATTGATATTTCAGTCTCCTGCCACGTGGAACACACTTTCTCTCTTAAACTCTCCCCACGGTTTCCTTAATACGGCACATCAAACCAAAGCTCAGCTCTTAAATTTAAAATGTTGATGGTTTATTGACGATGTCCTTCTACATGACTGAATGACTCATTTGAGCCAGGTTTACAGTGTTATAACGGAGCAGAAAGCAAAAGGAGAGATACCGAGGAACACTACCAGAAGGATGTGGCGGATTTGGGGATGGTACAGAAAACATTTACCAGGATGTTGCCAGGTATGGAGGGCATTAGCTATGAAGAGAATTTGGAGAAACTTCGTTTGTTCTCAATGGAACGATGAAGGTTGAGGGGCGACCTGATAGAAGTCTACAAGATTATCAGGGACAAGAACAAAGTGGATAGTCAGATGTTTTTTTCCAGGATGGAAGAGTTACTTACAAGGGGGTATTAGTTTAAGGTGCGAGTGACGAGGTTTAAAGGAGATCTACAAGGCAATTCTTTTACACATCGGGTGGTGGATGCCTGGAACTAACTGCTGGGGGAGGTAGTGGAAGCAGATACAAAAGTGAATTTTAAGCGACGTCTGAAAAATATATAAATAAGATGAAAATAGAGAGATATGGTCCCCGGAAGGGGAGGGGAGTTTAATTCAGTCGGGCAGCATGATTGGTGCAAGCGTGGAGGGCCGAAGGGCCTGTTGCTGTGCTGTAATTTTCTTTGTTCTTAAATAGGAGGTTCAGCCCTGAGGGCCTGCTATGCCATTCAAGACAACATGCGCGATGAGGTTGTAATCTCAGCTTCTCTATCCTGTCTGCCCTTTGGAACTGTTATCTCTCGTAACTATTAAAAAAACTGCCCAATTAAATATTGAATAGATACAATAAAGTCAGGTGTTGAAGGTACGTTTTCGTTAAGCCAAACTAGCAACCTGCGTTTTGCTTCTGTCACTAAACTGTGCACTTGTGTTCGTCTTCATCTCAACTGATCACTCCCCACCATTCCCACCATATCCAGCTTTCTCACTTTTACAAGTATCCAAATGTTCATATACTGGAGCATTAAAGTTTGATTTCGATCATTAATAGCTTACTCATATATTTTGCTGCCCTCGGACTTCCCTCTATATCATTTAAAATGCGTTTTTCGAATAGTCTTGGCTCTCACGAGAGCAGAACAAATTAGGAGCATGAGTTGATCATGTGACCCGTCGAGCCCGTTCGTACATTCAATACGATCATTGCTGATCTTAAGCTCATATGATTCACCTCTAATTCTTCAACACTTCAAAAGGCATATACACATTTCACTCACCGTTGCATCATCGGACAGCCCTCTCAACGCCGGGACCAATGTCATGAATACTGGCTGAACTGTCTCTAACAAAGGTATATATTTTTTATATACGGAAACCAAAACTACCCAAATATTTCACGTCTGATCTCACACAAAAATCGCGTAGGACAATAGCATGATTCCTGTATCTGTTCATGTCGGTCCCCTTACACAAGTGTTGAATCTTCAGCAAACTTAGTTACACTGCTCTCGATTACTTGGTATAAGTCTCTGATATAGATTATAAATATTGCAGACCACAGTATTGATTTGCCTTGTGGCACTTCAAGATTCAGAGTCTTCCAACTTGACAGCATCCGGTTTATATCTGTATGGTAATAAATCATATATCGTGCTAATGTCTTTACTTGTCCACTCCCACAATTCCTTGAGCTGCTATTCTTCGTGGTAACATTCTGCATGCTTCCGTATCGAGCGCGTTTTCAAAAGACACGTGACTTCGTCTCATATATGGCTGGTCCATGGGAGTTTAGAAAATTGAGACATTATCATATTGAAACCTACATAATCCGAAGGGGACATGGTAGGGTGGATTCTGAGAGGACGTATCCCCTTAAAGCTGACTCGGAATAGGGGAGACAGTTTAAAAATAGGGGCCACCTACTTAAGGAGGGGATTTTTTTTTCTCAGAAAGCAGGGAGCATTGGGGACAAGGTCATTACCTTTTAAAGTCTGAGTTGGGAAATTTATTAAATTAAAATGAAGTCAAAGCCCTGCTTTTGTAGCTGCAGTAGTTATATTGTTGGTCAGCTCAGTTTCTTGGCAATGACAACCTCCAGGATGTTCCACTGCCCCGATCCCTATGTAAATTCGAATGTGTATGTCTCTGTTATCTACCATGCTAGCTATATCCCCAAGAAGATTATTAATGTATTTCCATTACTTTCCGTTCCTATTCCTTTCCATGTTGAAGTTGTCTGATCACACTACGATTTTACTTGATTTTACTTCATGAATTGTTAAGGTTTCTGTAAATATGTATACACACACACGCACACACGCACTCCCAATCCTCGGTGTTACGACATTTTTTGCTAAATTAAAAATCGAATTCTTTCATTCCAATACCACCCTATTAATCTAAGTTTTTGATTAATTTTGATTTGTTTCCTTAATATTTACACTGCTTCTTTACCACAACAAAAATCATATTTTTAGCACAGTAACCTTAGCCAGCACGTCCATCATCTCAGTGCAATTATAAAATCATAGACTACCTATTGTACAGAAAGAGGCTATTCAGCCCATCGAGTTTGCACCAACTCTCCGTACAGTTATCATTTACCTATATTCGTGTATTTACCATGGCTAATTCACCTAACCTACACATTTTTGGACACAGGGGGGCAACTTACCGTGACCAATCCTGGACTGTGGGAGGAAACCGGAGCAGCCAGAAGAAACCCACGCAGACACGGGAAGAATGTGTAACGGCCAAATGGGCGTACAGCCAATGCTGGAATCACTATGCCAACCACTGTTCCACTCTTGCGCTTTGTTTAAACGCATGATTATTATTTGTGATTGGAGTTTGTCAGGTGTAGTCTTAATAGGTCTTCTGTCAGGAGAACACATCATCTCGATAAGGGCAGAGATTATTGCAATCTAAATATGTTTACACAATTTGATTACGTAATTTGATTACACAAACACTCAAGTAGTGAATGCCTCAAATAGCAAAAGGCCAACATCTATCTGTGCATAAGCAAAATAATAAAATTCAATAACCGTGGCACAGAGATACTCAGCCTGTGATGTGGGACGGGATTGATGAGAAATTAAATATTTACAGCTATATGCCTTCAGCCAACTCAAATATTCACGTTTGCAATCGATTACAATCGTTCAATTCGAAAGCATGGATTTGTCAGCTTAGTGAGTTCCATACGCAGTGCAATTATCCAGTGACAGATATTGGGACAGATACTTGACCACTGAGTCACGTGGTCCACGCCAGCAATTTGTCGACTGATCGTCAACGCAATTCTGCACTGCCTATTGCATCCACCAGCACTTTCATTCAGAAAGTTGGCTATGATTGGATTGGATTAAACAATACTCGATACTTTATGAAGTGCAGGAACATGATCATTCGTTGAGCCTCTGAATTACAAACACAATCATTTCTTTAAGCCGAGTCAAGGGAATGAAAGCACAGGGTGCTAATTCAGGCCATTTGACTGAACAAAGGGCCAACACTTCTTGAGTTCCTGTCGGACAGTGTCCAGTAGACCAGCTAGAACATCGTCACTCACAGAACAAAGCCACCTCACGAATTTTCCTTTCAGCTGTTATCTCTTACCAGGAACACCAATGAATGCGACTGGTGGGTCATATATTTTTTCGATAACGTTAAACGGTTTAAGCATCTCTGCATGAAGCTCTTTCGTGCTCCAATGATCCTTCTGGAAATTAATTCTGAGGCACTGCACTATACAGAACCTTTTTGTGAAACCCTGTGGGATTTCCACGGAAAACATCAATATTGCAACATCCCTGCAATGGGATTTCTTTATTGTCAAATTGGCTATGACGAGCCAGAAAATCCGAATTGAAATAAAATATTATTATCATGGAGATTGGATTGCACAACCCCAAGGGACTATACTACAATCCCAGTAACATTAATGAATGAATGGAAAATGGATGCTGCATGCTCTCAGCTGCTGTGTTGCAGTCAACACGCTAACGGTTGTTGTTTAATATGATGATGTGTCACTGGTGTTCTTCACTCCGCTGTTTTCATTCAGTCATTGATTTCCAAGGTTGAAGGCGTCCTCTGCGAGCTGCTGTCCTGTGTTCTCCAATATAGCTGCCCGATTAAACAGGGATCAGTCATTTCAAAAAGTGGGACATGTGTTCAAACACATCCAACACCTCAATCGAATTCACAATTGCAAATGATTATTGTCAATACTGTACTTACGACGTCAAGATAGTTCTGAATCCCCGCCTAATTGAGTTCCTCGATAAATATATTTCCTCAAGTGAACTCAGCACCTCAAAATCATATACCTGTAACTAATACAGCTGTTCAATCTAATAACTACGCAAACTAATGCAGTACTCAACAAACATTGCAGCTCCAGAAAACATAGCAGCTCAAACTAATAAAATGCCGCACACTAATACAGCGTCACAAAACAATATAGAAACTCAAAGTGACAAAACAACCTCAAAGTAATGCAACAGTCCAAACTTATGCAACAACACAAACAGGTGGAGCAACTCGCATTCAGACTAGCTCACCTCGTAGAGCAAGCCAAGCTCATCGGTCAAGTCAAACTAATTCAACAACTCTAACTATTCACAGCAACTGGAACTAATTTAACTCAAACTAACATAGCAACTCCAACTAGTACAGTTCAATGCTGATTGCAGTATTGTATGTCAGGAGAAACACCAGGCACACCTAAAAATGAGGTGTCAAACCTGGTGAAGCTCCAAAACAGGATTACTTGTATGCCAAACAGTATGAGCAGGAATTAATAGACTGGACTAAGAACTTCCATAACCAAAAGATCAAATCTAAGCTCTGCTGTCCTGCCATATCCAATCGTGAATTATGTTAGGCATTTGAACAACTCACTTGAGGAGGAAGCACCATAATTTTTCCCATCCTCACTGAAGGAGAAGCACAACATGACAGTGCAAAAGATAAGAATGAGACATCCACAACAATCATCAGCCTGAAGTGCGCAGTGGACGTTCCATCACGGCCTCCTCCGGAGGTCTCCAGCATGACAGATGTCAGCCTTCTGTCAATTATATTCACTGAACGTGATAAGTAGACATGGGTGAATGAACTGGATACTGAAAAGTTCATGGGCCTGGAAAATGTTCCGGCAATAGTACTGAAGATTTGTGTTACAGAACTTGCCTTGTCCCTTGCCAAGTTGCTTCAGTGCAGCTGCAACACTGGCATTTAATTGGTAATGTGGGAAATTGCTCAGCTATGCCTTGTACCCCAGAAACAGAATAAATCCAATCTGGCCTATTCCCTCCCAGTCTGCACTCGATAATTACTAAAATGATGGAAGGGGTAAACAGTGCATTCAAATATGTTCCACATGGCTACCCTGTGAAGTCCCTTAAAATGGCATGTAGTTCAAACTGGTCACTGTTATTCTTCTAAACTGTAAAATATCCAGGCTCAAAAACAGAAAATGAGGTCTATACTCGCATTTTGTTTTTTTCGCGAATGATAAAGCAATTTTACTTGCCAGAACGACAGCCCTGCATTCGATGCATTCTTTACCGTACAGAGGGTCGAGCTGATGAATGGAGGGGGGTGGGGGGTGTAGTGGGGGTGAATGAGGAGAGAGGGCGGATGAAACGTAGGAAACCAGCCGATCTAAAAGAAGCAGAGAAAAGAGAAAGAGTCTGCCGTTCCAAAGCTATCACTGTGAAACAGTGACAAAATCATATGAATAGGAATTTGAAATAAATGTCTTCCGGCAACCAGGCAGTTCCAGAGAGAGCGAGGGGGGGAAATCAAGAAGAACACTGTTAAATTGATGTCTTAAACATACAAGTAAGTTGACCAATGGAAATACTGACAGCAAAATTGACCTTGCCCTGTAATGGTAACAGAGCAGTGGAAACCCGTTTTCTGTTCGTGGAAAATTTACCTCCAGTTACTCTCAACGGAAACTCAAGTTTGAATAATTCAGATAAAATTCACTCTAATTATCTGAAAAACAGGGGACATGTGACAGGGAGTTGAGGATAATTCCACAGATGAAATGATGACCATGAAAGTGAATTCAGAAAGACGTTTATGGAATATCCTTCCATTCATTAAAAGCAGAAGGAGCTCTTTCGGAACATCATGCATATGAATAGTTTCGATGTGGAGATGCCGGCCAGTGGCGTTTGCTACCAAATAAACCTGTTGGACTTCAACCTGGTGTAGTTAGACTCCTTATTGTGAATAGTTTCGGCAGACAGAAACGATTGGTACCAATTCATCAGCCCAATTTCGCTAAAGCTGTTTTTTTTTTCCGGATACATACCGGTGCTCGGAAGCCCTTTTCAATAAATGTTCTCAATTTGCAATCCCCTGCAGCTCCACACAAGCTGAAAATTTTTAAAATGATACTTGCAGTAAAAAAATGGTTTGGTTAGATTTCGGCTCGAACACGCTCCCGATCTGACAATGTTCCAGTGTGAAGTGTTGCAAATATTCTTTCAACTGCGCGCAGTTCTGGTCACCTCATTACAGGAAAGATGTTGAAGCCATTGAAAGGGTGCAGAGGAGATTTACAAGGATGTTGCCTGGATTGGGGGGCATGCCTTATGAGGATAGGTTGAGGGAGCTTGGTCTCTTCTCCCTGGAGAGACGAAGGATGAGAGGTGACCTGATAGCGGTTTACAAGATGTTGAGAGGTCTGGATAGGGTAGACTCTCAGAGGCTATTTCCAAGGGCTGAAATGGTTGCTACGAGAGGACACAGGTTTAAGGTGCTGGGGGTAGGTACAGAGGAGATGTCAGGGGTAAGTTTTTCACTCAGAGGGTGGTGGGTGAGTGGAATCGGCTGACGTCGGTGGTGGTGGAGGCAAACTCGTTGGGGTCTTTTAAGAGACTTCTGGATGAGTACATGGGATTTAATGGGATTGAGGGCTATAGATAGGCCTAGAGGTAGGGATATGATCAGCGCAACTTGTGGGCCGAAGGGCCTGTTTGTGCTGTGGCTTTCTATGTTCTATGTTCTATATTCGATGTTATGCTTCCGACATATTGGTGAAAAATTAAAACAGAAAACGGGTTGATGAGAAAATAAAAATATTCGGAGCAAAAAAGAAGAATTTCGGAACTCCAGTCGAAAGCAGTTGTAGGTTTTCTGCAAAAAAAAAAAAAAATTCTGTGGTGCGAATCCTAGCTGCACATGGTGGAGTCTGGACACCGCCGGAGCTCGCTAGGTGGTATAGATATCGATGGCCGACATGAACATCATTAGAGCCATGCGGTCGCCTAAGCTAACTTGACGTTGCGGCATCACAACCCCTCGAGAAAGTCAGAAGTGAGTTTCGAACTGTGTCACAAGAAGAGCGTTGGAAGATAATTCCTTCCTTATTCTACTTTCGGGCCCAAGCTGGAACATTCATCTTTTGAAATTCAAAGATTCAGTTCTCCACCGAGTTCGAACGCTATTTTGTTCACCACGGCAGTCTGAGTTTTACAAAGTTCCGATTTTAACAAAGCTGCTCGCTCACAGCCCCACACGGCTGCTACTTTAAAACATACTATCCAACCACCAGCTGCATCATTTTGCATTATCAATACGCTGGTGCGGTCGCACAGTGGTTCGCACTGAAGCCTCAAAGCGCGGGGGCCCGGGTTCAATTGCGGCCTCGCCATGTGTGGAGTTAGCAGATTCTTCTGGTGTCTGCGTCGGTTTCATCCGGGTGCTACTGTTTGCTCCCACAGTCCAAAGATGTCCGGTTTAGGTGGATTGCCCATGGTGAATTGTCCCTTCGTATCAAGAGGATTAGCAGGGTCTGGTAACGGGATAGGGCCTGCGTGGGATTGCTGTCAGTGCAGGCTCCGTAGGCCTGCACTGGAGGGATCCCATGATTTTATGAATACGGGAGGAACTTGCACACGGAATTTACACCGTTCTCTCATGGAAATGGGAAATGGCAAATGGGAAATTTGAGGGAAATGGGCCAAAATTTTGCAGATGGAGTTTCATGTGGATAAGTGTGAGGTTATCCATTTTGACAGAAAAATAGAAAGGCAACTTATTACCTAATGGAAAGCAGATGTAAAATGCATCCATGCAGAGGGATCCAGGTGTTGATGTTCGTAAATCAGAGAAAGTTGATGTCGCGGTGGAACGGAAAATAAAAAAAGACAAATGGAATTTTGGCATTTATTGCAAAAGGATTGGAGTATTAAATTAGAGAGGGTTTTTTGCAATTGTATAGGGTTTTCTTGAGACCACATCTGTGGTATTGTGTTCACTTTTGTGGAAGGATTTGGTGGCGTTAGAGGCAGTTCAGACGACGTTCAAAAGATTGATGCCAACGTTGACGTATGAGAGATTAAGCAGTTTGGGCTTGTACTCACTGGACTTCAGAAGGATGAGAGGGCATCTGATCGAGGTTTATATCATTTTAAAAGTTTTTGATGAAGTAAATGTACACCAAATGTTTCCTATTACGCGGCAATCGAGAACAAGAGGTCACAGGCATAGGGTTCGAGGTGGTAGATTTAAAACTGAGATGAGGAGGAACTACTTCTCGCAGAGGTTGTTGAATTTGTGGAACTCGCTGTACCACAGAGTGGTGAAGTCTGAATCATTGAATGGATTCAAGTGGGAGATGGACATATTTCTATTTTTTTTTAAAAAGGGACAGAGGGATATGAGGAACAGTTGGGAAGACGGATTTGAGACCGGGGAGAGATCAGCCATGATCTGGTGGAACGCCGGATCCAGCGCAAAGAGCTGAATTTCCTTTTTAGTGATAGCGATCACAATATGGTACAATTTAAGCTTATTATGGACACAAAAATGGACAAGTTGCAAAATAAATGGATTGGAACAGAGTGGATTTTAGTAAAATAAAGCAGGATCTGGCCAAAGTAGACTGGGAACAGCGACTAGCGGGGGAATGTACAGAACAGCAGTGGGTGGGTAGGGGTGGAGGCCTTTCAAAATGGAAATGGAGAGTGTAGAAGCCCAGTATGTTCCCTCTATGATGTTTGGAAGGAGTAAAAAGACCAGAGGGTAAAGGATGACCAGACATCTTAAGATATGACGAGCCTGAAAAGAAAGACTTCTCGCAGATACAGGGGAGCAAATAAGCGGAGGTCTTAGTGAAGTACAGAAAGTGCAGGGTGGTGATTATGAAAGCAATTAGCAAAGCAAAGAAGGGAAATGACAGCTGGTAACAGCAGGGGAAATCGATAAACATTCTATAAGTCTATCAATGGGAAGAAGATAACCAGGGAAAGAGTCGGGTCCATTCGGAACTGCTGGGAAATCTGTGGTTGGAGTCAGTGGACATTGATAGATTGCTGAACTGATATTTCATATATGTCTTCACCAAAGAGAATGAGGATGAAGTTATGGAATTCAGGGAGTGGAATTATGAGGTTCTTGAACAAATTAACACAGAGTGGGACAAGGTATTGAAGGTGTTGGCAGGCTTAAAAGTAGACCAACCGTCAGTCTGGATGAATTGTATCACAGGTTGCTTTGGGAGGCAAGGGAGGAGATTGCAGGGGCTCTGTCCCCAATTTATAATCCCTCTCTCGCCATGGGGGAGTTGTTAGTGGATCGGAGAACGCCTACTGTGTGTCCACTTATTAAGAAGGGTTGTAGAGACAAGACAGGGAACTACAGACCAGTGAGTCTCACGTCAGTGGTTGTTAAACTATTGGTGAAATTTCTGAAGGAGAACATCAATGTCCATTTGGAGAGGCAAGGCTTGATCAGGGATCGACAGCATGGCTTCGTCAGAGGGAAGTCATGCCTAGCAAACTTGAATGAATGTTTTGATGAGGTGATAAGCTGTGTAGATGGGAGTTGGGCAGTTGATGTAGCTTATTGGGATATATTCAAAGCCTTTGCGAAGTTCCCGCATGGCAAACCTATAAATTAGGCACATGCACATGGGACACAGGGTAACTTGACGTAGTGGATTCAAAATTGTTTCAATTGTGGCAGACAGAATGTGATGACACACGGCTGCTTTATGGGCCGGAAGCTTGTGTCCAATGGCGTACCGCAGGTATCTGTGCTGGATCCCCTATTATTCGTCAATTATATGAATAACATAGTTGGCTATGTAGAGAGTAGGATTACTAAGTTTGCGGAATACACAAAGATTGGGTGGGTGGTCAACAGTAAGGCTGAGCATCTTGGGCTACAACAATATATAGGCGGGATGGTCAAATGGGAAAATAACTGTCAGATGGAATTTAACCCTGAAAAGTGTAAGGTGATACACTTTGGGAAGAGTAATTTGACAAGGAAGTATTCAATGAATGGCAGGACACTCGTACGTTCTGTGGACAAAAGGACCTTGACACTTGAGTCCATAGACCTCTGAAGGCAGAGGGCTTCCAGATGGAGGATGTTGAATAAAGGCAGTTGGGGCTCTTGCATCCATTAATTGAGGTACAGATTTAAAAAAACAGTGACGCCATCTTGGAGTTGTATGGAACTTTGGTGAGGTCAGATCTAGAATACGGTGTGCCGTTCCGGTCGCCACGTTATCGGAGGGATACAATTGCACTGTAGGGGGTACAGAACAGATTCACCAGAATGTTGTCTACAGCGGAATAGTAAAGTTCGGAAGAAAGTTTGGATAGGCTTGGGTTGTTTTCGTTGGAGCAGAGAAGACTGAGGGACGATCTGTTCAAGGTGTACAAGGTTATGAGGGGTATAGGCAGAGTGGATGAGGAGCAAATGTTTCCCTTAACTGAAGGGTCAGCCAAGAGGGGACACAAGTTCAATTCGAGGGGCAGGATGTTTGGGAGGACATGAGAAAAATATGTTTTTACTCAGCAGATGAATAGCCTGGGAGGGTGGTAGAGGCGATTGCCTCACATCCTTTCCACATTACCTGGATGAGCACTTTGCACGGCATGACATTCAAGGCTATGGGTCATTTGATGGTAAATGGGCATATGTGGAAGCTCGGGTCTTTCTCACGGTTCGGTGCAGATTCGATGGGCCAAAGGGCCTCCACTGTGCTCTATGATTCTTGAGCGGGACTTGAATTTGGCCGGAGCTTTCCAGCCTCTCTTTCCTCTTCCAGACATTTCCAATGTCAGACTTTAACTGAGACTAACCAGCTGATTGTGCATTTAATCTTCCTAGAGATTGAGAATCCATCTGAATTCTCACTCTTTAAAAAACCTCTCTTGCGTATATTTCCCCCCAGATTGCTAACTGGGAAAGAGAAGAAACTGGACATAACCGCCACAAAGTTCAGAACAGACAATTATTCCATTTCAAAAAGTGGAGAAAAATTCAGTATGTGGAAAAGGGTAATTAAAACAAATGTCGTCCCCAATCAGATATTTAAAAACATTTTCTTGATATTGTCTTATTCAGCTCTTTCCATCTCCAATCGCATGCACTGTTTTCAAAATCTTCTACGAATTATGATTGACTTTGCTTCAATTCTTTACAGGTTGGAAAAACTCCCCATTCACAACATTCGCTGAGGGAGGTGCGGTTGTTTGTGGGCATCCTGAAAAATGTCATTTGATACCGGGCATCTCAAAGACTATTCAGAACATTGGAGGTCATAACAGGGCTGTGATGGCTTTGGAGAGGGTACAGAAAAGATTTACCAGGATGTTGCCTGGTATGGAGGGCATTAACTATGAGGAGAGGTTGGAGAAACTTCGTTTGTTCTCACTGGAACGACGGAGGTTGATGGGCGACATGATAGAAGTCTGGAAGGTTATGACGGGCATGGACAGTGTAGGTAGTCAGAAGCTTTTTCACAGGGTGGAAGAGTCAATTACTAGGGGGCATAGGTTGAAGGTGCGAAGGATAAGGTTTAAAGGCGATGTACGAGGGAAGTCTTTTTACATTGTGTGGTGCGTGACTGGCACTCGCTGCCAGGGGAGGTAATGGAAGCAGATACGATAGTGACTTTTGAGGGGCGTCTGGACAAATACATGAATAGGATGGGAATAGAGTGATACGATCCGCGCAAGGGTCGGGCGTTCGAGTTCAGTCGGGCACCATGTTCGTGCAGGCTTGGAGGGCCAAAGTGCCTGGTCCTGAGCCGTAATTTTCTTTGTTCTTTGTTATTTTGTCTTTAGATTGGTAAGGCAGTTAAGAAATGACATTAAATTTATATCCCAGCAGATCTACTCACAAATTTGTGTTAGGCAGAGCTTTGTGTTAATCGAGGTGATCCCATTCCCACATGGATGTGACTCTTATGTAACCTTATGTCTGCAATCACCTTCCACTTAAAAAAAACCAGTAGATTCAAATGCCAAATAAAAACACAGTAAAGCATTCACTGCTTTTTTTTTGTTTTTGTTCACACCTTACAATGTTCTGCCTAACCTTGTAAAGGCCAGGGCTTTGTATTGAAAAATGTCCAGCAATTTCTGATTTATTTTAACTAATGTGTGGTACAGCAGTACTCTGGGTGGCGTAGTTCATAAGAAAGGTTTAGCTAAATTCAGCTAATCCAAATTTAGTGGTATGGAATTTAAGTTTATCACAGTCATGGGTCTTTGGTATTTGATATTTTCAAAGCATGAATGGTTCACATCTTCAGCACAACTGGAATCTTGTGGCAATCGAATTTGTTTCATTGCAATTTCACTGCATCAAAATGAATAAACTATCAGAGTCTTTGACGCTGAGGATCTCGACTGTAAAACACAGAAACTGAGTGAGATTTTGTTTATGATATTGAGATGTTGAGCAGTGTACAGTATCATTCGTATCAGTCACAGTATTATTAGGGCAGGTGTCTAAAAGTTTAGACAGCGATGAAGGATTTAAGGAGCATCTTTAAAAAGAAGGGAGAGATTGCAGTGGAGGAGATTAGAAAGAGAATTCCAGAGTTTACAGCCGAGGAGCTCAAGGCTTTGCTCAGTTGTCATTGGCAATAATTACAGTATAGAACTATCTAAATTAAGTACCTTATAATAATGGACAATTTGTTAAAACGCAAATACTGATAACAGTGGTATAGTGTCCATATTATTAAAAAAATTGTGCATGATTAATCGTCACATAATAAGTTTGGCAGTGAAGTTGAATGCCATGAAGTAAAAGAGACAGTGGCAGCATGGGTATGCAATTGGTTCAGTGACAGGAAACAGAGAGTAGTGGTGAACAGTAGTTTTCAGATACAGCAAGCACACATGTGGAGTTTGTACATTCTCCCCACGTCTGCTTGGATTTCCTCCAGGTGGTCTTGTTTCCTGCCACAGTCCAACGATGTGCCAGTTAGGTGCATTGGCCATTATAAATTGTCCCTTAGAGTCAGTGGGATTAGCAGGGTAAATACATGCGGTTACGTGGAAGTGACGGGATAGGATTATTGTTGCTGTAGACTCAATGGGCCGAATGGCCTCCTTCTGCACTGCAGAGATTCTGTGATTGTTTACACAAATCTGGCATCTGTACCGATCTTTTCTTTTAGTATTCCTAAAGTTCATAATTTCACTTTTCACTTTCTCATATTGGATTGTTATCATGCTATTATTTTGTCCATCTTACATTCTGTATTCCATTCTCAGCAGATCTTTCTTTCTCTGAAGTCTTTCTCTTTGCAACTTTCAGCTGAGGAAGAGATATAATTATGACCCAAAGTTCTGTCTCTTATTCTTGATCTGACACTTTTTGATCTGTTTGTCTCGTTTTTCTCTCATTGATCTCTGTCTAATAAAGGATTTTCCAGTTGGGCTGGAGAATTAATCCAGGACTATTCCAAACCCCGGTCTCTCCTCTCTATTCAATAATCTCTGGATTTCATCTTTGAATATACTGAGCGCTCCTAACTTGGTGGGAAAGAGAAATTGAAAGACTCACAAACGTCTGATTGAAGAAATGTCTCCCAATCACTGATTATTCGAACCTCCAGAGATTATACATTCATTTTCCCTCCCGTAACACAGCAATGAATCCAAGGATCTCACTGATACATTAACGTGTTCTACCATCTCACACGGAATTATTCCAATTCCAGATTAAAATGTCCAAAAGTCCCTTGGAACAAAGGCTGTCCAGACAGAGGGTGATGTCAGCCAATGGAGCACTGGGTCTTAGCAATTTAAAAGCAATGGTCCGAAAGCAAAATTTGCAATAATTTCACATATAAACAGGTCTGACCAAATTATAAAATTCTTCAAAAGCAGAAATCTTATTTAAGAAAACCAAAAATTTCAGGAGGAAAAGGCAGAAAAGCAGATACAATCAGAAGTAAAATTAGAAATGTCTGAACTACCATAATCTCTGTGCGTTCCTGCCACGATCAGAGATCGATGGTCATACTGAAGTTGTGTATCAAATGAACAATATGCTTGTGGTTGTTTTTAACACAGACGGTGCTGGGTGTGTGTAATGGAGCAGAAAAGGGGGGAGTGGGACTGGATTGTTGCATAACATCGAAGAGAATTGTTGAAGTCCTTCGCAGCAGCATTGGATATTACCTCATGTTTGACCGCCTACTGGTACATGTCTACGTGTATTTAATTATTTTTGGAGAGCTGGAGACCAGTGTGTCCTTTCTCTGCTACCTTGCTTCTCACCATTGAGAAAATATTCCGCCGTTTCTCAACTGCTGCGTACAATATCTGCTCTTTGTGTAACTCTCACATTCTTACTGACGGCTTCTGCTTGTACTGTTCACTATCTTTTCCTTTCGGCCTCCGTGGCCCGTAACACACACACATCCAGGAAGGAATTTATTTCAATCCAAACTATCGAATCATCCAGACTTTTGTATTGGTGATCTCTCAAATCCAAAATACGGATAATTTTAGAACAATATGAATGAATTATCTTTTTTAAATAAACCATAACTTACATTCGCACAGCACTTTTAACTGAACTGTTCTGTCTCTGTATTTGATTACCTCAGCGTTGAACTCTATGCACACGCGAACATTCAAAATAGGAGCAGTAATTAACATTTGGCCCATCGGTTCTGCCCTGTCATTCATTAAAATCATGGCTGGTCTGTTTCTGTTGAGTTGTACATTCCCCGTCCAGCCCCAATCACTTTCCATTCCTTTGCCCAACAGGAATCTATCTACCCCCGTCTTAAAATAATATTTAGTGGCCGGGCGAGAGTTACAGATTCGCCTGAAACAGAACCCCTCCTCGTTCTGGACTCAACCACAAGAGGAAACATCCTTTCAATGTCCACCCTCTCAATACCATTCGGGATTTTTAGATTCCAGTCAAGTTACCCCTCGCTCTTCCAAACTCGAGTGGAGTTAAATGCAACCTTTATTTCCTAACTTCATTCGGCAAACTGGTAATTCCAGGTTTGAATGTAATAAACCTCCTCTGGATTGCCTCCGATATATTTATATCCTTTCTTAAATAAGAAGATAAGTACTGCACACAATATTCGAGATCGTCGCACCAAAAGCTGTATGACTGAAACATGACATCATTGCTTTTGTCTTAATTCCTCTCGTAATAAATGAGCCTTTCTGATAACGTTATGAAAAATATCATCATATTTGCAATTTGAATACAAATGCATCAGTGTGTTATTCTGCAGGGATGTGCGTGCAACTGTGAGTTACTTTTCAATCTATTTGTGTTGTAGGAGTATTGAAATATAAGAGAGAAATACAAAGGCAGAAATAAAAAAAAATCTTTTCGAATTAAACCTGATCCAGCTGAATCAATCAACGATTTATAGAGATGCTTCAAAATCAACATGCCAGAAACAGAGGCATAAAATGAATTTGCATCCATTACCTTAAATCGGAAGTATAGCTAAATTACTTGTTGCCAGTTGAATTACATTTGTGATGCACGCTTTTGGTTCCCCGGTCGTCGAGTGGTCAGGATTTAGCGTTTGCACAGCTGTGGACCTGGTTTGATTCCCGGTCAGGGAAATGTATTCTACAATCTCATAAAAAAACGAAATTATTTGATTAACCATGCAGAAACTGTTTCTCCCGGTGGGAAGAATGGGTTTGAGCTTTTGCCACTGTTTCACAGCTAAAATACCAACCAAAAACAAAGTCTGGATATACTTTCGTGACGGCACTGTGCATTAAAGAAATGATTATCAAAAGTCAAAACGATTGAAAAAGAGACCTTGAGTTTGGTGTTAGCGTTGCAACAATTTAACATTCATGTTGCCAGTAATTCATCTGAGATGATTATGTATACCGATCACAATTCGTTGATCTTTTGAAGAAATTTAAGAATAAAAATGCCAGACTGTTTCGATGGAGTCTATTATTAATAAATGTAATAAAGCAAAGATGTAGCAGGAAGAGAAAATATGACTGCCGATGCTTTGTCACGAATGTGATAAAAAAAACCCAGAAGTTTTTGATGGTGGGAGACAAGGACTGAAATGAACGACATGACTGTTATATTTGAATGTTTCGATTTTGTAAAATGTCTGTGTACATATGGTAGAGTGTTATTAGTGTCAATGTGAAAATGTTTCAAAAATGAAACTCTATTTGAATGTTGAGGGTTCCACTTTCTTCATTGGTTTAATTGGTCAGAACATTGTATACTGGAGTTGGGGCATCTTTTTGAAGTTGTACAAGACATTAGTAATGCCACACTTGGGATACTGTGTACAGTTCTTATCACCGTATTATAGAAAGGATGTTATTAAACTAGAAAGAGTGCAGAAAAGATTTACTAAGGTGCTCCCAGGACTTGATGGTTTGCATTATAAGGAGAGGCTGTATAGAGCGGGACTTTTCTTTCCCTGAAGCGTAGGAGACTTAGGGTTGATCTTATAGAGCTCTATAAAACAATGAGGCGCATAGATCAATGAGATGATCATTATCTTTTCCCAAAGGTAGGGGAGTCTAAAACTGGAGGGCATAGGTTTGAGGTGAGAGGGGAGAGATACAAAAGGGTCCAAGGGGGAAATTTGTTCCCACAGAGAGTGGTGAGTGTCTGGAACAAGCTGCCAGGCGTAGAGGTAGAGGTGGGTACAATTCTGACCTTTAAAAAGCTTTTAGACAGTTTCATGGGTAAGATGGGTAAAGAGGATATGGGCCAAACACGGGCAATTGAGACTAGCTTACTGGTTATAAATGTGCGGCATGGACAAGTGGGCCTGAAGGGCCTGCTTCCATGCTCTAAATTTCTTTGATTTTATAACTTTGTGATTCTGAAGAGTGACAGTGAGACGGTACTGTGCCCTAAAGAAATGTATTTTTAAATTATGTTATCTGCAGTTTGTACGCAGGCATGTTTTCTTTTCATTGTGTCACTGGCTGCCTGCTTGGATGACCTTTTATTGCTATTTAAATAGTTTAAATGGGGGTTTGTTTATTTTTAATTTTAATACCCTTTCTGGGATTGTTGCGGGAAGAATGATTAACAGGTCATGTGGGACAGTTTTTTTTCTGCCTCAAAAGATCTTACTTTCTGTTGTGGTTGCAGGATTGAAGGTGTCTGGACTTCAGATTAAAAGGCAATATTTATGTGCCTCTCTCCTTGGTATTAGACATTCTGCTCTATTGGAAGCAGTTTTTCTTGCCTTCCTGGAGTGAAAACTTCTGATGTTCGTGGTTTGCAAGCTAAAGGCCAGCAGTGGCATTATCTCTTCCTCGAGGTGCTGGGAATTTCCAAAATGTGAAAGTCAGTGTTTTAGTTCTCCAATCAGAGGACTAAGTTCCAGCAGCATGTGAGCATTTTTATTTTCTGTGTTAAACCTACAGCAAGTGTATGTTTATAAGGAGGTTATGTGGTATTGGAACAGTGCATTTAGTTGTTAAGGCTTATAATATATCATGGTTGTTTTTTTCCTTGTTTATAATTGGGAAAAGTTATTGCTAATTTCCGTTCTTTCTGTTTACTGTATTCTTAAATAGATTGTTTCATAAAAGCTCCCTCGTAGATCATTTGAATCATACCTGCAGTAAAACATTGTATGTTTATCCGCAACAAATTCAAAGTGCAAAACTTATCGTCCAGCAGACTTCATAAAGTACCTCGGAGTTTCTGACCTGGATTACAATACTTTACACAAAGACTAGTTCAAAATCTGGAAATGATTCCTCAGTTTATTGTGATCACTTTCCTTTAATTTGGATAAAATGAAATTTTTCCCAAACTGAAGAAACAATTTCTTCACTGAAGGGAACAGGAAAATTCAGTGCAAATTGCGAGGTAGGGGTGGCATCGTGGCTCAGTGTTAGCACTGCTGCCTTACAGTGCCAGGGGCCCATGTTCGATTCCCGGCTTGGGTCACTGTCTGTGTGTAGTTTGCACGTTCTCCCCGTGTCTGCGTGTGTTTCCTTCAGGTGCTCCGGTTTCCTCCCACAGTCTGAAAGATGTGCTGGTTAGGTTGATTGACCTGAACAGGCACCGGAGTGTTTCACGGTAACTTCATTGCAGTGTTAATGTAAGCATTACTTGGGGCAAATAAATAATAAATATATATTTTTGTTATGGTGTCACGGTAATTCAATACCGTGTGGGCCAATCGCAACGCCTTCTCACAACCATGATTGACTGAGTTCTATGGCCACAGGCCCTTGTCATTGATTCGTTGAGTTTTACAGCATGAGCTTCCTCTCATTGGTATATGCCGACCATAAATAAACATTCTATTCAAATCCCATTTTCCAGCACCTGGTCCATTGTTTTGTATGTTATGATGTTTCAAGTGCTCATCTAAATGTTTCTTAAATATTGTGGGGTTTCCCGCCTCTCCCACCATTTCAGACAATGAGTTCCAGATTCCCAACACGCTCTTGGTGAAGAGGTTTATCCGCAAATCCCCTCCAAATCTGCTGCTCCTTACCTTAAATGTATTCTCCCTCGTTATTGATCCCTCTACTAAGCGGAACACTTCGTCCTATCTTCCCTATATTTATTCCTTCTAATTCTGTGCATGTTAATCAGGTCTTCTTCAGACTTCTCTGCTCAACGGAAGACAATCTCAGCCTATCCAGCCTCTCTTCATAGCTGAACAGTTTCGCAACAGCTGCCTTCAGCGTATTGCTTAACCTTTCTGTAGATCTGCAATGTTAATCCCACGTTCCTCACTCCACAGATGCTACCCGAGCGGCTGAGTGTTTCCAACATCTTCTTTGTTACTTCGTTTCCGAGCGTGAACAGTGTCTCACTTGTTGAACAATAAAACAATCCCTCTGCGGGAATCGATGTTAAATAAGAAATGGGAAGCAGCAGAGGCAAAAGATTCAGGAGAAATAGTGAACCTCACTGAATCCGACTAATTTTATCCACACGACAGTTCAGGGAAAAGAGAACGAACCGACGTTACGTTAAATATGCAACATAAAGATAAGTGGTGTTTGCAAGTCGTTTTATTTGAATTACATCCACAAGTGTTTTCGGAGCAAAAGATCGTCACAAAGGATCACATTCAGTTTCAAGTTCGAGAAGTTTAAAAACCAACACACTGCGATGATCAGGAGCCGGTTCAGGGCCACCTGTTCGGAAGGCAGCTATTCTCACCAGTCTACCACCATCACTTACACATGATTCTTCGATATGGCAAAACAACTCAAGGTAGTTACCAAGAGCGTTATTGTATAAAAATAAAACAAAGTTGATGAGGAGTCACAGAAGTAGATATTTGGTCAGGTGATGCACCGATTGCTTTGGTCAAATAGGTAGATTTTAAGGAGAATCCTAAAGAGGAGAGGGAGCTGGACTGGTTTAGGGAGAAATTCCAGAACTTTAGGCCAGGTCAGCTGAAAGCACGGCTGTCAATGCTGCAGCGATTAACATTGGGAATATACAAGATGGCAGAAAAGCAGGAATCTGGAAGATTTGTTGGGCTGAAGGAAGTTACAGAGAAAGGGAGGAGCAAAGTAGTCGAGAGATTTTATAGTAAGGATAAGGATTTTAAAATTCAGGTATTGCCGGGCAAGGAGTCAGTGTAGGTCAAAGAATGGAGCAGGTGGTGAAGAATGCATATGGTATGCTTGCCTTTATAGGACGGGGTATTGAGTATTAAAGCTGGAGTCTGATGTTGCAGCTGTATAGAACGTTGGTTCGGCCACATTTGGAGTACTGCGTCCAGTTCTGGTCGCCGCACTACCAGTAGGAGGTGGAGGCTTTAGAGAGACTGCAGAGAAGGTTTCCCAGAATGTTGCCTGGTATGGAGGTTCTTAGCTATGAGGAGAGATTGGGAAAACTGGGCTTGTTCTCCCTGGAAAGACGGAGAATAAGGGGAGACCGAACAGAGGTGTGCAAAATTATGAAGGGTATCGATAGGGTAAACAGTGGAAAGCTTTTTCCCAGGTCGGAGGTGACGATCACGAGGGGTCACGGGCTCAAGGTGAGAGGGGCGAGGTATAACTCAGATATCCGAGGGACGTTTTTTACACAGAGTGGTGGGGGCCTGGAATGCGCTGCCAAGTATGGTGGTGGAGGCAGGCACGCTGGCATCGTTTAAGATTTACCTGGACAGTCACATGAGCAGCCTGAGAATGGAGGGATACAAACGAATGGTCTAGTTGGACCAATGAGTGGCACAGGCTTGGTGGGCCGAAGGGCCTGTTTCCTGTGCTGTACTGTTCTTTGTTCTTTGTTAATACTGGGCTGATTGATGCATTGAACTTAGCTTGGTTGAATTGAAGTTGCAGGCAGCGGAATTTTGGATGAACCACTTCATATGTAGGGTGGAAGATGGGAGATCAGCCAGGGGCACTGTGGAATAAGCAAATCTCGAGTGAAAAAAGACATGGATGAGTGCTTCAGCAGCAGATGAGCTGAGGTAGTGTCGGAGTTGAAAGATGTTTAGGATGTGGAAATACAGTTTATATTTCTGATAACATTCCGTCAATCTGTCTAAGATTGTGCAGTTTAGTCAGAGATATTGGGGGTGAAATGGGTACAGCGTCACGACTTAATGTTTAATATTAGGATTGGTACTCTACCTGTATCTCTGGATCATTATATCAAGGCATGTATTTTTCACGTTTCATTGATCAGAAGAAGTAAAAAAAAAGTTTCAATAACTCCTACGATAAAATGGTGATTCAGTTCTGAAGGCGTACATTCGGCCCATTCTGCCTGTGAAAGAATTATCCAATTATTCCCAATCCTCTTTCCTTTCTCCATAGCCCTGTAACCTCCCAACATCGCAGGTTTGTTGAAATCCATTCTGAAAGTCATTATTGTATCGGCTGCGTCCACCCTTTCATGCAGTGAATTCCGGACCAAAACAATTCGTTGCATCAAATAAAATGTTCCAATTTCCCCGTCTGAAAATTTTGTCTTTTTTTTACCCTCTCGTTATCGCTTCTTCTCAATGGAAACAGATTATTCTCATCGGCTATAACATTTTGACAGGGCTCCAGCTGCGTCCTGATCAGTCATTCAGAATGGTTCAGCATATCTTTCCTTTCGAGTTTCTGATTCGTTCTGGACACTGAAGCCATTGATTTCCAGCGTTGTACTCACTGACTCTCAGATTTCGCCTACCGCCGAAAGGTTTATGAAGAGTGAAGATCCCCCTGTAGAGGAATTGAACGCGGGTGTCCCGCGTGACAGGCAGAGATACTAACCACGATACTAACGACGAAGACTTGTTAGCTACGTTGATTTTTCAACAAGTCAAATTCTGCGAATCAAAAACATCTGTCAAATTATGTTAAACATCGTCAATTGCAAGCTGGAAATAAAACACAGTCAGTTCATTGAGAAAAGGTATTGTATGTCATCTTCCTTTCTCACTCCGAGATAACTGAAGGAATCCCGCAACCGCCACAGTGCTATAGTTGGGATTGGACCATCCCTTCATTTTCAGATGAATATATTATTGCCTCAATTACACCTCAGACTTCTCCACCCATTTTACCAATTAAGACATTACCTGTTCGAAATGATTTGTTCTCACTCAGGAAATCATTTGAAAATAGCCATAGAATTTGATGATTTTAATAACATATTTAATTCCCTTCCCTGTCTAATCTCACCATAAACTTGTACACCTTTTGGAAATCTCCTATGAGTCTCTTTTACCAGTGTTGTAATTTGCTGTTACAGGGAATACAGGCTCAGTCCATTCAATCTCTTCTTGGATCCACCTCTTCTTAAAGTGTATACAGTCCGTCAACATTTGCTCTTTGCTTTCCTTTTGGAGAAGTCAGACTGACTCAAAACAATTCAGTTTTTTTTCTCCACGGCTGCTGCCACAGCGTTTTAATTGATCCAGCATTTTTCGTCCCATCTGTTCTTTACTCGACAGACGATTTCACCCACTCAGCAACTAGCAGTTGACATTTTAATACAACATTTTGAATTATATCCCACTTTTTCACTGCAAACATCACTATTCATCTGCTATGCAGCTGTGACAGCACAAATTCAGAACATTCATTTCAAAACTGCCCGAGCATCGACACAACTCATCAGACATCAGAGCTCACTGGAGAGGGGAGATGAATTCGTCTCAGATTTAGAAGGGTGAACTAATCCTGGTTTCTACTCTGTTATTGCTTGGTTATGATGTGGAGATGCCGGCGTTGGACTGGGGTAAACACAGTAAGAAGTTTGACAACACCAGTTTAAAGTCCAACAGGTTTATTTGGTAGCAAAAGCCACACAAGCTTTCGGAGCTCCAAGCCCCTTCTTCAGGTGAGTGGGAATTCTGTTCACAAACAGGGCATATAAAGACACAGACTCAATTTAGAGAATAATGGTTGCAATGCGAATACTTACAGCTAATCAAGTATTTAAGATAGAAACAATGCACGGGGTTAGACACAGAGTAAATCTCCCCACAGCTTGCCTGGACTTGTAGAGTCTCACTGGCTGTCCTGTCTGGAGACAATACACATCTCTTTAACCTGTCTTAATGTTCTCTCCACTCACATTGTTTGTATCTTAAAGACTGGGGGTGGATCATGCCAAGGTCCATCGACCTCGGCCGGGATTCCCCGGTTTTCGGGAGTACGTTGCCCGAGAAATGAGTTATTTTTTGTTATGCATGACAGAGAAAGGTGGAGCTTTTTTATGAAAAGTTTTGTCAGACGGGGCCCCACAATTTGTGAATCACAACGATTAGAATGTTTCATAAGAAGATCATAAATAGGAGCAGGAGTAGGCCATTTAGCCTGTCGAGCCTGCCCTGCCATTCAATAAGATCATGGCGGATCTGAAGTGGATCTGTTCCACTTACCCGCCTGATCTCTATAACCCCTAATTCCCTTACCGATCAGGAATCCATCTATCCATGATTTTAAAATATTCAACGAGGTAGCCTCCACCACTTCAGTGGACAGAGAATTCCAGAGATTCACCACCCTCTGGGAGAAGAATTTCCTCCTCAGCTCTGTCCTAAACTGACCCCCCTTTATATTGAGGCTGTGCCCTCTAGTTCTAGTTTCCTTTCTAAGGGGAAAGAATCTCTCCACCTCTACCCTATCCAGCCCCTTCATTATCTTATAGGTCTCTATAATATCCACCCTCAGCCTTCTAAATTCCAACGAGTAAAAACCAAATCTGCTCAGTCTCTCCTCATAATCAACACCCCTCATCTCTGGTATCAACCTGGTGAACATTCTCTGCACTCCCTCCAAGGCCAATATATCCTTCCGCAACTAAGGGGATCAATACTGCACACAGTATTCCAGCTGCAGCCTCATCAATGCCCTGTACAGAAGCAGCAAAATATATCTGCTTTTATATTCTATCCCCCTTGCAATATAGGCCAACATCCCATTTGCCTTCTTGATCACCTGTTGCACCTGCAGACTGTTTTTTTGCGTCTCATGCACAAGGACCCCCAGGTCCCTCTGCACAGCAGCAAGTGGTAATTTCTTTCCATTTAGATGATCATCCAATTTGCTATTATTTCTTCCAAAGTGAATAACGTCGCATTTGTTCACGTTATACTCAATCTGCCAGATCCTCGACCACTCACTCAGCCTGTCCAAATCTCTCTGCAGACCTCCTACGCCCTCCACACGATTCACCTTTCCACTTATCTTTGTGTCGTCTGCAAACTTTGTTAGCCTACACTCAGCCCCCTCCACCAGATCGTCTATATACATGGTAAATAGTTGAGGCCCCAGTACCGATCCCTGCGGCACACCACTAGTTACCATCCGCCAACCAGAAAAGCACCCATTTATTCTGACTCTCTGCTTCCTGTCAGATAGCCAATCCCCAATCCACGCTAACACCCTATCCCCAATCCACGTTAACACCCTACCCCCAACTCCGTGTGACCCAATCTTCTTCAGCAACCTTTTGTGAGGCATCTTACCAAACGCCTTTTGGAAATCCAAAAAAACACCCCATCCACCGGTTCCCCTCCGTCGACCGCACTCGTCACATCTTCCTAAAAATCCAACAAGTTCGTTAAGCACGACTTTCCCCTTAAGAATACATGCTGTGTGTGCTTAATCGAACCATTCTTATCCAGATGGACTGCTATTTCTTCTTTAATGATGGATTCCAGCATTTTCCCAACTACAGACGTTAAGCTTACCGGCCTGTTGTTACCTGCCTTTTGTCTATTTCCTTTTTTAAACAGCGGCGTAAAATTAGCGGTTTTCCAATCCGCCGGCACTACCCCAGAAACAACGAATTTTGATAACTAACCACTAACGCATCCGCTATTACCTCTGACATTTATTTCAGTACCCTGGGATGCATTCCATCCGAGCCCTGGGACTTGTCCACCTTCAGTCCCGTTAGTCTACCAAGCACTGCCTCCCTGGTAACATTAATTGTATTGAGTACCTCTCCTCCTACCAACCCACGATCGTTAATATTCGGTAAACTATTTGTGTCTTCCACCGTGAACACCGACACAAAAAACTTATTTAAAGTTTCAGCCATTTCCTCATTTCCCACTATTAAATCCCCCCTCTCGTCCTCCAAGGGTCCAACATTCACTCTTGCCACTCTATTCCTTTTTATATATTTGTAAATGCTTTTACTATCATTTATTATATTTAGGGCTAGCCTCGCTTCATAACCTATCTTTCCTTTCTTTATCGCTTTCTTAGTCGTTCTTTGTTGTCTCTTAACGTTTTCCCAATCTTCCGATTCTCCACTATTTTTGGCCACTCTGTACGCATTGGGCTTTAATTTAATACTCTCCTTAATTCCCTTCGTTATCCACAGCTGGTTATCCCTTTTCTTACTGCCCTACTTTATCACCGGAATATATTGTTGCTGAGTACTGAAAAGGATCTCCTTAAAAATCCTCCACTGTTCCTCAGCTGTCCTACCCACCAGTCTGCTCTCCCAGTCCACTTTCGCCAATTCAGCCCTCATCCTATCGTACTTCCCTCTGTTCAAACAGAGGACAGTGGTATGGGACCCTACTTTCTCCTCTTCCATCTGTATCAGAAATTCGACCATATTGTGATCACTTGACCCAAGAGGGTCCTTCACAAGAACATCCTTAATTCTACCTGCCTCGTTACACATTGCCAGATCTAAGATAACTCGTTCCCTCGTCGGTTCTGTAACATACTGTTCAAGGTAACTATCCGGACAGCATTCTAAGAACTCTTCCTCCATCCCACCCCACCCAACTTGACTCAGCCAATCACGATGTCTGGCGTTCACACTATTCCGCAACAAACAGCATTTGATTTTTAAAAACTCGCTCCTGAAATCCATCTATTTGTCTTTCTCTCTTCCACTCCAATTTCTGCAATATTTCCCTGAAATTAATGGAATCTTCAAAGCTGTCAAGGCCCAGTGCAGATGCATGGATGGCTACAGTGATCACATCTCACGCCACTGGTAAGAAGCGAGTAATTGGTGCAATGTAGAAGATTTGTGAAATGAAACCAAGGGGAGGCTGCCGGTCTGCCTGTGCGGAAATGCGCTGGAGAGGATGAACGACCCAAGAAGGGAATGAAAACGGCTCTGATGCATCTTGCAATGCAGCGAAGACAGCCATGAGAACTCTGTTAAACAATGGTCGGTATCTCAGTCGTTAGAGCAACAGACATTCACTCTGAAGTTCAAGTCCCCGTCCGGGCACTGCTTTTGGCTGAATTTCAACTAATGTGAATCATGTTTCCTGACTTTGCCCTGGACTCCATCTCTGTGGATTAGCGCTTAAATCGTGTTAAGATTCAATCCTGTTCGCACCCATTTCAATATCTTCTCAGTTCTGAACCCAAAAAATAACTTTAACAAGATAGAAATCTCGAGCAGATCAACTTCATTCTTCCAGACAGAAGAAAATAAGATACAATGGGGAATCGCTGAACAGGAAAAAATGTGCAGTCGTAAAGGTGAGAACGAGGGATTGACATTGGGGACAATTCTCCTTGAGAGAGCCATCACAAAGAGGACGGACCGAATGTCCCCTTTCTGTGCTGCTCCCATTCTATGATTAAACGAATGTGATGGTGCTAATGGAATTTGAGAGAAAAGAACAGGAGTCCCAGGTGAAGAACGGGAGAATCAGTCCAAGGTCAATATAATCCGGGTATTTCCTCTGAGTGATGTCTGCAATATCATGAGAAATCAGAGCAGATGGATCATGGATTTCGCAGCTTGTCAATCATTCAAAAAACTCCTGGCTTATCTTTCAACTCAATTGCACCTTCCGAATAATTGACAAATACTTACGAGCACACAGGGCATAAGAGATGAAGATTTCCCAATAATATTGCAACAAAATAGTGGGGTACAATTCCAAATGATGCACCACAATGCGCGCTTGTTAGTCGACGCCGTGGGTTAGCGGGTGAAAGTGTCTGTCTAATAAATAGGGCATCCCGAGTTAGAATCTGAGCGGCACTTTGGCCTGTTTCTCCATGAAGTTGTTTCAAATGTCTGCTCCAATCTATGTTCCTGTGTGTTTATAAGTTATTTATGTCAACTCGAAACCTGATCCGAGTCTTTGGCCTAATGAGTATTTTATTCAGTTCCATCATAAACTCCTTGCTGAAATAAACTACAACTGGAGCACGGGTCTGCAGATTTCCATTCCATCTGACGAAGTAGCAGCGCTCCAAAAGCTCATGGCATTTGCTACCAAATAGACCTGTTGGACTTTAACCTGGTGTTGTTAAAATTCTTACTGTGTTTACACCAGTCCAACGCCGGCAGCTCAACATCATGATTAGGGCAGTGAGCAGAGAATAGAAATGAAAGAAAATCATGATGTTTACTTACTCCTGACATCATTTGCATTGCACCATGTAGATCACACAGTATAATGGATAAGGGAGCAGTGCTGCCTGTAATATGAAAAAAAAAAATCAGTTCGCCTTCTGCTGCAATCCTTTTACAGATAAATCAGGTCCAAAACACAGAAAACAAATATTGTCTATTGTCACTCCTTTCAATTAATTCAGCGTTCATTATCAAAATTCATTTTGAAGCTTGTTTTCTGCATTGGTTGCATTTTGACATTTTCTTCGGTTTTGAACCAAACAACTTCATGGAGAAACAAGCCAAAGTGTCGCTCAGATTCTAACTCGGGAATACTGAGCACATCATCGGGAAAGTTGAATGAATGTTCACCAGACTTGCTCCTGGAATGCTCGGATTGCCTTAGAAGCAGGATTGGGCAATCTGAGCCTATGTTCTCAAAGAATTGGAGATGGTCTAATTAAATTCTCAAAATACATAAAAGAGTATTGATGGTAAATGCATATAAGGTGTTTCCCTTCGTTGGGGGGTTCAGAACAAAGGTACTCAATTTCAAAACATGGTGGATGCCACTAAGGACCGAGATGAGGCGATTTTTTTTTACACGGTGGGTTATGAATCTTTATAATTCCATACACCAGAGGGCTGAAGCTCAGTCATTGATTAATTTTAAGGTGGAGATTGGTAGATTACTTAACAACAGTAACATAAATGGTCACCGGAATACTGAGCACATAAGGCATTGAAATGTCTGATCAGCCATGATGGTATTGAATGGCGATGTGGGCTTTACAGGTTAAATAGACTACTGCTGTTCCTACGTTTCTATGAATTATTTGTCTTTCCAAGCGTTGTGTCAATTGACGAAGTTGAATGTAGTTCCAAGTCCGGGAGCTGATGTTAGGAGATGATCATTTCAATCATGGAGGCTACGAGATGTGTCGGCCCATCTAAACTCTATTGGCTTTGGGAATGATTTGGTCCATAGTCCAGCTTCTAGTTTCGCCCTGTAAAATACTTATATGTTATGTCCATGTTAAAACCGATTACAAACCATCATCCTTACAGATAGAAAGGAAAATAGTGTGGTTGTTGGAAATGCGCAGAGGTCAGGAGGCATGTGTGGAGGCAAACTGAGTGAACGGTTCAGGCCAATGGCTTTTCCTCAGAATTGAATAAAGAAATTAAAAAACAGGTTTAAGCCAGTAGATTGTGGGATGGGATAGCATGTAAAAAGCGAAGCTCTGTAAGGGAGGAGGGAAGTAAAGGAACTGCTTATGATGCAAAATCCAAAGGTAGTTGTAATTTCGCCGTAAAGAAACAAAATATGTTTCCAGATGAGGTCATAAATGGCTGCAAAGCAACGGCCGCAGTGGAACATGAAGGAATAAAGAAAGAAACGTGACACAACCTGCCATGTATTTTTGGTTTGTCTGTCTTCTGGTGTTTTTAAGAGACTTCAGACTTCGTTAGGAACAAGAAGGTATATATTGATAGGGATAGGTTATGGCACAGGAGGGATTTGCAGCACGGGGCTGCCTGAATCAAATCTTCAGTTGTGATATATTTATTAAATGGCTGCTATATGTACTCTGCTTCAGATAGCACTCTCATTCTGGTGAGTACTCACTCTCCCATTGATCATTCAAGTCGGGCGATTCTCTTATGCTGTACTATCTTAACGAGACAGAAACCAGTTACACAACCAAACCAATCCAGCAAAACACAACAAGAAACAACATGGAGACAAATGTTATGAAGTTTAAATCAACCAAGCAAAGTTCGAATAAAGCCTCTGGATTGGTGGGTTAATGTAAAGAAGCCCGATTGAATGAATATTACGTTAACGAAGCGCTTTGAATTACTTCCGGCTACAACTAGGAGCAGGGGAGGGGATTTGTCTGACGGAACATGATACAGGAAAGAGTGGGGAGGGATAAATTTTGGTGATTTGTAGTAATGACGGATCAATTTACAACCAGACACTATCCGAATCACGCAAGTTAAACGTTTCTCTGAAGGAGCTTTCTTACTCTCAATGAGATGGCATCAGACTTTGTCACAACAAGCACCATATTCAATCCTTTCATAATTCGCAAAATCAATATCTGTTGATAGGTTTCAAGTCGAATTTCTGTAACTGATAACTATAACGTATAAGTATACCTTCTGAAAATAAAAGCAATTTTCGAAGAATTCAAAGCCAAGGGCAGATGAATGTTTTTCATTCGCACAGGCATACACCCCATGGCAAATGAACAAAGCTAAAACAGAAGCAAGATAGTGGGAATTAATTCGAAACTTCAATATGCGCACCCTGGCGAGTTGGCGCCATGGCTAAAGGGCTTGCGAGACTGCATTCAAATCTCAGCAGTGCCTTTTTCCATTTTAATTAATGCATGGCTTTAAAGCAATAGAGCGAGATCCTGAAAAAATATTTCGATTTCCATGCTAAAAACAGGAGTTGCTGCAAAATCCCTTGGACGCCAGGAGTAGGATAGGATCAAAGTTACATCCTCTTTGAATCTAATTGCTCGCATTGCTGCTCGCCCCTCACAGGATCATCTGTCACTTGTTCCATACTCATGCTTTCACAGGGTGCTGATATTTATTCTGCTTTAACATATTCTCCTACGTTTCTTCTATGCCATTATCAACAACTTCTTTAGCCTTCAACAATACCATTAAAATTTTCTTTTCCTTCTGTTGATTGGCATATCAGTCAAATATTTCTTAGCTCCCATCTATCGCTGAACTTTTATTTTGCTGACCCACTCCAACGCCCCAAAAACAGTATAAAATCTATCAAATTCTTCCTCTCTTTTGCGATGAGTGATGTGGACTTCAAGGGTTATCTCTAGTTACCGCTATGGTGATCTTGTCGGTCCACTGAGATTAATTTTTCTCAGAATTTCCTGTCTTTATTGCAGTTTTCCAGCATTCTCACTAATTGATTTCATTGTAGAATGGAGCCTCCGCAAAGGCAACTGGATGAAATGTCACAAGGCATTGGGACAAAGAGTGGGGGGTAGTGTTTCCATACCACCGATTCACCATACAGCAGGCACAGAGTCTTTGCAAAACCATCTACAAAGTGGCCACAAAATCTATCCAGCAGGCATGTCGGCCAATGTGCACTCAGTGACTGGATGAACATGCTTCTCTCCTTCAACCCTAGAAGGAACCTGTGCCCCAACTGCAGTTGATCACTTGATTGAGTCCTTGGAATCTGCCCACTGAATTAAAATAGACAAGAAACCTTAATTTATTCTTTCCAGGTGGAGTCTCCTGTGTCATCTTGGAGCAGCTAAGCAAGCACTAACTGTGTGCTGATTATTTGGAAATGGCATCAAATTACCGACCCATCTTTTCCATATGGGAAAGAACCTTGGAGAAAGAAGTGAAGCAACAAACAAAGATTGAGCGGAGAGCCTGTTGAAAGAACAACAATTTCAAATCCTGTCCCGAAAACCTCACAGTAGTGGAGTTGGATAATGTGCTACCAAACATCTAATGTAATGACTTCCCTGCACCTCTGCCCGGTCTTCTGTCCCAGTCCAGATGCTTGTCATTGTTTCCCGGCACTGCTACGCTCCACCTGCTGCTGCCCAATGCTGTTTGCCACTGCTTCTCGCCACCACTGCCTTGCACTGCTGCCCAGCATTGTAGCTCAGCACAGCTGCCTGGGACTGCTGCTCAACACGGCTGACCAGAACTGCTACTCAGCACTGCTGACCACCACAGCCTCTTGGCACTGCTGCCCAACTCTGCTGTCGGCGATGACGGCAGTCTTCCTGAATTCCTCCCTCACCGTGCCCCATGTGTACGCTGCTGTTTGGCTCAATTCCTCAAAAGGGTTACTGTGGTAGGATGTCTGCCTAAACCCTGGTGTGTGTTATAAATTATCATCTTCCCAAACCAAGGCAAAGACAAATCTACCTTCAAGCTACCGACTACTGTCTTTGCTCTCTGTGTGCTGCAAGGTCTGAGAGTTTCACATCCCGCAGCAGATAGAGCCTGAGGTGGACAAAATCTGTGGGCTGAAAAAGCTAGCTTTCCGTTAGGGTAAAGCAGCTGCAACCAGCTCCATGCTGTAAATACCTTCATTGAAAATGGCTTTGCAAATAATCCAAGACAAAAAAAAGAATCACTCTCTTTCTGAACCTCGTTATCGTACACGGCATGGTCTGGCACATTGGTCTCCTTGTCAAAATCTCAAGAGTGATCTCCCTGTGGGTCACTGACACCACTGAACAATTATTCCGAGATAGACGTTTCAGGGTGAAAAAGTGTGATGTGGCAAGCATCAGGAGGAAACTGTTCAACGGGCTTTCCCAAGGATCTGTTGTCACCTCAACACTTTTGAATCTCCAAACCTGTCTCGGAAGTTCATCAATGCTGACAATATCTGCTGTGCCTCTCAGGCTTGTACATTTGCTAAACGAGAGGCAACACTAAAACACGATGATGCAAAGCTGCCCATCTCCTCCAGAGCATGGCGCCTTCAGTCCAGCTGTATCAAAACAGTCTCCCGTGTCTGCCACCTCCACAATGCCAGTGATAAGAAGGAACTCAGCATCTCCTTTAATGGCAAGATCAATCATGAACAACTCATGACAGAAAACTGACACATAAAAAGTATCTGAGCAAGGAAACGGCAAAGGCCAAAACGTAAAACAAACCCCTCTGCAAACTTGTTGGCTCTGCATAACGTAAAAATGCTCTAATCTCAAAGACCACAGTTCTTGCTACTGTCTATTTGACTGAGGTACTGTGCATCAATATGATACAACTGCCCCCATACTGGCCTGGTAGATATCCAGCTCAACACAGCAATGAATATCATTTCGGGTCCACTTTCAACTACGTAATTTCCCTGGCTCCCACTCCTGAGCAACATCGAACCCCCTCACATCTGGAGGGAAATCGCAGTAAGAACACTCCTGTACAATTTCTACATCAACTCAATTCTGCCGCTACATAAGCACCTTAACACTCCATCGACTGTTCACCTCCCATAATGCCATGCTACATGTCTACGAAGGTCGTGTCAAGGAATAAGGAACTTTTTTCTCTGAGAAGATCCCGTGGCCTGTCTACCTGGCAACAACCTGCTGGCTAATAGAAGGAACTCTGTAACCATTTCCGCACTTGCTAAGGTTGTGCTGCAAATCGCCACAAGTGGGCTCTAGCAGGGAGCCCGGCCTGCAGCTGTGGGCATCTCAGTCAATGACTCACATTCTTAATCTCTGACAAATTTCAACAGAGGACTCAGAGAGCTGCTTCTAACCTCTGTGGAAGCAATTGCCTGGCTTGGTAATTACTGCACAAGTTAAAACAAAATAAAATCAAAACATTAGTGCCTATGTCATAAAGCAGTTGGCCGAGGGTATCCCTCAATGTTTATTTTTAGCGTCAGGATGTGTAAAGATTGTTGGATTCTGCAGACTGCGACAGTAATCATAGGGGTGAAAGACAGTGCAGTTTAATGCAGCCCAAATTCAGAAACAGTTTTTAGTAAAATGTGAATGAGATACTATTTCTTTTCTGGAGCATTTGTGGGTGCACACATTCCGACAAACCAAATTGCATTTCTTGATGTAAAGGGGCTTGCGGAACTTAGTGTGGAATCAGGGAATGTACGCTGTGAATCCCCCATTTTATGCTGTTTTCTGAGCAGACCGGGACAGCTTATTTCCTCATGTGAGCACATCTTATTGAATATTTTTAGGAACATAGGTAAAAGATGATGCCATTGGGCCCATCGAGACTGCTCTGCCATTCAATTAGAATTAGATCATGGCTAATTACTTATGTCAACATTACTTATCCCCGCTATCTTTATATCCTCGATATAAATACTCTCGAGTTATCAATTTCTGTCCTGAACATGCTCAGTGATGAACATCTGATGAAGAGAATTGCAAAGATTCGCTACCCCCTGAGTGAAGAAATTTCTCCTCATCGTTGTCCTGAGTGTCCTCCCAATATTTTGGAGATTATGTCCCTTGGCTTTAGACTTGCCAGCCAGGGGAGTCGTTTTAACTACATCCACCCTGTCACACACTGAAAAAAAATTTATACGTTTCAATGAGATCCCCGCTCAGTGTTTGAAACTGGAGAGAATACAGGTACAGTCTCCTCAATGTCCCCACATGAGACAATTCGGGCATGCCACCGATTAATGTGGTAAACCTCTGTTTCACCAATTCTATGTCATATATATCCTTCCTTACTGAAGGAGACCAGCAGTATTCCTGCAGCCCTCTAACAAATGTTCCAGAAATTGCAGCAAGAAATTCTTAGTTGTGCACTCAAATTTCTTGGCAATCAAGGCGAACAGATAAGTTTCATTCCTAATTGCTTGCTGCACATATATGCTGGCTTTCAGTGACTTATGAACAAGAACAGCCACATTGCGTGGCGTGAGCAGCCAACACTTCACAAGCTCTCACCAGCACACTCATTTAAAGATGACAATAGAGCAGTAGTTAGAGATGATATAGGTTCTATGGAAAAAAAAGTTGAATCCATTTGGCCGGAAATTAGAAATTGTAAGGAGAAAAAGTCACTGATAGGTGTTGTCTAAAGGCCACCAAATAATAATACCACGCTGGGGCGAGAAATAAACAAGTAAATAATGCATAAAAAAATGGTACAGCAATTATCAAGGGGGATTTTAATCTCCAGGTCAATTGGTCAAACCAGGTCAGTCAAGGGAGCCTTGAGGAAGAGTTCATAGAATATATCCGTGATAGCTTCCTTGAACAGCATGTAATGGAACCTACGAGGGAGAAAGCTATCCTAGATCTGGTCTTGTGTAATGAGACAGAAATAATTCATGATCTGAGGGATCCTCTTGGAAATAGCGACCACAGTATGGTTGAATTTAAAATATAGATGGAAATTAGAAATTGTAAGGAGAAAATGTCACTGATAGGTGTTGTCTATAGGCCACCAAATAATAATACCACGCTGGGGCGAGAAATAAACAAATAAATAATGCATGAAAAATGGTACAGCAATTATCAAGGGGGATTTTAATCTCCAGGTCAATTGGTCAAACCAGGTCAGTCAAGGGAGCCTTGAGGAGGAGTTCATAGAATATATCCGTGATAGCTTCCTTGAACAGCATGTAATGGAACCTACGAGGGAGAAAGCTATCCTAGATCTGGTCTTGTGTAATGAGACAGAAATAATTCATGCTCTTAGGGATCCCCTTGGAAAAAGCGACCACAGTATGGTTGAATTTAAAATATAGATGGAGTGCGAGAAAATAAAATCCCACACCATTGTCTTGCGCTCCTACAAAGGAGACTACAATGGGATGAGGGAGTAGTTGGCTAAGGTAGATAGTGAGCAAAAACTTTATGGTGGGACAATTGAGGAACAGTGGAGAACTTTCAAAGCGTGTTTTCAAAGTGCCCAGCAAAAGTACATACAAGTGACAAGGAAGAACTGTACAAGAAGACATAATCAGCCATGGATATCTAAGGAAATAAAGGAGGGAATCAAATTGAAAGAAAATGCATATAATGTGGCAAAGATTAGTGGGGAAGTAGAGGTTTGGGAAATCTTTAAAGGTCAACAGGCCACGAGAAAAGGTATAAAGCAAAGGAAGATGGATTGTGTGAGTAAACTAGCTCAGAATATAAAAACAGATAGCAAAATTTTCTACAGGTAAATAAAACCAAAAATAGTGCCGAAAGCAAACATTGGTCCTTTAGAGGTTGAGAAGGGGCATGTAATAACTGGAAATGAGAAAATGGCTGAGGCATTGAACAGGTATTTTGTGTCCGTCTTCACAGTGCCAAAAAATTGATGACAGGATGGCTATGGCAGGTGAGGGCCTAGAAACAATCATTATCACGAAAGATGAGCAAGCTAATTTCGCTAAAGGTTGACAAGTCTCCTGGCCTGATGGAATGCATCCCCGGGTACTATAAGAGATGGCGGGGAAAATGGCAAATGCATGAGTGGCAATTTACCAAAATTCTGTGGACTCTGGGGTGGTACCCGCATACTTGAAAACAGCAAATGTGAAGCCACTGTTTAAGAAAGGAGTTCGACGAAAGGCGGATAACTATAGGCCGGTTAGCGTACTTTGAAAAAGGGAAAATTGGAAAATCTATCATCAGGGAAGAAATAGCGAGACACCTGGATATAAATTGTCCCATTGGTAAGATTCAGCATGGGTTAATGAAGAGAATGTCATGTTTGAATAATTTGGTGGAATTCTTTGAAAAAATTACATGCGCAGTGGACAATGTGGTGTATCGGGATTTTCAGAAGGCATTTGACAAGGTGTCGCACCAAAGACTGCTGCATAAGATAAAGGTGCACGGTGTTACGAGTAATGTATTAGCATAGATAGAGGATTAGTTAACTAACAGAAAGCAAAGAGTGGGGTAAATGGGTGTTTTTCTGTTTGGCGATCCGTGACGAGTGGTGTGCCTCAGCGATTAGGTTTGGGACCGCAATTGTTTACGATTTACATAGATGATTTGGAGTTGGGGACCAAGTGTAGTGTGTCACAATCCGCAGATGGTGCTATGATGAGCGGCAGAGCAAAGTGTGCAGAAGATGCTGAAAGCCTGCAAAGGTATATAGATAGTGCAAGTGAGTGGCAAAGGTCTGGCAGATGGAGAACAATGTTGGTAAATGTGAGGTCACCCATTTTAGTAGGAATAACAGCAAAATAGACCATTATATAAATGGTAAAAAAATGCAGCATGCTGCTGTGCAGAGCGGACTGGGTGTCCTTGTGCATGAATCGCAAGGAGTTGGTTGCCAGGTGCAGCAGGTAATTAAGAAGGCAAATGGAATTTTGTCATTTACCGCTAGAGCGATGGAGTTTTAAAAAACTGAGGTTATGCTGCAGCTGTGTAAGCTGCTCGTGAGGCAAGACTTGGAGTACTGTGTACACATTTGTTCTCCTTACTTGACAAAGGACATACTGACACGAGAAGCCGTGCAGAGGAGATTCACGCAGTTTATTCCGGAGTTCAGAGGGTTGGTTTATGAGGAGAGACTGAGTAGATTGGGGCTTTATTCATTGGAATTCAGAAGAATGAGAGGCAATCTTATAGAAACATGTGAGATTCTGAAGGGGATAGATAAGATAGAAGAAGGGAAGTTGTTTCCATTGGCAGGTGAAACTAGAACAAGGGTCATGGCCTCAAAATAAGGGGAGCACATTTAGGACTGAGTTGAGGAGGAAGTTCTTCACACAAAGCGTTGTGAATCTGTGGAGTTCCCTGCCCAGTGAAGCAGTTGAGGTTACCTCATTGAATGCTTTTAAGGCAATTGTAGATAAAGTTTTGAACAGTAAAGGAATTAAGGGCTATGGTGAGTGGGTGGGTAAGTAGAGCTGAGTCCACGAAAAGATCAGCCATGATCTCATTGAATTGTAGAGCAGCCTCGAGGGACCAGATGGCCTGCTCCTGCTCCGAGTTCTTATGCTCTTATGTTCTTATCGCATTATTCTCCATCTGCCATGATCTTGCCCATTCACTTCGCCTGCCCAAGTCAACTTGAAGCCTCTTTGCATCCTCCTCACAACTTACATTCCCGTCGAGTTTTCTGTTATCAGTAAATTTGGAAACATTGCAATCTAAAAGCTTTCCATAGATTGTGAACATCTGTGGCCCGAGCAATGAGGTTTGTACTACACCACTCGCCTGCCATCCTGAGAGTGACCCACATATTCTGCATCTCTATTTTCTGTTCATTAACCAACTCAATCGATACTACTACATCACCCCAATCCCATTCACTCTAATTTTGTTGATGAACATCCTCTGTGGGAGCTTTCCAAATTCTATGCACTCTAATTTTGTTGATGAATTTCCTCTGTGGGAGCTTTCTGAAAATCTAAATCCACTTGGTATTGTATAGTTGTGCTGCAAATAACAATCTCAAAAATTCCAGGAGGCCTGTCAAACATTTCCCTTTCATATATGCCATGCTGACTCGACATGCTATTAATTTCCAAGCTTCCAACTTTCACACCCATTATAATAGATTTGCGACATAAGGGGAATTGAGACAAAATAACTTGATACCTCCTCTCTCGACTTGATCATACAAATAATTTTTTTTAAAAAATGATTCCCTTCTTTTTAAACGGTTACATTTGGAGTCTTCATCTTTGATGAATAGCTTGCTCAGTAAATTCGAGATGAGATAAAATGAAAGGGTTGGCGTATTCCACACACACATAGACACACACAGACACACACAGACACACACACACGCTTCCACACACACATAGACACACACAGACACACACAGACACATACGCGCGCGCGCACACACACACACACACACAGAATGGGAAAGGGGCATTGCAGCATATACTTATGTTGCTCTCATACAATAAAAGAGAAATAGGGATAAAAAGGATAGAGAGCCATGTAAAAGATTTGTCATCATTTTACATGGATGCCGAATATAGAATAAAAGTCAAATAGAGTGTTCCGTCAGAGGGTCAGTTGGCTGCCCGTCGCAGGATGATCCAGCTTCCCAGAAGTGATGACTTTCACTCGGAGGGATGGCACATTAAGTTGAATTAGTGTTGAAGGTATAAGTTCCAGTCCTTTATATTATTACATTGGGACCAAGTGATCGTGCTGGGACAGAGCTCCTTCCCCTGTGACTTGTTCGATGGCAAAATGCTGGAGACAGACACTTCTTCAGACATAAAAGAAAGACTGGAAATTGAATGCAAAAATGTCTTCATTAACTGAATTCAAACAGCTTATGTCTCATTCTTGTGCATTATTTCAGGGTGAGTACCGATTCCCCTGTTTAAAACCAACTGTGTTTGGGAGCAGTTAATGTCCAGGCCACAATGGCCGACATGATAATTGAAGACAAATTCAGTCAAAGAACAAAGAACAAAGAACAGGACAGCACAGGAAACAGGCCCTTCTGCCCTCCAAGCCTGTGCCGCTCCTTGGTCCAACTAGACCAATCGTTTGTATCCCTCCGTTCCCAGGCTGCTCATGTGACTATCCAGGTAAGTCTTAAACGATGTCAGCGTGCCTGCCTCCATCACCCTACTTGGCAGCGCATTCCAGGCCCCCACCATCCTCTGTGTAAAACACATCCCTCTAATATCTGAGTTATACTTCGTCCCTCTCACCTTGAGCCCGTGACCCCTCAAAAACGTCACTTCTGATCTGGGAAAAAGCTTCCCATCGTTCACCCTATCTATCCCCTTCATAATCTTGTACACCTCTATTAGACCTCCCCTCATTCTCCGTCTTTCCAGGGAGAACAACCCCAGTCTACCCAATCTCTCCTCATCGCTAAGACCCTCCATACCAGGCAACATCCTGGTAAACCTTCTCTGCACCCTCTCTAACGCCTCCACGTCCTTCTGGTAGTGCGGCGACCAGAACTGGACGCAGTACTCCAAATGTGGCCTAACCAGCGCTCTATACAGCTGCATCATCAGACTCCAGCTTTTATACTCTATACCCCGTCCTATAAAGGCAAGCATACCATATGCCTTCTTCACCAACTTCTCCACCTGTGTTGCCACCTTCAAGGATTTGTGGAGTTGCACACCTAGGTCCCTCTGTCTTTCTATACTCCTGATGACTCTGCCATTTATTGTATAACTCCTCCCTAGATTATTTCTTCCAAAATGGATCACTTCACATTTATCCGGATTAAACTCCATCTGCCACCTCTCCGCCCAATTTTCCAGCCTATCTATACCCTGCTGTATTGCCCGACAATGCTTTTCGCTGTCCGCAAGTCCAGCCATCTTCGTGTCATCCGCGAAAATATCCTTGCAGGCACAGTGTTTCTGCTGGACAGAATTTTTCATTAGAAATGCAATTAAGCTTTTTGCAAACCCGTGAAGGGTCACTGACACTTAAAAAAGGTAACAACACTTTTCTGGCATGTGTGAAAATTAGAGCTTCCTCTTGTATGGATCATGGCGAGTCAGGGTATAATGTGTCTAAATTGAAATTGGAAGTTATGATTTTACTGGGTAGCCCTGTTAACCAGATATATATTTATGTTTTCCCGCCTTAATCAAGATGTCAACATTTCCTACTACTGATATCAAACTATTGTTCCACTGTTCTATGTTTTCATTCCCCCGCCATTCGTTAATACTGGGGTTACATTTGCCAATTTTCAGTCAGAAAGCACCTTTCCAAATCTATAGAATTGTGAATTTAAATCACCAATGAATCCAATTAAAATGTAGCAAGTCATGATCCTAAACGTGTGAACTGAACTTGTTTGTTCAGTGACTGTAATTAATGTCAGTCTTTATAATCCTTAATTGTTTCACTGGAGCATTTTCCTGCACTACAAATAAATGCTTTGTTTCGACAAGTTACCTCAGACAGCAGAAGCATCACCTGAAGCAGTGGTCGTGGTTCTACTAAGATTTAAATAATGAATTGGAAGCTCGGAATTGGAAATTAGATCGGTTGGGGGGAGCAGATCGAGACGAGGTGACTGGGAGCGAGGAAGTTCGCTCGCAAACAGAGAAGGGTTATTGACAGTGCAAGAGGGAGGATGGACGGAGGATAGGGAAGGAGAGAGCTCAGCCCAAAGGATTGAGATGTGTTTACTTTATTGCCAGGAGTATAGCGAGTAAAGGGGATGAGCTCAGAGCGTGGATCGGTGCCTGGAAGTGTGATGTATATGAATCTATGGTTATACAAAGACAGAAGACATACATGTCAACTCCATCGTGTTAAACAAAGGTACATAAAAATGGAGACTGTTCAGCTTATTTCGAGCTGGGTTAATCGCATTTCTGAATAACAAGAATAGCTGTTGCTCTTATCTGGAACAGACATGAAAAACACCGAAATCTGATGAAAACATGAACTCTGCAGTGTCCTCAACAAAATCACAGAGTTCGGGTCTTAATGCTTAAGTCTGACAAAGTTCATTAACCCATTCCCGACTTCACTCCCCCCTTTTGGTCGGATGCCAGGTCCAAACATGGCACGTATGACCAACTCATAACTCATGTTATCGGGGAATGGGCCTAGCTCCGTAGTCGGGAGGTCTTCCCCCTCCGCCTGTACACTTGCGACTGTCATAATTCGCGCTGTTACTGTTTTGCAACAGGCGTTCAATAATGCCATACAAACACAGCACGTAATTACAACTACAATCAATACAATCAATCCATGCATCAGTTATGAACCCCACGACCCGAACCATTGCCCCAGCCAGCCCGGAGGGTTATAATCATGATATTGATTCCCTTCTTCCTGTATTGCTTTTGCTACTTGTTTAATATGATCTGTTAAGCGAGTTATATTCTCCGAAGCTTCGGGAATATACGTACAGCATTTCGAGCCAGCTATGGCACATGTTCCACCTTGGGAGGCTAGCACATAATCGAGTGCCAATCAGTTCTGCAACGCCATAGTTCGAATAGCTACGACCTCTGCTGACATTTCAGAGATAGCCGTGCTCACCTCCTCGAACCCATTTTTAGTCTCATTTGCAATTTCCTCTCGGGTTGAGGCCATCCGTATAAGTTCCTGTGCTGCCTTTGCCGTCCCAAAAAATGGGTAGGCTATCATGAAGAATCGTTCTGTCTCACTAATGCCTCGCTTAGCCCTAAGCAGGTGTATCTCGGGGTGGTCCCGTAAGTCAGTGTAATGGTGAATATAAGGCACCACATATGCCAAATAACACGATCCTGTCCAATTCCAGGGAAGCCACGGATAGGCATTGTTTCCACAGACAAAGTAGGTACCATTATATGCAGTCATCTCGCCTACATAAGCGGAGGAGAGGCCAACCGGGACAGTGGCTATGGGTCACTGGATTGTGATCTGTATCCTGGCCTCAGCGTCATCAGTGATATCAATCTGCTGTATACAGTAGCTAAGGCCAACAGGTATGGTTCAATTTCTTAACAGGCAGATAGATCCCCTCTCTTTATTTTTCACAACAAAGTAAGGTGGGAATCCTGATCTGTCGTAGCTGGGCTGGTAATTCTTCTTAAAGGACGATAAAGTGCACCCTCCGCCCACTAGCCTTGAAACAACATCACTGTTGCTGATACCCTGCATAGTGGTACCCGATGGGGTTTTGAATGTCAGTTGCCTTGTCCCTTTCTGGGTTCCATTCTGATTTAAAATCCATTCAATTACTTCTGGAGCTGATAAAGGGATAGGAAATAAGGGAATTCCTCAATTTCCTCCGTGCATGGGAATGTGTGACCATATCCAGCACTTGCTCAGATTCGATTGTGATGCATACAGATAAGACATATACACAAAGGTGTTCATACAATAGACAGAGTCATCATTACAGAGATGATCACTGTGCTTATCCCTAACTCCTCATAATTCAATTTATATTCTCCCGCTATGGCGAACAGGGCCAGGGTCGTATCAGCCTGAGAAGCATCTTATCACTTACTAATATCCCGTGCGACCGTTATACAATGGTCCAAAGGCTCTATCGCCCACGTGCAAAGTTTCCGCGCACCCATTCAACTTGCTTGGAGGTCAGTCGTTGTTTGTTTATATCTGCAATTGGAGTATATCACACATTTTTCCAATTAATTTCAGCATATGCAACGGAGTATATACAGGCACAGATATCTCCACTAATTATAACTTCATACGGCTCATTTCATTTTTGTACAAGCCCTGATTCGTTAGGTAATATTTTTACTAGGACATCCCACTGCTGGGACTGTCAGGGAGCATTTCAAGCTCTCTCTGCCTCTCTTATTTCTTGATTGTCTTTTACCGACTTATGCGTCCCATTTAGTTGGGTGCTTAGTTCCAAAACATATCTCCTGATTTTATATATTAGTGGACCTACATCGGTGCCACCTGTTATGATGCTTTTTGGTAATTGCATCGTCCGTCCTGTCATTAGGTCATAAGGGGTTAATCCGGTTGTTTGGTTTGTAGCAACCCTTAATCGCATTTAGTATGGTGGGCAATACCTTCATCCACGTTTTTTTTCCGATGTCTGTATGGCCTTCGCCAGTGCAAAATATTTTTGCCCAATGTAATTAATTGTGCTATGCTTTAAGTTAATTTAAGCTAATTTGGCCTCATCAGCATGGAATCCTGAGTCCAATTTAGAAACGTCGCTGCATTCTCTGAAAGTACAATGTAAGGTAAACAAACTTTCTCATGGCAAAGTTGTTGATGTAGGTGGAGACTGCTTGTATCTAATAATAATATATAATTTAGTTATGCTTAAGAAACAGATGTTTTGCTCAATCTCAGCGCTGGGTTTTGGCTGCTCGCTCTCTTCCCTTTTCTAATATAACCGTTATTTCGAAAACAATGTATAAAGAAAGGCATATTTACTTCAGATCAGTCAAGTTTATTCTGAAGAAATAAACAGGCACTTCAGTTGGCTTGGTGTGAATCGCACAACACTTTGCACTGGCTGCAGCAGGACATTCTATCAAAAGACATCGCTTTATTCATTTAAATCACATACCATACAACTCCGATCTTTGTATGATGTATTCTTACATTATATCTAATTTGATCATTTGTTTGTCCACATTTGAAAGTGCAATGTTTAAGCAGAAATGATTCTTCTATAGACAGATTGTCTCATAAGGTAATCACCAGTGTTTCGTGGTCATAGATGCCAATTGTATGCTGCCGTACACAGCTCTTTAAAAACATTGATAACCGAATAAGCCGTTGGTTGTGTGCAGTCGAATGCTGCACGATTTTTGAGTCTGGCTGCAAAGCCAGTCTCCAACTCTTTTTCTCTCTCTCTCTCTCTTTCTTTCTCTAAAATAATCCGGTTTCACTTCCTGTCACATTAATGTTAATTGTGCAAGCTATTACAAATTATGGCAAAGAATGGTTACATGTTTGGAATAACTGGCCTTTTTTTCACAGACTTATGTTTTTATCAATACACAATATATGTTATATCTGGTATATCTCAAAACCCTCTTAATTTATTTTTTAAATTAATCTGCTTCCATTTTTAAACTGAGCTCCAGACCAGAATTCCTTCATTTTCAGAACGATAACAAGCACAACACATATAACAATAACAAGAGTTACTTGATTAGAAATGTTTTGGTTTGCTTCCTAGCTGGCTAGGTTTTAAGTTTTGCAGTGTTCTTAGATTTGGAAAACCTTGAACAATAGATGGCACAATTACAACGGCAGTATATAATTTTAACTAGTTACCCTATCAGAACTATCATCAAAGTTAGATGATTTAAATGATGTAATTTGTTGCATGTTATCGGAACATCACACAAGTCTTGAATTTCATATTGGTAACTAATTGGCAACACAAGTTCCAATAATTCATGGTGTTCAATGGTTGGCATCAAATGCAAATTAAAAATACTCAAGGACAACAGCTTTATTTGTACTAACAACTGAGGTTTTAATTGATTAATCTCCTGCTGTGACTTGGTATAATCGGAACTACGATTCATTGATTTGATAGACTTTAAACTGAATCAGAGACAGTATCTTCACCTTATACATTTGTACCTGCTTTTCTATTTTTCACAAAATTACTTATTATTTTTGTAACTTCTCAACTACACTCTTATAATTTCAACTTCAAGACAGGGAAAGAGCACATGCTTCTTCCAAGGCTTAAATCCTTTCTCAACATTAAAACGAACAACAACAAAGCATTCACGCAATCACGTTGTTAAACACACAGATACACATGGAAGCTTCCAACATTTATTCAGATTTAACATCTTAAACTGGGATGGAAGTAAAACATTTAAGAATACAGACCGTTGATTAACAGTCGCTTTTATGCTGCTGCCTTCCAAGCTGTAATTCAACTCAAAACAGAAGTAAATTCAAGAAATCTTATCACTTTAATCTTTAACCGTTTGTAACAAATAATTCCCCAGCATTTTCTTATCTCACATATTGCACAGAATTATTTCCCTCATCTCTAATTATATTGATTTGTCAATTTGGTATTATAGGCCGGCACTCCCTTTTAGCCCGTCTGTCATTTAATACAGTTTCATGGTTGATCCATGTAACCCATTTTAATTAGAATGCATTATGGCAGTATAATAATTCCCAGTATGACACACGCACTCCCATTCTACCTTATGTAACTCCCTTCTCTGTTAAATTTTGACTCTATCTTAAAATTACTGAAAGTCTTATAACTCAGAGGAACATAAACAAGTGATTAAACATCAGTTCAAATACGCAGGAATAATTCTTTCTATTTATCTTTTCAACTTCAGTTCTATCAACAATACATTTTCAAATTTAACAAAAGCCTGATCCAAATAATCCATTTATTTTATCACTTTAAAATATCCCTAGTAAAATAATTATCTTTACATAGGCAGATGCAAGATCGAATCTACTGTGTGCTTAAATGGCTAACTCTCCTTACGACTCTTCAGATGTAATCTAATGCTATTATTCCCACATTCCCCAAATCTCTGTCCGATGCATTATCGTAAAATTTACTGGGGAACGTAATTTATTAAACTCGCATTGATCTGACATACCCCATTCCACCACATGACGCTCTCGATCGCAATTACATCTTACATCTCTCTCTCTCCTTCTCAAGTAAGAGAGAGATTCATAACCTGCTTGCTTTCTTTTAACCTTTTATTCCCCTTTTAACTGTTTTGTTGCGGTAATTGGTGTATTACTCTAAATGAGTCCAATGCTTCCAGACACCCCGACCTTGCATATCTATGCAGGCACAGGTGTCTCCACTGATAATGACCTCATAGGGGCCTTTCCATTTGGGGGCAAATCCAGGTTTTCCTGGTCGTGTTTTTACCATAACCTTGCTGTCCGCCAGGGGTACCTCCGGGGTCTGTTCTAGCTTATTGTGCTCATCTATCACTATTTGTTTGTCCCGTACTGGTTTCCACAGATATTTTAATTGGGAGCTTAACTCTAATACATATCGTCTAATCCTGTCCCGTAATGGGCCTACATCTGTATATTTCCGTGATCCATCCACAAACAGGACCAAATCTGGTGCCTCCAGGGACACATCTTTTATTCTACTCTCCTCTACCTCTTCGTCTACGTCCCCACATCAGTGGGGAGACCCTTCACCTAACATTCCTTCTGCGGGATTCATTCCCATGTCTCGTACAATGGTGATGGACTTCGTGGGTGGGAGAAGCACTGTCTCCCACTTCGCCCTTCTCATGTTTGAGACAGACCGCAATTTTCCTGTGTTCAGCATTTCCACCAAGGTATGTTTGGTGTGTAAAACAATATTTCCCGTCATGACGATGGGTTCGCTGACAATTACTGCCCATGCCGCGCAATCTAGTGCTGCTATACATCTGGTTAACCCGGTTACTACGGGGCCCTCCGCTGTGGAATAATAACCCATGGGTCGCTGTTTGTCCCCATGGACCTGTGTGACTACTGCCGAATAAAACCACCCTTCGTTATTACAATAGATATGAAAATCTTTACTAGCGTCGGGCAGTCCAAGTCCTGGAGCCTTCATTGGTTCTACTTTTAGTTTACTATATGCCCTTTCCTGTTCTGATCCCCATTCTATAACTTCTAGAGCGGATTTCCCCCCTTTTACTAGCCCTTTTTTTTTGGTTCGGCCAGCCTTGCGAATTCTGGTATAAATTTGCGGCTGTAATTAAACAACCCCAAAACCTTCCATACCCCTCGGACGGTTACTGGTCTTGGCATTTGCTGTATGGCTGTTTTCCTGTCCAGTGGCATTTCTTTGGTCCCCTGGGATATCAGGTGTCCCAAATATAACACCTGCGTTTTCCCTATTTGAGTCTTCCTTGGGCTCGCCTTTACTCCCTGTTCGTCTAAGTGGTTCAGGACTGAGTATCGTGCCGTCTGGTGATTATCTACACTGGGTGAATTCCACCACTCCTGGTCATTCGTATTGGGATTTTGGAACAACATTGGCAAGCCAGATACCTCATTATCTTTCCTTTGATTCTCACATTCACTGATCCCTCTTCTTAATTGTTTTATTGTGGTAATTCTGCTCCAATAAGTGGGAGCATTCCCTAATACTCTCTCAATCTCTGTTTTACACTGGGTGACGGGTTTATAATTTTGCTTTTGGCCGCGCACCAGTTCCCCTCTGGGTTACTGGTGCTGAGTTGTATTCTAGCACTTCCCACTACTCTGGAAGAGCGGTTGGTCCCTGTGTGGACTCATTAGGAGGTAGAGGAATAGTTTCCCCTCTCTATTGTTTTTCTCCGAAGACTTGGTTTCGTCTCTCCAATTCTCTTATTTTGAATTCTAGTTCTCAAATCTTTTCTTTATCTTGCTCAATTAGTCCAGCTAACTGATGCATTAACAATACTCCTATCTTCTTTGCATCGTTTCTCTATTCTTTATATATCCACGTTTTCTGCTACTCTAAGGTCTGAGACGTATCCCAGCCATCCATTTGCATCCTCTTTATTAATGTTTTTATCTTTGATAAGTACACGTCAATGAGAGGACCTGCAGATCCCCTTGTCCTTCATTATCTGCCATTTTGCAGACTTCACTACCCCCCTTTGGAGCCCTACAGTGCCTGACAAAGTGACCCAGTTTCCTACAATTATGGCACGCACCCTTTGCTTTAGCTCCTCCACTGTTTGCACAAACATTTTCCTTGTTTTATTTGTAGGTATGGTTTCTCATCTGGTCCCTCTCTAATTCCAGATGCCCATTCCACTAATTCATCATAAGTCTGGGTATTGAGAACTCCCATTTTAAGGATTTTTTGGTGAGCTGGCGACAGCCTGTCTGTAAATGCTTGTAAAAAGGCTCGATCTGTTCGAGCAGTTTCGGGTACTCCCCAACATTCTTGGTATATTCTAAAGAGTCGCTCCCCAAATTCGGAGGCTCTTTCACCCCTTTGTTGTTTAACATTTTATTTTTTTTTCTTTGACGTCAGCCCATTTCTTAGCCGAGACAGAAACCTGTTCAATTAATCCGGCCAATTGATGAACCAAGACAACTCCAATTTACTTAGTTTTGATTTTCTTTTCCTTTGCCTACAATTTTCGTTGTTGGTCCAGCGGATGGTCTAAATCCCATCCCCCTTTAATCATCTGTTTTATGAGTCTGTCCCTCTTAATCATAAATTCATTTATTAGGGACCCACGGTGTTCCCACTGCCTTTGTCCCGCCGTAACACTGATAAGTTTATACTCACCACCTGGAGTGACTTATTGTTCTTTCTCGCTCTCCCCCTCCCAGGTCGCTCTTATCGGAGTCCGGTGATACCTGTAAAGGGTGATCAGATCCCTCCGTACCACCGCTTATACTATATATTTGTTTAAGCCGGCTTCTCCTCAGAAGGCTTTTCCTTCCAACTCTTACACATGAAGGCTTTTCCTTCAAACTCCGGCGATCACTCAGACAGTCTCTATCTAACTCACGTCTGAACATCACACACTCTTATCACAGATGATTACCGACTGCATTTTGACCCACTCTGTTTAAACTTCGATAATCTATTCTGGTGTCCCATTCGTGGCCATTCGACCGGACCGGAAACAGATTATCCCGGACGAGCCCCCAATTGTTGTAGGTAAAAAAACCTCTGACACTATTCGTGGTTCCAAATGCAGTGTTCATTTTCACAATTGTGGGAGAAGTGAGGTTCCTAACAGTGGACCCCCAGCCTTCTCTTCGAACACAAGTAAGAACAGAGTTTATATATGTCCCGAGCCCCGCCCTCATTACATTGCAATTCTCTAAGATGTCTGTCATTGTTCAGGGTGAGATTCTTGTTGTATTAGCAGTATCTTCCTCTGCGTAGTTTGTTCGATCTCCAAGGCCATGATTGTTCGTCATTTATATCCTTGAAACAACATCACAGGTTTTGCAAAAACAAGTGAACTAATATACATACAAGTTTGTATAATACTTTATATCAGGATAAGATGAATACCGTCTGATGAATATATATATAATAATATATATATATATGAATCTATGGTTATACAAAGACAGAAGGCATACATGTCAACTCTATCGTGTTAAACAAAGGTACATAAAATGGAGACTGTTTGGCTTATTTCGAGCTGGGTTAATCGCATTTCTGAATAACAAGAATAGCTGTTCCTCTTATCTGGCACAGACATGAAAAACACCGAACTCTGACAAAAATATGAACTGTGCAGTGTTCTCACCAAAATCACAGAGTTCGGGTCTTAATGCTTAAGTTTGACAAAGTTCATTAACCCGTTCCCGACTTCAACTCTATCTCCTTTATGCTTGCATTGGAAAAAGAGAGGATCAGGCAAACTAGGAGAGCTTTTATATGGAATAAGGGGAAATATGAAGACATAAGGCAGCAAATTAGAGGAGTAAATTGGAAGGAGGAATTCTCGGGGAAATCTACTGAAGAGAGGTGGCAGTTTTTCAAGGAATGTCTGTCTAGAGTTCTACAGGACAACGTTCCGAGCAGACAAGGAGGAGCTTGTAGGTTAAAGGAACCGTGGTCAACGAAAGCAGTGCGGGACCTAGTCGAGAAGAAAAGGAAAGCGTACAAAGGGTTCAGACAGCTTGGCGAAGATAGGTATCCAGATGAGTGAACGGCTTGTAGGAATGGACTAAAGAAGGAAATTAGGAGAGCCAGAAGGGGTCACGAGAATACCTTGGCAGGTAGGATTAAGGAAAACCATAACGCGTTCTATAAATATGTGAAGAGTAAAAGGATGAGACATGAAGGAATAGGGCCTATAAAAGGTGAAGGTGGGAAAATCTGTACGGAAACAGTAGAAATGGCAGAGGTGCTTAATGAGTATTTTGCCTCGTTTTCACAGAGGAGAAGGACCTGGATGGAAATACTGCGGGCTTGCGGTGGACTGAATAGATTGAGTATGTGGACTTTAACAAAGAGGTTGTGCTGGAATCTTTGAATGGCATCAAGATAGATAAGTCACCGGGTCTGGATGGGATGTACCCAAGGTTACTGTGGGAGGCGAGGGAAGAGATTGCAGAGCCTCTGGTGATGATCTTTGCGTCGTCGTTGGAGACGGGAGAGGTGCCGGAGAATTGGAGGATTGCGGATGTGTTTCCTATTTTCAAGAAGGGGAATAGGGATAGCCCAGGAAATTACCGACTTGTGAGTCTAACCTCAGTGGTTGGTAAGCTGATGGAGAAGATCCTGAGGGACAAGATTTATGAGCATTTGGAGAGGTTTAGTATGCTCAAGAATACTCAGCATGTCTTTGTCCAAGGCAGATCGTGCCTTACAAGCCTGGTGGAGTTTTTCGAAAATTTTTCTAAACACATTGACGAAGGGAAAGCGATAGATGTGGTTTGTATGGATTGTGGCAAGGCGTTCGATAAGGTCCCCCATGCAAGGCTTCCAGAAAAAGTGAGAGGGCATGGAATCCAAGGGGCTGCTGCCCTGTGGATCCAGAACTGCCTTGCCCAAAGGAGGCAGAGAGTGGGTATAGATGGCTCTTCTTCTAAATGGAGGTCGGTCACCAGTGGTGTGCCCCAGGGATATGTTCTGGGACCCTTGCTGTTTGTCATTTTCATGAATGACCTGAATGAGGAAGTGGACGGACTAGTTGGTATGTTTCCCGACTACACGAAGGTTGGTGGGGTTGTGGATTGTCTGGAGGGATGTCAGAAGTTACAGAGGAACATAGATAGGATGCAAGACTGGGCGTAAAAGTGGCAGATGGGCTTCAACCCAGATAAATGCGTAGTGGTCCATTTTGGCAGGTCAAATGGGATGAAGGCGTACAATATAAAGGGAAAGATTCTTAGTTCTGTAGAGGATCAGAAGGACCTTGGCGACCGGGTCCATAGGACCCTAAAATCGGCCCGCAGTTGGAGCCGGTAGTTAAGAAGGCATATGGTGTGCTGGCCTTCATCAATTGAGGGATTGTGTTTCGGAGTCCGGGGATAATGATGCAGCTATATAAGATCCTCGTCAGACCCGACTTCGATCACTGTGCTCAGTTCTGGTCGCCTCATTGCAGGAAGGATGTGGAAAAGTTTGAAAGGGTGCAGAGGAGATTTACAAGGATGTTGCCCCGATTCAGTGGCATGCCTTATGAGGATAGGCTGAGGGAGCTCGGTCTTTTCTCCTTGGAGAGACGTAGGATGAGAGGAGCCCTAATAGAGGTATATAAGATGTTGAGAGGCATAGATTGGGTGGACCCTCAGAGGCTTTTTCCCAGAGTGGAAATGGCTGCTGCTAGAGGACACAGGTTTAAGGTGCTGGGGGGTAGGTACAGGGGAAATGCTAGGGGGAAGTTTTTCACACAGAGGATGGTGGGGGAGTGGAACCGGCTGCCGTCAGTGGTGGTGGAGGCAAACTCAATAGGGTCTTGTAAGAAACTCCTGGATGAGTACATGGGACTTAATAGGATGGAGGGTTATAGGTAGGCCTAAAAGGTAGGGATATGTTCGGCACAAATTGTAGGGCTGAAGGGCCTGTTTTTGTGCTGTAACTTTTCTATGTTTCTGTGTTCCTCGTATTCCAGATAAAAGATATACTTTTTGATATCCAGAAGATGTACTCTCCCCGTCTCGCTGCTGCTGGTGTTCCGAGTAAGACTCTATATTTAACTTTTACTTCAGTAACTGTATTCAAAACTATTGTTGTTCTTGGCATTAACAATGCAATGCGGGGCTTTAAGTTATATGCCACATTCTGCTAAACTTATCATTAAGTTTTACATTTTTGCGATGTTGCTGGTTACTTAACAAAAATCCTGTCTTCACTCTGGTTCAAGTCCCTAGTGAGTATCTACACCCAGCTACTAATTCTCTAACATATATGTCTGTTGCACTGAATTTTCAAGCTGATCATTAATTCACAAATTCTCCTCACTGTGGACTCCCTGGAACATATTCTATTCACAGAACTGTTACCATGCTCCAGTGTTTGCTATCTATTGTGTGTGACTGAACATTTGTTTTTCTGATATGTTGCAACTCATTACAAAGTGCCAACAGTTATACATTTTTTATTAATATTAATGTTTTCTTATACAAATGATCACAAGCAGTCGCTTAGATATTGTACGATTGGGAAACGGAACCATATAAGATTAAAGATATCAGGGATTAAAGAACGGAATCTGTCAGCATAAAATCAAATTTTGCTTCAGTATTTATAGAATATCCTTGGAATAGTTTCATGATTTACGTATCCGCTGTGAATTTCTCTGGGAGTCTTCGTATGAAAACTGAACATATAGAATATGTGAATATTTAGATATATACCTCGGAGTGCCTTGGCATTTACTTTAAATACTTACAGTACCTTATTATTGACAGTTATCCCTGGGAGTGTTTCAGTCTTTGCAGAGAATCCACAATGTATCCGAGATATATATTATGTTCATGAGTCTATTGCAGTGCTAAAAATATCTCCCGGAGTCAAGATTGGTGTTTCAATTTTTTTGAGGAGTGTCTGAAATTGCCAATGTTCCTGAGTGATGCTCACATTTACTGATTATTTGTGTGTCAGTATCAGGGTATAGGGAGATTACCTGTGAGTATCAGTTCGTGAAATATTTCTTTGGGTGAATGTCAGTTGATCTGTATATGCTTTATTATTTACAGGTATCGAGTTTCTATCACCATTCATGATATTTCGGCATGAGCTTTATTTTATTTATTTAAGTTTATTTATTTATCACAAGTAAGACTTGCATTAACACTGCAATGAAGTTACTGTGAAATTCCCGTAGTCGCCACACTCTGGCGCCTGTTCACGTCAATGCATCTAACCAACGCGTCTTTCAGGCTGTGGGAGGAAACTGGAGCACCTGAAGGAATCCCACGCAGACACGGGGAGAACGTGCAAACTCCACACAAACAGTGATCCAAGTCGGGAATCGTATCCGTGTCCCTGGCGCTGTGAGGTAGCAGTGCTAACCACTGTGCCAATGTACCACCCAGTATTTGCTATTTCAGTATTATTTGCAAGGCATTCTGACATGTTTGCCAATATCGAAGGTGGTTTCTGGCGTTGCTCTTATTACAGGTTGTTCCTGAATGAAGGTCAGCATTTACAGGCTATTTCGAGTGAATGTCGGTGTTTACAAAAGGTCTGCGCATCCCATGTCGTCAATGTCAATGCGACCCAACAGTGATACAAATCTGTACACGTTTATTTCGACAAACAATTATCTGACTGCAAGAGGATGGTACATTTAAAGTTTGAACTGAAAAACATTTCGCCATTTCCAACCAGGAAGACATTTTAAAAATAAGTTACACGGGCTTTTGACTATCACCCTAACGTCATAGGATAAAACAGTGAAGTTACTGATAATAATATAGTCATCAGTGAGGGTATCACATTTTCCAGGAGATTCAGATGCTGCACGTATACTTTGCAGGTATTGGAGATGTAAATAATTTGCCAAATTCAGAGGATTATGGAAATTGCATGAAAACATTCAGGTGCACCCACAGGATGATTCTGCTGAATCATTATTGATGCCTGTATGGAATTCAGATTACTGATTCAAATTACTGATTTCCACAACCAAAAACTGCGTTGACATTTAGTTGGAAATTGAAAACTGCACCAACAAGCAAAGTGCATTTCCCGGGGAGAGTGTCTGAGGTTACAGCAGGAATCCAGTGCACCATAAACTATTGGAGTGCAAAAGCAACATCTCTATCCAGAATGTTAATAAAATTGAGTTTCTGCTTATGCTGAAGTTTTGAGTCCAATTCTAATGACCACAATTGAAATGGGCTAAAAAAAACATTTGGGTAAGCCATGTTCAGATGCTCCGGGTATATAGCAGGTAAAATATACTATGAAAACTTGAAGGGCCTTTATAAAAAAATGAGTTATCAAATAGTCCATGATGAGAAATTGTCTCTGCTAGCAGGGGAGCTAATATTCAAGGGATAAAATGCTGGACAATTGACAAGACGCAGAGGAAATAAGAGTACCTATTCTCTGCAGCAGGTTTCCATGACTCGTGATTGACTACCTGACAGAATGATTGGAACAGATTCAATCGAACTTAGTAAAGGAAAGTTCTTCAAGAACAATCGGTACAGTAGCGAGATTGGGGATAAGTATATATTATTTTCAGAAATCTGATATTGGCACAGCGCATGAATTGGCCTTGTTGTGTGCTTTAAGATTCTATGCTTCCATTGATTTCACAAACCCCTCCATCTAACTTCTACGTTTTTTCTTAGCTTGGTTTATAACTTAATGTTTTCTTCCTTCCCTGACAGTTAACTTGATGACGATTGCAATACTACCTCAGGGAAAGTGTGGTCTCTCCAAATGTGTCACTCTCTACTTGGTGGCCATGACAACAACAGATATGCTGGTCGCCATCCTTGATGTGATGCTCAGGCAGATTCCAATTTCTTATTGGCGAATATTTGCTTTCCTTTCGGATATTCCTGTGTGTAATATCCATGCCGTATTGTTGTATGCTGCTACAGACTGTTCTTTTTGGTTCACTGTTACTTTTACTTTTGACCGATTTGTGGCTATTTGCTGGCAGAAGTTGAAAGTGAAATATTGCACACAGAAAACTGCAGCTGTGGTTATTAGAACAGTATTATTGCTGAGCTGTTCAAAGAATATCTTCTGGTATTTCCTATTGAGAAGTCGTCATAAGTTGGCAAACGCCCCTTGGTTTTGCGATGAAAGATTGGGTGTTTTATATTCAAAGGTGTGGATAATAATTGAACTTAATCATTACATTCTCTACCCATGTGTCCCATTTTCTGTGATTATGTTGCTCAATTCTTTCATCGCAAGAGACATTTTAACGGCCAGCAGAGCCCGTAGGGGAATCCGAGGTCACATTAGTAAGGACAGCCCCAGAGATCGATAGATAGATAGCCAAAGAAAATCCATCATTTTACAGTTTGCGATCTCAGCGAATTTCATCCTTTGATGGACAGTGTTTATGGTTTATTACATGTGGATCCGGATGTTATATTTAGGCTATCGTTACATATATTTACGTCCCTTTGCACGGTAATTGGGATTGATGCTTCAGCTCCTTAGCTGTTGCACAAACACTTATATTCATGCAGTTACACAGAATACGTTTAGAAATCAGCTACGTAATGTGTTGAAATATCCATTTATTGCAATTGTGAAATTAAATAAAACAAAACAATAAAATAAGATTTCTCTGCAGTTGAATTGACAAGTTCACATGTTGCATCTGACGAACTCAATCCTGGTACTGATCACTTGTGCCGCAGTTGGAAGCATCTTTGACTCTGAGTCAATTTAAGGGAGGGCATTCCTTACAGGTTCCCATGAATCCCAGCAACACAGAAAATTTGCATCGAGGCAGACCAGCTCTCAGGCCTTGCCCTTTTCCCAAAAACTGCATTATGTTGCCAATTTCTGACTACTTTAGGGGTGTAGCCCATTCAGCCTCAATTTGTCGTCTGGCTGGAGGATTGAACTTGCATATGGAAACACCAAAAATCTGCAGAGTTCTACCTTCGGTGTGGAATGGAGAAGAAGCCCCATTCCGAGGTTTGACACGCCCATCTTAAAGTCCAGCGGCCTCTGGAACTTCCCCCCAATTCGTTCTTGATGACGCCTGCCGTCTGCCACCCAGCCCCCCGACCCGCTTTCTCCCATGGCTCCATCCCTCCCAAGCCCAAGCTCAGTTTTTGTTATCCTCTCTGCTGGGAATAATTGACTTTGCCTGGGCCTCGAGTTCACCAACATTGTGTCAGGCATCATTCTCTCTTCTTCTGTCTCTCCAGTGCACAGCCTGACGACAGGAGCTGGAGAATTACCAACCATACAGATTGGCGGAACTTTCTCACGAGTGAAAGCCCCACCTGCAGCTATTAATCCTCATCTGTGCATGGATTAGCAGTCGGACACGCAGACTGGGAGCTGTGTGTTCCTGGCAAAACTTCGGAAGATGCAGAACAATATCCTGCCATCTGGAAAAATTAGGCCAAAGGGTTTCACATAGATACTCCTTAAGCATTAACATTTTCATGACGGCATTCTATAAGCATTAACTCTGTTACAAAAATACCGTGCAGACCTGAACGTTCTCACAGGGATTCCTACTAACATTAGTAGATGCCAAGAAATAACTTATGACTCTTCGTGGTCTCTCATCAGCAGGTTGTTGGTATATCTATTCCCCGGAACTCATATTGGTTTATGCAGTCTGTCCATCTGAAATATTCCTTATCAATATGGACTCACTGGTGTCTCAGCAGGGTTGATGACTGACTGAATCCTTACACATACGTGGAACAACTGAAAGGCCACTCATTAGTATGAATTATATAACTGCACGATAAACAGGGGAACCCTTCCCGCGCTGGAAGCACATGAAGAGTCTCTCCCCAGTGTGAACTTGCTCTTGTACAGTGAGGTCAGCCGATTGGTTGAATCTAATCCCGCAGTGAGAGCCCCTGGATTGTCTCTCATTAGAGCGAGTATGCTGATGTTTATTAAGGACAGACAATGCTGGAACCCACTTCCACCGTGACAACATCTGAACAACATCTGATCACTTCAATTACATTGACGGTACATCTGTTCCCTGGAAACTTATAGCATCTCCCACTGTCTGGACACTATAAATCACTCTCCTCAGTATGAATTCTCGCTCTTAACAGGCTGGATGAATGAGAGAATCCTATTCCATGCTCGGAGCAGGTGAATGACCTATTTTCGTATATGGGTTCGCTGGTGAGCCGACAGGTCAGATAACTGAGTCATATCCTTCCCACATTCAGATCAGGTGAATGGTCTCTCCCCATTATGAAGTCGCTGGCGTCTCAGTAGGCCCAAATACTGAGTGAATCGTATCCCAAACTCGGAGCAAGGGAATGACCTCCCCAGTGTGAACAGTTGAAAATGCCATCTCTCATGTGAAATATCTAAAAATTCTCTTCAGTTTGAGTGTGCCAGTCTCGCAATGAATGGGATGAGTAATTGCATTTGCTTCATTTTTTTGCAGCTGAGTTGTTATCAGTGTCCATCTCCATGGATTTGCAACAAAAACAAAAATGCTGGAAAATCTCCGCAGGTCTGACAACATCCCTCTTCACAGATGCTGTCAGACCTCCTGAGATTTTCCAGCATTTTCTGTTTTTGATTCAGAATTAAGAATCAGCAGAATTTTGCTTTTATCACTGGCTTTCCAGTTTAGACGAAGAATTCAGTCCATTTGGACTGTGAACAGCTTGCATTTGTAGTGCAGTTTCGCCGATTCATCATCAAATTAGTCAAATGCAATTTGCTTTTAACAAATCTATGCTGGTCACCATTTATTACTCCATATTTTTCGAAGTTAAATTTATTTTCTCCCAGATAATTGGCTCTGATGACGAAAAATGTTTTGTTCAGGTTGGCAGCAAGCCTATTACTTACAGATCTGCAAATCCACAACTGAAATGAATGGAGAAGGGAGAAGTGCATCATATGCCCATCAGCTAACTAGATGTAAATTGTGATGAGTATGTGCAATAAATTACTGACAACTTTGGAACAATAGTGATCAAAAGGATTTCCGCCTGCCCTTCCTCCGAGGAGTCTTTAGAGGTATCTTGTGGAATTTCAGTGGGAGCAGCAAGGGTGCCAGTGATGCCAGAGGGGCCTGGTGCATGTGGGTCGTATCCTGCAATACGGAACAGAAGGTTGAATGAGACAGAAGGACAGGATTCTGGGCAACATGCAACTTACTTGAGATATCTCAAACATTTGGAGTTTTGAGAGGTGCTCACGTCTGTGGTTCTGCCCGGCCTTGCTGTCACTGATGTTGCAGGCATCACCTTTGCCCCGCCAGATCTAGTGCCCGCTCCTGAAAATCTCATATTTCTCATATCGGCCATACCACGCCGATACTACTCCGCTCCAGCTTAACATGAACATCCTTCTCCTATGGGGAGAGAAGGACCCATGGAAAGGGTGATGGCTGGAAGCAAGCAGGTTTGGGTGTCTGCTTACAACCACTGCTAACGCGTTTTGCTTGTTAGTGTTTCTTTGCTCTACCCATATAGATTCCACATTGTCAAAGCTAATACCTTCCTCAGCATGGTGTTAACTTCCTCTTTACCCAGCAAAGCAACTACACCGCCTTTAAGTTTCTCTCTATCTTTGCGGTATACTGAATACACCTGGATATTCCATTCCAATCCCTGATCACGATGCAATCATGTCGACTATGTCATATCCATTTACATCTATTTGCCCGATTCGTGTATCTACTTAATTCCGAATGCTCCGTCAGTTGAGGCGCGCAGTTATGAGACTCATCTTTTTACCATGACTGGCCCCATTCCCATTATTTTTCACTGAGGCCCTGTTTCAATCTGGCCCTTGGTTTCTCTGCCTATCACTTCTCTTATCTCTTTGTTGGCATTGCATTTTTTATCTTGATTCCCCCTCCTCTGACTGCTTGCATAGGTGCCTATCCTCTCCCATTTTGGTTTAAACCCGCTCCAACCAGTGTAGCAAGTACTTCCATAGGACATCAATGCCGGCCCTGCCCAGCTGTATCTTATCCGGTTCTGCTGGTCCTATCTCCCCCAGAGCCAGACCCAATGAGCCAGTAATCTGACATCCTCCCCTTTATATCATCTCTTCACCCCATCATAATCCGATAGAACCTTCTATTTCTAAGGTGACGAGCATGTGGCACTGGTTTAACTCCTGGGCTGACTACCTATAAGGTGCGACTTCTCAACTTTCTTTCGAACACCGAATATTCTGATTCAGGACATCATCCCTTCATTTTACCGATTTCATTGTTTGAAATGTATACCATGAACACACAGTGTTCGTCCTTACTCCTCCAGAATGCCTTGTAACAGCTGAAATACATTCTTGATTCTAGCACCAGGAAGGAAATATATCATCATTGAGTCTCGCTTGCGCCACAGATACACCTAATTATTCCCCTTACAGTTGACTCCCCCACATGTATTGCATTGCCATTCTTTTTCCTCTTCCCTTCTTAAGCAGGACGAACCGTGATGCAACCAATTTGGCTGTTGCTGCTTTCCCCTAAGAGGTCATTCCCCTCAACATTATCCAATGTGGTATATCTGTTTTCCAAGGGAATGGCCACAAGAGTCTCCTGCACTGCCTGCTTCACCCTCTTGGTCCTCCTGGTAGTCACCATTCCCTTCTTGCCTGGGGAATCTTAACCTGCGTCGTGACCAACTCTCTATACGTGCTATCCACGGTACTATCCACCCGGCAGATGCTCCATAGTGTCCCCAGATGCTGCTCCAGCTCCGACGCCTAGGTTTTCAGGAGCTGCAGCTGGAGACACTTCCTGCACGGAAGCTGGCCTCCCAGCACTGGAAATGTTTAAAGTTTCACACGTTGAGCACGAGAGGCACAGGAGAACTTTGAACACACCTTCCACGACATATTCCTTTAAATTAAACCTTTGATAGATGCTTGATATCAGTTGATATCTAATATTCAAAGGCCCACCTTGCCTGGTTCTTGTTACTACTCGATAACCCTTGTCAACTATAAACCATAAAATAGGCCTCTGGAACAGTAATAATTAAAGTATTAAGTACTTACCTGTCGCTATCCACAACTCACCAATGAACATTCTCCCTTGTGTCCTCTACTGCTGCAGCAGGACAAGACAACTCTCTGATGATTTAAAAAGGAGAACGTGAGTAGAAAAAACCCAGAAAAACTCCACTTTTGCCTCTGCACAGAATTCCCACGCATGTCCAAATTCCTGACACCCTGGCTGTGTCTCACTCGAGATGTGTTTTCTCTCCGACGATGTTTGCTAACGCTGTTTCAGTCCAATGCTCTTGTTCGTCAAAGGTCATCAAACCATAATGTTACCTTTGCTTCCCTTCTTATTGCGAACTGACCTGCTGAGACATTCCAGCAGAATGATGGTCAGTGGCACAGTAGGCAAAATCTCGAACTTTGAGTCAGAAACTCTGAGTTTGAGTTGTTCCCCAAGGAACTGATAACCATCTGGTTATGTTTGGAGTTGTCAGATTGGTTCACTGTCAATCTGTAAATCCCTTGGACATGGCATTGGCAGGTCGTGAGAGAAGGTGATTTCTGTGGTCAGCTCGAATCATTTGATACTGTAGCACAAAAACTTATCCACGCTAAACCGCGCCATTGCAAAATCTTGCCCCATGCTCCATGACTAACAACCTTTTTGCTTTAGGATCTCAATTTATCATGTTTCAAAAATTAACGTTTTCATTCTTATTCATCCATGCAATGTGGTGTCGCTAGTTGGGGCAGCTTTTATAGCCCAGCGCCAATTTCCATTGAAGAGGTGATTCATAAATGTCTATGTGGACACAGGAGAATGCCGCATCCCGATCCATATGGGCAAATTAACCTCGCAGTGAAAGCAACAGTCAATGGAACAGAGAATCGGTAGAGTTTAAAGTGCACAGCCAAAACACTATCGCCAGCTCCGAACACATTGTCAAGGCGAATATATATTTTAATCAATAGTATTGCACAGCGAGACTATTGAGAAAATTAATCAGATACGGAAACAATTAGCCATCATAAATCTCCACAAATTCTGCAAGTGCAACTGATCTGAGTTATAATTTTATAGTCAGCAACCCTTGTAATACCGAAAAGAGGTGATACACTGAGCTTATTTTGCAGTTTATTCATTGTGCTGCTTATCTCCCCAATGTGCAATTATTATTGCTAAGTGATCCTGTCTATAACGACTTTTACTTATTAAGCATTGTCTATGTTATCAATATTATGCGATACAATTGAATTCAAAACTATCCTTTACAACTGGATCAGTTGCAGTCGAACTTGTTCTTTGAAGATTTGGCAGTCGGGGGGCGGGGGGGATGGGGAGTAGGGATGGCGGCTAGAGCGGGGGTGCAAATTGACTGCATTTAAATGAAAGTAGAGTTAACATTGAAGATCAGCCATTGAATGTGGTAAGTAGTGGAACAGGTTTTGGGATATATTATGTACTTTTGTTTTAGTTTCTATTTCAATATTCTTTGGTCCACTTCAGTATCCGTGTCATTCTGTTCTTTCATAAGTCACCCTTTCGAAACTCACACAAGATGGTACAGGTTAATCTGCTCCCTTACCATGTATGTGTTGGGACTCTAAATATCAGTATTCTGACAACAAAAATGATTTGGAATTGAATGTAAATGCATCTGCACGAGCGAGCAAAATTAAAGAAGACAGGGCACTATATGAATAAGAGTGCAGTTATAATGCACATTAGTATGGCAGGTAGTCTGAAAGATAACTCCCAAATAGGAACTGTTCCAGAGTGTCGCTTTGAGCCCAGAATGTTCTTATAAGCCTTTTCTCCTATGTAATTGTTTTAGCGGTGTCTGTTGAGGGTTCTGAGCATGTGTGGCGTCCTCCTGTATTGATATTCATCACTGATATTAATTTTCAGCTGCTTAATGTAATTGTTACACTTTATTATTTTATGATATTATATGAAGAAGATGCTTCTTTTAAACATTCAACTACCTTTATTGTGGTCTCAAGTTACCAGGTGTTTTAGGTTTTGAGGAGAAAAAGGTAAGTCAAGAAAAATACAAAGTTTTTCGATGTTCAGCGTGGCAACCCGAGTTTGCACACAGTAAGTAACCAGTTTACATCGTGTATTTATTAGAGAAAAAAACAATTACTAGCAACATGTCTATGTTTGGAACATTCATTGAGTACAATCAATGAAGCGAAGGCTAGACTGCATACATGAAGTGGGTGGAGCATTTCATTTTAGCAAATTGAATGAAAGGGAAGATGAAGTAGCCCTCGATTGTCCAGAGTGCGTTTGGGACGACTGGTAGCACAGTGGCTAGCACAGCTGCCTCATGGAGCCAGGGACCCAGGTTCAAATCCTGGCTTCGGTCACCGCCTGTGTGGAGTTTGCACACTCTCCCTGTGTGCACGTGGGTTTCCTCCAGGTACTCTGGTTTCCTCCAGCAGTCTTAAAGACGTGCTGCTACGGTGCATTGACCCGATCAGGCGACGGGCAGTGGCGACGAGGGGAATTTCACAGCTACTTCATTGCAGTATTAATATAAGCCTTATTTGTGAATAATAAATAAACTTCAACATTGTGACTTAAGATGAAGAAACTCACAATACTATTAGCCCAGTGAATGTTCAAATATTTAAGTTTCAAAGCCACTTCGAAAAGCAGGTCAATCAGCAGCTAAATTTGTGACAGAAATACACCAGTTTCTGAACGCTGTGATTTTAGAGTGTTTTTAGAAGATATGCTCAGCAAGAAGCTGCGGAATTAACGAAGAGATTATTCAGCGTCAGGTGTTGGGGACAGCCACACTGAATTCAAGAAGGCTCTCGGAATTTCTCGAGGAAAAGAAACTGCTGCCAGTAATACGAGATATATTAAGCAGGCACGTGGCTGTGCCAGGCAGGGGTACTGCATCAAGTATGGAAAGAAGCTGCAAATATTAAGGTGAAAGCAGTGGAGTTTAAAGGTGTGGAGGCCCACACTAGAACAATTATTGTAAGTTTATGCATGTTTTTTGTCACTACGAAATGACGTTTAGTGAAGAAATGTGGGGGCTCGAAGACCAAAGTGAGGGCTGAGCAAGAAACCTTAACATAAAAAAACCACAATCAGTTACACGTTTTGTGGAAAGCTCAGAGCAGACAGGTGCACAAGGTAACTTACAAGATGTTCAATACCAATGGGGCGCAAACAGATTTATTTTTATTGAGTTGTTGTCACCACTACAGAGATCAAATGGAGGGGGACACATGAGCCTCCACATTTATAATTCGTGAAGAAACCTACAAGTTGACATGGGACTCTAACTGAGCATCAGACCTTATTCTGGTAGAGATTAATCTTTGGACGTAAACTGGAGCGTCCATAACTTTGACCGGGTTGTGGAAGTCCATATTGCATATAATAATCAGTTAGCCAGAGCATGCTTACTTGTGGTCAAAGGGAAGGGGCAATTTGCTCGGGCTAGACTGGCTCAGAAAAAATCCTTTGAACTGCGTTGTGACTAAGAACACGTTTGACCAAGGAGGTGGTTAAAAATATTTGCATGTGTTCAAGAATTAACTAGGTACATTGAGTGGTACTAATGTGAAGTTGGATGTAGATCCTAACGATACTCTTTGCTTGTTCAAGCTCAGAACAGTGCCCTATGCCTAGAGAAGAAAAAGGAAGGAGGAGTTGGCATGATTGCAAAGGCTTGGATTCATTGAGCCTATTCAGTTTCATCCTTGCACAGCTTCAATCATTTATGTCCTTTAGAATGGTGGTAGAGTGTGCATATGTGATGATAATAAGTTCACCATTAACCAAGTTTCCAAGTCAGATGCTTATCCATTACCTCGGGTGAAAGATCTGTTTTCAACTCTGATGGGAGGCAATACGTTTTCAAACGTGGACATCAGGCATGCATACCGACAACTCTTGCTAGAGTAAGATTCAAAGAAGTATGTGACCATCAACATGCATAAAGAGTTTTTCAAGTAAAATAATTTGGTCCTTGGAGCGACATCATGTCCAGAGGCCTTTCAAAGATTGATGGATAACCTGTTGCAACGTATTCCTCAAGTTGCAGCATCCTTGCGTAGCATCTTAATTACAGAAAGGACAGAAGAAGAGCATCTCAGCAATCTGGATCAATTTGTTGAAAAGGGGTTCAGTGGCGGGATTGTATATGATTAGCAGAAAATGCATTTTCCAAACACAGATGTATCGAGTGTCCAGTAGACCAAATACCTGCACAAGGTTTATCTCCAGCGGAGCCGAAAATTTGAGGCACTAAGGAAGCTCCGGAGCTCAGGAATGTGTCAGAGCTCAGGTCTTTTTTGGTCTTCGTAAATTATGATGTTCTTGCCAGACCTTTCAAAAGTGCCGGTTCCACGGTGTCCTCTTCTGCACAAAGAAAACAAATGGAAGTGGGAATCTGCGCAGAAGGCAGCTTTCAAATATGTGAAAGCGCGACTGCAATCGACTGATGTGCTCGTCCAATCTGATAGAGACAGGGAAACTTTTCTATTATGCCTTTCCGTGCCCGAGGTTGTGAGGGTGGTACTTGCTCATCTATTGGAGAAAGGGTCTGAAAAACTCATCGGTTTTGCTCCGAGGATCCTGGCAGAGGCTGAAAAGCGGTACTCACAATTGGACAAAGAGAGTCGAGCTACTGGTCGTGTTTTTCACCACATTTATCAACCACAAACCACTGATGAGTCTTCTCAGTGAGCTGAAATATATTCCCACCATTACTTCAGAAAGAACACAATGTTAGGTGCACTCATTGTCAGTTTATCGATACAATACTGTGTATAGAGCAGGGAAAACACAAGTGGACGCATTGAGTTGTCTCCCTTCATTGCATTTGCCACGTAAGGTAGTGTATTCTTCTGAGACAATTTTCTTACTGGAGACTCTTGCACAATCTCGAGAGAGTGCTAACCAAGTTGAGCAGTGGACGGAAATAGATGCTAGCCTATTTCAAGCCAAGAGATTTCCAATGAAAGGATAGTCATCTGTTATTGAAAATGATGAATTGTGACTTTATGTGAAGCATAAAGTTGGATGAAGAATCTTAAGTTGAGTTAGCTGTATGGAATGGATGCATAATGTAGGAGGTCAAGGTTGGTTGTATTCCCCCTGGACGCCCACAAGTCAACAATAAAAATCAAGAGGTTCATCCAAGTGCTTCTTGACTGAAAACTCGAAACAGGTTCTATATTTGGAGGCCTAATATGGCTCGGGACATAGAAAGCAAGGCAAAGTGTTTTTCCGCTGGTCACATCAAGCAGAAGATGGTTCCACCAGCAACATTTTATCCTTGGGAGTGGCTGGATTATCAGTTGTGCAGGGTTCATGTGGATCTTGCAGCAGCTTTCATGAAACACATATTTTCCGTTATCGTAAATGCACATCTAAAATTGTTAGAAGCATATATCATGACTAATTATTCAACTTCTGTGACAATTGAGAAGTTATATATTTTTTCCCGACTCGTAGTTTATCAGTGTCATTTGCTTTGGATAAGAGCCGTACATCTATAAATGAGTTTTTCAAAAACTCATGCAAATACAAATACACACCATGTGGGTAATGTAACATTTCATCCGCTTAGAATAGTCTAGCCGAAAGAGCTGTTAAAAGTGTGAAGAACGGTTTGAAGAAAATGGCTTTGAGAACAAAGCTCTCCAGATTTTCTTCTAGGTCTGTTTCACACCACAATCCACTACTGGGCTCTTTCCAGTGGATTGTTGCTAAGTAGAAAGACAAAGTCTCAGCTGGAACTGCTTTGTCCAGATCTTAGATCAAATGTGGGTAGGAGGCAAACTAAACTAAAGGAGATAGCCTACTATCATGCCAAAGAGACACAGTTTAAACTGAATGATCTGGTCTAATCATGACTTTGGTAGTAACCAAAAGTACTTACCAGGAATAAGTTTAAACAAAAAGAGTCCGGTATCTTCGGATGTGAGACTTAAAAATGGAAGAGTTGTCCCAGTCACCAATATTGTATTTGTGTACAGTTTGACTTAGGGTCAGAAAAAGTTTCAGACTCAGCAACTGTTACTGATTACATGGCAGAAGGTAATGCTGCTGTGTACGTTCACCAGGAAGTTGTTCCTGTGTTTCCAGGTTTGCCAGTTGACACTGATGGGGGAAGGGAAGAGGAACATTTATGTACAGGTCCTTAACCTACCTCTTCATCACTGATTGCATTCTAATTCTTACAATATCTAGGATTGATCTGACAAATGGCTAGTAACATTCGCAGCACAGAAGTGCCAGGCAAGGACCATCACCGATGAGAAACACTCTAACCACCGCCCCTTGGCATTCAATGGTGTTTCCATCACTGAATCTCGCACTGCCAACATCCACATGATTAGCATTGACAAGAAACTCAACAGGACTTGCGACATAAACACAATGGCTGCAAGAGCAGGTCATAGGCTATGTGAGTAACTCACCTCCTGATTCCCGAAACCTTGTCCACCATCTACAAGGCACACGTCAGGAGTGCGAATGAATACTCCCAATTGCCTGGATGGTTGCAGCACCCACAACACTCAGGAAGCTTTACACCAACCAAGACGTAGCAGCCCTCTTGATTGGAATGATATCCATACACATCCATTCCCTCCACACCAATGCTCAGTGTCATCACGATCTACAAGATGCACTTCAGCAATTCACCAAATATCCTTAGACAGCACCTACCAAAACCACAGCCCCTTCCATCTGCAATGACAAGGGCAGTACATAGATGGAAACATACTACCTCCAAGTCCCCTCCAAGCCCCTCACCACCTGATCTATAGATATCTCGTCATTCCTTCACAGTCGCTGGGTCAATGTTCCGGAATTCCCTCCTAACGGATTGTGGTTCAACTCATAGCACGCAGACTGCAGCATTTCAAGGAGGCAGCTGACCATCACCTTACCAAGGGCAACTAGTGATGGGCAATGAATTCTGGCCAATCAGCGACGCCCATGTCCCACGAATGAGTAAAAAAAACCAGTGATATTTTAAATAGTTTTTTTAACACATCCACAAAACTCCTGACAGAAGATGGGATATCCTTCGCATCATTAAGACATTACTTACATCGTATTTATGTTCTGGTGTGGGATTGAAATTGAAGGGGGAACGAAGTGTCACAGAGTCTCATTTTGATACAGAGCTATTGTCAGCTTTTTCGCCTGCGTTATTATTTTTCTGGCGTCTCTTGAGAGTTCTGGGCATGTGCAGTTTTTTCAACGTTTTCCAGTCAGCAAGAAAGTGTCTGTAAATAAGAACTGTATTGCTAGTGCTCATGTCTTCATAGTTATTACTGTGCTTACCATTCTGCTGAGTTACCATAATCGTTAAAGCACATTATTTTAGCATAAAAAGAAAATCCTTCTTTTAAACAACACATTTGTCTACCTCAATTGCGGTATCAAGTTGCCACAGGAAGTAAATCAGCATAAAAGCAACACACTGGGGATGCTGGAATCTTAAACCGAAACAGAAAATGCTGGAAAATCTATGCAGGGCGAGCAGCATCTGTTGGGCGAGAATAGAGTCAACTTTGCATGTCTGGATGATCCTTCGTCAGAATTTCTGACAGCTCTGATGAAGCCTCATCTGGGTTCTGAACGTGAGCTGTATTCTCTCCCAACAGAGGCTGCAAGACCTGCTGAGATTTTCCAGCATTTTCTGTGTTTGTTAGTGAAGAAAATCAGCGTGACAGTTTTGGAAAAGCTGTACTGCAAATACAAATTAAGAGCTCAGTCTGTCAGTTGATGTGAAGAATACACAACTGCTCGTAGAAACATAAAATCAATATAAGACACGGAAAGAGGTAGTGTTGATGGAGAAAAGGCTTTCCAGGGCTCAGTCCGGCACTGCGTCTGAAGAACCTTTGGTGACAGCCCTTTTGGTGCATATTCAAATATTTTTCTTTCTGAATTCACCATCCTTTTGGTCAGTGTGTTTCAGGTCTCCCACAATATTTCCCGTTAATAATATGGATATAACAAAAGCATTAATCGCTCCCAGCTCATCAGTATTTATTTTCTTTTTAGAAGAAATGGTAAAACAATGTGTTCATCATTATCTTTAGTCTACATTTTCCTTAATTGTTTGTGAAATAAGCGAAACTAATATTGTTTCTTATATAACCAGGTTAATTGTCTCAGCGGGAATTTCTCCCCAATATAAATAGCGTTTCCTTCGAAAAGAAGATGATACTTCATCACTCAGTCGTCGTTTTCTGTAGCTCACAGAAGATGGGATATCCATTAATCTTTAAGATAGAACGCATCTGGTACCCAGTTCTTGCAACTATTGGCGTTACTGGTAAGGATTTGAATTCAATATTAATGATGTTACCCGAAGTTCATTTTTTTCTACTCTTCATCCCTTCCTTTTACGTTGATATAATCAAATGACTCTGTGTGTTATAAAGCCACAAATTTAAAATTAACAGTTCAACTGAAAATAGTATTACTGCTTGCCGTGGGAGGTTTTCCTCTGGAAGTTATTTAGTTCCTTCAGAGTTTGATAATGCTGATATTGCTGGAGTCTTCCCGTATTGGAGATTCTCACTTCCAGAGCAAACCTGCAATCAAAGTGTAAATATTTATGAATGCCGTATTTATTCTTATATAATGTTAAGTAGAGGGCGTGTTCAAACTGGGTCAACAGCCTTTCGATTTCAGTGATATTCACTTGCAAAAATATTTTATTGAATGCTATAAATTAATATTTAACAAGTTTTTTTCCGTAGCCTTAACTTTTGTCCATTTAGCGTATAAGGTCAATTACGTTGTGAATGTTCGAAAATATTTTTTTTCCTCCATGTCGGATGGAGGACGCAAGCATTTCGGTCACAGTAACTTTCCGAATCAATGGAAAACCAATGCTTATCCTCCATGTCTATTTTCCTTCGTTTATTTCCAATGATCATAAACGCCTGTGTCTTGGTTAATAACCCTCGTTAGTGGACAGCGTTTTCAATTACCTTATTTAGCAAAGCACTTCAATTTGATACCCTCAATTATATCAACTTTCCAGTTCTTTGCTTCTGCAGACACTCCACGTTAGTCCATCATTTCGGTGACGTTCCAGTAGATCCTCCATCCACCAGTTCCTTGAATTCTCGTGATCATTCTGAAACATATGTCCCAGAATGTCACCTCGTGCTCTGGCTCATGACTAATTCGTGATTATTAATTGTTTCACAGAATTGTTTTGTTTTGTTTTTCTTCTCTGCGCCTCTATAGAGCCTGTTAACCTTGTCAGCAGCTTTCTCAGCTTGAGCTGTTACCTTCATTGATGAACCAACGGGAAGATAAGCAATGTGGTGGAAGGGATCAGAAAATACAGAATGAAATGAATCATGGATCACATTAAAGCAACATTTGCTGCTGAAGTTTCCTTCTCCATTTACATCTCCTATGGGTCCATCTTTTATTTTTCCATATATATTATAATTATCTGCTTTTGTTTTCCAACATCACTCCTGTCAACATTTAATCTGTGTTATGTTTTCTCGTGCTTTTCCACGCTTCCCACTTTGCCATTGTTTACATAGAACATAGAACAGTACAGTACAGGCCATTCGGCCCTCGATGTCGTGCCGAGCTTTGTCCGAAACCAAGATCAAGCTATCCCACTCCCTATCACTCTGGTGTGCTCCATGTGCTATCCAATAACCACTTGAAGTTTCCTAAAGTGTCCGACTCCACTATCAGAGCAGGCAGTCCATTCCACACCCCAACCACTCGCTGAGTAAAGAACCTACTTCGGACATCCCTCCGATATCTCCCACCATGAACCTTATAGTTATGCCCCCTAGTAACAGCTACATCCACCCGAGGAAATTGTTACTGTACGTCCACTCTATCTATCCCCCTCATCATCTTAAAAACCACGATTAAGTCGCCTCTCATCCTCCTCCGCTCTAAAGAGAAAAGCCCCAGCTGCCTCAACCTTTCCTCATAAGACCTACCCTCTAAACCAGGCAACATCCTGGTAAATCGCCTTTGCACTCTTTCCAATGCTTCCACGTCCTTCTTATAGTGAGGTGACCAGAACTGCACACAATATTCCAAATGTGGTCTCACCAAGGTCCTGTACAGTTGTAGCATAACCCCACGGCTCTTAAACTCAAAGCCCCTGTTCATAAACGCTAACATACTATAGGCCTTCTTCACAGCTCTGTCCACTTGAGTGGCAACCTTCAGCGATCTGTGGAAATGAACCCCAAGATCTCTCTGTCACTCCACATTCCTGAGAACCCTGCCGTTGACCCTGTAATCCACATTCAAATTTGTCCTACCAAAATGAATCACCTCGCAATTAGCAGGGTTAAAACTCCATCTGCCGTTTTCTGGCCCAGCTCTGCATCTGATCAATGTCTCTTTGCAGCCTACAACAGCCCTCCACCTCATCCACTACTCCACCAATCTTGGTGTCATCAGCGAATTTACTGACCCACCCTTCAGCCCCCTCCTCCAAGTCATTGAAAAGAATCACAAATAGCAGAGGACTCAGCACTGATCCCTGTGGTACACCACTGGTAACTGGTCTCCAGTCATCTTTTATGAGACAGCCAGTTACTTATCCAATCGGCCAAATTTCCCTCTATCCCACACCTCCTTACTTTCTTCATGAGCCGACCATGGGGAACCTTATCAAGTGCCTTACTAAAATCTATGTAAACGACATCAGCTGCTCTATCTTCATCTGCACACTTAGTTACATCCTTAAATAATTCAATCAAATTTGTGAGGCAAGACTTACCCTTCACCAATACGTGTATTTGTTGAAAAGATGTAGCATTGATGTGCGTACCTGCCACCACAAGAGCTTTTCCACCTGTATCCAATTGTATTGCGAAGTTAATACAGCCTCGAAGAATGTTTCTTCCTTGGAATCAAAGCATTTATACATATTACCTTTGGTATGCCGTGTGTCAGAAACTCTCATCTTCAGTCTCTGCCCTCCTGAAGTCTGTTACCTTCCTTGCTAATTAGTATGTGTTCCTGCCTCGTGTCATTTGTACATTTTCAATTATTCTCTGTATCTTGTAATTCAGATTATTAGTGTTTTTGTGCACGAGCCGTGGACACGATACCCTTGGAGACCTCCTTAGTTAAAAAAAAAACAGTTTACAACTCTTTCCACCGTTCTTGCTTACAATCAAGTTTCTATCACCATGACACTGCCCTTGAATTTTCTCTTGGACGAACATGAGCAAAGAAAAAAATGGGAAAAGCAGAAGGGAAACAAGGGGGCGATTTGTAATGTAGTGGAAGGGATGAGAAAATACAGAACGAAATGAATCATGGATCACATTAAAGCAACGTTTGCTGCTGAAGTTTCCTTTTCCATTTATATCTCCAATGGGCCCATTTTTCATTTTTAATATATATTATAATTATCTGCTTTTGATTTCCAAAAGCACCCCTGTCAACATTTAATCTGTGTTAAGTTTTCTCGCACTTTGCTCCTCTTCTCACTTTGATTGCCATTGTATCTGTTGAAAATATGTAGTATCTCCAACTTGGCTAAGAAGAGCATGAATTTCCTTTCGCAGAGATTTGTTCGCCTTTGGAATTTACTTCCAAACAGAACCATAGAGGCTAGGTTATTGAATATATGCAACACTGTGTAAAGCTGATCTTCATTTGAAAGGGGAGTCAAGGGTTAATTGAATTGAATTGATTTGATTTAGTATTGTCACGTGATTTATTATACAGTGAAAAGTATTGTTTCTTGCACGTTAAACAGACAAAGAATACTGTATATAGAGAAGGAAAGGAGAGGGTGTCGAATAGCGTGCCACAGTCACAGCGAGGGTCTCGAGAAAGATCATCTTCAAACGTTTGAAGGCAGCAGGGAAGAAACTGTTCTGAGTCAGTTGGTACGTGAACGCAGAAGTTTGCATATTTCTTTCCCGATAGAAGAATGTGGAAGAGAATATGTCGGGGTTACGTGGAGGCGTCGATTATATTGCCAGCTTCTCTCAGGCAGGCGGAAGTGTGGATAAAGTCATTGGATGGGAGGCTAGTTTGTCTGATGGACGGGATTCTTTCACAACCCTTTTTAGTTTCCTGCCGTCTTGGCGGAGCAGGAGCCATTCCACGATGTGACACAACCAGAAAGAATGTTTTTTATGGTGCATCTTTAAAGGTGTTGAGATTCGTAGCGGACAAGCAACATTTTCTTAGCCTTCGTGTGAAAGTAGAGGTTTTGGAGGTTTTTCTTAACTATTGCGTCGGCTGGCGTTCTGGGCACCTATAATCCACAAAACGCGACCATTTCAATTGATGTGCACAGTCACATCTCCTCCACTCTGCTTCCTGAAGTAGGTGACTATCTCAATTTGCTGGCATTGATGGAGAACGTACTGTCGTCATACCTGTTCACCAGGTTATATTTTTCCTGCGCACCGTCTCAACATTGTTTGACATCCGACCCACTATGGCGGTGTCATCAGCAAACTTGAAAATCGAGTTGGAGAGGAATTTGGCCACACAGTCATAGGTGTAGGAGGAATATAGTAAGGAGCTGAGGACACAAACTTGTGGAGCACCAGTGTTGAGGATGACCGTGCAGGAGGTGTTGTTGTCTATCCTTACTGGATGCGGTGTGCGGGTTAGAAAGTCTAGGAAATAGTCATAGCGGTAGGTGGCAAGCATCAGGCCACGGAGTTTGGAGATGCGTTTGTTAGGGATAATGGTGTTGAAGGCTGAACTGCAGTTAATCAATAGGAGTCTGACATAGGTGACCTTGTTACCAAGTATTCCAGCTTTGAATGTAGGGCAGGGAGAACGTGTCTGTTGTTTACCTGTTATGCCGATAGGCAAATTGTAGTTGCTCCAGGCAGTCTGGGAGACCGGAATTGATTCGTCCCACGACTAACCTTGCAAATCACTTCATCATGATGGATGCCAGAGTGATAGTCATTAAGGCACGCTGCCTGGCTTTTCTTTGGTACAGGGGTGATGGTCGTCCTCCAGAAGCAGGTAGAGATCTCCGATTTGTGTAAAGAGAGGTTAAGGTAGCCTGTGAGTACCTCCATCAGCTGGCCTGTGCTGCAACTAAGTGCCCATCTGGATACCATCAAGGGCCTCACTTTCTGTGCGTTTACTTTCGATAAGGCTGATCTGACGTCTTCAATGGTCACCTTGTATTTCGGTTCTGCCGAGGCTTCTGGGCAAAAGGCGTTGTCTCATTGACCTCTTGCCCAAAATTGGCATAGAATGCATTGAGCTCATCGAGGCGTGGTGCTTTGCTGCCGGCGATTCTACATGATTTCTTCTTGGCGTCTGTTGTCTCTTGCAGACCATGCCATAGCCGCTGCGAATCCATGTGGCTAACCTGATACTCTAACTTGGTCCGGTACTGACTTATGGCATCTTTGATGGATCTTTGTGCACCGTATCTGGGTTGTGATGTCGGGAAAGAGAGTGGCTTAAAAGCCACAATTGGATCAGTTATGATGTTATTTAATGTCATAGCAGGCTTGTGGGACCAAAGAACCAACTCTATCTATATTTACTCCGCTCATCCAGTTCTGATGAATGCTGCTGACCTTTGGTTATCCATCATTTACCCTGATGAGATGTTTGAGGCTGTGAATTTAGAGCTGACGACTGGGTTCCTTGCCCTGGGGAATTATTGAATCAGTTTTTTTAATGCCACACTATAATTTCCAATAGGTAGCTTGGTTCCACTCCACATTAGCAGCTTTAGTGCATGCAATTTGACATAACGACCTTGGGCCTATGAATCGTTTTGCATTGCCATCTCTCGTTACCAGGGCTCTGTGACTTTAACCTCGTTGTTTTAATTTTTTTTATTTCACTATTAACATTAGCTACCAACCAAATGTTTGCTGCATTTACTTCATTGTCATTTTGTACTGTTAACAGTGTCAAAATGTCAACATGCATTTCACCAGCGTGCAGGAACTAAAAGGAACGAATGTGTTGCAATTGCTGTATAATTGTAGATTTGCCATTAAAACTTATTAAAGTGATCTAATATTTCTACGTGAATGTTCCCACTGAGTTGTTGCTATTTCTTATTTCCTACTGTTAACTCAGTGGCGATTGTGATCCTGAACCGAGGGAAATGTGGCCTCTCCAAACGTATCACGCAGTATCTAATGGCAATGACGACAGCAGATCTACTACTCGTCATCATTGATGTTATACCGACTCGAATTAATAATATTTATTTCCCAGTTAACTTCTTACTTGTTACTCCTGTGTGTTCGCTGAAATTAGTTTGATTTCTTGCAGTTTTGAATTGTTCTGTCTGCTTCACAGTCACTTTTATCTTTGATCGCTTTGTAGCCATTTCTTGCAGGAACCTAAAAGCAAGATATTGCACCAAGAGAACTGCAGTTGTGGTGGTCGTAGCTGTCGACGTTACCAGCTGTGTACGGTCAATTCCCTTTTACTTTATATTTAAACCTGCAATAATTATTGACAATGCACCATGATTTTGCATTCTAACGCCAGGTTATTATTCGTCCTCCTTTTGGAAACTGTATGAGTGGATTGACAGTATACTAACACCATTGCTTCCATTTGTCTTGATTTTGGTTTTCAATGCTCTGACTGCCAGAAACAGTATAATTGTCAATCGGCTCCGGAGGAGCCTCAGGGACCAAGGCAGATCGAATAATCATATTGACCCAGAAGTGGAGAACCGAAGGAAATCCATCATGTTCCTCGTTGCTTTGTCCACCAATTTTATATTGTTGTGGATTCCATATGTTGTACATTCCTTAAACTGGCAAGTTGTAAACTACAATTATACAGACAAATATGTGAACAATCCAACATATGTCATCCAGCAATGTGGATTCATGCTACGACTTCTGAGTTCGTGCACAAACACCTGCATTTATGCATTAACTCAGAGGAAATTTAGAGAGGAGTTAAAGAACGGGCTTAAATATCCATTCATTGTAGTTGTTCAGATGTTTGAACGCAAATGTGAAACTGGCAATAGGAGCATCATTTTAAGAGTTATACATCAGTCTCCTTTGAAATATCATTCAACATTGTCATATAACAGTGATTGCAACATGGCGTACTGGTAGAGTACGATATCAGAAACTCCAAGGTATGTTATGAAGTCAGATTAGACCACAACAATTTGCTAATTTGTCGTTAACATGAGTATATGATGTTTCACTCCAGGCACGATTCTACTGGCACAATGGGAGGCTTTTACCGAAACAAATTTTATTTTACAATCCAGTTTAACTGCAATAAATGAATTAGCTTAAGTTTTTACAATTGAACACTACTTAAAGGCAAGATACAATTCATAACTGCTAATCTCTCGCTGTCAGTTTCAATTCAAGCAATATTTCCCTTATTGACGTAAGCATAAATTTACTCATCAAAACACAGGCTGATTTCATTGCCTCAGTTTAACAGTCCCAATGCTCTCAGAAAGAGCGAGAAAGAGACTGCTTCCTTCTGACAGTGCTCCCTGCAAGTTTCCTCCCGTTAAATATATAAATCTGTCCATGCCAATCAACATAAACAAAACCCTACTCCGAAACCCCAGGGGAAAGCTATGTAAACACAAGTGCATTAGCTCAGCGTAAAACAAATACCCCAGGTAATTATCGTGATCTGCCTGCTCCCAATTTAAAATAATTCCCACACAATTTGGCACTTTGCAAATCAGATCTGAATTTTAAAATTACCCCTGACAAGAAACATGGTATATATATATATATATATATATATATATATATATATATATATATATATATATATATATATATATATATATATACACACACACACTCCTGTGACACAGCACCATATCTCCACCATTTTTCCTGACATGAATTATCTTTGTTATCGAACAGTTGGTTTTATTTCAAATACTGAATGTGGTGTAATCTCTTCCAGTTAATCATTGGAAAGACAACATTCTTGGCTCATGCAGCAAACTCTATCCACCTGCCTGTCATTATATCCTTCTCAATAGACACAATCTCATACCGATCAACACTGCTTACATGTTGGGAGCCAGCTCGTTAAGATGCTAATGATCATATCATCTTTCTTATAAAAAAAACCTCATTCTCCTCTGTAACATTACCCATCTATGTGGCAACAAATCGGTTGCAAAAACAATTAGCCATTGACCTGTCATCTGTAGATGGAATTATTCCAATGATCTCCTACTGATACTTTTCAGTAACCAAGACATACTCGTAAATCATTCCTAACATTGAAGATCTAAGTTTGCATCCGGTTTCCCCAGGCCATCAATTACTAACTCTCACCTCAACCTCATGTCTACTTTACATCATGTTACAACCTAATCCAATCCACATTCCACATCGACATAACAAATATTCACTGCTCGTTTCATTATAGCCATTTGTGACTTACTCGTAAACTTTGTTCCACTATTTCAAGAAGTGTCGTGAATTGCATGACCCAGATTCTGTTAACCGCTCCAGAAAAACCTTTCACCCTCGACCTATCTCCCTTCGTTTAAAAACTCTGCTAAAGCGACTTGTTCAAAGCAGCTTATCTCAACACTGTTCACACATCTTCCTCTGACTTGGCACTCAATTACGTTTGACCATGGTTCTATGATGTAACATGGGATGTTGGGATATATTTCCTGCATTAAAGGTTGTAATTTAATGCATGTTGTTCTTGTGTTCTTGTATTTAGTTTCCTGCTTTTAAAATTTACAGCACAGAAATAAGTCATTTTCCCACCTCATTTCTGCAGCTTGCTTTAAAAATGAAGTGGTTAGATCAATTGTCAGACATTGTCACTCTACAATAAAATTATTGGTCTTTCAATTATTAGCTGTGAATGTGAAATTATCTCATCTAATTTCGGCCTGACCAGATATTAGAAATGCTACCCGCTTCACTTCATAGAAACCTTCAGAATCTCAAACAATTGTAGCAGATCACAGGTCAGATGTTTTAGTTTTAATTGTCATGATTCATAGTAACAGCATAATTTACAGATCAATGCAATTAATCATATTACTTAATATTTGTGTGTACTGCCAAAGGCAAGGCCAGAATTCAAGGCTCTCTAGTTACGCTGTGAAGATCCTGTAACTCTGCAGACCATGTGGTGATTTGATCTCGCAGACTTTACAGGAAAAAAAAGTCCAAGATAGTGACATAGCGACAATGAAAATATGGCCAATTTAAACGTAATCACAATGCTATTTTACTTGGAAACGAGCTTTGAAGAAAACGTTGAAGTAATGTTTTCCCATAGTATTTCTTCTTTCGATAATGTTGCCGTCAATTGAGGGAAGTACTGCCCGAAGTCAACTCGTTGCCTTGCTGAAGTGTTTCCTGTGAGTTTTCCGATCTCCAGACTCTGCACGCTGCTGATGGAGTTCAACCTGGTGACAGGAGTGCCAATGAAGTAGGCTATTATATCCTGAATTGTGTGAAGATTCTTCATATTTTTGTGCATTCAGCCATCCAAGCGATTTTTTTGTGTTCCATCTCAGCCCTCTTATGATCCTCCAATGTCTTGGGTAGTCTTTGAGAAACCCGATATCAAAGGACATTTTTCAGATTATGCGTGGAGAGCCATAACTTGCTGTGCAAGGAATTCACGCTGAGAGGAACCTTGCTGAATCTACAGTGTACAAATATTTCACTGCTCCTACATCCACCTGGAGTAATTCTCCGGTCACATTCTTCAATTCCCTCGACAATCTCTGATGTTTGCCTATGATTCTGTCTGGTTCTTTTTCTGGCTCCTTCAACGCCTCAACCTCTCCTCCCTCAGGGCATGTTGTGAATGGGGACCGTTTCCAACTTGTAAAGATTGAAAGCAGAATGAATCACAAATCATACAAGACATTGAAAACAGTGCCTGCGATTGGGATGGAAAGAGCTGAATAAGAAAAGATAAATATTTTTTTTTTAAGTCTCGAATTGTGGGCGGCATTTATTTTAATTTCTTTCCCTCCCATACTGAAATTGGCTAGCTTTTTGAAATGGTCAAATTCTGATCTGACCCTTGCGGCGGATATGTCCCAGTTTCCTCTCTTTCCCAGTTAGCAAACCTGGGAAAATATATGCATATGGCATTCAGTAAAAAGTGACCATTCAGGTGCGTTCTCAGTCTATAGGAATAGTAAATGCTGAATAGTCTGGTACGTCTCAGTCAATTCTGACATTGAAAATGCCTGGAAAAGTAAAGTGCATTGAGAAATCTTGTGTCGAGGCCAGGTCCTGCTCATAAAATCATAGAATCATGCAATGCAGGAAAGGCCCTTCGGCCCAGTGAGTCTGCACTGAACCATCAGATACACCTGAACTCCCACCTGATCCCATTTACAGTACTTGGTCCAGAGCCTTGAATGGTATGACATGCCAAGTGCTCATCCAGATGCTTTTTAAAGGATGTGAGGCAACTTGTCTCTACAATCCTCTCAGGCAGGGCATTCAAGACCATCACCATTCTCTGAATATGAACGTTTTTCCTCAAATCCGCTTAACCCTCCTTCTGCTCATATGGACCCTCCTTCTCTTCGTGACTGCCTATTCAACTATGTGGAATTGCTGCTCCTTATCCACCCAGTTCGTTCCACTTATAATCATTTATATCTCGATCAGGTCGCCCTTCAGTCTTCTCTGCTCCACGGAATACAACCCAAGTCTGTCCTACCACTTCATAACTGCTCACGGGGTTTGGGATGTAGCCGGGTATCAACGAAACTTCAATCAACACAATCGAAAGACAATGTCCCAGTTTAAAAACGAAACTTTATTGATCAGTGCTCGTAGAGTGAAATCATTAATGAGTTCGATGATCTGCACGAGCCGCCCGAGTTCTCTGATGATTTCCAATGTAAACAGTTCGAAATAGATCAGTTATTCATTTTTCTTATCAAAGTCTCCTGTCTTTCATTAACTTTCAATCAATCATCTTGAGAAGTCATAAATCATTCAGAACTTCCGTCAAATACCTTAGCAAATTTCATTGGTCCAGAAAACCTGCACGGATCATTTCCTTTTCGCTAATTCAACCTCCTATATCACTTAGCAACCAGATGCTTGGCCACCAAATTCAAAATGCACATTCCACCGGATTCCTTTCCAGGTCATTGCCAAACCAGGTGAACACATGATCCAGGTTTCGGGCAAGCATCCATCCTATCTGGACAGTGAATAATTATATGCATAAGTGATGCTGAGAACATTTCTGCTTACAATTTCCGTTGAGAAGAAACTGCAAATTCTGAGGTTTCATTGTTTTTCTGAGAATGTGGTTCTGTCTAACACTCCCCGTACCATCAAACCTTGCAGCAACTTGCTCTTGACCAAAGTGTGCAATCACTTGATAAAAATACAGCCAATTCTTTTAAAATCAAAGTATGCATTTCAATTTTAATCGTTTGCTTTAACTTTGACTGCAATCTCATTTGTGTACACTATTCTTTTGTTGGCTTATGAGGCTGAGTTCGAGTAATTTAACTCAATGCAGGTAGTTCTGTCAGTGTCATAAGTGCTCAATTGTTCAAAATACACTCTATACTTCCAGGATTTTCCCTTTGCCTATGATGTCGGAATTTTTTCAAATGGTGGCCTGGCTTCTTAGAAAAACTAAGTATTTTGAAAACTTAAATGTCACAAATGCAAAAACGTTCAGTTTAAATGTGTTCCAAGATTTATCAAAACATATAGAACTTGAAACAACGGTGAAGGGAGATCCTCAGATTGCCAAGCAAAACAGAGTACCACAAGCCTTCCAAATATTTCATCGTTGTGCCAAAATTCAATATGAATACATCCTTCTTTCTGATCTAAGCCTTCCTTATTAATTAGCTTAATTCAATTTCATTGCATGTATAATTGTCATTTTTTTCATGTCAAATATCTCAATCAATTACAATATTCCAACAGATATAATGAAATTTTACTGGTCCATTCCAATATCTGATTCCCACCTACTGGCATGAATCCGTTTCCTTTATGCATTGTACCTGGGGATGCGACTCCTTGTCTAACTTAGGCGTGTCGCCACGGCATAGGCATCAAAAACTTCGGGTCCTGAATATAGACAATATTACATGTCTGGCCAACATGTGTCATATTGTTCTAAATGTAATGTGTTTCATGTACCAAAGTTGAAATATTGTACGTGTTTACGAACGAAGTTATGATTTTCTAAATTTGTGGTTATCTGCATAATTCACGTTTCCAAACTGGGATTTAAACATACACATTACTACATTCCATTTAATTTAAATTAAACCTTCCAGATTTAGCAACAATATTCATGTCAAAATATTAAGTTTAAAATTATTACATTTCATAATATTTTTTCATTATCAGTTAAAAACATCCACACATAGCCAAATATTTCAAATTCAACGTTGCATTTTTGGTTCTAGTGTTGAAACATTCTGTTACTCGTTCAGCAAAATCATGAACATTAACATTCTATAACTGCCGTTCTGTATTTGAAAAACTGATTAAATTTCAGTTAATACATATTAGTTAAGAAAAATGTTTTCTCAGTTGAATAAAGATACGTCACATACAGAATCGAAATGTACAATTTCACTTCAATTAAATGCATTCACGTGTGATTCAAATTACGTTAATATCCAGCGTTGAGTTGAAATCGTTTTACCTCTTTACTTCATATTCGGGCTGATATCATAACCCCTCTACACCCTGCCATCCTCTCTCCTGGCCCTTGGAATTCCCAAGAATAGTCCACTAAATGGATGTTGCAAGTATGTATTCTCATACGCCAGCGGGGCACTTGGTTTTGGGGACTCTCTTTGTCCACATGAACTAATGCTACTTCTGCTGCAGGAGTTATAGATTTCCCACGAACGAATAGCAACATGAAAACATTCGTAAAATTACAATGAACATTAGAATACCAATGAAGAAAAGAACTTCCCCTTGTACCGGGGAAGAACCCTTCCTCCCAGTTTCCCAGTTGCATGGAGAAGAGGATGTTGGTTGTTTGAGTTTTTAAACCATCATTCTAATTTTTATGACGGAATTGGTTATGTTCTCTGAAGTATCCTGTATAAATGTACAACACTTGTCAATTAACGTACTTGTTCCATCTTTAGATGTCAAGATAATATGTAATGCCATTCGAGCACCACAGTGCACATCACAATCATCTCATCATTGATTTCACCGAGGGCAGTAGTTGTATCATTAGCAAACGGTTCCAAAACTGAGATAATGGCTTCACCCATAATTGCCAGCCTTGCATATTAGCACGGGGTTCATTTTACCAAGGAAGTAGTCTACGAATGGACTCCTTGTAAAGGGAGATGATGTGAATGACAGATATATGAAACCACACATTCAAGGTAACATGACTCCTTCAATCCTACAGGTAGCCATGTGTATGCCTTGTTTCCGCAAATCGAGGAAGTGTCATTGAGAGTTGGTGAAGTGTGCTCTCCCTTACAATATAGAATATTGGAAGTTCGAACATTACTGGGTGTATCCATGCATACCTGACTGTTTATACTCAGTAAGATGTTTAACAACACCAGGTTAAAGTCCAACAGGTTTATTTGGTAGCAAAAGCCACACAAGCTTTCGGAGCTCCAAGCCCCTTCTTCAGGTGAGTGGGAATTCTGTTCACAAACAGGGCATATAATGACACAGACACAATTTACATGAATAATGGTTGGAATGTGAATACTTACAGCGAATCAAATATTTAAGATATAAAACAACGTGAGTGGAGAGAGCATCATTACACGCTAAAAAGATGTGTATTGTCGACAGACAAGACTGCCAGTGAAACTCTGCAGGTCCACGCAAGCTGTGGGGTTACAAATAGTGTGATATGAACCCAATATCCCGGTTGAGGGCGGCCTCGTGTGTGCGGAACTTGGCTATCAGTTTCTGCTCAGCGACTCTGCGCCGTCGTGTGTCGAGAAGGCCGCCTTGAAGAACGGTTCCCCGAATATCAGAGGCCGAATGCCCGTGACCGCTGAAGTGCTCCCCAACAGGAAGAGAGCCCCTTCGTCAGATGGAGTGGAAATGTGTTCTCAAACAGTGCACAAAATCAAGTTAAAGAATACTGATTAGAGTGCGAATCCCTACAACCAGCCAGGTCTTAAAGTGCAGACAATGTGGGTGGAATGACGAATGACGAAGGAGCAGCGCTCCGAAAGCTAATGGTATTTGCTACCAAATAAACCTGTTGGACTTTAACCTGGTGTTGTGAGACTTCTAACTGGGTTCACCCCAGTCCAACGCCGGCATCTCCACATCATTCTTTCATTGAGCCTGTGTCTAATCCAATTTACTACCGCCCCATGTATACCCAGCGACTGAACCTTCCTAACTAAGCTCCCATGAGGGCCCTTGTCAAAGGCCTTGCTGAAATCCAGGGAGACAACATCCACTGCCTTCCCTTCATCCACTTTCCTGGTAACCTCCTCGAAAAACTCGAATGGATTGCTCAAACATGGCCCACCATGCACAAATCCATTTTGACTCTCCCTAATAAGTCCCTGTCTATCCAAATATTTGTAGATCCTATCCCTTATCACACCTTCCAATAGCTTGCCCACCACCGTCGTCAAACTGACTGGCCTATAATTTCCCGGATTTCTTTTGCAACCTTTTTTAAACAACGGAACAGAATGAGACACCGCCCAATCATGCGGCACCTGCCCTGTGAATACTAACATTTTAAATATGTCTGCCAGGGTCCCCGCAAGTTCAACACTAGCTTCTTTCAAGGTATGTGGGAATACCGTGTCCGGTCCTGGGGATGCATCGTCTCTGATTTGCCTCAAGACAACAAGCACCTCAGCCCCTTTAATCTGTAAAGGTTCCATGACCTCCCTACATGTCTGCCATATTTCCGCAGACTCCATGTCCGTTTCCTCCGTAAATGCGGATGCAAAAGAAACCCACTTAGTATCTCCCCCATCTCGTTTGGTTCCATACACAGTCTACCACTCTGGTCTTCAAGAGGACCAATTTTATCCCTCACCATCCTTTTGCTCCTAACATGCCAATAGAAGCTCTTTGGATTTTCCTTCACTCTGTCAGCCAAAGCAACCTCATGTCTTCTTTAAGCCCTCCTGATTTCCCTCTTAAGTTGCTTCTTGCACTTGTTATACTCCTCGAGCATCTGACCTGTTCCTTGCTGCCCGTACATTTCATACAACTCTCTCTTCTTCTCATTCAGTGTTACAATCTCCCTCGAGAACCAAGGTTCCTTATCCCTATTTGCTTTGCCTTTAATCCAGACAGGAACATACAAACTCTGCGCTCTCAAAATTTCTCCTTTGAAGGCCTCCCACTTTCCATTTACATCCTTACCAGAGAACAACCTATGCCAATCCACAATTCCCAGACCCCTTCTCATTTCTTCAGATTTGGCCTTTTTCCAGTTCAGAACTTCAACCCGAGGACCAGATCTATCCTTATCCATGATCAGGTTGAAACTAATGGCATTATGATCACTGGATCCAAAGTGTTCCCTCACGTTCAAATCCATCACCTGCCCTGACTCATTTCCAAATAGGAGATCCAATATTGCATCCTCTCTATTTGGCACCTCTATATACTGATGTAGAAAATTTTCCTGAACACATTTTACAAACTCTGCCCCGTCTAAACCTTTAACAGTATGCGAGTCTCAATCTATATGTGGAAAATTAAAATCCCCTCCTATTACAACTTTGTGTTTCTTACAGTTGTCAGCTATCTCTCTGCTGATTTGCTCCTCCAATTCTCGCTGACTATTGGGTGGTCCATAATACAACCCCATTAATGTGGTCATATCTTTCCTGTTTCTCAGCACCACCCATGGGGCCTCTGTAGAATAGCTCCCTAATCTATCGTGCCTGAGTACCGCTGTAACATTTTCCGTGACCAACAATGCAACCCCCCCCCCCTCCCCACCTTTTATCCCTCTGCCTCTATCCCGCATGAAACATTGGAACCCTGGAACATTGAGCTGCCAGTCCTGCCTCTCCTGTAGCCAAGTTTCACCAATGGCTATAATGTCATATTTACATGTGTCTATCGACGCCTTCAGCTCATCTGCCTTCCCCACAATACTCCTGGCATTGAAATGGACACACCTCAAAAAGGTAATTTCCACCACACTCAACCCTTCCATTTGTGATTTTGCTTGAACTAACCTTTATTTTTACCCCTGCTCCACTATCTGCTCTGGCACTCTGGTTCCCATCCCCCTGCAAATCTAGTTTAAACGCTCCCCAATAACACTCACAAACTTCCCTGCAGCTATATTGGTCCCCTTGTAGTTTCGGTGTATCCCGTCTCTCTTGTACAGGTCCCACCTGCCCCAGAAGAGGTCCCAATGATCCAAGAATCGGAACCCTGCCCCTACACCAGTTCCTCAGCCATGTGTTCTTCCGCCCAAGCATTCTCCTCAAACCCTCACTGGCACGTGGTCCAGGTAGCAATCCTGAGATTACTACCCTCGGGGTCCTTCCTGATGCCCGATTAAATCATTCGGGAGGCTGGATCGTACCCGGGAAATAAAGGCTTTCATTAGTAACAAGAATGGAGCATGCTGCTTAACAATACAATCCCAGACAAAAGGGTCACTAGGCAGTGCAGTGACCTTTATACTCCTACAGGTAGGCGGAGCCAACCGGAGTGTACCACAGAACAATACCAACAGATGGAACACCCCAACCCTCACCCCAACAGTAACAAGAGTAACATATGTACAAGTACCCATAGTGATAACCATCTATGGTTCAGTACCCATCGTGGTAACCATCTATGGTTCACCACACTTCCAAGCTCTTTGTACTCACTCTTTAGGACGTCCTCACTCTTCCTACCTACGTTATTTGTCCCGATGTGTACCACGACATCAAACTGATCACGTTCCCACTTTAGAATACTGTGCACGCGATCAGAGATATCCCTGACCTTGGCACCCTGACCGGGGCAACAAACCATGCGGGAGTCTCTGTCCCGACCACAGAACCGCCTGCCCGTTCCTCTGACCATTGAGTCCTCTATCAGTACTGCTCTCTTCTTCTTCCTCCCACCCTTTTGCGCTGCAGAACCAGACTCAATATCAGAGTTCCGGCTGTCACAGCTTGTCCCAGATAAAGCATCTCCCACAACAGTGTCCAATTTAGTATACCTGTTGTGGAAGGGTAAGGCCACAGGGGAACCCTGCTCTGCCTGTCCTTTCAAATTTCCATTTCCTCTACTTACAGTAATCAAATTTCCAGTGGTCTGCTGCTTTGGTGTAACTACCTCCCGAAAGCTACTGTCTATATAATTCTCATTCTCCCGAATTAGATGGAGACCCATCAGAAAATTTGCGGTTTGCGATGGGAGAATCGCCCCCCATTTCTCTGCTAATATTGATCTCCCCTAGCTCTTCCCACTCACTAAATCTTGTATTGTCCAACATTTCTGGCATCTGAGTTGTGTCATCTTTTGTGAAGACAGAACCAATGTATGTATTCAGTTGCTCAGCCGTTTCTTTATCCCCTATTATGTATTCCCCCATTTCTGTCAGTAAGCGACCGACAATTGTCTTTATCAAGCTTTTTCTTCACATATCGATCGAAACTTTTAGTGTCAGTCTTTAATCTTTCCTGCAAGCTTGCTTTCGTTCTGCGTTATCCTCATTTTAATCAATCCCTTGGCCTTTCATTGTTGAATTCTAAACTGCTCCCAATCCTCAGACCTACTATTTTTCTTGGCCATTATGCATGCTTCATTCTTGGATCGGACACTCTCTCCAATTACGTTTTCAAGCCATGGATTTGCCCTCTTACCCCATTTTGCTTTTGTGCCAGACAAGCATAAACAGTTGCTGCAGTTTCCCCATGCGTTCCTTGAATGTTTGCCATTGCCTATCCACTGCCATCCATTTTCGTAGTTCTCCCCAATCTATCAAGGCCAACTCACGCCTCATATGCTCATCGTTTCCTTCATTAAAATTCAGCACCCTCGTCTCTGAATCAACTACTTCAATCTCCATCTTGATTAAACATTCTATCATATTACGATCGCCCATCCCAAAGGTGTCTCGTACAGCTATATTGGCAATGATTCTCGTCTCATTACACAGCACCCAGCCTACGATGGCCTGCTCTCTAGTTGGTTCCTCCACATATTGGTCCAGGAAACCATCCTGCACACACTCCAAGAATTCCTCCTCTACTGCATTTAGGCTAATTAGATTTGCTCAACCCTTCCGCAGATTATAATCACACATGGTCATCGATATTCCCTCATAGAGTCATATAGGTTTACAGCATGGAAACAGGCCCTTCGGCCCAACATGTTAATGGCGCCCCTTTTTTAACCCCTAAGCTAGCTCCAATTTCGCACGTTTGGCCCATATTCCTCAATACCCATCTTACCCATGTAGCTGTCTAAACGCTTCTAAAAGCCTAATTGTACCCACCTCTACTACTACCTCTGGAAGCTTGTTCCGCACACTCGCCACCGTTTGTTTGAAAAGAAAATGCTCCTCTGGTCCCTTTTGTATCTCTCCCCTCTCACCTTCAAACTATGCCCTCTAGTTTTAGACTCCCCTACCTTTGGGAAAATATATTGACTATCTAGCTGATCTGTGCCCCTCATTATTTTTTCGACCTCTATAAAATTACCCGAAGCCACCTCTGCTCCAGAGAAAAATGTCCCAGTCTATCCAGCCTCTCCTTTGAACTCAAACCATCAAGTCCCGGTAGCATCCTAGTAAGTCCTGTCTGCACTCATTCTAGTTTAATAATATGCTTTCTATAATAGGGTGACTAGAACTGTACACAGTATTCCAAGTGTGGCCTTACGAATGTCTTGTGCAACTTCAGCAATACGTCCCAACCCCTGTACTCAATATGTTGACCAATGAAACCAAACATGCTGAATGCCTTCTTCACCACTCTGTTTTCCTGTGACTCCACATTCAAGGAATTATGAACCTATACCCCGAGATCTCTTTGTTCAATACTCTCCCCAGTGTCATCCCATTAACAAGGTAAGTCCTGCCTTGATTCGGTCTATCAAAATGCATCACCAAACATTTATCTAAATTAAACTCCATCTGCCATTCGTCAGCGCACTGGCCCAATTGATCAAGACCCCTTTGCAATCCTAAATAACTTTCTTCACTGTCCACTATGCCACCAATCTTGGTGTCATCTTCAAACTTAGTAACCATGTCGACTAAACTCTCATCCAAATCATTAATCTAAATGACAAATATCAGTGGACCCATCACCGATCCCGGAGGCAAACCACTGGTCACAGGCCTCCCGCTTGATAAAAAAAACCCTCTACAACCACGGTCTGTCTTCTGTCATCAAGCCAATTTTGTATCCAGTTGGCTACATCGCCCTGGATCCCGTGTGATTCAACCTTATGCAACAACGTGCCATGTGGTACCTTGTCAAAGGCCTTGCTAAAGTCCAGGTGGACAACATCAACTGCACTGTCCTCATCTGCCTTCTTGGTTACCCCTTCATAAAAAACTCAATCAAATTTGTGACATGATTTTCCAGTCACAAAACCATGCCGACTGTCCCAAATTTGTCCTTGTGTCTCTAAATGCGTATCGATCCTGTCTCCCAAAATACCTTCCAACAAATTACCCACGAGAGATGTGAGGTTCACCAGCCTGTAGTTCCAAGGCTTTTCCCTGCATCTCTTCTTCAACAAAGGCACAACATTTGCCACCCTCCAATCTTCAGGCAACTCGCCTGTGATTATCAATTATTCAAATATCTCTGCTGGGGACCAACATTTCCTCCCCACTCTCCCACAGTGTCCTGGGATAACTTCATCAGGTCGCAGGGATTTATCTACCTTGATGCGCTTTAAGACTTCCAGCACCTCCTTCTGTGTTATATGTAATCTAATTATATTATGTTATATGTATCACATGCATCTCTAATTTCATGTTTAATGTCATTCCCAATCTCACCACTGCAGTTTGGGGGGTCCACATATGACATCCACTCATGTTTTCTTGCCACTTTGTATTTCTCATCTCTACCCATACAGACTCTGCCTTGCCAGAGCTAATATCCTTTCACATCATTGTGTTAGTTTCGTCATTAACCAGCAGTGCCATTCGACCAACTTTTCCTTCATGCCTGTCCGTCCTAAATAATGAAAACCCTGGGAATTTCAATTCCGATCCCTGGTCACCCTGCAGCCATGTGCCCGCAATGCCAATAATATGGTGCCCACTTACATCTTTGTGGGCGATTAGCCGATCGACTTTGCAAAGGCTCAGTGCATTAAGGCACAGGGTCTTTAAGCTTGTCTTTTTAACATTGTTTGCCTTGGTCTCAACAATTTCTCCATCGCCCTGTTTGAACTATATCCTTGATTTCTCTAACTAACGCTTTTTTTGTCCCCTTTTATACCTTTTGCTTTTGCCCTTGCTCCCGCCTTCTCTGACTCCTTAGATAGATTCCCCTCCCCTGGCATATCAGTTTAAACCCTCCCCATCCAATCTCGCAAACAGTTCCCCGAGGACATCAGTCCCAGGGGTGTTCAGTTGTAACAATTCCAAATTGTTCAGATCCCAACTCCCCCAGAACCGTTCCCAATGCTACAGGAATCAGAAACCCTCCCCGTGACACAATCTCTTCAGCCACGTATTCGTCTGATATACCCTGTAATTTCTACTCTGACTAGCACATGACATCGGTAGTAATCCTGAGATCACTGCATTTGAGATCCGATTTCTTAACTTTCTTCCTATCTCACTGTCTTCTGCTTTTGGTCGTCATACCTTTTTTTAAAAAAATCTATGTCGGTTGTACCGATGTGTACCACGACCACTTCCTGTTCACCCTCCCCCTCCAGAATGTGCTGCATCCACTCCGAGACATCCAGGGAGGCAACAAAAACATTATGGAGCCTTGCTTGCCGCCACAGAAACGCCAGGCAATGCCCCTTACAATTGAACCCCCATAATTATTGCACTGGCATTTTTTTACCCGTCCCCTCTGCAGCACAACCAACAGTGGTGCAACGAGTTTGGCTGCTGCTGCTTTCCCTAAAGAGGTCATTCCCCTCAGCAGTAGGGAACCAGGCTGATTCATGGGATGGCGGGACTGATGTATGAGGAGAGATTGACGAGGTTAGGATAGATTGTGCTGGAGTTTATAAGAATGGGGGTCGGGGGGGGGGGGGTTGGGGGGGGTGGCGGAGGGGGGAATGTCATAGAGACTTATAAAATTCTAACAGGACTAGACTGTAGATGCAGGGACGATATTCCCGATGGTGGACCATGGGTCACATTCTGCGGATTCAGGTAGACCATTTAGGACGAAGTTGAGGAGACATTTCTTCACCCAAAGAGTGGTGAGTCTATAGAATTCATTACCACAGGAGGTAGTGGATGCAAAAGCATTGAATGTATTCAATATGGGCCTGGATGGTAAATAGCATTCAGGACACACAAATGACAGGCAAGGGCCATCACCGATCAGAGACATTCTATCAACCGCCCCTTGCCATTCAATGGTGTTGCCATCATTGAATTATCCACTGCCAAAGTCCACAGGGTTAGCATTGACCAAAAACTCAACTGGACTAGTTTCATAAACATAGTTGCTACAAGAGCACGTCCGAGGCTAGGTGAGTAACTCACCTCCTGATTCCCGAAATCCTGTTCACCATCTGCAAGGCACAACTCAGCAGTGTGATGGAATGCACCCATTTGTCTGGGTGGGTGCAGCTCGAACAATGATCAAGAAGCTTGACAACATCCAAAGACAGAGCAGCCAGCTTGATTGGAAAAACATCCACAAATATCTACTGCCTCCACCACCAATGCTCAGTGGCATCAATGTATACAATTGACAAGATTCACTGCAGCAGTTCACCAAAGATATTTAGCCAGCACCTTCCAAACCCAGGACTACTTCCATCTGCAAGGACAAGGGCAGCAAATAGATGGAAACACCACGCCCTGCAAGTTCCCCTCCAAGGAGCTCTTCTCCTGACTTATAAAAATTTCGCCATTCCTCCACAGTTGGGTCAATGTACTGGAATTCCCTCCGAATGGATTATGGGTCAACTCACAGCACGCAGACTGCAGCATTTCAAGAAAGCAGCTGACCACCACCTTATCAAGCGCAACTCAGGATGGGGAATCAATGGCGGCCAGTCAGCGACACCCATGCCCAACGAATAAATAAATAAATTACCAGTGGTACTGTATAGATTGCAAAACAACGGCAAAGCCCCTGACAGACTTTCATATCATTAAGACATTAGTTATGTTGTATTTATGTTCTGGTGGGGGATTGAAATTGAAGGGGGAGCAAATTGTTAGAGAGTCTCATTTTGAGTACAGTGCTCTTAATAAGCTTTTCGCCTGTGTAATTATTTTACTGGCGACTTTTGAGAATTTTGTGCACGTACAGTTTTTGAAACGCTTTCCAGTTAGCAAGAAAGTGTCTGTAAACGAAACCTGTTTTACTAGTGCTCCTGTCCTCATATTTATTACCGTGTTTAATATTCTGCAGAGATACTGTAATTGTAAAACCACATTAATTTAATATGTAAAGAAAATCCTTCTTTTAAACAACACATTTGACTACGTTTGTTGTGGTCTCCTGTTACCACAAGAAGCACCTTATCAAAGTGAAGTTTGCTAAGGTGCCTCACAAAAGGTTGCTGAAGAAGATTGGGTCACACAGTGTTGGGGGTAGGGTGTTAGAGTGGATTGGGGATTGGCTATCCGACAGGAAGCAGAGAGTGGGAATAAATAGGTGCTTTTCTGGTTGGTGGATGGTAATTAGTGGCAAGCCGCAGGGATCGTACCGGGGCCTCAACTATTTACCATTTATATAGACGATCTGGAGGAGGGGACTGAGTGTAGGGTAACAATGTTTGCAGATGACACAAAGATAAGTGGAAAACTGAATCGTGTGGAGGGCGTCGAAGGTCTGCAGAGAGATTTGGATAGGCTGAGTGAGTGGGCGAGGATCTGGCAGATGGAGTATAACGTTAACAAATGCGAGGTTATTCACTTTGGAAGTAATAATAGCAAATTGGATTATTATCTAAATGGAAAGAAATTACCACATGCTGCTGTGCAGAGGAACCTGGGGTCCTTGTGCATGAGACGCAAAAACCCAGTCTGCAGGTGCAACAGGTGATCAAGAAGGCAAATGGGATGTTGGTCTATATCGCAAGGCGGATAGAATATAAAAGCAGAGATGTCTTTCTGCATCTGTACAGGGCATTGGTGAGGCCGCAGCTGGAATACTTTTGCAGTACTGGTCCCCTTATTTGCGGAAGGATATTTTGGCCTTGGAGGGAGTGCAGAGAAGGTTCACCAGAGATGATGGGTGTTGATTATGAGGAGAGACTGAGCAGATTGGGTTTGTACTCGTTGGAATTTAGAAGGCTGAGGGGGGATCTTATAGAGACCTATAAGATAATGAAGAGGCTGGATAGTGTAGAGGTGGAGAGATTCATTCCACTTAGAAAGGAAACTCGAACTAGAGGGCACAGCCTCAAAATAAAGGGGGATCAGTTTAGGACAGAGTTGAGGAGGAACTTCTTCCCTCAGAGGGTGGTGAATCTCTGGAATTCCCTGCCCACTGAAGTGGTGGATGCTACCTCGTTCAATATGTTTAAATCACGGATAGATGGATTCCTAATCGTTAAGGAAATTAGGGGTGATAGGGATCAGCTGGGTAAGTGGAACTGATCCACGTCAGATCAGCCATGATCTTATTGAATGGCGGGTCAGGCTCGAGGGGTTAGATGGCCTACTCCTGCTCCTTTTTCTTATGTTCCTATGTTCTTATGAATCAGCCTAACAGCAAAATACTGCGGATGCTGGAACCTTAAACGGGAGAAGGAAATGCTGGAAAATTTCAGCAGGTCTGGCAGCATCTGTTAGGAGAGAATAGAACCAATGTTTCAAGTCTAGATGATCCTTTGTCAGAGTTTGTTACAGTCCTGCCAAAGGGTCATCTGGTCTCTAAACGTCGGCTCTATTCTCTCCCCGCAGATGTTGTCGGAACTGCTGATCTTTTCCAGCATTTTCTGATTTTGTTCGTGAAGAAAATCAGTGTGACAGTTTTGGAAAAGCTGTACTGCAGACACAAATTCAGAGCTCCGTCTGTCCGTTGATGTGAAGAATACACAACTGTTCATTGAAACATAAAGTAAATATAAGGCACAGAAGGAGGTAGTGCTGATGGAGAAAATTATTCCCCGGCCTCATTCGAGCACTGAGTCTACATAGCTTTTGGTGACAGCCCTTTGGTGCATATTAAAATATTTTTCTTTATGCATTCACCATCCTTTTGGGCAGTGAGTTTCAGTTCTCCCAGAAAACCCACTTAATAATATTATCGAACAAAAGCATTAGGCGAAACCAGCACATCAGTATTTATTTTCGTTTTGAGAAGAAATGGCAAAACAATATAATCAAAATTATCTTTCGTCTACATTTTCTTTAATTGTTTGTGAAATAAGTATAACTAATATTGTTTCTGATATAACCAGTTTAATTGTCTCAGGGGACAGTGCTCCCGAATATAAATAGCGGATCCTTCGAACCTAAAATGATATCTAATTGTTCACAGTCACCATTATCCGAGCTCACAGAAGATGGGATATCCATTAATCTTTCAGATTGAAGGCATCTACTACCCAGTTCTTGCAGCTATTGGCGTTAGTGGTAAGGATTTGAATCCAATTTTAATGATGTTACCCAATGTTCAAGCGTTGCTACTCTTCATCCCTTCCTTTTACAGTGATATAATCAAATTACTCTCTGTGTTATAAAGCCACAAATGTATTATTTACAATACAACTAAGAGTCGTATTACTCTTTGCCGTGGGGGGATTATTTCTGAAAATTATTTATTTTCTTCAGAGTTTGATAACGCTGCTGTTGCTGGAATCATCCCCTATTGGGAATTCTCACCTCCAGAGCAAATCTGCAGTTAGAGCCTGAATATTTATGAATGCCTCTTAATTCTTGCATTATGCTGAGTGGACCCAAGTTCAACAAACTTTCTATTTCAGTTATATTCACTTGTAAAAATATTTTATTGAATGCTATAAATTAAATTTTAACTATCTGTTTCCCGTGGCCTTAACGTTTGTTCATTTTACATAGAAGGCCATTTCCATTTTGAATGTTACGAACTAATTTGTTTCCTCCATTTCGGATGGAGGAAGTAGGCATTTCGGATAACAGCAACTTTCGAAATCAATGGCAACCCACTGCTTCTCCTCCATGTCTATTTTCCTTCGTTTATTTCCAATAATCATACATCCCTGGGTTATGTTTACTGACCCTCGCACAGGCAGACAGCGATTTTAATGAAATTAACGCACAACGCACTTAAATTTGAAACCCACCATTATACCTAATTCAGGGTTTTCCATTCTTTGCTTCTCCAGACGCTCCACGTTAGTCCATCAGTTTGGTGACGCTCCAGTAGATCTTCCACTCACCCCCTCCTTGAATGCCTCGTGATCATTCTGAAACATATATCCCAGAATATCACCTCATGCTCTGGCTCATGTCTAATTCGTGATAATTAAATGTTTTACAGAACTTCTTTGGTTTTCTTCTCTGAGCCTCTATAAAGCCTGCAAAACCTGTCAGCAACTTCCTCATCTTTTGCTGTTACTTATATTGATGGGTGTATCTGCACCCCAAGAAATCTTCCATCTGTATCCAATTGTATCGCAAAGTTAATACAGCCTCTCACAATACTTCTTCCTGGGTGAATCAATACATTCATACATATTAGCTTTTATATGTCGTGTGTTAGAAACTTTCATCTTCAGTCTCTACCCGCCTGAAGTCTGTTACCTTCCTCGCTAATTAGTATATGTTCCTGCCTCGTATCATGTATACATTTTCAATTATTCTCTGTACATCGTAAATCAGATTATTATTCTATTTGTACACGAGCAGTGGATCTGATACCCTTGTAGACCTCCTTAAAGTAAAAAAAAAACAGTTTATAAGCATTTTCAGTGTTCTTACTTACAATCGAGTTTCTATCACTATGAGACTGCCTCTGAATTTTCTCTTGGAAATCCATGAGCAAGGAAAAATGGGAAAAGTAGAAGAGAATCAACGGGAAGATGTCTAATGTAGTGGAAGGGATAAGAAAATACACAACGAAATGAATCATGGAGCACATGAAAGCAACAGTTGCTACTGAAATATCGTTTTCCATTGATATCACCCATGGGTCCATCTTTTCCTTGAATATATATTGTGATTATCTGCTTTTGATTTCCAAATTCACCACTGTCGACATTAAATCTTTGTTAACTTTTATCGTGATTTTCTCTGCTTCTCACTTTGATTGCCATTGTACTTGTTAAAAAGATGTAGCATCTCTAACTTGGTTAAGAAGAGAGGAATTTCCTTTCTCCGAGGTCTGTTACCCTTTGGAACTTGCTTCCAAATAGAGCCATAGAGGCCAGGCTATTGAATATATTCAACAATGCGTAAAGCTGATCCTCGTTTGAATAGGGAGTCAAGGGTTGATTTCAGTTGAATTGATTTGATTTAGCATTGTCACATGATCAATTATACAGTGAAATGTATTCTTTCCTGCACGTTATGCCGACAAAACATTTTGTATATAGAGAAGGAAAAGAAAGGGTGCAGAATGTAATGCTACAGTCATAGCTGGGATGTTAAGAAAAATCAATTTCAAATGTTTGAAGGTAGCAGGGAAGAAACTGTTCTTGACTCAGTTGGTACATGACCTCAGACGATTGCATATTTTTTCCCGATGGAAGAAGATGGAAGAGAAGATGTCGGGCGTGCATGGAGTACTCGATTAAGTTGCCAGCTATTCCCAAGGCAGCGGAAAGTGTGCACATAATCATTGGATGGCAGGCTAGTTTGCCTGATGGGATGGCTTCCTGAGGTCTTGGAGAGGATAGGTGCCATACCAGAATTTGATACAACCAGAAATAATGTTTTCTGTGGTGCATCTGTAAAAGATGGTGAGATTCGTAGTGGACAAGCAACATTTTCTTCGCCTGCCCGTGAATGTAGAGGCGTGGGTGGGTTTTCTTATATATATATAGCATCAGCGTGGAGGGACCAGGACAGGTTGTTGGCAATCTGGACAACCTGGAAACCTCAAGTCTCGACCATTTCAAATTGATCCCCATTGATGTACACAGGGGTATCTCATCCACTCCGCTTCCTGAAGTCGGTTATTATCTCAATCATTGTGCTGACATTGTTGGAGAAATTATTGTCGTCGCACCAGTTCACCAGGTTTTCTGTTTCCAGTACACCATCTAATCATTGTTTGAGGTCTGACCCACTACTGTGGTGTCATCAGCAAACTTGAAAATCAAGTTGGAGATGAATTTGGCCACACAGTCATACTTGTATAAGGATTGTAGAAAGCGCCTAAGCACACAAACTTGTGAGGCACCGGTGTTGAGGATGTTCGTGCACGAAGTGTTGTTGCTTATCCTTCCTGTCTGCGGTCTGGGGATTAGGAAGACCAGGGGCTAGTCACAAAGGTAGGAGCCGAGCATCAGGCGACTGAGTTTTGAGATGGGTTTTGTAGGAATAAAAGTATTGAAGGCTGAGCTGCAGTGATTAAATTGGAGTCTCATGTAGTTGACTTTGTTATCCAGGTGTTCCAGGGTTGAGTGTACGGTTGCGGAGAACGTTTCTGCTGTGGACTTGTTGTGCCGACAGCTGAACTGTAGTTGACCCAGGCAGTCTGGGAGACCGGAAATGATTCGTGCCACTTTCAAACCACTTCGTCATGATGGATGTCAAAGTGATAGTCATTAAGCCACGCTGCCTGGCTTTCCTTTGGTACAGGGATCTTGGTCGTCCTCCAGAAGTAGGCAGAGATCTCAGATTGATGTAAAGAGTGGTTGAAGTTGTCTGTGAGTACCTCTGTCAGCTGGCAAGTGGTGGATCTGAGTGCCCATCTCGTACCCCGTCCAGGCCAGTCGCTTTCTGTGAGTTGACTTTCGAGAAGGCTGATCTGACGTCTGCGATGGTCACCTTGGATTTCGCTTCGGCCGAGCTTTCCTGGGTGAAAGGCGTTGTCTCACTGACGTCTTGCTCATATGGGTATGCAATGTGTTAAGCTCATCGGGGTGCGGTGCTTTGCTGCTGGCGATTCTCCATGCCTTCTTCTTGCTGTCTGTTGTCTCTTACAGACATGCCTTAATCGCTGCGAGTCCGTGTGGCTAGCCTGGGACTCTAGCTTGGCCTGGTACTGACTTTTGGCATCTTTGATGGATCTCCGTAGACCGTGTCTGTGTTATGACGTTCGGGAAGTAGAGTGGATTGAAAGACACAACTGGATCAGCTCTGATGTTGTTTAATGTCTGAGCAGTCTTATGGCACCAAAGAGCCAACTCTACATCTATTTATTCCGCTCATCCAGTTCTGACGAATGCTGCCAACCTTTGGTTATCCATCTTTCATCCTAATGAGACGTTTGAGGCTCTGAATTCAGAGCTGATGATTGGTTTCTTGCCCTGAGGACTTATGGATTCAGTTTTGTTTAATTTCACACGGTAGTTTCCAATATTCCGCTCGCTTCCACTCCATATTAACAGCTTTAGTGAATGCAATTTGACAGAAGGACCTTGGGCTTGTGAATTTTTGTGCACTGCCATCTCTCGTTTCCAGATCACTGTAATTTTAATCTCATTGTTCTAGTTTATAGTTCACGAATAACATTAGTTCCCAACACAATTTTTCCTCCATTTATATCATTGGCATTTTGGACTATTAACTGTGTTAAAATGTCAACATGCATTTCATTGTTGTGCAAGAAATAAAAATAATGAATGGGTTGCAATTGCTATTTAATTGTAGCTGTTGCATTAATGCCTATTAAACTGATGTTATTTTTCTATGTGACTTTGGCCACTGAGATGTTGCTATTTCCTATTTCTTCCAGTTAACTCAGCGGCAATTGTGATCCTGAACAGAGGGAAATGTGGCCTCTCCAAATGCATCACGCAGTATCTAATGGCAATGACAACAGCAGATCTATTGCTCGTCATCGTTGATGTAATACTGAATCGAATTAATAATATTTATTTCCCAGTTAATTTTTTATTCATTACTCCTTTGTGTTCGCTCAAAATAGTTTTATTTCTTGCAGTTTTGCATTGTTCTGTCTGGTTCACAGTCGCTTTTACCTTTGATCGCTTTGTAGCCATTTCTTGCAGGAATTTGAAAGCAAGATATTGCACCAAGAGAACTGCAGTTGTGGTTGTCATAATTGTGGGCATTATCAACTGTGCGCGGCCCATTCCCTTTTACTTTGTATTTAACCCTTCAATAATTATTGACAATGTACCATGGTTTTGCATTCTAACATCAGACTATTACACCTCTTCCTTTTGGATAGCGTATGAATGGATTGACAGTATACTAACCCCATTGCTTCCATTTGTCCTGATTTTGGTTTTCAATACTCTAACTGCCAGAAACATTATAATTGTCAACCGGCTCCGGAAGAACCTCAGGGGACAAGGTAAATCAGAGAATCATATTGACCCAGAAGTGGAGAACCGAAGGAAATCCATCATTTTACTCTTTGCTTTATCCACCAATTTTATATTGTTGTGGATTCCATATGTTGTACATTCCTTAAACTGGCAAGTTGTAAACTACAATTATACAGACAAATATGTTAACAATCCAACATATGTCATCCAGCAATGTGGATTCATGCTCCGACTTCTGAGTTCATGCACAAACACCTGCATTTATGCATTAACCCAGAGTAAGTTTAGAGAGGAGTTAAAGAACGGGCTTAAATATTCATTAATTGTAATTGTTCAGTTGTTTGAACGCAAATGTGAAACTGAACGGCAATAGGAGCATCATTTATAGAGTTAAAACTCAATCTCCTTTCAAATTTCATTCCATATTGTCATGTAACAGTGATTGCAACACAACACATTGTTAGGGTACAAGATCAGAAACCCCAAGGTATGTTATGAAGTCAGATTAGGCCGCAACAATTTGCTATTTTGGCGTTAACATGAGGATACGATCTTTCACTCCAGGCACGACTCTACTGGCGCAATGGGAGGCTTTTACCAAAACAAATTTTATTTAACGAACCAGTTTAACTATAATAAATGAATTAGCTTCAGTTTTTAATATTGGACAATACTTAAAGGCAAGATACAATTCTTAACTGCTCACCCCGACTTTCAGTTCAAATTCAAATTACATTTCACTTCTTTACTTCGGAGCCCTCTTTAAATTTAATAATCAAAACACTAGCTTATTTGATTGCCTCAGTTTACCAGTCCTAAAGCTCTCAGAGATACCATTCCAAAAAGAGCGAGAAGGAGGCATCTTCCCTACAAGCTTCTTCCTGTTAAACATGTAACTCTGTCCGTGTCGATCAACATAAACAAAACCCTCCTCCGGCACGGTAGCACAGTGGTTAGCACTGCTGCTTCACAGCTCCAGGGTCCCGGGTCCCAGGTTCGATCCCGGCTCGGGTCACTGTCTGTGTGGAGTTTGTACATTCTCCTCGTGTCTGCGTGGGTTTTCTCCGGGTGCTCCGGTTTCCTCCCACAGTCCAAAGATGTGCGGGTTAGGTTGATTGGCCAGGTTAAAAATTGCCCCTTAGAGTCCTGGGATGTGTAGGTTAGAGGGATTAGCTGGTAAATATGTGGGGGTAGGGCCTGGGTGGGATTGTGGTCGGTGCAGACTCGATGGGCCGAATGGCCTCCTTCTGCACTGTAGGGTTTCTATGATTCTATGAAATCCCAGAGGAAAGCTATGTAAACACAAATGCGTCAGCTCAGCTTAAAACCAACAAACAAGGTAATTATCATGATCTGCCTGCTCCCAATTTAAAATAATACTCACACACATTGGCACCTTGCAAACCAGATCTGAATTCTAGAAATACACCGGGCAGGAAACATGATAGACATATATTTCTTAAAGACACAGCTTAATCACAGTAATCTATAATAACCACCGTGGTGGATTGCCATTCTCATTTTGAACAAGCTGGGCGCTTCTAAACCGTTATTCGAGCATTCATCTGAAGTCCAGAATGACTTCACTTTCTGGTCCCATTCTTACAAAAAAATTAATCGTCAGAACATATCCAGCAATAACTGGCGGCACGGTAGCACAGTGGTTAGCACTGCTGCTTCACAGCTCCAGAGTCCCGGGTTCGATTCCCGGCTCGGATCACTGTCTGTGTGGAGTTTGCACATTCTCCTCGTGTCTGCGTGGGTTTCCTCCGGGTGCTCCGGTTTCCTCCCACAGTCCAAAGATGTGCGGGTTAGGTTGATTGGCCAGGTTAAAAATTGCCCCTTAGAGTCCTGGGATGCGTAGGTTAGAGGGATTAGTGGGTAAATATGTGGGGGTAGGGACTGGGTGGGATTGTGGTCGGTGCAGACTCGATGGGCCGAATGGCCTCCTTCTGCACTGTAGGGTTTCTATGATTTCTATGGTTCTATAAGCCAAGGGAGCAGATACACTCCTGTGACGCAGCAGTATATCTCCACCGTTTTTCTTGACACGAACCATCTTTGTTATAGAATATCAAATACTGAATGTGGTGTAATCTCCTCTGGTTGAACTTCCGGAAGACAACATTCTTGCCTCCTGCATCAAACTCTATCCACCTGCCTGTCATTATACTGTGGCCAAACGGCCGTCGAAAATGACGATTTGTAAAGCACTCTGGGACAATTGGGCAAGAACTAAAACAACAGGCTGCACCTAAAAGACAGAGAAACACAGGCTGCAACCCAGACGATTGAATACACAGGATATGGATCATCTCCAGGACAAAAGAGACTTTCTGGACAACTCGGTTGTTTACCAGAGATAAGGGTGCCGCAACCCCTTATTTGGGAGGGAGGTGCGAAACCTACGTGCCCCCAGCACCTGCAGACATGGCCGTTGGGGCTCACCCAGAGGTTGGTGTGGCAGCACCCGATTGGACTTTATCGATCACTGATCAATTGATTGGCAATGGCCAAAAGGGGCACGAAACGCAACGGGGTATAAAGGCTGCTGCACAACCAATAATCTCTCTCTCTCTCTGAAACCCACGAACGAGCTACAACACCGGCGACCATCGCCAGCGACGACAAGCACGAGGAGAGGCACCATACGCGAGAAGAAAGGAAAACCAGAGCCAGAGTGCCACACCAGACCAAAGGAATAGACTACGCGGAGGATGACCGAGACCAGCGCACAGATAAAGGCCAATATCTGCTTAGGTACTTGCCCGTCACGCAAAGTTAAGTCAAGGTCTTGTATTGGACTTGAACTCTCGTATTTTCTATAAAGGATAACTTATTGTTGGTTGGGTGGGTGATTATTGATTGTGTGTCTTAAATAAATATTGGTTGTACTAACAAGACGTCTACTCTCAGTTATTTGTCCACCATATAAGGATTAAAACAGACTGTGCGGCAGGCAAAACAATACCCTTCTCCATAGTCACTGTCTCATACTGATCAACACTGCTTACATGTTGTGAGCCAGCCCATTAAGGTGTTAGTGATCATGTCATATTTTCAACCAGAAAAAAAAACACATTTCCCTCTTCAACATTATTCATCCCTGTGGCAACAAATCGGTTGCAACAACAATTAGCCATTGCTTTGACGTCTGTAGGTGGAATTATTCCAATGGTCTGCTACTCATACTTTTCACTAACCAAGACGCACTCATAAATCATTCCTAACATTGAAGAATTAAGTTGGCATCCAGTTCTCACAGGCCATCAATTACTAGCTCTCACCTCAACCTCATGTGCACTTCACATCATGTCACATCCTACTCCAATCCTGCAGCCCACATTGACATACCAAATATTCACTGCTCTTTCATTCAATTGCTATTTCATTATAGCCACTTGTAACTTACTCGCAACTTTGTTCCAGCATTTCAGGAAGTGTCGTGAATTGCATGAACCAGATTCTGTAAAATTGCTCCAAGAAAACCTTTCACCCTCAACCTATCCCCCTTCCTTAAAAACTCTACGAAATAATTGACTTATTCAAAGCAGCGTTTCCCAATTCGATTCAGACATGTTCCTCTGACTTCTCACTGGAGATTGGAAAACTCACAGGAAGCACTTCGGCAAGGCAACGAGTTGACTTCGGGCAGTAACTCCCTCAATTGACGGCAGCATTATCGAAAGAAGATGTTTGTCCATGATTCTACGACGTGAAATGGGGTGTTGGTATATCTTTCCTGCATTAAACGTGGTGAATTAATACATGTTTGTTCCTGTTTTCTTGTATTTAGTTTTCTGCTTTTAAAATTTACAGCACAGAAATAAGTCGTTTACCCACCACATTTGTGATGCTTGCTTTAAAAAAGAAACAGTTAGACCAATTGTCAGAGACTATCACATTGTCATTTTAAAAACATAATTAATATCTTCACGACGCTCTACAAAACTTTGATTGTTCTTTCATTTATTAGCTGTGAATGTTAAATTTATCTCATATAATTTCGGCCTGCCCAGATATTAGAAATGATACCCGCTTCACTTCGTAAAAATCTTCAGAATCTCAAACAAGTTTAGCAGATCACAGGTCAAATATTTTAGTTTTAATTGACATGATTTATCGTAACAGCACAGTTTACAGATCAGTGCGGTTATTCATGATACTTAATATTTGTGTGTCGGTGCCATAGACAAGGCCAGAATTCATGGCTATCTAGTTACACTATGAAGAGAGTGTTACTCTCAGGCCATGTGGTGACGTCGATCTCACACACTTTAGAGGAAAGAAGTCCAAGATATTGATACAGTGATAATGAACGCATGGCTAATTTAAAACCCAATCACAGTGCTATTTTACTTGGACCCGAGCTTGGAAGACAACGATGAAATAATATTTTCCCGCAATATCTCTTGTTTCGATAATGCTGCCGTCAATTGTGGGAGTTACTGCCCGAAGTCAACTCGTTGCCTTGCTGAAGTGCTTCCTGTGAGTTTTCCAATCTCCAGGCTCCACACGCTGGCGATGAAGTTCAGCCTGGTGACAGGAATGTCAATCAAGCAGCCTATTCTACCCTGAATTGTGTGAAGATTCTTTATGTTCTTGTGGGTGCAGCCATCCAAGAGATTGTTATGTGCCCCATCACAGCCCCGTTATGATCCTCAAATGTTCTGGGTAATCTTTGAAAGGCCTGGTATCAAAGGACATTTTTCAGAATGCCCGTGGAGAGCCATAACTTGCTGTGCAAGGAATTCACGCTGAGAGGAACCTTGCTGAATCTACAGTGTACAAATATTTTACTGCTCCTCCATCCAAATGGAGTAATTCTGCGGTCACATTCTTCAATTCCTTCGACAGTCTCTGATGTTTGCCTTGTTTCTGTCTGGTTGTTTTTCTGGCTGCTTCAGCTCCCAACTGTACGTCTCTCTGCGCAGGTTTTGAATGGGACGTTTTTTCGACCTGTAAAGTTTGAAAGCAGAATGAATCACAATTCATACAGGATTTTGAAAACAGTACCTTCGATTGGGGATGGACGAAACTAAATAAGTCAAGTTAAAAACGTTTTTTAAAAAATCACTGATTGTGGACATTTATTTTAATTTGCTTCTCTCCCATACTGAAATTGGCTGGCTTTATGAAATGAGGAAATTCTCTGTTCTGACTCTTGTGGCGGTAATGTCCCGGTTTCTTCTCTTCATCAGTTAGCCATCTTAGGAAAATATAGGCATGTGGGATTCATTGAAGAGTGAACATTCAGACGAGTTCTCAATCTATATAAAGAGTAAATGCTGAATAATCTGGTTAGTCTCGGTCAATTCTGACATTGAAAACGCCTGGAAGAGGCAAACGTGGTGGGAAATCTTGGCCCAAGTCCAAGTCCCGCTAATGGAATCATAGATACATACAGTGCAGAAGCGGCCTTTCAGCGTTTCGAGTCTGCACCAAAACGTCAGATATATCTGAACTCCGACCGAATCCCATTTACCGTACTTGGCCCATAGCCTTGAATGGTATGACATGCCAAGTTCTCACGCAGATGCTTTTTAAAGGATGTGAGGCAACTTGTCTCTATGATCCTATCAGGCAGTGCATTCCAGACCATCACCATTCTCTGAACAAAAATGTTTTTCCTCAAATTCCTTTCAATATCCTTCGCTTCTCACAGCCCCTACATCACCTCGTGAGTGAATAGTCAACTATGAGGAAAAGCTGCTCCTTGTCTACCCTGCCCATGCCACTTATAATCTTTTATACCTCGATCAGGTCGCCCCTCAGTCTTCTCCGCTCCACCGAATGCAACCCAAGCCTGTCCACCCACTCTTCATAACTGTGAGCGGGGTTGGCAATGTGGCAAGGCATCACTGAAACTTCAGTCAATGCAAAGATTCTCGGAAGCCAGTGCCCCAGTTTAAAGGCCTATAATTATTTGACCAGTGCTCGTAGGATGAAGTCATCAAAGAGTTCGAGGATCCTCCAGAGCCGCCTGACCTCTCTGATGAATTCCAATGTATACAGTTCTAGATTGATCAATTATGCATTTTTCTGAACAAATTCTCCATTCTTTCATTAACTTTGAATCAATGATCTTCAGAAGTCGTAAATAATTTTAAAAACCTGTCATTTACCTTAGCCAATTTCATTGGTTCAGAAAATCCGGACATCCCTTTTGGATAACTCAAATCCTCTATCACTTCGCAAGCAGGCGCTTGGCCACCAAGTTCAAAATTAACATTCCCACAGATTCCTCTACAGGTCACTACCAAACCTCTTGAATACATGACCGCGGTTCCGGGCAAGCATCCATCCTATCTGGACTGTGAATGCATCTATGCATAAGTGGTCCTGAGAGCCTTTCTGCTGGCAATTCCCCTTGATAAGAAACGGCACATTCTGTGGTTTCATTGTTTCTTGAGAATGTGGTTCTGTCTAACACTCCCCGTACCATCAAGCCTTGCCGCAACTTGCTCTTGTCCAAAGTGCACAAGTAAAGATACAGCCAATTCATTTAAAATCAAAGTATGCATTTAAAATAGAATCATTTGCTTTAACTCTGATTGCAATCGCATGTGTGTACACTATTCTCTTGTTACCTTGTAAGTCTGATTTCGAGTCATTTAAGTCAATGCTGTTTGTTTTGTCAGTGTTTTCAGTGCTTAATTGTTCAAAATGTGCTCTAACCTACCAAGATTTTCTCTTCCCCTATGAAGTTGTGATTCTTCAAATGGTGTCCTGGTTCCTTAGAAAAACTAAGCAATGTGAAAAAATAAAAGTCACAAAGGCAAAATCCTTCAGTTTAATGTATTCCAAGATTTATTAAATCATATAGAACTTACATAGTTAGACAAGAACATGAAACAACGGCCGAAGAGAGATCCGCAGATTGCCAAGCACATAGAATACTACAAGACGACCAAAGATTTCATCTTTGTGCCAAAATTCAATCCAATTCTACCTTTCTTTCTAATCTAAGCCATCCCTATTAATTAGCTTAATTCAATTTCATTACGTACAAAATTGTCAGTCATGTTCATGTCAAATGTTTCAATCAATTACAATATGCCAACCGATCAAATGAAATTTTACTTTCCTTTATGCTTTGTAACTTGGGGCGCTACTCCTTGTCTAACCTATCAGTGGCATGTCGCCACGGCATAGGCAGCACCAATTCCGGGCCCTGAAGTTTGACACTATTACTTGCCTGAACAACATGTGTCCTATTGTTCTAAATTTCACGTGTTTCATTAAGTGCACCTAAGTTGAAATATTATATTTCTTTACGAACACAGTTATGAGTTTCTGAATTTATAGTTTTCTGCATAATTCACATATCTTGACTGGGATTTTAAAAATGTTTAAATCACATTACTACATTCTTTTTAATTTGAACATAAATCCTTCCACATTTAGAATCCTGATTCATGTAAAAATATCAAGTATAAAATTATTACATTCCATAAAATGTTTCGTTATCAGTTAATAACATCCACACATAATCAAATATTCCAAATTCAATGCTGCATTGTTTGTTCTTATGTTGAAACATTGTGTTACTTTTTAAGATAATGAACATTCAAATTCCATAACTGTCGCTTCTCTATTTCACAGACATATTAAATTTTAGTTAATGCATATTAGTTAAACATGTTTACTCGGTTGAATAAAGGTACTTCACGTACAAAGTCAACATATATAATTTCACTTCAATTAAGTGCATTCACATCTGATGAAAATTAGGTTAATATCCAATGTTGAGTAAAAATCATTGTAACTCTTTACTTACTATTCTAACCAATATCATATCCCCCTCTACACCCTGCCATCCACCCTCCTGGCCCTTGGAATGCCCAAGACTAGACGACTAAATGGATGTTTGACAGTATGTATTCTCATACGTCAGAGGGTACTTGGTTTTGGGGACATCTCTTTGTCCAAGTGAACTAATGCTACTTCTGCTGTACTACTTATAAAATTCCCTGCTGAAGAATAGCAGCATATAAACATTCATGAAATTACAATGCACATTAGCATACAGACAAAGAAAAGCACAACCCCTTGTGTTGGGATGTTACCAAAGAACCCATCCAGCCAGTTTACCAGTTGCATGGAGGAAAGGATGTTTGTGACCGAGTTAGTTATGTTTTCTGAAGTGTCCCGTTTAAATGCTCAACAGTCTGATCCAATTAATGCAGATGTTCCACCCTTAGATGTCAAGATAATATCTGGTGGTGCCTTTCGATTCTGTAGCACCACAATGCGTGTAGCAATCATCTGATCATTGATTTCACCGAGGACAGTTGTTGTATCATTGGCAAACTGTTCCAAAACAGAGATAATATCTTCATTCACAATTGCCAGCCTTGCATTTGCGGACGGGCGCTTTAATATACCAAGAAAAGAGTCTATTCCCACAAGGGCACGTCAGTTTCACCGAGAAGGGAGATGGTGGGAACGATAGATTTATGGAACCACATATTCAAGGTCTCATGGCCTTCAATCCTACAGGCAGCCATGGGTATGCCTTGTTTCCACAAATCCAATCAGTGTCATTGAGAGTTGGTTAAGTGTGCTCCCCCTTGAAGCAATATAGAATATTGCCATATCGATCATTACTGGGTGGACCAATGCAAATCCGACTGTTTAAGCTCACTGAGTTATGGCATCTACTCGTTCCCGAGTCCTCTCCAGGGCCTTCTTTTCTCACAACATACAATATCCCTCTCACTTTGGTCCTATTCACTAAAAATAAATCTGGGGACTGGGCTGGGTGTGTTAAAACAGTTGTGTATCTATTCTTATGACCTGGTCCACCTGCAGAGGACCTACTTCCATAAAAAGCTGCGCTATCAAAAAGTTAGGAAAACCTGATGCTAATTTTCCAAGATATTAAATTCAAAAACAAAAGAATGAAAACGTATACACTCATTTATAATGCTCATGAACTGCCAGTCTGGATACTCTCTTTTATATTTCCCAGCACCTGGTCAATATTAACATAGATTTAAAAAATTAATTACAGTTCTGAGCCACAATCACAACACTTTTAATTTCAGGCCAGTTTCTTGCTAATCGGTCTTGGGGCTTGAAAATAGAACATAGAAACATAGAAACAAAGAAGATAGGAGCATGAGGAGGCCATTTGGAGCTTTGAGCCTGCTCTGTCATTCATTCTGTTCATGGCTGATCGTCCAAATCAATAGGCTCATCCTGCATTTTCCCAATAACCTTTGATCCCGTTCGCCACAGTGCTATGTCTAGCCGCCTTTTGAATACATTCAATGCTTTGGCATCAACTACTTCCTGTGGTAATTAATTCCACAGGCTCACCACTCTTTGGATAAAGAAATGTCTCCTGACCTCCGTCCTAAATGGTCTACCCCGAATCCTCAGACTGTCACCCCTGGTTCTGGACTCCCCCACCATTGGGAACACCCTCCCTGCATCTGCCCTGTCTCATTCTGTTAGAATTTTATAAGTCTCGATGAGATCCCGCCCCCCCCCCCCCCCCCGTCATTCGTCTGAACTTCAGCGAAAACCATTCTCACCTCATCATTCTCTCTTTATACATGAGACCCGCCATTCCCGGAATCAGCCTGGTAAACTTTCACTGCACTCCCTCGAGAGCAAGAACATCCTTCCTCGGAAAAGGAAACCAAAACTGCACACAAGACTCTAGGTGTGGCAGGATTAGACAGAGTCAGCATGGATTTATGAAGGGGAAATCATGCTTGACAGATCTGTTGGAATTCATTGAGGACGTAACAAATAGAGATGAAAAGGGGAGCCAGTGGGTCTGGTATATTGGGACTTTCAGGAAGTGTTTCAGAAAGTCCCACGTAAGAGATGATCATGCAAGATTAAAGTGAATGGGATTGGGGAAAATGCATTGAGATGGAGAGAAAACTGTTGGGCACAGAGGAAACTAAGAGTAGGAATTAATGTGTGTTTTTAAAATTGACAGGCAGTAACTAGTGGGGTGGCAGAGGGATCGGTGCTGGATATTTGCAACAATACATCCCTGCTCTTGTACCTGAAACTTCTCACAATGAAAGCAAACATGCCATTTGCCGTCTTCTCTGCTGCACCTGCATTCTTACCTTCAGATAATAGTGCACAAGGACACCGAGGTCCTGCTGCACACTCCACACTCCCAATTTACAGCCATTCAGGTAGTATTTGGCCTTCTTGTTTTTGCTTCCAAAGTGAATAACCGCACATTTATCCAAATTATATTGCATCTGCCATTGATTTGTCCACACACCCAACCTGTCCAGATCATTCTGAAGAATCTCTGCATCCTCGTCACAGTTCACCCTCCCACCCAAATTGGTATAATCTGCAAACTTTGAAATGTTACATTTTGTTCCCTCATCCAAATCATTTGTAAATATTTTGACTGACTTGGAGCCCAGCACCGACCCCTGTGAAACCCCACTAGTTACTGCCTGTCAATTTTAAAGACACACACTAATTAGTTTCCTCTGTGCCATCAGAGTTTTCTATCATCTCAATACACTTTCCCCAATCCCATGCACTTTAATCTTGCATGATCATCTCTTACGCGAGACTTTGCCAAGCACTTGCTGAAAGTCCAAATATACCAGATCGACTGGCTCCCCCTTTCAACTCTATTAGTTACATCTTCAATGAATTCCAACAGATTTGTGAAGCATGATTTCCCCTTCATAAATCGATGCTGACTCTGTCTGATCCTGCCACTGCTTTCTAAATGCTCCGCTATAAATTCTTGACAATGGATTTGAGAATTTTCCCCACTACCAATGTTCAGCTTACTGGTCTATAATTCCTTGTTTTCTCTCTTTCTCTGTTTTTGAAAATTAGAGTGCCATTAACTACCCTCCAATCTGCAGGGACTGTTCCCGAGTACATAGAATCCTGAAAGATGACCACCAATGCATCCAAGATTTCTACAGTCACTTTCTTAAGTACTCTGGGATATAGATTATCAGGTCCTCGAGAATTATCCGCCTTCAGTCCCATCAATTTTCCCAGCACCATTTCTCTACTGATATTGATCTCCCTCAGCTCTTCCCTCTCATTAAACCTTGCATTCTCCAACATTTCATGCATCTGATTTGTGTCCTCTTTTCTGAAGACAGAAGTAATGTATGTATTCAATTGCTCAGCCATTTCATTGTCCCCTATTATACATTTTCCCGTTTCTGCCTGTTGATGGCCTACATTTGTCTTCACCAAGTTTTTTCTCTTCACATATGTTGTGAAACTTTTAGTGTCGTTCTTTATGTTCCCAGCAAGCTTACTTTTGTACAGTATTTTCCCCTTCTTAATCAGTCCCTTGGTCTTTCTTTGTTGAATTTTAAACTGCTCCCAATCCTCAGACCTATTACTTTCCTTGGCCAATCTGCATGCTTCTTCCTTGCATTGGATACCCTCTCTAATTTCCTCTGTAAGCCATGGATTGGTCCTTCTACTCATTTCCCTTTTGTGTCAGACAAGAATAAGCAGTAGTTGCAATTCTCCCATGGTTTCCTTGAATGTTTGCCATTCTATCCACTGTCATCCCTTTACGTAGCTCTCCCCAATCTATCAAGGCCAGCTCATGCCTCATATCATCATAGTTTCCTTTATTATGATTCAGCATCCTAGTCTCCGAATCAAATACTTCACTCTCCATCTTGATTAAAAATTTTATTCTAAAATGCAGCTGTCCCTCATCCCCAAGGCGTCTTATACAGCTTGATTGGCCATAATTCACTTCTCATTCCACAGTGCCCAGTCTAAGATGGCGTGCTCGCTAGTTCGTTCTTCCACATATTGGTCAAGAAAGCCATCCCGCATACACTCCAAAAATCCATCCTTTACGGAGTTGAGGCAAATCTGATTTGCCCAATCTATGTGCAGATTGTAATCAGTCATGTACATCGACATTCCCTTATCACATGCATCTCTAAATTCGTATTTAATATCAACCCCAACGTCTCCACTGCAGTTTGGGGATCTACAAAAGACATTCACTCATGTTTTTTGCCCCTTGGTGTTTCTCAACTCTACCCATACAGACTCCACATTGCCAGAGCTGATCTCCTTTCTCACCATGTTGTAAAGTTCCTCTTTAACCAGCAGTGCCACTCCACCACTTCTTCCTTTATGCCTGTCCTTCCGAAATTTTGAATACCCTGGGACATTCAATTCCCATCTCTGGTCGCCCTGCACCCATGTGTCTCTAATCCCAATTACATGGTAACCGTTTACGTCTATCTGAACGATTAGTTAATCGACTGTATTGCAACATCTACACGCAAGATGTAACAGAGCCTTTCAGCTTGTCTTTTTAAATTGTTTGCATTGTTCCCAATGATTTCTCCAGAGCCATTTGAACTTTGTCCTTGGTTTCTCTGCCTATCACTTTTCTTATTCCTTTTTCTACATTTTGTTATTTTTCTTTTTCCCGCCTTCTCTGAATCCTTAGATAGATTCCCCTCCCCCTTGCATATTAATATAAACCTTCCCCACCCGCTCTTGCAAACAGTGCCCACAGAACGTCAGTCCCAGTCCTGTCCAGGTGTAACAATTCCAAATTGAACAGATGCCACCTCCCTCAGAACCGTTCCCAGTGCCGCAGGAATCGGAAATCTTCCCCCTGACACCATCTCTTCAGCCACGTATTCATTCAATATATCCTGTAATTTCTATTCTGGCAAGCACGTGGCATCGGTAGTAACACTGAGATCACTATCATAAAGGTCCGATTTCCTAACTTTATTCCTAGTTCACTGTACTCTGCTTTTAGGACCTCAGCCCCTTTATTTTACCTACGTCGTTTGTAGCAATGTGTACCACGGCCACTGGCTGTTCAGTCTCCCCCTCCAGAGTGTCCTGTACTCGCTCCGAGACATTCATGACTGTTTCACCAAGGAGGCAACATATAATCCTGGAGTCTTGTTTGCGGCTACAGAAACACCTATCTATTCCCCTTCCAATTGAATCCCCTGAAATTATTGCACTGGCACAATTTTTACCCATCCCCTCTGCATCAGAACCAACCATGGTGCAATGAGTATGGCTGCTGCTGCTTTCCCCAGAGAGATCATTCCCCTCAACAGTAGGGAATGTGGAGAGACAAGGAGAGATTGACTAGGTTAGAATTGTTTTCACTGGAGTTCAGGAGAATGAAGGGGGATCTCATCGAGTCTTATGTAATTTTAAGAGGACTAGACAGGGTAGATGCAGGGAGGATGCTCCTGATGGTGGGGAGTCCAGAACCAGGGGTCAGAGTCTGTGGATTCAAGTTCGGTCATTTAGGACGCAGGTGAGGAGACATTGCTTTACCCAAAGCATGCTGAGCCTGTGGAATTCATTACCACATGAAGTAGTTGATGCCAAAGAATGAAATGTATTCAAGAGGGGCCTGGATAGAAAGTAACATTCGCGACACACAATGCCAGGCAAGGACCATCACCAATGAGAGACATTCAAACCACCAACCCTTGACATGCACCGGTGTTGCCGTCGCTGAATCCCCCACTATCAACATCTAAAGGATTAGCATTGACCAGAAGCTCAGTTGGACTTGCCACATAAACATTGTGCCTCCAAAAGCAGGTCAGAGGCTAGGTGAGTAACTCACCTCCTGATTTCCGATATCCTGTCCACCATCTACAAGGCACAAGTTGGGGGTGTGATGGAATACACCCATTTGCCCGAATGGGCGCAGCTTCAACAACACCCAAATAGCTTGGCACCATCCAAGACATAGCAGCCCGCTTGATTGGAATGACATCCGCAAATATCCACTCCCTCCACCACCAATGTTCAGTGGTATCAGTGTATACTCTCGACAAGATATCCTTCAACAGCACCTTCCAAACCCACGGCCACTTCCATCTGGAAGGACAAGGGCAGCAGATAGATGGAAACACCACCACCTGCAAGTTCCCCTCCAAGCTGCTAACGTCCAGACTTATAAATATTTTGCCATTCCGTCGCAGTCGCTGGGTCAATGCCCTGGAATTCCCTCCTAACGCATTATGGGTCAACTCACAGCACGCAGACTGCAGCATTTCAAGAAAGCAGCTCACCGCCACCTTATCAAGGACAACGAGCTTTGGGCAGTAAACGCTGGCCAGTTAGCGACACCCATGTCTCATGAATGAATAAAAATAATTTAGCAGTTTCCTCGTGTAGGTTGCAACACAACCGCAAAACTCCTGACAGGTTTTTGTATCATTAAGACATTATTTGTATTGCATTTATGTTCTGGTGGGGGATTGAAATTTAAGGGGGATCAAAGTGTGACAGAGTCCCATTTTGAGTACAGTGCTCTTATAAACATTTTCACCTGTGTAATTATTTTATTGGCATCTCTTGAGAGTTCTGAGCATGAGCAGTTTTTGGAGCGCTTTGCAGTCAGCAAGAAAGTGTCTGTAGCTAAGACCTGTTTCACTCGTGCGCCTGCCTTCCTAGTTATTATTGTGTTTAATATTCTGCTGAGTTACTGTAATTGTTAAAACAAATTATTTTAAAGTATAAAGAAAATCCTTCTTTAAAACAACATATTTGACTACCTTTATTGTGGTCTCAAGTTTCCACAGGGCGTAAATCAATGTAAAAGCAAAATACTGCAGACGCTGGAATATTAAACTAAAACGGAAAATGCTGGAAAACCTCAGCAGGTATGGCAGCATCTGTTAGGAAGAGAATAGAGCCCACGTTTCAAGCCCAGATGACCCTTCGTCAGAGTTTGTTACAGCTCTGCCGAAGACTCATCTGGTCGCTAAAGGTCGGCTCGACTGTCTCCCCACAGAGGCTGTCAGACCAGCTGAGATTTTCCAGCATTTTCTGTTTTGGGTAGTGAAGAAAATCAGTGTGACAGTTGCAATGGCAATTAAAGTGAGAAGCGGAGAAAAGCAGGAGAAAAGTCAACAGAGATTACATGTCGACAGGGGTGGATTTGGAAATCAAAAGAAGATAATTACAATCTATATTAAAAATAAAGGATGGGCCCACGGGAGATATAAATGGAAAAGCAAACTTCAGCAGCAACTGTTGCTTTAATGTGCTCCATGATTCATTTCGCTATGCATTTTCGCATTCCTTCCACTATATGACTAATCTTCCCGTTGATTTTCTTCCATTTTTCACATTTTTCTCCTTGCTGCGGGATTTCCGAGAGAAAATTCAGGGGCAGTGTCATGGTGTCATAATGATGGATGTCAGCGTGATAGGCATTAAGGCACGCTGCCTGGCGAGGCAAGGCTAGTTATTTTTTATCCAACCCTATAAAGGATAAGGGCAGGTATGAGTGATCGGCCAGTTCAGTGCTTCCGATGTGGGATGTGGGAGTTCCTGCAAACACCTAGCTTCCCAGAGGTTCACATATGTGCCAGGTGCGTGGAACTGCAGCTCTTGAGGGACCGTGTCAGGGAACTGGAGCTGCAGATCGCTGACCTTAGTCTAGTCAGGGAAAATGGGAGAAAAATTGACAGGAGTTACAGGCAACTAGTTACACCGGGGCATCGGGAGGAAGACACGTGGGTCACGGTTAGGAGGAGTAAAGGGCAGAAGGGTAAAGTACAAGGGAGGACTCCAGTGGTGGTCTCTCAAAATAGGAAGGGCTTGGTGACAGATGTGAGAGGGGAGGGGAGTGAACAGTTAGAAGAGGGGTCACCTGTGGTTGTCCCACTCCAAAACAGGTATATTGTTTTAGATAGTGTGGAGGAGTGTGCCTCTCCAGGGGTAAGACACAGTGGCCAGGTCACTGGCACACAGTCAGGCTCTGTGGCCCGGAAAGGGAAGAGAGGGGTTAGGAGAGCGATAGTGGTGGGGGATGCATCAGTCAGAGGCACAGACAGGCGATTCTGTGGGGGCGAACAGGACTCCAGGATGGTAGTCTGCCTACCTGGTGCTGGGGTCACGGATGTCTCCGAGCGGATAAGAGGGATATTAAAAGGGGAAGATAAAGAAACGGATGTCATTCTACACATTGGTGGAAATGACGAAGATAGGATGAGTAGGGGGATCCTAAGAGAGCAATTCAGGGAGTTGGGAAATAGGTTAAAAAGTAGGGTCACTAGGGTGGCCATCTCTGGGCTACTCCCAATGCCTCGTGCCAGTGAGGCTAAGAATAGGGAGTTGGTACAAATGAATGCCTGGCAAAGGACTGGTCCAGGAGGGAGGGCTTCATTTTCATAGATCAATGGGAAGTTTTCAGGAGAGAATGGCACCTGTATAAGAGGGAGGGGTCACAACTAAGTTGGAAGGGCACAAATATCCTGGCTGGGAGCTTTGCTAGTGCAGTTCGGGGGGGGGGGGGGTTAAACTAGTGTGGCAGGGGAGTGGGGATCAAACAATTAGGTCTATAAGTGTGGAGGCTGGGGACGAGCTTGGGGCTGGGACAAGGCTGGCAAAGAAGAAGAGCACTCTGGGGGAGGACGACCTCACTGAGCCTGGAGGTCTGGAGTGCTCATACTTCAATGCAAGGAGCGTAGCAGGTAAGACAGACGAACTTGGGGCCTTAATGCGCACGAGGAATTTGGATGTGGTTGCGGTGACAGAGACTTGGTTGAAAGAGGGACAGGACTGGCAGCTGAATATTCCAGGGTACAAGTGTTTTAGGCGAGACAGAGGAGGGGCCAAAAGAGGTGGGGGAGTAGCGGTATTAGTTGGAGAGCATATTACAGCGGTGCAGAGGGAGGACAATTCAGAGGGGTCGTGTAACGAGTCACTCTGGGTGGAGCTTAGAAACAGGAACGGCGCAGTCACTATGTTGGGGGTGTACTACAGGCCCCCCAACAGCCCAAGGGAAGTGGAAGAATGGATTTGTCTGGAGATACTGGATAGGTGCAGGAAAAATAGGGTTGTTGTAGTGGGAGACTTCAATTTCCCTGGTATAGACTGGAAATCGCTGAGGGCAGGGACTCTGGATGGGGAGGAATTTGTAAAATGTGCACAGGAGGGTTCGTTGGAACAATATGTAGACAGCCCGACGAGAGAGGGGGCTATACTGGACCTGCTACTGGGGAATGAGCCCGGTCAGGTCTTCAAAGTTTTGGTAGGGGAACATGTGGCAAATAGTTACCACAATTCTGTTAGCTTTAGGATAGTGATGGAAAAGGATGAGTGGTGTCCCAAGGGTAAGGTGTTGGATTGGGGGAAGGCTAACTTTAGTGGGATCAGGCAGAAATTGGCAGCTCTTGATTGGGAGAGGCTGTTTGAGGGTAAATCCACATCTGGTATGTGGCAGTCTTTTAAGGAACGGTTGTTAGGGCTACAGGACAAGCATGTGCCTGTAAAAACGAAGGATAGGAAGGGTAGGATTAGAGAACCGTGGATAACCAGGGAAATTGAGGGACTGGTCAAAAAGAAAAGAGAGGCGTATGTTAGGTCCAAGCAGCTAAAAACGGAGGGAGCTCTGGAGGAGTACAAATAAAGTAGGAAAGTACTCAAACGGGGAATTAGAAGAGCAAAAAGGGGTCACAAAATGTTCTTGGCAGACAGGATTAAGGAGAATCCCAAGGCATTTTATTCATACGTTAGGAACAAAAGGGTTATTAGGGAAAAAATCGGACCTCTCAGGGACAAAAGTGGGGACTTATGCTTGGAGCCCAAAGAAGTAGGGGAGATCCGAAATGAATACTTTGCGTCGGTATTCACAAAGGAGAGGGATGTGTTGACTGGGAGTGTCTCTGAGGGGAGTGTTGAACCGTTGGAGAAAATCTCCATTACAAAGGAGGAAGTTTTAGGTTTGTTAGAGAATATAAAGACTGACAAATCCCCAGGGCCTGATGGAATCTATCCAAGGCTGCTCAGGGAGACGAGAGGTGAAATCGTTGGGCCTCTGACGCAAATCTTTGTCTCGTCACTGGACGCAGGTGAGGTCCCAGAGGATTGGAGGATAGCCAATGTGGTCCCGTTATTTAAGAAGGGTAGGAAGGATAACCCGGGTAATTATAGGCCGATGAGCTTGACGTCCGTGGTGGGAAAGTTGTTGGAGAAGATTCTTAGAGATAGGATGTATGCGCATTTAGAAAGGAATAAACTCATTAACGATAGTCAGCATGGTTTTGTGAGAGGGAGGTCATGCCTCACTAACCTGGTGGTGTTTTTTGAAGAAGTGACCAAAATGGTTGACGAAGGAAGGTCCGTGGATGTTGTCTATATGGACTTTAGTCAAGCGTTTGACAAAGTCCCTCATGGTAGGCTAGTGAAAAAGGTTGTATCTCATGGGATAAAGGGGGAGGTGGCTAGAACTGGCTTGGTCAGAGAAGACAGAGGGTGGTAGTGGAAGGGTATTTTTCCGGCTGGAGGCCTGTGACTAGTGGTGTACCGCCGGGCTCTGTATTGGGACCTCTGCTGTTTGTGATTTATATAAATGATCTGGAAGAAGGAGTAACTGGGGTGATCAGTAAGTTTGCGGACGACACAAAACTGGCAGGACTTGCAGATAGTGAGGAACATTGTCAGAGGCTACAGAAGGATATAGATCGGCTGGAAATTTGGGCAAGGAAATGGCAGATGGAGTTAAATCCTGATAAATGCGAAGTGATGCATTTTGGTGGGAATAATGTAGGGAGGAGCTACACGATAAATGGAAGAACCATAAAGGGTGTAGAGACGCAGAGGGACCTGGGTGTGCAAGTCCACAGATCTTTGAAGGTGACGTCACAGGTGGAGAAGGTGGTGAAGAAGGCATATGGCATGCTTGCCTTAATAGGACGGGGCATAGAGTATAAAAGTTGGGGTCTGATGTTGCAGATGTATAGAACGTTGTTTCGGCCGCATTTGGAATGCTGCGTCCAGTTCTGGTCGCCACACTACCAGAAGGACGTGGAGGCTTTGGAGACTGTACAGAGGAGGTTTACCAGGATGTTGCCTGGTATGGAGTGGCGTGGTTATGAGGAGAGATTGGGGAAACTGGGGTTGTTCTCCTTGGAAAGACGGAGGATGAAGGGAGACTTAATAGAGGTGTATAAAATTATGAAAGGCATAGATAGCGTGAACGGTGGGAAGCTTTTCCCCGGGTCGGTGGTGACGTTCACGAGGGGTCATAGGTTCAAGGTGAAGGGGGGAGGTTTAACACAGATATCAGAAGGACATATTTTACACAGAGGGTCGTGGGGGCCTGGAATGTGTTGCCGGGCAAGGTGGTGGAGGCGGACACACTGGGAGCGTTTAAGACTTATCTAGACAGCTATATGAACGGAGTGGGAATGGAGGGATGAAAAAGAGTGGTCTAGCTTGGACCAGGGAGCGGCGCGGGCTAATTGTTCCTTGTTTCTGGTTTCAAGGCTTCATTCTATGATCATCTTGCTGGTGCCAGTACAGAGCGAGACTGCGGATAGTTGGGAACCTCTCTCGGGGGCAGGGAATTCATATGGTGTTCGTGGAAGTGGAAATGAATAGGGTTGGGAAGCATTTTCCGATCAGGGCCAGTGTGATCTCCTGGACTCGTTTCGATCGCCTCAGGGGGTCGGAGAGGAATTTCCCAGATTTCTTTTCCCCATGTTGGCCCTGGGGTTTTCACTCTGGGTTTTCGCCTCTCCCTGGAGATCACATGGTCTGGAATGGGGGGGTGGGGGTGAGTTACGAGGTTGTGATGAACAAAGCATCGTAGCTGTGAGGGACAGCTCGGTGGATAGGATATTAGTATGTAGATAGGCTGGAGAATTGGGCGGGGATGCTGGATTCAGGATTCAATCCTGGACCGGCGAGCGGCGCGGACTTGGAGGGCCGAAGGGCCTGCTCCTGTGCTGTATTGTTCTTTGTTCTTGTTCTTGTTATTTTCTTTGGTACAGGGATGATGATCGTACTCCAGAAGCAGGTAGAGATCTCAGATTGGTGTAAAGGGAGTTTAAAGTGTTCTGTGAGAACTTCCATCAGATGGCCTGTGCTGTAACTGAGTGCCTGTCTGGGTACCCATCAAGGGCCTCGTTTTCCAGGGGTTAACATTCGAGAAGACTGATCTGACCTCTTCAATGCTCACCTTGGATTTAGATTCTGCCGAGGCTGACTGCGTTAAAGGCGTTGACTCACTGACTTCTTGCTCAAAATAGGCTTAGAATGCTTTGAGCTCATCGGGGCGCGGTGCGTTGCTGCCGGCGATTCTACATGCCTACTTCTTGCCACCTGTTGTGTCTTGCAGAACACGCCATAGTGGCTGTGAATCCGTGTGGCTATCCTTGTCGTCAAGCTTGGTCCGGTACTGATCTTTGGCATCTTTGATGGATCTCTGTCGACCGTATCTGGGTTAAGAGGGTCGGGAAAGAGAGTGGATTAAAAGCCAAAATTGGATCAGCTATGATGTTATTTAATGTCAGAGCAAGCTTGTGGGACCAAAGAGTCAAACTCTGCCTCTATTTACTACTTTCACACTGTTCTGATGAATGCTGCCGACCTTTGGTTATCCATCATTTACTCTGATGAGATGATTGAGGCTGTCAATTTAAAGCTGACAACTGGTTCCTTGCCCTGAGGACGTATTGAATCAGTTTTGTTTAACGTCACACGATCGTTTGCAATCGTTAATTTGGTTCCATTTCATATCAACAGCTTTAGTGAATGCAATTTGATATAATGACCGTGGGCTTATGAATTGCTGTGCATTGCCATCTCTCGTTTCCAGATCACTGTGATTTTAATCTCAGTGTTCTAATTGCTTACTGCACTATTAACATTAGTTACCAACCGAGTTTTTGCTGCATTTACATCATTGGCAATTTGGACTATCAACTGTGTTAAAATGGCAACATGCTTGTCATTGTTGTGCAAGAAATAAAAAGAATGATTGGGTTGCAATTGTTGCATAATTGTAGCTTTTGCACTAAAACCTATTAAACTGATGTAATTTTTGTTTGTGAATTGGCCACTGAGATGTTGCTGTTTCCAATTTCTGACAGTTAGCTCAGCGGCAACTGTGATCCTGAACCGAGGGAAATGTGGCCTCTCCAAATGTATCACGCAGTATCTCATGGCAATGACAACAGCAGATCTAGTACTCGTCACCATTGATGTTATACTGAATCAAATTAATAAAATTTATTACCAAATATTTTTTTTTATTCATTAATTCTTGGTATTCGTTGAGAATAATTGTATTTAATGCAGGTTTGCATTGTTCTGTTTGGTGCACACTCGCTTTTACCTTTTGATCGCCATTTCTTGCAGAAATCTGAAAGCAAGATTTTGCACCAAGAAAACTGCAGTTCTGATGGTCGTAATTGTGGGCATTGGAAACTATTCCATTTCACTTTGGATTTACTCATTAAATAATTCTTGACAATGTACCAAAGCTTTGCATTCTAAGACCAGACTATTATACCTCCTCCGTTTGGGTGGCGTATGAGTGGATTGACAGGATACAAACAACATTGCTTCCATTTGGTTTTCTGACTGCCAGAAACATTATAATTGTCAATCGGCTCTGGAGGAGCTTCACGGACCAAGGAAAACCAGAGAATCATGTTGACCCAGAAGTGGGGAACCGAATGGAATCCATCATTCTACTCTTTGCTTTGTCCACTAATGTTATATTGTTGTGGATTCCATATGATGTACATTTCTTAATCTGGCCAGTTGTAAACTGCAGTTATACAGATAAATATGTTAACAATCCTACATATGCCACCCAAAAATATGGATTCATGCTACAACTTCCGAGTTCGTGCAGAAACACCTGCATTTATGCATTAACCTAGAGGAAATATAGAGAGGAGTTAAAGGACGGGTTTAAGTATCCATTCATTGTAATTGTTCAGTTGTTGGAACGAAAATGTGAATCTGAACGGGAATAGAATCATCATCTCGAGAGTTATAGCTCAATCTCCGTTCAAATTCCATTCCATATTATCATGCAACATTGATTGCAATACAGCATAATGTTAGGGTACGAGATCAGAAACCTTAAGGTGTGTAATGCAGTCAGATTAGAATGCAACAATTTGCTACTTTGGCATTAATGTGACGATATGATTTTTCACTCTAGGCACGAGTCTACTGGCACTATGGGAGGCTTTTACCAGAACAAAGTTTAATCAACAACCCAGTTTAAAAACAATGAATGAATTAACTTTAGTTTTAAAAATTGAAGAATACTTAAAAACAAGATGCAATTCTGAACTGCGAACGTCTCACTGTCAGTTTTAATTCAAATAATACTTCACTTCTTGACACAAGCGGCCTCTTTAAATTTACTCAGCAAAGCACAGGCTCCTTTGAATGCCGCAGCCTAACTGTCCTAAAGCTCTCAGAGATACTTTTTCGAAGAGAGAAAGAGAGAGAGAGAGAGCCTGCTTCCTTCTGGCAGTCTTCCCTACAGCCTTCCTCCCGTTAAACACTCACTGTCTCCATGTAAATCAACATAAACAATACCTTCTTCTGAACGCCCAGCGTAGGCTATGTAAGCATAAATGCATAAGCTCAGCTTAAAACAAATAGCCCAGTTAATAATTGATATCTGCCGGCTCCCAATTTTAAATAAATTCTGAATACTATACATACCCATAGAATCGTATAATCGGAGAATCTCTACATTGCAAAAGGAGGCCAGTCGGCCCATCGAGTCTGCACTGACCACAATCCCATCCAGGCCCTATCCCTGTAACCCTGTGCATTTAACCTCGCTAGCCCCCGAACGCTCAGTGACAATATCGCATGACGAATCCACGAAACCCACAGACATTTGGACTGTGGGAGGAAACCGGAGCAGCCAGGGAAAAAAACGCAGAGACGAGGAGAATGCAAAAACTCCACAGACACTGATACAAGCCAGGATTCGAACTGGTGTCCCTGGCACTGTGAGGCAGCAGAGGTAACCATGTTGCCACTGTGCCATCCGCCACTATGCCACCGTGCCGATCCTTAAAAGAAAATTGATATACATATATTTTTTAGAGGCATAGTATGATCACAATAATCTATCATAGCCACCGTGGTGGATTCCCCATTCTCATCTTGAAAAAGCTGTGGGCTTCAAAACCAATATAAGAACATTTATGTGAAAAATGTCTTCCCTATTTAGCAGCTCAGAGTGACTTCACTTTCTGCTCCCCTTCTTACATAAAGAGTAATTGCTAGAACATATCCACCAATAACTTCCCTTCTGGTCCACCAAAGTTATTCACACAAATATTGGTACTTGGAGGGCTCCTCTTCCTCATCCACATGCTTGCAACTTAGGGATAGCATAGCAAGCCAAGGGAGCAGGTACACTCCTGTGAACCGGCACTATATCTCCACAATTTTTCATGCCATGAACTATTTTTGTGATAGAACTGCTGGTTTTATATCGAATAATGAACGCGCTGTAATCTCCTCCAGTTAAACATCGGCAAGACAACATTCTCGGCTCCTGCAGCAAACTTTGTACACCTGCCTGTCATTATACCCTTCTCCATAGTCAGTATTTTATACTGCACAACACTGTTTTCATATTGTAAGACAGCCCGTTAAGATGCTAGTGATCATATCATCATCTTTATCAAGAAAAAGCAGTTCCTCCTCTGTAATTTTACCCATCCATGCGGTAACACATCGGTTGCAAAAACAATTATCCATTGACTTGTAATGTGCAGATAGAATTATTCCAATGGCCTCGTACTCATACTTTTTGTTAACCAAGACGCACTCTTAAATCATTCCTAACATTAAAGACCTAAGTTGGCATCCAGTTCCACAGGCCATCAATTACTAACTCTGACTTCACCTTCATATGTACTTCACGTCATGTTACATCCTACTCCAATCCTGCAGCCAACATCGACATAGCGAATATTCACTTATCATTTCATTGTCGCCACTTGTCACTTACTGGCAAACTTTTTTCCACCATTTCAAGACGTGTCGTGAATTGCATGATCCAGTATCTGTAAAACGCTCCACAAAAACCTTTCACCTTTGACCGATCTCCCTTCCTTTAAAAACTCTACGAAAATGACTTGTTCAAAGCAGCTTTTCCTAATACTGTCCACACAGGTTCCTCTGACTTGGGACTCAATTACGTTTGACTTTGATTCAATGAAGTGACATGGAATGTTAGGATATTTTTACTGGATTAAATGTGGTGAATTAATGCATGTTTGTTCTTGCAATCTTATTTTTAGTTTCCTGCTTTTAAAATTTACAGCACAGAAATAAGGCATTTATCCACCTCGTTTCTGCTGCTTGCTTCAAAAAAGAAACGGTTAGCTCAATTTTTAGAGGCTATTATATTGCCATTTCTTTATCTCATGTCTTCACGACGCTGTACAATAAAATTATTGTTCTTTCATTTATTAGCTATGAATGTTAAACATATCTGATCTAATTTTTGCCTGACCAGATATTAGAAATGATACCCATTTCACATCCTGGAAGTCATCAGAATCTCAAACAATTTTATTAGATCACAGCTCAAAAGTTTTAGTTACACTTGGCGTGATTGACAGTAACAGCAGTTTATAGATCAGTGTGGTTCGTCATGTTAGTTAATATTTGCGTGCAGCTGCCATCGGCAAAGCCAAAATTCACGGCTGTGAAGATAGTGCAACTCTGCGGGCCATGTGATGATGTTGATCTCGCAGGCTTTGCAGGAACGAAGTCCAAGATATTGATACAGCGATAATGAACGTATGGCCAATTTAAAATTCAATCACAATGCTGTTTTACTTGGAAACGAGCTTGGAAGACAACATGGAAGTAATGCTTTCCCATCTTCTTTTGATGATATTGCTGTCAATTGAGGGAGGTATGGCCCGACGTCAACTCGTTGGCTTGCTGAAGTGCTTCCTGTGAGAGTCCCCAGGCTCCGGACGCTGGTGATGGAGATCCTCCTGGTGACAGGAATGCCAATCAAGCAGACTGTTCCAGCTTCAATTGCATGAAGATCCTTCATGATCTTGTGGGTGCAACCATTCAAGCGATTGTTATGTGTTCTATCACTGCCCTCTTCTGGCCCTCAAGTCTTCTGGATAGTCTTTGAGATCCCGGTATCAAAGGACAGTTTTCTGGATACTTGCGGAGAGCCATAGCATGCTGCAAGGAATTCACGCTGAGAGAAACCTTGCTGAATATACAGTGTATAAATGTTTGACTACTCCTTTATCCATCTGGAGTTAGTCTTCCGTCACATTCTTCAATTCCCTCGACAATCTCTGATGTTTGCCTATGATTCCGTCTGGTTCTTTTTCTGGCTACTTCACCCACCAGCTGCATCTCTGTCAGGGCATGTTGTGAGTGGGACATTCATACAGGATTTTGAAAACAGTACCTGCGATTGGGATGGAACGAGCTGAATAAGACTACATAGAGAAAATGTGTTTTTTGAACACTTAATGTGGACGGCATTTAATTTAATTTGCTTCTCTGCCATACTGAAAGTGGCTAGCTTTTTGAGATCGGGAAATTCTCTGTTCTGACCCTTGTGTCAGTTATGTCCTGGAATCTCCTCTTTGCCAGTTAGAAAACTTGTGAAAATATAGACATGTGGGATTCATGAAAGAGTGACCGTTCAGATGAGTTCTCAGTCTATACAAAGAGTAAATGCTGAAGAATCTGGTTCGCATCAGTCAATCTTAACATTGAAAATGCTTGGAAGGGGAAAGTGTGGCGAGAAATCTTGAGCCAAGTCCAAGTCCCGCTCGTAGATCCAAACAATGCAGAAGAGGGCCTTCGGCCCATTGCGTTTGCACCGAAACATCAGATATAACTGAACTCCCAGCTGATTCCATTTACCAATACTTGGCCCACAGCTTTGAATGGTACGACGAGCCAAGTACTCATCCAGATGTTTTTTTAAAGGATGTGAGGCAACTTGTCTCGATGATCCCCTCAGGCAGTGCATTCGAGACAATCACCATTCTCTGAATAAAAATGTTTTTCCTCAAATCCCCCATACCTCTTTCCTCTCACATAGACCCTACTTCTCTTCCTGATTGACTATTCGACTATGAGGAACAACTGCTCCTCATCCATGTCCATGCCACTTTCAATCTTTTATACCTCGATCAGGTAGTTCCTCAGTCTTCTCTGCTGCAACGAATACAACCCAAGCGTATCCAACCACTCTTCATAACTGCTGGCGGGATTTGCGATGTGATCGGGTATCACTGAAACTTCAATCAAAACAAATATTCTCGAAAGCCAGTGCCCCCGTTTAAAGACGCATCTTTATTTGACCAGACCTCGCAGAGTGGAGTCATTAAAGAGTTCTAGGATCCTCCAGAGCTGCCTGAGCTCTTTGATGAATTCCAACGCATACAGTTCAATATAGATCAATTGTACATTTTTCTTTGCAAATTCTCCGGTCTTTCATTCACTTTCAATCAATCATCGTCAGCAGTCATAAATGACTCAGAACACCTGTGAGATACCTTAGCCAATTTCATTGTTCCAGAAAACTGGACGTATCCTTCCCTTTTGGGTAACTCAACCTCCTCTATCACTTAGCAATCAGACGCTTGGCCACCAGGTTCAATATTAGCATTCCCGCAGGTTCCTCTCCAGATCACTGCCAAACCAGATGAAGTGGAGATGCCGGCGTTCGACTTGGGTAAACACAGTAAGAAGTCTGACAAAACCAGTTCAAAGTCCAACTGGTTTATTTGGTAGAAAACACCACTAGCTTTCGGAGCGTGCTGCTCCTTCGTCAGGTGGAGTGGGAGATCTGCTCGCAAAAAGGGCAATTTGAGACACAAACTCAATTTACAGAATACTGATTGGAATGCGAGTCTTTACAGCGAATCAAGTCTTAAAGGTACAGACAATGTGAGTGGAGAGAGCATTCAACACAGGTTAAAGAGATGTGTGTTGTCTCCAGATAGGACAGCTCGTGAGATTTTGCAAGTCCAGGCAAGTTGTGGGGGTGACAGATAGTGTGACATGAACCCAAGATCCCGGTTGAGGCCGTCCTCATGTGTTCGGAAGTTGGTTATCAGTTTCTGCTCAGCGACTCGGCGTTGTCGGATGTCGTGAAGGCCGCCTTGGAGAATGCTTACTCGAAGATCAGAGACCGAATGTAAGATGTGCCGGATCATCGAAAAGGATGCCATCATCTGACGTGCTAACACCATCCACCAGGTACATGGTACATGCTATTGCAACTCGGCCAACGTTGTCTACCTCATACGCTGCAGGAAAGTATATCCCGAGGCATGGTAGATTGGGGAAACGATGCAGACAACGGATGAATGAACACCACTCGACAATTACCAGGCAAGACTGTTCTCTTTCTGTTGGGGAGCACTTCAGCGGTATCGGGCATTCGGCCTCTGACCTTCGGTTAAGCGTTCTCCAAGGTGGCCTTCACGACACACGACAACGCAGAGTCGCTGAGCAGAAACAGATCGCCAATTTCCGCACACATGAGGATGGCCTCAACCGGGATCTTGGGTTCATGTCACACTATGTGTAACCCCCACAAGTTGCCGGGACTTGCAAAATCTCACGAGCTGTCCTGTCTGGAGACACTACACATCTCTTTAACTTGTGCTTAATGCTATCTCCACTCACATTGTCTGTACCTTTAAGACTTGATTCGCTGTAAAGACTCGCATTCCAATCATTATTCTGTCAACTGAGTTTCTGTCTCTGTATGCCCTGTTTGTGAGCAGATCTCCCAATCCACCTGACGAAGGAGCAGCGCTCCGAAAGCTAGTGATGTTTGCTTACAAATAAACCTGTTGGAATCTAACCTGGTGTTGTAAGATTTCTTACTGTTTTTACCCAAGTCCAGCGCCGGCATCTCCACATCATGACTACAATCGACATCGCAAACTGCCGGCTCCAAGTGGAGAGGATCTCCGAGAAGACTGCGCATATCGACACAGACATCAAGTTTCTACAAAGATGCAAGAAAGCAAACAAGATACCGAAAGGACTACAGATCATGAACCCATTCATGTCAACCTATAACACAGACTACGCTGAGAGACCTTGCCGTCGCAACTCTCTCACACTCCTCAACCACCTCAAACACCAGCTCTACAGCAAACGCCGCAGCCTGGAAACCAAGATAGAATCCATATTCTCAACTTGCGCTCAGGATGCAGACCAGCTGCGAAACTCTGCCAAGCAGAAGAGACAAAGGAACTACACCATCTACATGCACACCAAGAACAGGAAACTTGAGAAACTCAGCATCACCACCAGCAGCAACCAAGCCTCCCCGGGTACCACAGTCGAAAACAGGACCACAACAGGGAAGTCCATTGTCAACTTGTCGGACGAAATGCTTCAACCAGATGAAATCGAAGTTCTCAGCCGAGGGCTCAATTTTTGCCACCACCAAAATAGAACCCATCAGTCTCGCAGCAGACACAGAGGAATTCATCAGGCGAATGAGGCTGCGGGAGTTCTTCCACAAACCCCAAGAGGCCAACAGCGAACACGATGAAACAGCCAATGAACCGGAACAGCCGACAGAGAGATCCGCAGTGCATCCGAAGAGGATAGAGTGGAATTGGACTCCTCCGGAAGGCCTCTGCTCTCGACTTGACATGTATGCTGAAGCCATCAGGAGGAGCGTCAACACCAAATTCATCAGCCGCTCTCACAAGACCGCCCTGAACAAGCACAACATGACGCCATCCGCGCTCTCAAGACCAATCGCAACATTGTCATCAAACCGGCAGACAAAGGAGGGGCCATCGTCATACTGAACAGAACGGATTACTGCAAAGAAGTATACCGACAACGGAACAACGAGGAACACTACAGACAGTTACCCGCAGATCCGACCAAGAACACACCCGTCAACTCAATACTCTGATCAAGACCTTCGATCCGGTCCTTCAGTGCTCTCATCCCACGTACTCCCCGCGTTGGAGATCTCTACTGCCTCCCGAAGATACACAAAGCAAACACACCAGGCCGTCCCATCGTATCGGGCAATGGGACCCTGTGCGAGAACCTCTCCGGCTATGTCGAGGGCATCCTGAAACCCATTGGACAAAGAACCGCCAGCTTTTGTCGCGACACTACGGAATTCCTACAGAAACTCAGCACATATGGAGCAGTTGAACCAGGGACACTCCTCGCCACAATGGATGTCTCAGCACCCCCACGGTGATGGCATTGCTGCAACGGCCTCCCTACTCAACGCCGACAACTGCCAGTTTCCAGATGCAATTTTACAACTCATCCGCTTCATCCTGGATCACAACGTCCTCACCTTCAAAAGCCAGTTCTTCATCCAGACATTTGGAACAGCCATGGGGTACAAATTCGCACCTCAATATGCCAACATCTTCATGCACAGGTTCGAACAAGACTTCTTCACCTCACAGGACCTTCAGACAATGCTATACACTAGATACATCGATGAAATTTTCTTCCTTTGGATTCATGGTGAACAATCACTGAAACAGCTATATAATGACATCAATAAGTTCCATCCCACCATCAGACTCACCATGGACGACTTTCCGGAATCGGTTGCATTCTTGGACACATGCATCTCCATTAAGGACGGTCACCTCAGCACCTCACTGTACCGCAAAGCCCATGAATAACTTCACGATGCTCCACTTCTCCGGCTTCCACCCTAAACACGTTAAAGCTGCCACCCCCTCCGGAGAAGCCCTTCGTATCCACGGGATCTGCTCAGATAAGGAGGACCACAACAGGCACCTCCAGACGCTGAAAGATGCCCTCATAAGAACAGGATATGGCGCTCATCAATCGACAGTTCCGACGCGCCACAGCGAAAAACCGCACCGACCTCCTCAGATGACAGTACAGAGTACTATAAGCGTTCCAAAGATTTCATCTTGGTGCCAAAATTCAATACAATTATACTCTTGTTTCTGATCTGAGCCTTCTCCACACATTAGCTTAATTCGATTTAATTGCATATAAAATTGTCAGTCTTTATCATGTCAAATGCCTCAATCAATTGTAATAGATCAACCGATATAATGAAATTCCACTGGTCCATCCAAATATCTGATTCCCACCTCTTGGCATTAGTCCATTTCCTTTACGCTTTGTATCGAGGGACGCTACTCCTTGTCTATCTTATTAGTGGCATGTCGCCACGGCATAGGCAGCACCTCAGGCCCTGAAGATTGACACTGTTTTTTGCCTGGACAACATGTGTCCTATTGTTCTAAGTGTAATGTGTTTCGTTAAATGTACCTGAGTTGAAATATTGTATTTCTTTACGAACTCAGTTATGGGATTCTAAATTTGTAGTGTCCTGCATAATTCGCATTTCTTGACTGGGATTTTAAAAGTATTTAAAACACATTACGACATTATTATTAATTTGAACATAAAACCTTGCACATTTAAATTCCTGATTCATGTAAAAATATTTAGTACAAAATTATTACAATCCATAAAGGTTTTCATTATCAGTTGCTCCACACATAATCAAATATTCCAAATTCAATGTTGCATTGTTTGTTCTTATATTGAAACCTTGTGTTACTTGTTAAGGTCATGAACATTCAAATTCCATAAATGCCACTTCTGTATTTCAGAGACATATAAAATTTTAGTGAATACATATTACTTAGAAAATGCTTTCTTGGTTGAATAAAGATACTTCATATACAGAGTCATAATATATAATTTCACTTCAATTAAATGCATTCACATATGATTAACATGATGTTAATATCAATATTGAGTAAATATCATGTTAACTCTTTGCTTACAATTTTGCGAATATCATATCACTCTCTACACCCTTCCATCCTCCCTCCTGGCCCTTGGCTTGCCCAAGACTAGGCCACTAAATGGATGTTTGACAGTGAGTATTCTCATACAGCAGATGGGCGCTTGGTTTTGGGGACATCTCTTTGTCCACATGAATAAAGATAATGCTATTTCTGCTGTATTCTTTATAGATTATCTTGCTGAAGAATAGCAGCATATAAGCATTCATAAAATGACAATCAACAAAATCCATGCTGACTATGTCTGATCCTGCCACGGTACCGTCCTTGATGGAGATACGTGTGTCTAAGAAAGCAACCGATTCTGGAGTCCAACAGGTTTATTTGGTAGCAAAAACCACTGGCCTTCGGAGCGCGGCTCCTTTGTCAGGTAAGTGGGAGTTCTGTTCACAAACAGGTCATATAAAGTCACAAATTCAATTTACAAAATAATGGTTGGAATGCGAGTCTTTACAGGTAATCAAGTCCCAAATTTCTCCATCAAGGCCGGTGACCTCAGCACTTCACTATACCACAAGCCCACGGAAAACCTCACGATGCTCCACTTTTCCAACGTCCACCCTAAACACGTTAAATAAGCCATCCCCTACAGATAAGCCCGCCGTACACACAGGATCTGCTCAGATGAGGAGGGCCGCAACAGACACCTCCAGACGCTGAAAGATGCACTCATAAGAACAAGATATGGCGCTCGACTCATCGATCGACAGTTCCGACGCTCCACAGCAAAAAACCGCACCGACCTCCTCAGAAGACAAACACGGGATGCGGCGGACGGAGTACCCTTCGTCGTCCAGCACTTCCCCAGAGCGGAAAAGCTACGAGATCTTCTCCGGAGCCTTCAACATGTTATTGAAGAAGATGAACATCTCGCCATGGCCATCCCCACACCTCCACTTCTTGCCTTCAAACAACCGCACAACCTCAAACAGACCATTGTCCGCAGCAAAAGGATGAAGGAGCAGTGCTCCGAAAGCTTGTGATTCCAAATCAAACTGTTGGAATTTAACCTGGTGTTGTGAGACTTTTACTGTGCCCACCCCAGTCCAAAGCCGGCAGCTCCACATTATTGCTATATATAGCCCAAAAGGAACAATACTTTTCACTGTATACTAACACACGTGACATAAATAAATCCAATCAAATCAAATCGAATGCCAGTTCAGAGCAAGATGCGTCAGCGTTTCCTGCATTACTGGTCTCGTTCTGCCTGGCAATTCAGCACTCATCGATTCCCATAGACGAAATACTGGGGAGGCTGGAAGTTAAGGTGTATACAGTCTATCTCTAGTTGATCATTTGTTCTCTTCCTGTACATAGTGGAGCTCATGGCAGACTTGCAGGACATGGAAGCACATTAATATCCACCTTTTATTGTACCAGAGTGGGGAAAGAATGAACAAGTGCTAATGATGGCAATATAAAGTAAAACTGGAAATAACGTAATGTACAGCAAGCCCATCAGTAACTGCAAAGTTGTCTCAATACAACAGAGTTACATAATAGGGCATCTGACCCAATAATCAAACAATCTTATCTCTGTTTAAATGCTGATAATCCTGCTCTGTTTGTCGACCACAATCTATGCATTCGGCCCACAACGGTTAAGATTGTAGTTTGCGACATGGATTCTCTCCTGCAGTATAGTTTACACTGGATTACTCAACTTCCACAACTGTGATAGACAGATGAATTTTCCAGTTCAATTTCCGTATTTGACATACACCAGCCCTGTGTGTCAATCCAGATGTTTAGAATCTCACCCTTCAGTATGTCGATGACAGCAATATCAATAGGGCAGAGGCTGCATTAAAAACATTGGGTGTGATTCTCAAGGTCCATTTGCGATTGACACAAATCTCGTTACAGCCAGTAAATCTCACGAGAGGGCTATAACCAATGATTAGTGGTGGTGAGATCTCGGTTTCAGATCTTCCGTCCGGCAGCTACATCATGAGGTTTACACCCAGAAAGAGTGATTTCCATGATTTTGAATGAATCTTATTGTCATTACACGGCGTAACACCGTTGCTTCCGGTTGTGTTAAATGTGACCAGCCCCTCACCTTTCCCCCCTCCCCCCCCTCCCCCACCCGCCCCACCATCCCCCACTGGTGCTGCCACATTGGAGGGACTCACGGCAATTGGCAGTGTCAAGTTGCTGTTAGGGAGTTCCTTACTTGTTACGGCCCGGTAGGTGATGGTGAGGGATGGGGGGGACGGTGAGGTTATCGTTCCTAAATTGTGTGCAGGGGTGGCTGGTGTTTAGACAGTCTCATGGGGGGCGCCCTCATGGCTGCCTACTTCGCGGGGGGGGGGGGGGGGAGGGTGGTCGGTTCACTTTGATACATGCCTTGTTAGGGGATGGGAGTGGAGGTGGCGGGGGGGGGGGGTGGCGTGGGCGGGGGCGGTGGTTGGAGACTGTGGGTGGGTAGTTAATATGCCTTACTTACTTTCCCTTTATACTGGGTCGCTCCTTGCTCAAAACGGATGTGCTGGTTGCCAATCACGCATCCATTCCCAGTAATGTCAAGCCAAGGATGTAGTGCCCCCACTATCTAAACGTTAGGATGTGGAGGCTTTGGAGAGGGTGCAGAGGAGGTTTACCAGGATGTTGCCTGGTATGGAGGGGAGATCCTATGAGGAGAGGCTGAGGGATTTGGGATTGTTTTCGCTGGAAAGGCGGCGGCTAAGAGGGGATCTTATTGAAACATATAAGATGATTAGAGGTTTAGATAGGGTGGATAGTGATAGCCTTTTTCCTCTGATGGAGAAATCCAGCACGAGGGGGCATGGCTTTAAATTGAGGGGGGGTAGTTATAGAACCGATGTCAGGGGTAGGTTCTTTACCCAGAGGGTGGTGAGGGATTGGAATGCCCTGCCAGCATCAGTAGTAAATGCGCCTAGTTTGGGGGCGTTTAAGAGATCCGTAGATAGGTTCATGGACGAAAAGAAATTGGTTTAGGTTGGAGGGTCACAGTTTTTTTTTTAACTGGTCGGTGCAACATCGTGGGCCGAAGGGCCTGTTCTGCGCTGTAATGTTCTATGTTCTATGTTAGTTTCCACGTTTTCAATGGCAGGGTGCTACAGCCATTGGCCTGACTCTGCAGCATAATGTTGGTGACTTGCAGGAAGGAGAAAGCGATGCTCCTCTCATCCTCAGTGACATGTCTCGCCTTTCTAACAGAGAGCTGCATGTGCCCTGCCAGTGAACAACCAGATTTTTGGGTTCTTAAAGTCTTGAATGATAGTCTCATGGACTCCCATCAGTGCCTGCAACATGCAGTTGAAACCCTGCACCATGGAGTTCATGCCCTCAGATTTAGAGGTCATGAGCTGAGCCATGGTATTGACATCTCCTTCATGGAGTGCGCATCCTGCAACAATGTCTCCACTGGAGAGACCAGACTGGCAGTGTTGGCCTCATTGCGCTGAAGTGACGGCACCAATCTTCAATCAGAAGGTCGTGGGCTCCTCCAGTCAGCCTTGGCGTCTGAGAAGGGATCCTGTCATCCCGTCCTGATGCTCATGACTCTAGTCTTTGCAGCTCCATCAAATCTGACATGACTCGACCCAGGGGCACGTCATCGCCTAGGGGCTCACCACAGTCCTGTCCTCTGGCATCCCTCCACGTTGTGGAGATGCCGGCGTTGGACTTGGGTAAACGCAGTAAGAAGTCTCACAACACCAGGTTAAAGTCCAACAGGTTTATTTGGTAGAACAAGCCATTAGCTTTTGGAGCGCTGCTCACCTGATGAAGGGGCAGTGCTCCGAAAGCTAGTGGATTGTGGTACCAAACAAACCTGTTGGGCTTTAACCTCGTGTTGTGAGAATACTTTCTGTGTTTATCCCTCCACGTCAGATTGCGGGGACGTCCCTTCCTCAAACTGCTGCGGATCCTCAGCTGTCAGATGCTCACCAGTAAGTGATCCACAGGCCTGACTACTTATTGAACCCACCAAGGTATGAGGATCGGCGGTGCTTTGGTGCCGGGCGTGTGTGGCAACTGTGACATCTCATCAGTGGTGGGGTCCGAGATGTCTGCCTCGGAGCAGTTGCTGTTCATTGGGTCTGGGCTGCTCAGCTGCTTTTCCTGTCAGAGAAGGGACAGGACATTCGTGCGTTACGGGGAATAAAGAAGGGAAAAGTGATTACTCACTTCAGACTTGAGGAATGACGGCATGGCTTGATGATTTTCACTTAAACAGTCGTGCAGGCACGCTCGTCCTCCTACCCGGCCAGCTCCAGGGCTCCGTCCTGAAATGGCGTGAACGCTCTGAGCTTTGGCATGACTCAGGCTGGGCGTGCTTGCTTCTGTTTGTTGTGGTTGAGTTTGTCCCAGAATGACACAGATCGAGTGCAGGCAGCAGTGTTAACATTTAAGATGGCGAATCGATGTGGAGGCATATTTCTTGAGGGGGAGTTGGAGTGTGAAGAGCATAGCAGCTAATAGGAAGAGAACATGGTGATTGGAGGAGGGGGCAGGAGGGCCGTCTTACAGTTGTTGGGAAAGCCGAAGTGGCCGGATGAATGATGAAAGTGGAGTTGCGCGGGTGAGTGAGGGAGCCCATATAAAGGCTGCATAAAGCTCACTTACAACGGCTGAGCGAAGATCATGCAGCTTTAGTAGCACTGCTGCCTTGTCCCCTTCTGCAGTGAACTGGCACTCTTCAGGACTGCCACTCCATCGCAGGCGGGGTTGGTGACTTTGGTGAAGGGCTTTCTCCTGGATTGCATCCTCCCTCTTTTACACTCCATCCAGCATTCTGTTGAGGGCTTCCTCTGAGAATTCAGGTGTGGGCTTTCTGGCTGTCATCCCCTGCAGTAGACCTGGGATAAGTGCTGGGAGCCCCCGATTGATTTCTGTGATTAAGTTGAGGCGGGTTGCTGTCGCGGAAGCAGCGTGATTCTAGTGGTCATAAAAGCTTTTGTCTATGAACTTCAAGATTCTGTCAGAAATTGCACCTGAGTCATCGGCAGGATTCAATGCATATTTCTTGTCAGAATTGACACATTGCCAAATCACCCCAGTTGTTCGAACCACCTCTTCCACCCATCCTTCAGTGAGGCGAGATGGTAAGCTTTTTTGCAAAGCGATATTTCGGAAACGCTCACAGGTAACACCGATTACAATCTTACCAGCCACTTTTTTTTTAAATAGTTCATGTCCAAAATGGGCAGGACATCAATTTGAATGTATTTTAATATAATTACGAGTGCCATCCTCCCCCCTCATTTCCGTTAACCACTTCGGCTTTCAGACCTCACACCGGCCAGAATTACAGCTGTTCTATCTCACTGAGTTTCGGGCTCAGCAGTGATGAAGGTGAGCGAGGAGATGGGCAGCACAGAGCAATCACCATTGAGGTGCGGGGGCGGGGGAGGGGGGGGGGGGTGGGGGGCGGCGGTGGGGGGGTGATGAGTGGGCGATCCCAGCCACAGCCATTGTGCCGAGTGGGGTGGGGGACAACTTGGATGCATGTGGTTTGTGGGAGCTCGTGCCAGTCTGGGGTTTGAGCAGTCGAAAGTCGGCACTGATTTGAGGTTTGTGTTGTGTGCATTCACCCTGCCTACTGAACGACCCCCAACCCCATTGCCTCCAACACCGTCACTTTGCCATATGTCTGCTGGGCAGGCTCAGAGGCTGACGACTGGCATTCCATCCCAGGCCCCACTAACACAAAAAAGCAGCAGCTCTGGCAGCTGCTCCTCCAAAAACAGGAACTATGCTGGTGCTAACAAGACTCCTCGCCCTGCATCGAATCTGGGATCCCATCTTGTGCTAGTCGCAAGGGTGTTTCTCTACCATGTGTCTGATCTGGTAGCCATTCCTGGAAGGCACTGCTCCAGACATCCTGGTGTGTGCACCCATGGCTATGTTTCAATGGTTTCCAATGGGGAACAGCTACCAGTCTGCTCTCGGCTCCCCCCATCGTGAGGGCGCAGTGACGACCAAGAATCCATTGAGGCGTTCCATGGCAGCAGGAATGGTGTCGGGTTACCACAGTCCACACTCTTGGGGAAGCAGGTTGCTGAGATGGAGTTTGTTTTCCGGGGTGGATGATCTCATGGATTCTCTCTCTCTCTCTTCTCCATCCCGCCCTCGCACACCAGTGCCAGAGCAAATATGGATTTCGGCATGGAGCCGATAGACCTGGCAGTGATTCTGTTGGCTGCTGCTCGAACAAAGAACAAAGAACAAAGAACAGTACAGCATCGGAAACAGGCCCTTCGGCCCTCCAAGCCTGTGCCACTCATCGCTCCAACGAGATCATTCGTTTGTATCCCTGCATTGCCAGACTGCCCATGTGACCATCAAGGTAAGTCTGAAAGGATCCCAGCGTGTCTGCCTCCACCACTCTACCTGGCAGCGCATTCGAGGCCCCCACCACTCTCTGTGTAACAAACGTCCGTCTGATATCTGAGTTATCCCTCGCCCCTCTCACCATGAGCCCCGGACCCCTCGTAATCGTCACCTCCGACCTGGGAAAAAGCTTCCCACCGTTCACCCTATCCATACCCTTCATAATTTTGTGCAACTCTATTAGGTCTCTCCTGATTCTCCGTCTTTCCAGGGAGAACAAGCCCAATTTACCCAATCTCTCCTCATAACTAAGACCCTCCATAGCAGGCAACATCCTGGTAAATTTCTCTGCACTCTCTCTAAAGCCTCCATGCCCTTCTGGTGGTGCGGCGACCGGAACTGGACACAGTACTCCAAATGTGGTCGAACCAACGTTCTATACAGCTGCATCATCAGACTCCAGCTTTTGTCCTCCATACCCCGTCCTATAAAGGCAAGCATACCATATGCCTTCTTCACCACCTTCTCCACCTGTGCTGCCATCTTCAAGGATTTGTGGACTTGCACACCTAGGTCCATCTGTGTTTCTATATTCTTGATGGCTCTGTCATTTATTGTATATCTCCTCCCTACATTTGTTCTTCGAAAATGCATCACTTCGCATTGATCTGGATTAAATTCCATCTGCCATTTCTCTGCCCAGAGAACATTGGCCGACAATGTTCATCGCTATCCGCATTTCCAGCTATCTTTGTGTCATCCGCAAACTTGCTGATAACACCAGTTACACCTTCTTCCAAATCATTTATATATGTCACAAATAGCTGAGTTCCCAGTACAGAGTCCCGCGGAACACCATCGGTCATAGACCTACAGGCGGAAAAAGACCCTTCGACTGTTACCCTCTGTCTCCTGTGGCCAAGCCAGTTTTCAACCCATCGAGCCATCTCTCCTTGTATCCCATGAGCCTTAACATTGTTAACCAAACTGCCTGGAGGGACTTTGTCAAGTGCCTTACTGAAATCCATGTAGACGACATCCACGGCCCTTCTTTCATCAACCGTTTTTGTCGCTTCCTCAAAAAACTCCAACAAATTTGTAAGGCACGACCTCCCTCTTACAAAACCATGCTGTCTGTCACGAAGGAGATTGTTCCCATCTAAATGCGCATGCATTCTGTCCCAAAGAATCCTCTCCAACAACTTCCCTACCACGGACGTCAAGCTCACTGGCTTATAATACCTGGGATATCCCTGCTACCCTTCTCAAATAATGGTACCACATTCACCATCCTCCAATCCTCAGGGGCCTCACCTGTGTCCAATCAAGAGACAAAGATTTCCGTCAGAGACCCAGCAAGTACCTCTCCTTTCTGCCTGAGCAGTCTAGGATAGATGCCATTTAGGCCCTGGGGATTTGACAGTTTTAATGTTACCTAAAAAACCTAACACTTCCTCCCTTGTAATGGAGATTCTCGCTAACGGGTCAACCCCTCCCTCTGAGATACTCCCAGTCAACATGTCTCTCTCATTTGTGAATACCGATGCAAAGTATTCATTTAGGATCTCCAATATTCCCTTGGGTTCTAAGCATAATTCCCCTCCTTTGTCACTGAGAGGTACGACATTTTCCCAGACAACTCTTTTGTTCCGATCGTATGTATAAAATGCCTTTGGATTCTCCTTCATCCTGTCTGCCGAGAACGTTTCGTGACCTCTTTTTGCCCTTCTAACTCCACGTTTGAGTTCTTTCCTACGCTCTCTGTGTTACTCCAGAGCTCCATCTGTTTTCAGTTGCCTGGATCTATCATACGCCCCTCTGTTCTTTTTGATCAGATCCTCAATTTCCCTTGTTATCCACGGCTCTCGAATCCTACCTTTCCCATCCTTCCTATTTACAGGCACATGCCTGTCCTGCAGCCTTATCAACTGATCCTTAAAAGACTCCCACATGCCAGACGTGGTCTTACCCCCGAACAGCCTCTCCCAATCAACGGCCACCAATTCCTGCCTAATCCGGCTATAGTTAGCCTTCCCCCAATTTAGCACCCTACCCTTAGGACAACACTCGTCCTTGTCCATTTCTATCCTAAAGTTAACAGAGTTGTGGTCACTAATTGCCACATGTCCCCTATCGAAACTTTGACGACCTGACCGGGCTCATTTCCCAGAACTAGATCCAGTATAGCCCCCTCTCTAGTTAGGCTATCTACATACTGTTTCAAAGAACCTTCCAGTACGCATTTTACAAATTCCTCCCCGTCCAGACACCCAGCCCTCAGCACTTTCCAGTCTATACCAGTGAAAATGAAGTCTCCCACTGCAACAACCCTATTCTTTCTGCACATATCCAGAATCTCCTGACATATCAGTCTCCCCACTTTCCGTGGGGTACTCCAGAGGAGGAGGATGGTAACATCCAGCAACTGGATGGCCAGCTCAGGTCAGAGACCGCAGTAGGAGAGCAGCGAGCCGCGCTGGTTGGGGCAAGAGGAAGACGCCGATGGGCCCGAGGCAACAGACCCTGAGAGTTTAGGTTATGCATGTTATTTGAGGAGCTATCGGACAGTGTGTGCCGCCGCCACAGGCTCTGGCTAAGCAAGGAGACAGTGCAGCATCCGTGTCAGGTCCTTGCAGATTTAGCACTTTGAGGAATGGAGGGCACCCACTCCTGGTGGCAGGGAAGGTTATGGCAGCTCTAAACTTTTATGCAAGTGTGTCCTTCCAGACCACCAGTGGAGACCCCTTTGCTATCTCCCATGCCTTGGTCCACAAGTGTGTCTGTGAGATGACGGATGCCCTGTTTGACCAGGTTAGCCAATACGTCAATTTCGACGTGGGCCAGGCTCAGCAGGAAGCCCGGGTTTAAGGCTTTGCCGCCATCGCCTGCATGTGTTACGTGCAGGGGGGCTAGTAATTATGTCCAATTATGCCCTGCAGCCCCCAAAACGTCAGTGACCACGATTTGTGAAGGGGAAGGGGTTCCACTCTGTGAATGTTAACCTTTTTTGCTCCCACCAAACGATTTTTTGTTTTACATGAAAATAAAGTTAAGTTCAATGATTATTCATGAAGGGAGTGAATGGTAGAACAGCTTAAGCGAAATATTATCTACTGTTTCTTCCTGTTCTTTTTTCATACACTCCAGTATCCATGACATTCTGTTCTTTAGAAACTGACGTTTCAGTGAACAACAAGGACCTCGACAGGACAGAGCATGCATTAGATATTTAGACAGGAGCTTGCAGGGATTTGAATTAAGGGTTGATGAAGTAAAACAAACTCAATGGGAACTTCATGATATCAGACAATTCGGGCGAACAATATTAGGAAACATTCACTTTTGGACATAAGCTGGGAAATAAAACACACAGTTCAGAATGCTGATGCAAGCTGGTCAATGTTAATCAAACCTTGACCACCAACAAGGCTATGTATTTGTTGACTCTGAATATCAGCATTTTAACAGGGGTTTCTCATGCACAAGCCTCGGTTCAGAAGTAATTGCGTTACTGCTGAGCTGCAATTGACAGTGATATGGAACGAAAAATAAATCCATCTGCAGGATTGAATAATTGTACAGATGGCAAGGCACTGTATGAATAAGAGTGCAGTTATAATGCATTTAATTATTGCATGTAGTCTGAAAGATAACTCATAATTTCGTATTAGGAGCTGTTACAGAGCGTCACTTTGAGTACAGAGGGTTCATATAGGCATGTTCTCTTATTGTTTTTTGTTTTACTGGTGCCTGTTGTGAGTTTTGAGTATGTGTGGGTTTTGGAGGACGTTTCATACAGCAAGGGTGTTCTACGAGCAAGATCTGTTTGACTAGTTCTCCTGTTTTCATATTTATTACTGTTACTATTTTTCTGCTGAGTTCGTTATTTTTGCACGTCATAACTTTATTCTATAAATACGATCCTTATTTCAAGCAACATCTTTATTGTGGTATCAAGTTACCACCTCATTTTGGTGGCAAGGAGAAAATCGTAAGTGAAGACGAAACAAAGGTTTTTTTTCGATATTCAATGTGGTGTACAGTGAATAGCCAGTTAACATCGTGAATTTATTCAACAGAATTTCAAGTTAGTTGTGCCATGGCTCTATTTGGGGCAGACAGAGTTTAATGGGAAAGAGAAGACTCGACTGAATAAGTGCAGAGCGTGCAGCATTTGTATTAACAAATGGAATAAAAGGGAAAGTGAAATCGCGCTCGATTCTGCTGAATGTGTTTGGGGCAAGGACTCAGAAGTTGATGAGGAATCTGACCACACTATGGAAACCAGAGGAGATACCTCTTTCAGATTTAGTTGCTCTGGTCCAGATTCACCATAACCTGAAGCCCTCAGTAAGTGTTCAAAGATTCAAGTTGCATCGCCATTTCAAAAAGCAGGCCAGTCAGTAGCTAACGTCGTGACAGAATTACCCCAGCTTCCAGAACACCGTGACTTTAGAGTACTTTTCGAAGATATGCTCAGTAATATGCTGGTCTGCGGCTTTGCCAAGAGCAGCATTCAGCGTCAGCTGCTGGGAGAAGCCACATTGAGTGTTCGGACAGCTCTCGAAACATCTCAGGGCATCGAAACGGCTCCCAGTAATACTCGACATATTCAGCAAGCAAATGGCAGTGCCCAGGCAGGGGGGCTGCACCAATTACGGAATTAATTGAAAGTAGAAAGGTGAAGGCAGTGGAGTATTAAGGTGTGGAGGACCACAATAAACCAGTCATTGTAAGTCTATGGATGATGTTTGTCACCAATGCAGCAAGAAAGGGCATTTAGCGACGAAATGTGTGAAGTGCAAGGTGAGGGCTGAGCAATAAATTTTAACACAAAGCTGCAATCAATTACACACCATGTGGAAAGCTCGGAGAATGCAGATATAAAAAAATAACTTTGGAATGTTCAAAGAAGTACATGGCCATCAGCAAGTATAAAGAATTATCCAAGTAAAATTGGTTGGTTTTTTTATATAATCTCCATTCCAGCGATCTTTCAAAGGTCGTTGAACATCCTGTTGCAAGACATTCCTCAGTTTGCAATCTACTTGATTGACATCTTAGATACCGGGAAGACTGTGGAGGAAAACCTCGACAATCTGGATCACATTTTACAAAAACGGTTTTTAGATTAGGACTACGCCTGAGCAGCAGCAAATGTGTTTCCATGCACAGAGTGTCGAGTATCGACGCTGCAGAATAATGCACAAGGTTTTTCTCCTGTGAAGCAGAAAATTTGAGCCATTAAGGAAGCTCCAGAACCAAAGAAAGTGTCAGAGCGCAGTATTTTCTGGGGTTCGTAAACTATTATCTTCTTGCCAGACCTGTCAACACTGTTCTTTCCATTGTGTTTACTGTGCGAAATTATTCTGTGGTGCGATTCCGTGCCCTGTGATGTGGGAGTGGCACTTACCCATCTAATGGAAAATGGGTCGAAAAAACCCTTCGGTTTTGCATCTGGGATCCTGACAGAGGCTGAAACTGTATTCCACAGATAGTCAAAGAGGATATAGCTATCTTTTTGGGGTGAAAAGTTTCCAGCAGTACCTTTCTGATCGTTTGTTCACCATATATGCCGAAGGAAAGCCATTGTTGTGTATTTTCAGTGAGCTAAAATGTAATCTTCCCATGGCCTCAGCAAGAATGCGATGCTGGGTGCCGACATTGTCAGCTTGTCAGTTCAATATTGTATTCTGAACGTCTTGATTCATCTCCCTTTACTGGATTTGCCATCCATGGTATTGTCTTCTTCTGAGACAATTTTCTCACTGGAGAGACTTGCCCAATCTCCTGTTAGTGCTCATCAGATTAAGCAGTGCATGGAAAGTGATCCTATCCAGTCTCAAGTCAAGAGATTTCTGATGAAAGGATGGCCAACTGTTATTGAATACGATGAGTTGTAAACCTTTTGTGAAGCATAAGGATGAATTAAGTCTATTGGATGGATGCATACTGTGGGGGTCATGATTGGTTGCTCTGCCCCCTTGTTCACAAATCAGCAATGAAATACATGAGGCTCATCCAAGTGTCTTTTGACTGAAAAGTTTAGCTAGATCATATATTAAGTGCCCTAATATGGATCCGGACTTGGAAAACAAGGTGAAGTTCTGTTCCTCTTGTAAAATCAACCAGAAATTGTTTCCAACAGCAACATTTCATCCTTGAGAGTGGCTGGGTCACCTGTGGTGCAGATTTCATGTGGAGCCTGTGGGACTTTTCATGAACCACATATATTTGGTTGTTGTAGTTGCACATTCAAAATGGTTGGAAAACGGTATATTCAGTAATATTAGCAGCTCCTGTGACAATTGAGAAGCTACATCAAAGTTTTGTGATACATGGTTTACCAGAATCGCTAGTTTTGGATAACTGCAGTACACTGACAAGAGAGTTATTTCAACGATTCATGCTAAAGAATGGTAGAGGTCAAGTGTTTCATGGACTGTATCATCCGACTTTGAATGGTCTCGCAGAGAGAGCTGTTCAAATTGAAGAAAATGGCAGGTGACACTTTGAGAGCAAAGCTTTCCAGATTCTTACTGGAGTTGTCTTATGCCACAATTCACAACCGAGCACTGTCCATCAGATTGTTGCCAGGGAGAAATCTCACCTGGATCTGTATCGTCCAGATCTTAGATCAAACTTGGACAGGAGGCAAATGAAAAAGGAGGAGGGACAATACTATCATGCCAAAGGGAGGCAGATGGAACTGGGTGATCAAGTCTACGTCAAGACCTTTGGTAGTAACCAGAGGTAGTTACCAGGAATAACTTTAAGCAAAATTGGTCCAGTTTTTGGAATGTGAGACTGCGAAATTGAAGAGTTTTTCGCAGACATCAGGACCATCAGGACCACATCAGGGTCAGAAAAGTTTTCAGAGTCAGCAACTGTTATTGATAACATGGCAGAAGATAATGTTGCTGTGGGCAATGTGTTCCTCTGTTTCCAGGTTTGCCAATTGACTCTGATGGGAGAGGAGAAGTGGAACATTCATGTACAGATTCTCAATATACGTCTTGACCTATGATTCCGGATCAACTTTTACAATGTTCACCAGTGGTATTATATTGGTCATAACACAAGTGCAAAGCTCCTGACTGCCTTTCTTATCATTAAGAAATTGCTTTCGTTGTATTTCTGTCCTGATGGGGACTGAAATTTAAGATGCCGGGTGCAATACAGAGTGCAATTTTGAGTTTCGTGCTCATAAAAGCATCTTCACCTATTCAATTATTTTACTGGCGTCCATTGAGGGTTCTGAACATATGCAAGTTTAGGAGGGTTTTTCAGTCTGCAAGAGAATGTTCTGCAAACAATCGTGTTCCTGGCATCATAGTTATTACTATTAGTTGCTGAGTTGTTGCCATTTTTAATCCTCAGTATTTTATTATATCAAGAAGATCCTTCTTTTCGACAGCGCATTTGACTACATTAATTGCTGTCACAAGTTACTATAGGAACTAAGTCAATGTGAAGTGACAGTAAGTGACAGTTTAGGAAACGCTGAACTGCACGTGTCCAGATTCAAATCTTGGCTCATCTGTCTGATGAGGAGAAGAATACACAACTGCTCATCGAAGCAGAAAATAAACATAAGGCACAGATGGAGGTCGTGATGATGGAGAAAATGCTTCCCTGGCCTCATTCCAGCTCTGAATCTACACACCTGTTGGTGAGGGCCCTTCAGGTGCACATTCAAATATTTTAAATGTAAGATGGACTCCTGCATTCAGCAACCATTCGGGAGTGAGTTTCAGATCTCTCACAACACTCACTTAATGATATGTATATAACAAAAGATTTGCTTTCACCGGCACATCAGTATTTATTTTCTTTTCATAAGAAATGGCAAAAGAATATGATCATCATTGTCTTTGGCCCACATTCTCATTAATTGTTTGTTAAGTAAGTGTAACTAATATAGTTTTTTATATAACCAGTATAATTGTCTCACCAGAGAGTACTCTCAATGTAAATAGTGGCTCGTTAAACCTGCAATGATATATAATCATTCAGGGTCACCGTTATACTGAGTTCACAGAAGATGGAGTATCCATTAATCTTTCAGATAGAACGCATCTACTACCCTGTTCTCGCAGCTATTGGCATTACCGGTAAGTATTTGAATCCAGTATTAATGATGTTACCCAATGTTCAAGTGTTCGTACTCTTGATCCCTGCCTTATACAATAATATAATCAAATGACCAAGTGTGTTATAAAGTCAGGCATTTAGTATTAACAATTCAACTAAAAATTAGGTTACTGTTTGCCATGGACGGATTGTTTATGGAAGTTATTTATTTTCTTCGGAGTTTGATAATGCTGATGCTACTGGTGTCATCCCCTCTTGAACAGTTTCTCTTCCAGAGCAAATCTGCAACAGAGTCTAAATATTTCTGAATGCTACTTTAATTCTTACATGCTGTTAAGTAGATGGCATGTTCAAACTGGGTCAAGGAATGTCCTATTACAGAGTTATATTCATTTGCAAAAATGTTTTATTGAATGCTATGAATTAATATTTAATTTACTTTTGTGGCAACGTTCTTTTTCTGGACTTCCTTCCACATCATGTGGTTTGAGGGATGACTTTTATTCTTAGATCACTGATAATTAAAATAATTTACATGGTGTCATCTAATACCGTTGCAAATATAAAATTAATTTGCAGTATTCCCTGGAGATGGGAACTGACATGTCAGCATTTCTGTAGTAGAATAATTTAGATCTGAAATATAAACTCTGTTTCTCTCGACGGATGCTGCCAGATCTGCTGAGTTTATCTAACATTTTCTGTGTTGATTTCAGATTTCCAGCACCCACAGTATTTTGCTTTTATTATATTAGTATTCTCAATTCTAGTCATACATTAGCACGTGTGCTATATAATTTCCTATGTAATGATGTATTCCAATCTTTCTATAACTATTTGATGTGTAACAGTAAGCTGTGGTGGGTAGAAATTCATGTCATTTAGCAGAACAAAAAATGGATAGTATTCGATCTGCCAGCCGTCGCACACGGCAGGTGATAGTTAGAACAATTGCAATCAATTTAATTCAATCTCAGACATTTCTTGCAATGGGACAACGGACACAATACTGCTCATGTTGTGCTACTGTCCGAGATGATTTTCTACCTCTCACCATTCAGCACAATATAAAATACATGTGTATTGTTGTGGTAGGGAAAATGTGAGTTAATAGCATGTTAATTTAATCAAATTATTCAACTCCATCTATTACACATCGTCCAAGTATGCAACAGAAGCTGAAAATGTAACGAACACAACAGAGCAGGATATTATCCATTACCAATTCACATATCGACTAACAATCACAAGTCAAGTTAAAGTAACAACTGGGGTAAGTGGGTTGTAACCCAACACTTCAGTATTTCGTGTTTTCCTCTCCATTTCATACAGCCATCGTTTGCCTCTGATGCTTTAATTAAAAATCAGCAGTTTTCTCCAAGAAACAAACCATTCTAAATGATTGTTGCAGATATTCTTTCTTACTTCCGCACCTTTTTACATCAGTCATTCTGCACCTTGAAATATTTCTCTCCATTTTAGCAACAGACCTGGAACTTAACACCACACCTCATCTCATATGCTCCGCACCATATTATTATCTGAATTTAACTAATTAAAAAAATCTTTAATAATTTTTTTTTCAGAAGAAAGACTCCAAAACCCAATATTTGGGTTCTAAGTCAGTTTACTGGGCCATTTCAGAAGGTGTTTAAATTGTCTGAGCCCCCAATGGAGCATTATTGAATCGGATTTCTGGTTTTAATTCCAAATTCTTATTGAATTCAATTCAATTCGAACTCGGCTGCTCAGACCATTATCTTTCATCTCTGAGATTACTAGCCCGGTGACAATACCTTGAGGCCACTGTGTAACCCATGCTTCTATTGTTTAGGATCGCCTGCAAAAATAGCATAAACAAGAGGATATTCTGGCCAACATTTATCCCAATACAGTTTTGAAAATACTCTTTATCTTCACATCTTAACATTGCTGTTTCTGAGAATTTGCTAAGCGCAAAATGACCCTCGCATTTCTTAAAATACAACAGGGAAAGCATTTTGAAGCACTTTTAAGACCGTAGCAACGTGGGTACAAAGTGAGCTGAACAATAGGAAGCGGGGAATCATGATTAGTTGATATTGTTCGGGCTGGAAGGAGGTTTGCATTAGTGGTACCCACGACCAGTACAGGGGCACTTGATTTCTTCTGATTTAAATTAACAATCTAAATCTTGGTATGCAGGAGAATTTTCAAATGTGTGCGGATGACACATTACCTGAAGGAGGACTGTGTAAAAGTTCAGAAAGATATGGACAAGTTTTTGGAACTGACAGCGAGGTAGCAGATGCAGTTCAATGCGGAGAATTGTGAGGTGATGAATTTTTGGTTGGAGAAATAATAAGAGACAATACAAAATCAGGGGTAAAAATCTTAAAAGGGCGCAGGAGCAGTTGGACCGAAATGTAGATGTGTGTAGATGATTGATGTTGGTGGGATAAGTGGAGAAAGCAGTTTAAAAATCATAAAGAATACCGGGCGTTATTAATAGAGCCATAAAGTACAATAGTAAGGAGGTCATGCTGAACTTATACAAGGTCTCAGCTGCAATATTGTCTATGGCTCTACACGCCACATGAAGACATGAACGAATTTGAAAAAGTGCAGTCGTGGTTTACAAGAATAGTCCCAACGTTGAGTAAATTAAGTAATGAGGGCAGATTAAAAAGGTTGGGACTGCTTTCTTTGAGGAGATTTGATTGAGTATTTCAAAATCATGAGGGGCCTGGGCACAGTAAGTGGGGAGAAATTGTTTCTGTTCGTAAAAGGATCGAGAACCAGAAGACACAAATTTAAAGTGATTTGCAAAGGAAGCAACTGTGATGTGAGAAAAAAAAAATCAGGCAACTAGTGGGTCCAGTCTGGAATGCACTGCCTGGAAGTGCGATGGTGGCATGTTCAATCGAGGCAAACAAGAGGGTATTGATGATTATTTGAATAAAACCAAAGTTAAGGGGTACGGAGAAAAGGCAGCGAATTGGCACTACAATGTGGAGAACTGGTGCAGCCACGAAGGGCCGAAAGGCCTCTTCGTGCGCTGCAAATAATTCAGTGATTCTGCGATTCTGTGATAATTGATAGCTGCTGAATTATTTGAAATTCGATGGTCTTGAAAGCGGTAACGTAAGTTTATGTTCTTCCTTTTTACATGTACTGGTCAGTTTTAATGAATGTTTAGTATGTTGAGTAGCTTCATCGCCATTTCGAGGGGGAACTGGATTCATTAACATTAAGGGCTGCGTTTATTTCTTAATTGATTGAATACTTGTAATAATTATGATTTGGACAAACGATTATGATTTTCTTTGCTTCTTGCGACACGCACGCCACTGACAAAGCTGATATTTGTCACCTGCCTGGCTTGGCCCTCGGTGAGGTGAACGAGCTTCCAAGTCGCTGCCTGTTATATATTGATGCAACTGAAAGAATAAAAGAAAGTGCCAAGAAGACCTGATTATTATCGCTATATCTGAAGGATATTAGTGAATCGAATTTTGGGTCTTTCCAACAATCCATTGTCCCTATCAATGTTGGTCGTTGTTTATTTCATTGACTCATGTAACACCAAGAAGTAATTTGTTTCTGCTAATTTCGGGTAGAGATATCGAATATCCCCTCGTTCCTGTTGTTCCACCGGAGCCGAAATGTTTTTTTTTAAGTAGACGTTCAGTTCACTTTTGAAGGCGGCAAAATGATTTGTTTCCTCCATTGCATTAAGTAAACATTGGGGATCACAGTAATCTTCCCAAAGAATGGGAAATCCCTGCAATTCCTCCATCGCTATTTTTCCTCAGTTTTTTTCCAATTATCAGAAACCTTTTTTGCGTTGTTTCCTGACCCTCCTGCCAATGGACATCGATTTTAATTCCGTAACTATCTTTAATTACCTTAATAATGTTCAACACCTCTATTATATTTACTTCAATGTTTTCCATTCTTAGCTTCTCTAGTCTCTCAGTTATTCAGTCAGTCCAGTGAGGTTCCAGTGCATCGTCCCTTTCCCCTCGCCATCAATGCCTCGTGCTTTTTCTGAAGCAGATTGCCCTGAATGTCACAAAATGCTCGAGTTCATCTGATTTGTGTTTAATAAATGTTTCGCTGGGCTTCATTGTTTTCCATTTATGAATCCTGGAAAATTTATTGACAACTTTCTCCACTAGAGCTGCCACCTTTAATGTTTTGTGTCACTGCACCACAAGGGTCCTTCCACCTCTATTTACTTGCATCGTGAAATTAACACAGCTTCTCAGAAGGTTTCTTCCTGTGTGAATCAACCGACTTATTCATATTAGCTTTTTATATGTTGTGTGTTTCAAACTTTCATCTCTCATTCTCTGCCCTCCTGAGGACTATTACCTCTCCCACTAATTATTATATATTCCTGTCTTGTGTCATTTCTATGTTTTCAATTAGTCTTCGTATTTCAAAATGCAGCTCATTAGTATATATTTACTCGAGCAGCAGTTCGGATACCCTTGGAAACTCCCCTAAAGTTAGAAAAAGATTACCACTATTTCCCGCTGTCTGGCTTGCAAAAAAATAATAGTATTTGCCACAACACTGCCCTTTAATTCTCCCTTGGAAATCCACGAACAAGGGAAGAGGAAGGGGAGAAAATGGGAAATTTGGAAGAGAACAAAGGGGAAGATTTGAAATAAAGTAGAGAGGATCAGAAAACACATGATGAAATTAATCATGGAGCATGTTAAAGAAACAGTTGCTGATGATTTTTCCTTTTCCATTTATAACTCCTATGGACTCATCTTTCATTTCTTTATGTATTGTGATTATCTGTTTTTGAATTCCAACGTCAACCCTCTCCACATTTAATCTCTGAAGCCATTTCTCATGCTTTTCCTCACTTCTCACTTTGATTGTCATTGTGTTTGTTGGAAAATTGTTACATCTCTAACTTGCATAAGAAGAGCAGGAATTTCCTTTCTCTGAGGTTCGTCAGCTTCTGCAATTCGTTTGTTAATAGAGCCGCGCAGACTAGGTTATTGAATGTATTCAAGGCTGCCTAAGGCTCATTTTCGATTGAAAGGGGAGTCAGGACATATGAGGGTCGAGAATGGAAGTGGACTTAAAGCCACAATTAGATCAGCCATAACGCTATTTAACATCAGAGCAGGCTTGTGGGACCAAAAGCGACGCGGCCCCTATTTCTTATGATCAGTCGGTTATGATAAAAGCCTGTCGACTTTAGGTTATCCATAATTTACCCTGATTAGATAGTTGAGGATGTCAATTTAAATATGACGACTGGTTTCTTGTCTTGAGGACTAACTGAATTGGTTTTGTTTAATATTACACTATAGTTTCCAAGACTTAGTCTGGTTCCAATCCACATTAGCATCTTTAGCGAAAGCAATTTGATTGTGAATTGTTGTGCATTGGCATCCCTCCATTCTAGATCGCTGTGACATTGATCGCTGTATTATAGTTTCTTATTTCACTATTAATATTTGTGACGAACCGATTTTTTTCTCCCTTTATTTCATTGGCATTTTGTACTATTTGCTGTGTTAAAATGTCAATATGCATTATATTGTTCTGCAGGAAATAAAACAAAACATGTGTTGCAATTGCTTTATCGTTGTAACTTTTCCACTGAAACTTCTTTAAACGATCTGATTTTTCCATGTGAATTTGCCCAATAAAATGTTGCTGTTTCCTATTTCTTACAGTTAACTCAGTGGCGCTTGTGATCCTGAACCGAGGGAAATGTGGCCTCTCCAAATGTATCACGCAGTATCTAATGGCAATGACAACAGCAGATCTATTGCTCGTCATCATTGATGTTATACTGAATCGAATTAATAATATTTACTTCCCAGTTAATTTTTTATTCATTACTCCTGTGTGTTCACTGAAGATAGCTTTATTTCTTGCAGTTTTGTATTGTTCTGTCTGGTTCACAGTCGCTTTTACCTTTGATCGGTTTGTAGCCATTTCTTGTCAGAAGCTCAAAGTAAGATATTGCACCAAGAGGACTGCGGTTGTGGTGGTCGTAACTGTCAGCATTATAAACTGTGTGCGGTCTATTCCATTTTACTTTATATTTATACCTGCAATAATTATTGATAATGTGCCATGGTTTTGCATTCAATCACAGTACTATTATACCTCTTCCTTTTGGGTAATTTATGAATGGATGGACAGCATACTAACACCATTGCTCCCATTTGTCCTGATTTTGGTTTTCAATACTCTGACTGCCAGAAATATTATAATTGTCAATCGGCTCCGGAAGAACCTCAGGGGCCAAGGCAAATCAGATAATCATATGGACCCAGAAGTGGAGAACCGAAGGAAATCCATCATTCTACTCTTTGCTTTGTCCACCAATTTTATACTGTTGTGGATTCCATATGTTGTACATTCCTTAAAATGGAAAGTTGTAAACTACAATTATACAGACAAATATGTCAGCAATCCAGCATATATCACACAACAATGTGGATTCATGCTGCGACTTCTGAGTTCGTGTACAAACACCTGTATTTATGCATTAACTCAAAGGAAGTTTAGAGAGGAGTTAAAGAATGGGCTAAAGTATCCATTTGTTGTAATTGTTCAAGTCTTTGAACAACATTGTGAAACCAGACAGCAATAACAGCCTCATTTCTAGAGTTACAACTCAATCTCCTTTCAAATTTCATTGCGTACTTTTACTTTACAGTTATTGCAACACAACATAGGGAGTTAGGGTGCGAGATCAGAAACCCCAAGGTTTATTATGACGTCTGGTTAGACCCCAACATTTTGCTATTTTGGCATGAATGTGAGGATATGATGTTTCACTCTGGGCACGATTCTACTGGCATAATGGAAGGCTTTTACCTCAACAAATTTTATTCATCAACACAGTTTAACGAAAGCAAATGAATTAGCTTAATTTTAAACAATTGAACAGCAGTTGAAGACGAGATACAATTCTTAACTGCTAAACTCTCGCTATCAGTCCCAATTCAAGCAATATTGTTCGTATTGACTGAAGCCTCCTCTTTTAATTTGGTCAGTGAAATACAGGCTTGTTTGCTTGTTAACAGTTGCTTGTTCACTGGAGCTCTCAGAGGGACATTTTCAGAGAGAGAGAGAGAGAGAGAGAGAGATTAAGAGTTCTTCCTTCTGGCAGTCTAGGCAGCAAACTGCTTGGATATTAAAAATAAAATTGAAACAACATTTCTTCCCGGACTCTTAGCTCTTCTAAGGAAGCACATGACTCTGTCCATGTCACTCAACCGAATCAAAACTTTACGCTGAAATCCCAGTGGAAACTTAAGTAAACACAAATTCATCAGATAATCTTAGAACAAATACCCCAGGCAATTATCCTGTTCCCCCACAACCAATTTAACATATTTATTTCACAGATTGGCACGCTGCAAACCAGATCTGGATTATAAACATACCCCTGGCAAGATACATGATATGCATCTATTTCTTAAAGGCAGAGTATGCTCACAATTTTCTATAATAATCACCATGGTGGATTCCCCGTTGTCATCCTGAACAAACTTGCGAGCTTCCAAACCATTATCATACATTTATCTCAAATATGTATTTTCTATTTACCAGCACAGAGAGAATTCACTTGCTGGCCCCATCCTCACATAAGACGTAATTGTTAGAACATATCCACCGATTAATTCCCGCTCTTGTCTGTCCACTGCTATTCATACAAACGTCGATACTTGGAGCCCTCCTCTTCCTCATCCACATGCTGCAACTTTCTGATGCCATACCAAGCGAAAGGAGCAGATACACCGCTGCGACATAGCTCGATATCTCCACCATTTTCTATTGACATGAGCTATCTTTTTATTGAATTGCTGGTTTTATTTCGAATACTGAATGTGATGCATTTTCCTCCAGTTAAAGTTGTGGACCATAACGGGTGGGATTATCAGTCCGTTCGCGCCCCAAAACCAGAGAATCCCACCCGAGGTCAATGGAACTTTGCGTGGTCTGCCCCGCTCGCTACGATTCCCGTGGTGCGTGACGGGAGAATACCCCAACATTCTTAGTCCCTGTAACAAACTCTATACTCTTGCCTGTCATTATATCCTTCTCCATAGTCACTATTTCATGCGGATTAACTCTGTTTAAATGTTGTGAGCCAGTCCCTTGGGATGCTTTAATTATATCCACTACTTTATAGAGGAAACTCTTTTCTGCTCTGTAATATTATCCATACCGTGGCAACGCATCGTTTGCAAATATCTTATCCATCGAGTGTCATCTCTCGTTGGAATTATTCCAGTATCCTCTTAGTCATATATTTCATTAACCCAGACACGCTCATAAGTCATTCCTAACATTGAGAACATAAGTTGGCAAGCAGTTCCCACAAGTTTATCAATTACAAACTCACCTCACCCTCATGTGGACTTCACGTCATCTTGCAACATATTCCAATGCTGCAGTGCACATAGACATGCGGAGCATTCATTGCTCATTTCAGTATAGCCACGTGTCACTTACCACAAACTTTGTTCCACTATTTCAAAAAGTGTCGTCGACTGTATGGCCCAGATTCTGTAAAATGCACCCTGAAAACGTTTCACTCCCGACCGATCTACTTTCATTTAAAGACTCTACTGAAATTCACTTGTTCAATGCATCTTTTCCCAATTCTGTTAATGCATCTCCCTGTGACTTGCCACTGAATTATGTTTGATCATGATTCTACCCTGCAGACGGCACGGTGGCGCAGTGGTGCTGGGTCTCTGTGTGGAGTTTGTACATTCTCTGCGTGTCTCCGTGTGTTTCCTCTGGCTGCTCCGGTTTACTCCCAAAGTCCAAAGACATGCAGTTCAGATGGATTGCCCATCTGAGTTTCCCCTTAGTGTCAGAGGGACTAGCTAGGGTAAATGCATGGGGTTATCTGGGTAGGGCCTGGGTGGGATTGTGATGAGTGAAGACTCAATGGACCAAATGGCCTCCTCATGCACAGTAGGATTCTATGATGTATTAAGTGACATATGATTTTGGGATATGTCTTCTTCATTAGAAGTGGTACATTAAAGCATGCTGTTCTCATATTTAGGTTCCTGCTTTTAAACCTTTACAGAAAGAAGTAATTTACCTTGCACACTCGAATCATAGAATCATAGAAACCCTACAGTGCAGAAGGAGGCCATTCGGCCCATCGAGTCTGCACTGACCACAATCCCACCCAGGCCCTACCCCCAAATATTTACCCGCTAATCCCTCTAACTACACATCTCAGGGACAATTTTTTTTTTAACTTGGCCAATCCACCTAACCCGCACATCTTTGGACTGTGGGAGGAAACCGGAGCACCCGGAGGAAACCCACGCAGACACGAGGAGAATGTGCAAACTCCACACAGACAGTGACGCGAGCCGGGAATCGAACCCAGGACCCTGGAGCTGCGAAGCAGCAGTGCTAACCACTGTGCTACCGTGCCGCCCCTTGTTTAAAAGAAGCAGCACGTGTGCTGCTTCTTTTAAACAAGAAATGGTTAGCTCAGTGAACAGAGATTTTTGCATTATATATATTGTTTGTAGTATGCCTTGACGACGCTCCACATTAAAATGACTTTTCTTTCATTTATTAGCTGTGAATGGTAAATTTATCTTTCCTAATTTCGGTATGACCAGATACTGGAAATGACACACGCTTCACTTCATAACAAATCTTCAGAATCTCAAACCATTTTAGCAAATCACAACTCAAAGGTGTTAGTTTTAATTGCGATGACTTACAGTAACAGCACAGTTTAAAGATCAGTGTAGTTAGTCATGTTACTTAATATATTTGTGCTGGTGCCACAGATACCGCTAAGATTTATGACGCACCTAGTTACCCTATGAATATAGTGTAACTCAGCAGACTACGTGGTGATGGTGATCTAGCAGAGTTTACAGGAAAGAACTCCAAGATACTGATACAGAGATATTGAAAACATGGCCAACTAAAAACCAAATCACAATGCTATTTTCATTAGAAACGAATTTGGCAGACAACTTGGAAGTCTTGATTTCCCTTAGTTTTTTCTTGTTCTGCTGATACTGCTTTCAAGGGAGGTACTACCCGAAGTCAACTCATTGACTTGCTGAAGTGCGTCATGCGAGTTTTCCATACTCCAGTTTGGAGTTCACCCTGGTAACAGGAGTGCCAATCAAGCAGACCATTCTATCCTGAACTCTGTGAATATTTTTCAATGTTTTTGCGCATGTAGCCGTCCAGGCGATTGCTTCGTTCTCCATCACAGTCCTCTTCTGATCGTTGCATTTTCTGGTGGCCTTGAAGATGCCTCACATAAATGACAATTTTCAGAATATCTCCGGAGTGCCATAACTTGAAACTCAAGGGATTCAGGTTGAGAGCCACCTTGCTGAAACTACAGTGTAGAAACATTTTACTGCTCCTGCATCCGCTTGGATTAAGGCCTCGGTTGATCTCTAATGCTTTCCAATATTCCGGTCCGGTGGCTATTCTGGCGCCTTCACCGCCCCCTGCCCCCCTCTGCAACGCCTCCCCCCCCCCCCCCCGCGCCCCCCACTCCACTCCTCCAACCGAAAATGCGCAGTTTTTCCGATCTATAAAGATTAGAAGCAGAACGAATCACAATTCGTACAGGATTTATAAAATTGTGCATGGAATTGAGGATGGAATGAGCTGAGTAAGAAAACATAAAGAACAGAGTTATTGTGATGGGAGACTGTAATTTCCCAAACATAGATTGGAATATCCCTAGGGTAAGGGGATTGGATGGGGAGGAGTTCGTTCGGTGTGTTGAGGAGGGTTTCCTGACACAGTATGTGGACGAGCCTACAAGAGGAAAGGCTGTACTTGATCTGATACTGACCAATGAACCTGGACAGGTGTCAGGTGACTCAGTGGGAGAGCATCTTGGGGATAGCCATCATAAATCTATCTCCTTTATGATTGCTTTGGAAAAAGAGAGAATCAGGCGAGCTCGGAAAGCATTTATCTGGAGTAAGGGGAAATATGAAGACAGAAGTCAGCAAATTAGAGGAGTAAATTGGAAGGAGGTATTCTCGGGGAAATATACTGAAGAGATGTGGCAGTTTTTCAAGGAATGTCTGTCTAGAGTTCTACAGGACAACGTTCCGAGCAGACAGGGACGAGTTGATAGGTTAAAGGAACCGTGGTGCACGAAAGCTGTGCGGGACCTAGTCGAGAAGAAAAAGAAAGCATACAAAAGGTTCAGAAAGCTTGGCGAAGATAGGGATCTAGATGAGTATACGGCTTGTAGGAAGGGACTAAAGAAGGAAATTAGGAGAGCAAGAAGGGGACACGACAAGGCCTTGGCAGGTCGGATTAAGGAAAACCCTAAGGCGTTCTATAAATATGTGAAGAGTAAAAGGATGAGACGTGAAGGAATAGGGCCTATGAAAGTTGAAGGCGGGGAAGTGGGTAAAGAACCAGTAGAAATGGCAGAGGTGCTTAATGAGTATTTTGCCTCGGTTTTCACAGAGGAGAAGGACCTGGGTCGATGTACTGCGGGCTTGCGGTGGACTGAAATGATTGAGCATGTGAACTTTAACAAAGAGGTTGTGCCGGAGTCTTTGAATGGCATCAAGATAGATAGGTCGCCGGGTCCGGATGGGATGAACCCCAGGTTATTGTGGGAGTCGAGGGAAGAGATTGCGGAGCCACTGGCGATGATCTTTGCGTCGTCGATGGAGATGGGAGAGGAGCCGGAGGATTGGAGGATTGCGGATGTAGTTCCGATTTTCAAGAAGGGGAAGAGGGATAGCCCAGGATATTACCGACCGGTGAGTCTAACCTCAGTGGTTGGTAAGCTGATGGAGAAGATCCTCCGGGACAAGAGTTATGAGCATTTAGAGAGATTTAGTATGCTCAAGAATACTCAGCATGGCTTTGTCAAAGGGAGATCGTGCCTTACGAGCCTGGTGGAGTTCTTCGAAAATGTGACTAAACACATTGACGAACAGAAAGCGGTAGATGTGGTTTATATGGATTTTAGTAAGGCGTTCGATAAGGTCCCCCATGCAAGGCTTCTCGAAAAAGTGAGAGGGCATGGGATGCAAGGGGCTGCTGCCCTGTGGATCCAGAACTGGCTTGCTCAAAGGAGGCAGAGAGTGGTATAGATGGGTCTTTCTCTAAATGGAGGTTGGTCAGCAGTGGTGTGCCCCAGGAATCTGTTCTGGGACCCTTGCTGTTTGTCATTTTCATAAATGACCTGGATGAGGAAGTGGAGGGATGGGTTGGTAAGTTTGCTGACGACACGAAGGTTGGTGGGGTTGTGGATAGTCTGGAGGGATGTGAGAAGTTACAGAGGGACATAGGTAGGATGCCAGACTGGGCGGAGAAGTGGCAGATGGACTTCAACCCAGATAAATGCTTGGTTCCATTTTGGCAGGTCAAATGGGATGAAGGATTACAATATAAAGGGAAAGATTCTTGGTACGGTAGAGGATCAGATGGACCTTGGGGTCCGGGTCCATAGGGCTTTAAAATCGGCTCCGCAGGTGGAGGAGGTGGTTAAGAAAGTGTATGGTGTGCCGGCCTTTATCAATCGAGGGATTGAATTTCGGAGTCCGGGAATAATAATGCAGCTATATAAAAGCCTCGACAGACCCGACTTGGAGTACTGTGCTCAGTTCTGGTCGCCTCATTACAGGAAGGATGTGGAAAAGATTGAAAGGGTGCAGAGGAAATTTACAAGGATGTTGCCTGGATTGAGTGGCATGCCTTATGAAGATAGGCTGAGGGAGCACGGTCTTTTCTCCTTGGAGAGACGGAGGATGAGAGGAGACCTAATATAAGATGTTGAGAGGCACAGATCGTATGGACTCTCAGAGGCTTTCTCCCAGGTTGGAAATGGCTGCTCCGAGAGGACACAGGTTTAAGGTGCTGGGGGGTAGGTACAGGGGAAATGTTCGGGGGAAGTATTTCACACAGAGGGTGACGGGTGAGTGGTGTCGGCTGCCGTCAGTGGTGGTGGAGGCAAACGCAATAGAGTCTTTTAAGAGACTCCTGGATAAGTACATGTGACTTAATAGGATGGAAGGTTATATGTCGGCCTGGAAGGAAGAGTCATGTTCGGTACAACTTGTGCGGCCGAAGGGCGTGTTTTGTGCCGTAGTTTTTCTATGTTTCTGTGTCTTTAAATCTCTGCCTGAGGCAGACATTTGTTTTTATTTCCTTTTCTTCCATACTGAAATTGGCTGCCTTTTTGAAATGGAGTAATTCTCTGTTCTGATGGTTACGTCCCAGTTTCTTCTCTTTCCCAGTCAGCAAATTGGGGGGCAATATAGGCAAGTGGGATTCCTAAACTGTGACCATTCAGATGGGTTCTCAGTCAATAGGAAGTTTAAGTGAATAGTAAACTGGTTATTCTCAGTTAAAGGCTGACACTGGAAACGTTTTGAAGACGTAAAAGCGGTGGGAAGGCTCGGGCCAAGGCCAAGTCCCGCCGATAGAATCATACAGAGCCTTTCAGCACATCGAATCTGCACCGAAACGTGAGAAACACCTGAGCTTCCAACCAAGCCCATTTACCAGCCTTCAATGTTACGACGTGCAAAGTGCTCATCCAGATTCCTTGGAAAGGATGTGATGCAACCCGCCTGTGCCACACGCCCAGGCAGCGCATTTCAGACCATATCCATTTGTTGAGTAAAAATGACTGTCCTCCTATCCCCCTAAACCTTGCACTTGTCTCCCCTCGTGGCTGACCCTTCAGTTAAAGGGAGCACTAGTTCCCTATCAGTCTGTCCAAACACCTCATAATCTTATTCTTCTCGACCAGGTCGTCCCTCAGTAACTTAACTGTTACATTCCAGACAGCATTCTGGTGAATCTCCTCTGCATCTTCCCCAGTGAAATTGCATGCTTCCTATAATGTGGTGACGGGAACTTGTACATATACCCTAGCTGCGGCCTCACCAAAGTTCTTTCCAACTCCAAGATGACTTCCCTGTGTTTGTTTTTTTTAAATCAATGCCTCGATTGATGAAGGCAAGAGCCCCGTCTGCCTTTTTCAACACCCGACTAACATGCCCTTCTGCCTTCAGAGATGTATCTAACAAAAACGCCACGCTCACTTTGTTCTGGAACTTCCTCGTGTATGCCATTCCTTGAATCCTTACTTATCAAATTAATCTTCCCAAAGTGTATCACCTCACACTTTTCAGGTTTACATTCCATCTGTCAGTTTTCTGCCAATTTGACCATCCCGCCGATATATTCTTGGAGCCCAAGATGCTCAGCTTCACTGTTAACCAGCCAATCTTCCTGTATTCTGCAAACTTACTTATCTTACCCCCTTACGTAGTCATCCATGTCATTCATATAATTGATGAATACCAGGGAGCCCAGCACAGAACCCTGTGGACATTGGCTTCCAGTCACAAAAGCAGCCTTATGTCATCACACTCTGCCACAATTGAAAAAAAAGTATCAATTTCAAGCAGCTATCCTGTATCCAATGTGCCTGTGACTAATTTATAATGCATATAGCCATAAAAACTACATCAACTGCATGACACTCATATACACATCTTGTCACCTCCTCAAAACATTCAATCGAATTTGTTTGGCATGTCCTCCCGGATCGCAGCCGGATCATCGGATGCCATCATCTAATGTGAGAACACCATCCACCAGGTATACAGTACATACTCTTGCAACTCGGCCAATGTTGTCTACCTGATGCGCTGCACGAAAGGACGTCCCGAGGCCTGGTACATTGGGGAAACCATGCAGGCGCTACGTCAACGGATAAATGAACACCGCTCGACAATCACCAGGCAAGACTGTTCTCTTCCTGTTGGGGAACACTTTAGCGGTCACGGGCATTCGGCCTCTGATCTTCGTGTAAGCATTCTCCAAAGTGGCCTTCACGACACACGACAGCGCAGAGTCGCTGAGCAGAGACTGACAGCCACGTTCCGCACACATGAGGACGGCCTCAACTGGGAGCTTGCGTTCATGTCGCACTATCTGCAACCCCCACGACTTGCCTGGAATTGCAAAATCTCACTAACTGTCCTGTCTGGAGACAATACAAATCTCTTTTACCTGTGCTTAATGCTCTCTGCACTAACATTTTCTGTACCTTTAAAACTTGATTAGCTGTAAAGACTCTGTAAATTGAGTTTGTGTCTTTATATGCCCTGTTTGCTGTTTGTGAACAGATCTCCCACTCACCTGACAAAGGAGCTGCGCTCCAAAAGCTAGTGGTGTTTGCTACCAAATAAACATATTGGACTTTAACCTGGCGTTGTGAGACTTCTTACTGTGTTCTTTGACCGAGCAAGTTTTGTATCCACCTTGCCACCTCACCTCTGATCCCATGCGAATTCGCCTTCTGCACCAGTCTGCCATGACGGATCTTGTCAAAGGCCTGACTGAAGTCCACGGAGACAACACCCACTGCCTGACCCTCATCAATCATCTTCGTCACTTCCTCGAAAAACTCGATCAAGTTCGTGAGACACGACCTCCCGTTCACGAAGCATGTTGCCTCTCAGTAATACATCCACTTATTTCCAAGTGGGAATAAAGCATGTCTCGAAGAATCCTCTCCAATAATTTCCCTACCACTGATGTAAGGCTCACCGGCCTGTAATTACCTGGATTACTCTTGTTACCCTTCTTAACAAAGGAACAACATTGGCTGTTCTCCAATCCTCTAGGACCTCCCCTGTAGCCAGTGAGGATACAAAGATTTCTCTCAAGGCCACAGCAATTTCCTCACTTGCTCTCTCAGCATTCTGGGGTATATCCCATCAGACCCTGGGGACTTGTCCACCTTAATATTTCTCAAGAACCGGAGTACCTCCTCCATTTTGATCTCAACATGGCTCAAACTATCCTGACATTGTCAAATGTCTCCAGGCATTCTTCTGTGCTCCGAAGTTTCATGTTCTTTTTTAATAAATTCCTCAATGGTGCCACTACACCACTAAAGTTTGGTACAAATTTCCTATCCAATCCACGCAATCTCAAAAATCGTATAATTTCCTTCTTTGAGTGTGGTCTTGGAAATTCCACGATGGCCTTCAACTTCACGTTTCTCAGTGTCATCTGTCCGTATCCAATGTTTTGCCCGAACAATGTCACTTCCGTCTTTGCAAATTCAGTTTTTCCCAAGTTTATGACCAACGTTGCCTTCTGTAGTCTCTCGAAGAGCTCTGCCAAATGCTCTGCATGGTATTTCCATAAACGACTAAAGATCACTAAGTCTTCAATGTGGACAGTACAATTAGGCAACCCTGCAGTAACTCCATTCGCAAGCATTTGAAAAGTGCCTGGCGCGTTTTGAAAAGTGCCTGGCGCATTTTTCATCCCAAAGGGCATTACTTTAGGTTGATATAGCCCATTGGGGATTACAAAAGCAGAAACTGATTTTGCTCTCTCTGACAAAGATATTTGCCAGTAACCGCTAAGTATGTCCAATGGTATGACGTGTCTTGTCCTAAATTTTCCACACACTCGCCCAGCCTTGGAATTGGGTATGAATGGGATTAGTTGATCTTCTGATGATTTCCGCAGTATCATTGAGTGCCATCAGGTTTGGTAACCAACAGGATCGGCGAGCTCCACTCGCTTTCATTCGTCTTTGTGATGTCTTCTTGTAGCGTCGCCTCCACTTCCTTCTGAGCCTGCACTGCTTTGAGAGGACCAAGCAAATAAAGGTGTTGTTTTACCGGAACAGCGTTCCCTACAACAACCTCACGTACTATTGCATGAGTCCTCCACATTCTTTTTCGACATATGTCCTCGCAGCACAGTAACAAGCCTTTCAATTCAATTATCTGTTCCTTAAGGACTTTTTCACCATTCAATTTATTCTGAGGCACATCAAATTCCAAATAATCTGCATTTGATTCCTCACTCTGAGTGGCAATAAGTCATAACGTTTTCTCCCGTTCTCTTTCCCTGTTATAGCACTGTTGCAGCATGTTCACATGACATACCCTGTAATATGTTTTCCTATCTTTCATCTTTATCAGATAATTCACCTGATTTAACTTCTTCTCAATCAACAGGGACGACTAAGCCTTTTAAGGAACTTCCGACCACTGGTAATAGCACCAATACTTTATCACCCCGGGCGAAGCTACGAAGTTCAGATTCTTATCTGCTTCTTGCTTCATTAGATGCTGTGCCACCTTCAAATGCTGTCTAGCGAATTCACCGACTCTGTTTAATCTTTCTCTCACCTCAGATGCATAATCCAATTGTGAGATCTCTGATTTCAGACCTACCAACTTTTCCTTAATTAATTTTAAATGTCCTGTTACTTCGTGTCCGAATATCAATGCAAATGGTGTAAACTGAGTGGGTTCATTTCGAGCATTTCAAACAGCAAATAATGTTAATGGGATAACTTTATCCCCATCGCTTGTGCAATCCTGTTCTTTAGGGTCTGATGCCACCTTTCCAATGCTCCTTGGTGTTCAGGATGGTACACACTCGATGTAAAGTGTCTGATGCCTGAACTACCCCTGACCTCCTTAAATAATTTGGCAGTGAAATGGTACCCTGGCCTGACTGAATCTCCCTGGGTGCCCCATAGAGTGTAAAGAAAGCGAGCAACTCCTCCACAACCTTTTTTGCCTTGACATTCTATAATGGAATTGTCTCTGGAAACCTGGTAGACAAATCCATTACGGTTTGCAAATACTGCTTCCAACTCTTGGTTTTAGGGAGGGGACCTACACAATTAATTATAAGCCGTGAAAAAAGTTCTTCAAATGCGGGAATTGGCATCAAAGGCATCAAATTTATCACTGCCTGTTGCTATCCTACCACCTGGCATGTACGACAGGTACAGCAAAATTCAACTACACCTTTGTGTAATCTAGGCCAGCAAAAATGCTACTGTATCTTAGCCTAAGTCTTTCTCACTCCTAGATGACTTCCGACAGGTAACTCGCGTGCTACCCACAATACTTCGTCTCAGTATTCTGCCGGCGACACAATCTGTTGAACATCCGCCCATTTCCCATCTGCACGAACGTGCCAACGTCTCCATTTCCCGCTTCAGATTTTATCCTTAATATAAAGTCATTCTGGAATACACACTGATTCGTTTTTCGAATAGGCTTGATGATACAAATCCTCTATCGTCTCATCTTTTTGTTGTAACTTAATTATTCTTTGCCGAACTAGACACCTCTACCTGATCCTCTACCTGCCTTGGTTTTCTCTTTACTATCTCATTAAACAGTGTCAGCTGACCGCAACTCCGTCATCTTTCTCTTTTGTTCTCCCTTCCTGTTTTAAGTTATGGCTGTGGGATCTTGTCTTCCCACAGTCTTGAAAAATTCCGGAGTGTTTTTCTTTTAACTCCTCAGTTCCCTGGTCCTCCTTTGGCTGTTCTCCTCCCATGGACATCACTCCCACTTGTGCTGCAGCTATAAGTTCCAAGACCAAACTCTATTCCTGGAATAACCAAGTTTTCCATCGGTCCCACTATCATTTCCCCAGTTTGATTGAACTTTCGTTTCTGAAAGAGGGGAGCACTACTCCTCTCCCCATCTATTCCTCAGATTACCACTGTCTCGGGCAATATTTCAGAAAAAGTGTGAAACATTTTATACTCTTACTATTAGAGACAGAGCAGCTCCCGTATCTCTCAATATATTCACTTCGTTACCTTCTCCCCCCTGTTCCTCCTGAGTAAACCTTACCCATACTTTCAAAATATCAGGTGCTCTCTTACTCTCCAGCCCGTGCCGAGGCTGTACACTCTCCTTCAGCTCCTCGACTTCTCTCGGGATTTCCTTCACTTCCTTAACTTATACCACTGGTTGAGACTCTTTTACCGCATTATTTTTTTCCCGTGGCTTTATTAACCCACCAGCACTGTACCTTTGTGCGTCCCATCTTATGACATTGAGAACACCTGAGGTCTTTCACCTCTTTTCCATCCACTTGGCTTTCTTTTTTTTCACGTGGTAAACAATTCCCAGTGGGACCAACTTTGTTTTTTTCATGCAGGATCTCCCTCTTTACCAATTTCTATCCCTCATGGAATGAAATTGCTATCAGAAGCTAGAGTTCAATTAATGCACAATTGTGCATTCATCTGCCATCTCTGCAGTTCTTCTCGCTGTTTTAACTTTCTGTTCTTCAACGTGAATTTATCACTTCTGGAAGCGAGTTTTCTCCGCCTCCAGCAGAATAATATCTCTCAGAGCGTCATATACCTTTTTTATCTTTGATGCTGTCACCTATCTATCGATGTTGCTCCATTTAACTCTTTCAAACTCGATATAAGTTCCTGATTCCTTTCTTGCATTTCTGAACCGTTGTCTAAATGCTTCTGCGACCACCTTTGTAGGCACTCAAAATAACCTTTTTTACTTCCCCTTATTCTCCTGACACCTCATCGGACAGCGCTACAAACACCTCAGTAGCTCTGCCCACCAGACTGGTCTGAATTAACATTCCCCACACCTCCTCTCACCATTTCATCAGTGGAGCCAAACTTCTGAAAGGAAATGAAAAAGGCTTCTGCATCTTTTTCATTAAATTTTGATAATGTTTGGACATATTTGTATATATCCTTACAAGGCAGTTGGCTACTTTGAGATTTCTCAACTTACTTCTATCCCGTACTTTTACTTCGGTCGTTTGAAGTATTTTTACTTCAAGTTCCAACTCTCCTTTTTCAACCCAAACAATTGTCCCTCCCTATATATTTTAACACCAATTGTCTCATTTGCAATTTAATATTTTCGAACGCCACTGCACTTGACAGTTTCTCTGATATACCTAGAAGCTTGGCTAACTCCGTTACAATTTCTGTTTGAACCCTGGTTGACCCCATTTTTCGTCTGGTTGCTAATGCTGCAAGTATCATATTTTTCTGTCTTTCTAAACCTTCTTGACAAATTTAGCAATCATCTTCGATCCCCAGAACCGCTTTAGCAATGTTAAGAGCCATTGCCCCCCTTTTGATTTAACCGACAACAAGCCAAAAACATTAAATAGATTTTTCTACCCTGATTTATGGTTTACTTAAAGATATAGCAATGTTCAAATCTCGGACCGTGCCCCCAATCTGTTCTAAAGCAGAGGTTCGATCCCCCTTCTGAAAACTAACACTGAAACACCCAAAGACGAGTACATTAAATTGAAATCTGTATCGTGTGTGTCAAGTGGTGCGACTTGATCTTCAGCAACTTCTCGTGGTTAAATAAAAATAACTCTTTGACACTCGCTCTCAAATCAACACGTGACAATTTATTAATCTAAATAACAGTGAACAAATTAACTGGTCACTCTCTAAATTAAAACCAGATGGTTTGTCTTCTGGATTGTTCGGGTTTTTCTGTTAATTCTTCTGTCTGGAACTTCATTCTTCTTTGGTTCTTTTGCTATCTATATGGTGCTTTGTCTAAGACACACATGAAGCTATGAGAGCCAGCGATTCTCTCACTCTCGAAAAATATAAGAGCTGAGAGTTGGTAGGTCTGGCAGGTGGCAGTTGCTCTACTCTACTTGTCCTACTGGCCCCTTTTTTATACCAGTGATTAAACATCAATATTTTGCACAATAGGGTTGGTCCTAGGTTGTCAAAACCATCAGATTTAAATTTAATATTTTTTTGGTATCTAAGGGCCTGATGCACATTCGTTGGCTCAATTCAAAACGTTCAAACGCCTGTTGTCCTGGTAAAACTTCTGCTTAGCCTTTTGATACAATTCTTTTAGTTTGGGCCCTCCTTGTGCTTGCATTTTAAATCTCCAAGTACAGAAAAAAGTACCACTTAACTTCGCAATATTATCAATACCTTAAAAAAAACACGTTCGGATCCCCTCTCTTCCTTCTAAACTCCAGTGTGTACGAGCCCAAACTGTTTAATCTCTTCCAGAAACTCAGCACACATGGAGCAGTTGAACCAGGAACATTACTCGTCACAATGGATGTCTCGGGTCTCTACATCATCATCCCCCACGACAATGGCATTGCTGCAACTGCCTCAGTACTCAACACCAACAACTGCCAACCTCCAGACGCAATTCTACAACTCATTCTCTTCGTCCTGGACCACAATGTATTCACCTGAAAAAACAATTATTCATCCAGATACATGGAACATCCATGGGGAAAAGATTTGCACCTCAATATGCCAACATCTTCATGCACACGACCTTCATCTGATGCTATACACTAGATACATCGATGACATTTTCTTCCTTTGGAATCACGGCGAACAATCACTGAAAGAACTCTATAATGACATCAACAAGTTCCATCCCACCATCAGACTCACCATTGACTACTCTCCAGATTCAGTTGCCTTCTTGGACACACGCCTCTCCATCAAGGATGGTCACCTCAACACTTCACTGTACCGCAAGCCCCCAGATCAACTCACAATACTCCACTTCTCCTGCTTCCACCCTAAACACGTACAAGAAGTACGGTTAATCCCTCCGTAAACACAGGATCTGCTCAGATGTGGAGGATCGCAACAGACACCTGAAGACTCAGAAAGATGCCCTTGTAAGAACAGGATATGGCAGTCGACTCATCAATCAATAGTTCCGACGTGCCACAGCGAAAAACCACAACGATCTCCTCAGAAGACAAACACAGGACACGCTGGACAGAGTACCCATCGTCGTCCTGTACATCCCCGGAGTGGAGGAGCTATGAAATCTTCTCCAGAGCCTTCAACATGTCATCGATGAAGACGAAAATCCCTACACTCCCACTACTTGCTTTCAAACAACCGCGCAACCTCAAACAGACCATTCTCCCCAGCAAACTACCCTGCCTTCAAGAGAGTAGTGAAAATTACACCACACAACCTGCCAAAGCAACCTCTGCAAGATCTGCTGGATCATCGACACAGATACCATCATCTCACGTGAGAACGCCATCTACCAAGTACATGGTACATACTCTTGTGACGTGGCCAACTTTGTATTCCTGATATGCTGCAGGAAAGGATGCCCCGAGGCGTGGTACATTGGCAAGACCATGCAGACGCAACGACAATGGATGAATGGACATGGCTCGACAATCACCAGGCAGGAGTGTTCCCTTCCTGTCGGGGAACACTTCAGCAGCCACGGGCATTCAGCCTCTGATCTTTGTGTAAGTGTTCTCCAAGGCAGCTTTCAAGACACACAACAACGCAGAATCGCCGAGCAGAAACTAATAGCCATGTTCCGCACACATGAGGACGGCCTCAACCGGGATCTTGGTTCATGTCACACTATCTGTAACCCCCCAAGAATTGTCGGGGCGAGCAAAATCTCACTTACCCTCCTGGCTGGAGACAAGTCAAACCTCTTTACCCTGTGATTGCCCATCTCTCCACTCGCATTTTTTGCGCCTGTAATGACTTAATTACCTCTTAAGACTTGCATTCCAAACATTATCTTGTAATTGAGTTTGTTTCTGTATATGCCCTGTTTGTGAACCCAACTCCAACTCACTTGATGAAGGAACAGCTCTCTGAAAGCTTGTGCTATCAAATAAACGTTTTGGAGTTTAACCTGTGTTGTGAGACTACTGACTGTTTAATCTCTCCTCATACGTCAACCCCTTTATCCCTTGAATCAATCTTGTTAACCTCCTCTGAACTGTATCCAACGCCACAACAAAACGGTACACAATACTCCAGATGTGATCTCACCAACATGTTATACAATTGCAACAATACGTCCCTAATTTAGTTTTCCAATCATGTCGCAATAAATGCCAACAAACCATTGGTCTGTTTTTCATTACGTGCTGCACCTGTATACGAACTTTGTGCAATTCATAAACATAGACACCCAGATCCCTCTGCCTGGGCGCATTTTGAATCTGCATTCCATTCAGGTAAAAAATTGTTTTCCTATTTTTCTGCCAAATGGATAACCTCACACGTACCCACATTAGACTCCACCTGCCAAATTGCGGCCAATTCTCCTCACCTTTGTATAACTGTCTGTGGAATGTTTATATTCTCTTCCCTGCCTGCTTTCCCACCTATTTTAATATCATCCGCAAATGTTGCTATGCCACACTCTGTCCCTGTTTGCAGATCATTTATGTTGATTATACAGTTGAGGTCCGAGAACTGACCCCTGCAGCAGTTGTTCGAGTGTTTGTATTAGACCGAGGGACTGATTTTTGTTTTCAAATCGCTCCACAAGACCAAGGGATTGTGTTTGTTCGACTGTTTGCATTAGGCTGAGAGACTTATTTAGTTGAGTGCCTCTATTCGACTGATGTACTGTATTTGTTCGAGTGGCTTTATAACATTTGTATTAGGATTATATTTGTGTTGTCTTAGACGGGGGTTTGGATTTATTTAATTTTCTGCATTGGTCTGAGGGACTGCACTTGTTTGAGTGTCTGCATTAGACATTTGTTTGAGGAGCTGAATTTGGTTGAGTTGCTACGTTAGCTAAAATCTATTGTTCACAGTGAAAAATTCCACACAGTAATATTCTGTAATCAATTATGAATGGACACAGCAAATTGGACAGAAGAATCCCAGAGTGTTCTTTTCCGACACTTATGGAGCAATTATAACAGTTTAAGTGGAATTCCTGACTCGTCAAATAAAAACGAAGCATGCCACATGGGCGGCACTGGGGTTAGCCCTGCTGCCTCACATCGCTATGAACCTGGGTTCGATTTGGAGACTGTCTATGTGGAGTTTCGCTGTTCTCCCCCTGTCAGCGTGGGTTTCCTCCAGATGCTCCGGTTTCTCCCACACGTGTGCAGACAGTGGATTGGCCATGCTATATTGTCCCTCACGTATCCCAAGATGCGAAAGTTAGATACATGCGTGAGGTTACAAAGATGGGGCTGGGTAGCCTCTGTTGGAGGCTCGGTGCAGTTTCATGGACCGAAGGGCCTCCTTCTGCACTGTAGGATTACATGACATTCTACCCTCACTAAAAGCAACAATTGGAAGTTTGTAATTTAATGGTTTATTTTAAATACGGCGGCCACATCGGTGATTTCGTTAATGACAGTTAGTCTAACAATTGGATCTTAGTTTTTGAACAGCTGCAGCACTGGATCGCAATGAGGGCTTAAAAGGAGCCTGAAGTGGCTAAATGGAACGTCCCTCCTGTTTGGTGAATACAACTTCTAACTGACACTTATTGCGACATGAGATAAGAATAAAACATAAGTACTCGGAGCAGGAGTAGACTATTCAATCCCTCCACCCGTCTCCCCAAATCAATATGTTCAAGGCTGATCTCAGTCGGCCTCAACTCCACTCGTCTGCCCATTCAGCATAAGCCTTCAACGCATCACTAATTAAAAATCTGTCTTTATCTCTGGGTCCAGAAATTGGAGTGAAGCTCGGGAATAAATTAATTTTGCCTCTTGCCAATCTGTTGAATTTGCCAACAACATGGGAAATTCCCCCACATCTCCTGGGCAGAATAAGCAGGCCAGTTTCACCCAGGCCAATTATTTTATTCATTTATGGAATGTGGGCATTACTGACTGCGCCACCATTATTGCCCTTCCCGGGTTGCCCTTCAGAAGGTGGTGGTGAGCTTCTTTCTTGAATCGCTTCAAACCCTGATCTGAATGTGTACCCACAGTGCTCTTACTGAGTGGATTCTAGGATATTGACCCAATGTCAATGAAGCAGCAGCGATATGATTCCAAGTCAGAGTGGGGAGTGATTTATAGAGTGACCTCCAGGTGGTGGTGCTCCCAGGAATCTGCTACCTTTGTCCTTTTAGGTGCCAGAGGATGTGGGATTCGAAGATGGTGTCGAAGGAACGTTGGTAAGTGTATGAAATGCTTCATGTAGATGGTACACACGGCTACCATTGTTCGTTGGTGGTGGCGGGAGTGAATGTTGGTGGAGGGGTAGTTATCAAACGGGCTGCATAGTCCTGGATGATACCAAGCTTCTGAAGTGTTGTTGGTGTTGCACTAATCTAGGCAAGTGGAGATTGCTCCATTGCACTGCTGTGATTGTGCAGAGGTTGTAGTGAGTAAGGAGGTGATTTACTCGTGACAAAATATCGAGCATTTGACCTGCTCCGATAACTATTGTATTGCTATGGCTAGTTCAGTTATTTTCCGGTCATTGCTAATCTCCAGGATGTTGATAGTGGGGGACTCAGCAAAGTTCAGGCCATTAAATGCAATGGAATGATGTTTCAATCCTTTCTTATAGACTCTGGTTATCATCTCGAACTTTTGTGGAGCGAATATTACTTGCCCAGCCTCAGTATTGTACAGGTTTTGCTGAATTTGGATATGCACTGCTTCAGTATCTGAGAATGACACTGGACATTGTTCAGTCATTGTTGAACAGTTCCACATTTGACCTGAAGATGGAAGGAAGATCAATGATGAAGCAGCTGAATTTGGACCGAGGACCTTTCCCTGAGTAACTCCTGCAGTGATATCCTGAAGCTGAGATGATTGACCTTCAACCACGAAATCAATCTTCCTGTGTGCTGTGACTTCCCCCTCCCTTTCTCAGTAACGTCATCCAGTCCAACAAATTTTTCAAATCTGTGCTGCATTAACAGCTGTTCTTTCAGCTGAACTGGTCTAAAATTCTGGAATGCCTCGACAAACCTCTCCAATTCTCTATCTCCCTCTCCCTTTAATTTGCTCCATTAAATTTACCTCTTTGGCAAAAGCCACTGTGTCACCTCGCCTGATGCCTCCTTCTGCGGCTCAGCATCAAATTTATTTTAATTTAAAAGGACGTTATTGCAGATGGTGGAACCTGAGACACAAACAGAAAATGCTGGGAAGTCTCAGCAAATCTGACAGTATCTGCAGAGCGAAAGTCTCGTCTGGATTACACTTCGTCCAATCTCTTCAACGTTGCTTTATGTTTAATGATAACACCCTTGATAACTGTCTTGGATTATTTTGTCACAACGAAGCTTCGTGTGTCACCGATGGTGAGTTAATCCACGTTCGATTATTGATTTGAGTGTTCTGTTGTTGCCATGTATTAGTGAACAGTGAAATTATTGTTTCCTGCATGCTATGCATACAAAGCTTACCGTTCATAGAGAAGGAATAGAGAGAATGCAGAATGTAGTGTTACAGTTATAGCCGGGCTGTCGAGAATGATCAACTTCGTAAAGATCAATTTAGTGCGAGATAAGTCGGTTCAAAAGTCTGATGGCAGCAGGGAAGAAGTTGTTCTTGAGTCGGTTGGTACATGACCTCAGACTTTTGTATCTTTTCCCGATGAAAGAAAGTTGAAGAGAGTATGTCCAGGGTGCGTGGGATCCTTAATTATTCTGGCTGTTTTTTTTTCCCGAGGCAGCAGGAAGTGTAGACAGTGTCAATGGACGGGAAACTGATTTGCGTGATGGACTGGGCAACATTCACAGCCCTTTGCAGTATCTTACAGTCGTGGGCAGAGCAGGAGCCACATGAAGCTGTCCGACAACCAGAAAGAACGCTTTCTATTATGCATCTGTACAAGTTGGTGAGAGACGTAGCTGACATGCCATATTTCCTTTGGTGGACGTTTTAAACTTTAGTGTTGGTATGGGGGACAAGAACAGGTTGTTTGTCATCTGAACAAATAACACCGTGAAACTTTCGAGCATTTCTACTTCGTCCCGATTGATGTCGACAGGAGTATGTTCTCCACTACACTTCCTGAAGTCGATGACTGTCTCCTTCATTTTGTTGACATTGAGGGAAAGGTTATTGTCGTCGCACCCGTTCACCAGACTCCCTATTTCATTCCTGGACTCTGTCTCGTCATTGTTTGTGATCCGACCCACTACGGTGGTGCCATCAGCAAACTTGAAAATCGAGTTGGAGGGGAATTTGGCAACACAGCCATCGGTGTATAAGGAGCATAGTACGGGGCTGAGGACACAGCCTTGTGGAGCACTGGTGCTGAGGATGATCATGGAAGAGGTTATTACTGCCAATTGTTAATGATTATGGTCTGTGGGTTAGGAAGTTCAGGATCCACTCGCAGAGGGAGGAGCCGAAGCCAAGGCCACAGAGTTCGGAAATGAGTTTCGTCGAGATAATGGTGTTGAAGGCCATTGAATCATCGAATCAATACCGAAGGTCATTCGGTCACGGACCAACAAGAATCCTAATCAGGTACCGGCCCCTTAAACCGAAGTATTTACCCTGCTAATCCCCTGAGAGTAAGGGGCAATTTATCATGTTCAATCAACCTAACCCGCACATGTTTGGAGTGTGGGAAAACAGAGCAGCCGGATGAAACCCATGCAGACACGGGGAGAATGTACAAACTCCAAAAAGATCGGAATTTAACCAGCGTTCCTGGTGCTGTCAGGCAGCAATGCTAACCGCTGCCATCGTACCGTCATAGTTCAAATCAGAAGCTCGGAGTTGGATGTGATCTGTTTCACTGAGAATTTTCTCCAAAAGCACATGTCGGTGTAATTAAACAAAAACATCCAGTCCCCACTTAACTCCCATTTAAACCATGACTCAGGTTTCTTCCATATTCTGATAATGAAGGTTTTCCCTGAACTGCAGTGTGGAGCTGCAATAGAATTGCTCAGATTCAGTGAAATTCACTAATTCGCTGAATCTTTTCCCGCTGCTGTTTCCTTTTTCTTATCTAAATATCGTTTCCTGCACAGGGAATTGTTAATTATTTAAAAAATGAGATATTGCTCACGCTGGGAGTGTGAAATAATAACAGAAGGTGCTGTAAACACTCAGAAACAGTCACAGTACCTGTGGAGAGATGAAGGGGGATTATCATTGCAGACGTATAGCCAGTTTAAAGAATAAACCCACCAATTCAAAATTCAGGAGTTGAAGTATTTTCCTTCTTGTTTGTGTTTCATGATGTGTATTTAACCAGCTTCACATTTCAATGCTTTCTGTGAAACTTCCAACACTGCATTCAGTTCTTTGTGTATTTTGTGTTCCACTTGAAGTGACGGAGTTCCAGCTCCCACCAACTCTGAGTGAAAATGATATCTCTGCTCCCCTCCTCTATCTTTCGTCAATGATTTTAAATCCACAACTTCAAGTTATTAACCGACACGCTGAAGGATGTTTTCCCTTGTTACTCTCTCCGAACCTCACATTATCTGGAAAAATACTATTTGTTCAATTCTAATGATCTGCAGCAACACAAACTCCCTAACAACTCCGCAGAACTGCAGCATTTCCTCCTCGAAAGCCTCCCACTTAAAGTTCTCTAATGTTTTTTGCTGAAGGGTGATGACAAACATTAACAACAAGGCTCCACACTAAGGTCAAACTGCAAATAGTAAAATCATATTATGAACCCAGAGTTTTTTTTTACATCGGATTTATTGACTTTATCAATACAAAAAAAAAGATATTCCAGCTACATTACGGAATTTGTGTACATGGAGATCAAATACCATCTGCCTATCATTACAGAAATCTCACATTTACAGTGTACTGACTTCCCATATTAGTCCTCCCAAAGTTCATAATTTCACATATCACTTCATTGGACAGAATTTTGTCTATTATAACATGTTATTATACCTGTGGCTTACTTCTGAACCCCTTTCTGCGTGGATCCTTCTTTCTCTGAAATTATTTCAGTTTGTCGCTTTTAACAAATGTGGACAGAGAAAGATGACGTGTCTTGTATGCTCTATCTGTCACTTCTGAATTTCTTTCCCTTTGTATCTGTTTCCCATCCTCGATCTCGCTGTTTAATAAAAGATCACTCAAATCTGGTTGGCGAATTAACCAAGGTAACTGTTCCCATATCCCGGGATCTCCCTCAGGATTCAGCAATTTCTGGTCTCAAATTTGAATGTATTGCGTGACCCACCAGTCTGGGGCAGAAAATCTCAATGATTCACAAATCTCTGATTGATGAAATGTCTCCTTCTCAGTCATGACTTTTAACGCCAGATACGATAGCCCAATTGTACTCCATCTTTCCTCCAAAGCTAACAATGAATCTGGGGACAAGGCTAAATTTTTAACATCCGCAGCTCCAAAGTATCAGGTCAGGCATCACACGTGGATACTTGACATGAAACATGAACTTTGTTTTCTCCACGGATGTTGCATCACCTGCTGAATATTGCCACCATTTTCTATTTGACTTCAGAGTTCCAGCTTCTTGCGTTTATCTTGCTTTCTTTCTGAATGGAGTGACATCCGTTAGATCACATCGAACGGAAGTACTTGAGCCATCAGTTATTGACAACTAATTAATTTATTTCATACCTAAACGAGTATGACAAAAAGTATAAAACATTCTCTAAAGGGAGTAATCTCATTTCATGACGGAAAAAGCTCAATAAAAAGAAAACAGCAATTACAGCAACCTGAAGTAAAATCTCACCATGAACTCAGTCTCTTCCTGCCACTATCAGGGGCGCATGATCCTCCTGACCTTGAGTATGAAATGTGCAATGTTATTGTCGTGTTGTTGCTTACACAGATGGTGCTTGGCGTTTGTAATGGAGCATCAAAGGAGGCACAGGGACTGGATTGTTGCACAACATCCTAGAGAATTGTTTCAGTTCTTAACAGTGGCAAAGTGCAATGCCTTGTGTTTGCCAGCTTCGGAATTGGGATTTTAAATTGATTTTCCGTACATGTGCCGCTGTATTTAGTGAGTTTTGTAGTTGCAGACCAAATTCACTTTGTTTCTCTGCTCACTGGACCCTTGTTGCGCAGTAGTGAGAAAATATTCTCACTTGCAGCCTGCAATATCTGCTTTTTGTGTAACTCCCACATTCTTACTGACGGAATCTGCTTCTACTGTTCACTGTCATTCCCTTTTCGCCCTTGTGTCATGTACACACACAATCCGGGAAGGAACTTATTTCCATAAAACCTGCCCTATCCTCCAACCATTTTTACTGGTCATCTCTCAAATAAAAATGCCAGAAGGAACATGGAGAACTGTAGGTGGATATAAACAAATTACCTTCGTGTTTCGAAAAGAAAGCTAAGAAATGTAATTATGTAAATTATTTAACCGAGTCCTTGTGATATCTCAATATTTAGTGGCATCAGTTTTGAACTCTATTCGTACGAAAATGCGAAATAGAAGCTGGCACTGACAGTGGTGCATGTTGAAACTAATGAAAGTGCTGCAGAACATGCAGACTGCTTTGTCCTAACTCTTGAGCTTCTGAAATGTTGTTCGAACAGCACTCATTCAGATAAGTGGAGAGTTTTCCAATTCAGTCTCGAATTCAGATGGTGCACAGGCTTCGAGGACTGAAGTCATGATCACTGATTTCGTGGCCTCTGATCTGCTCTTGTAGCCAAATCATTTATATGCCTGCTTCAGTCCTGTTTTATGGTCAACTGTCATCCCCAGCATGTTCATAGCGGAGAATTCAGCGATGCTAATACCTTTAAATATCAAAGGGAATTGATACAATTTCCTCTTGTTGGAAGTTATTTTTGAACGGTTCTCTGGTGTTTTAGGAATGACATTGTGCTTAAAGAGGAATTCATTGTTTGTTGTCCAGGAATTGTCTGATGGACATTTCCTGTATTGATTCTGTTACGTTTTCAGGTGTTATTTATTGGTGACACTTGTCCCACATCCACAGACGGCGCCAATATTCAATGAATTTAAAGCAATCCGGTTTGCACCATTTTGATATCCAAACAATGATCTGTCCCATTCTTTTTTTTTACGTTCACTATATGTGTCAGCAGGAGTAATTAGAAATCATTGCCAAGCTTTCTAGTCTATTTTCTGGATCCCAGAGGACCAGATCCCATTTTATATTTAAGTCATTGATACTGACTGCCTAGTGCTGGAATTTTCCACATTTAAATCTAATGTCATATTCACAGTCTCCACAAACATTGCATGACTGTCTCTGTGACTCCACTGGCATTTATAGAGAGAAACTCCTCGGCAATGCAGCCATGATGTTCTCCATATACAGTTCACCGACTGTCTGCAAAATACTTCACATCTCAATGACTTTTGTCATTCATTGACAATTAAACCGATTAGCTACCAACTTTATCATTTTATTGTTGATCGAATTTGAGCTGTCAGTTGGAACAAACATCTTAAAAGCATTTTAAATAATGTTCTCTGCCATTATAGCCAACGTCATCTGCTAACGACTGTAGACGTCATGTTTGCATCGAACAGGCAATGTCTTATTTAGGTTTTATTTATTAATTGGTGATATATATTTTCATGATTTTTCAGCTCTTCCCACTCTTCTGCTTATCACTACCTCTGGCCCAGTGAGATATCTTCATTCAGCCAGATCCCAGATCCACATGTATATTTCAATGTCTCCCTTCAGCTCTCACATACAATTACCTGGGGGACTTTATACTTCCATCACTGCGTGGAAAACTGGCGCGGAGATGCCGGCATTGGACTGGGGTAAACACGGTAAGAAGTTTAACAACACCAGGTTAAAGTCCAACAGGTTTATTTGGTAGCAAAAGCCACACAATCTTGTGTGGCTTTTGCTACCAAATAACCCTGTTGGACTTAAACCTGGTGTTGTTAAACTTCTTACTGGAAAACTGACGACAGTGAATAGGATGTGAGCCCATACAGGTTTATTTCTCAGCAGGGTCATTGCATACTGATGCTAAGTACCTTCAAACACAGGACAAATGAGTACAATTGCCCATGTCTCACTTCCTGTCTATCCAAGTGCCCAGTGCCCCACTGGGGAACATTCAGACGCCGGTATCCTGCAGACTCAATGCTGTGGGGCCGGACGGCTGAGTCAAATGTCCCTGTTGCTGGACTGGATGTCACATTGGGAGATGACGCTCACTCAGCTCGAGCTGGAAACTGGGACACAGCCAATAGGATTTCAACCTAGGGCGCGGCCACTTAAAATGTAGGGACAGGAAATCAGACACAAATGTTATTGAGCCGAGAGTAACTGCATTTGTGAAATAATGTGTTCAAGGCTTCACACTCAGTCCACATCTGGATTTACGCACAGACTCCAGGTGCCTCTTTCCAGATGAACTGAATTGATTTCCCGACAACCTGATTAGAGACTAAACAGGAAAGACACAGATTAATCAACAGTGAACCTAAGAGGGTGACTGGGTTTAATATCTATAATAACACCTAAAAGCAACAAAAAAAATACCTGCAACCACACTTTATCCCGTGTATGTTTATATTACTGCATGTTAACACAAGTACTCACTCGATCCGTTCGAGACACCTGCAAGTCAGTATGAGGCGGCAGAGGGCAAGGATTGATCGATCTGTGAAGGAGTTTTCTCTCAGGCTTAGTTCTGTAAGTGATTGGTCTGTACTGATACTGGAGGCGAGATCCTCAGCATCAGAATCTGTGAGGCCTCCAGCATCCAACCTGGGAGCAGAGTGACAAGTGGAACATCCTTCATGTTTACTGAAATCACTGTTACTCATGTTAACATTCAGTTTTTGTTATCAATGGGATTATTGGTTCATGTAAAAATCTTCAGTGATTAGTAAAATAATTGTTGGTGCTCGTGCCAACTGTGCTTGATTAGACATATTGTTAATAAAAGTCACTCATGCAATTACTACTGAACTGTACAGATCAAGACATCTTGTCGTAACAGATATGATTTCAGATGTGATGATCACCTCAGTTTCTGTATTTTGCAATTTGAGTTACTCAGGGCTGTTGTCATCATTTCCACTCCCAGGTTCAAAACCATCAGTGACCGATTTATACTGAGAGCAGAGGCGAGATCATCAGCACAAGAATCTGTGAGATTGATTTTAGTTAACCTGGGAATCCAAGAAGGACGAGTAAGAGACGATAGAAATCATCACCAATGCTAATCTTTGTTAACAGCGGTACGCCTAATAAATAAAGTGTTTATCAATGTCGCTGTCACTGATACAAATAATAAACAACTGAGTTAGATATTGAATTTCTATAAACGGATTTTGAATCAGTCTGATAATTATCACAAATTCTGTATTTCACAGGCCGGGTTCCGAAGAGCCGCAGATAATAGTTTTACTCCAGAATCTCCCAATTTGTTAGAAACCAGATTTAGAATTTTCAGTGAACGGTTTGTAGTGAGAGCGCAGGCGAGATCCCCAGTGCCAGAATCCGTGAGACCAACATTAGCCAGCCTGGGGTTCAAGTAGAAAAGGTGACAAATGACGATAAATCCCAACAGTGTTGATTAAATCACCGTTGATTAAACTAGTAATAAGTTACTGTCATTGTCATAAAGTATTGCTAAGATGAAAAAAAAGTTTACAGTTGAAAACATTGAGGTATTTAACGCACTGTCTGGTACATACCACAATTCCTCAATCTCACAATCCTGTTTCCTCAACGCAGCAGACAATCCTTTCACCCCAGAATCTCCGAGTGTATTATTACTCAAGTCCAGAACCCTCAGTGACTGGTTTGCACAGAGAGCGGGGCCAGATCCTCAGTGGAAGAGCCTGTGATATTGTTTTCATTCAAACTGACACTCAGAGAGGATGATGAAAACGGGAACACAATAAGAGATTGATAACAAATCAAATTCATGGTAATTATCTAATGCTTATCAATGAGAACAACGAGATGTTAATTCATATTTTAAAATGTCATACAGCCAGGCATTAAGAACAAACTGTCAAACAAATTGATTCCTACCCCAGTTCCAATATTTGGCAGTCAGCTTTCCTCAGTGCCGAAGCTCATATTTTCACTCCTGGGTCTCCCAGTTTATTCATCCCCAGTCTAAACAAAGCAGACAAATTGTGAGCTGCCGACTTCATTCAACTTTGTGCAACTGATACAATTTTTTTTTCTGAGATACAACAAAATAAAGGGCGGGGGGCATATTGAATCCCTAAAGTGCAGAAGGAGGTCATTCGGTCCATGGAATCTGCACCGACTACAATCCCCTCCACGCCCTAAACCCATAACCCCATGCATTTACCTTAGCTCGTCCCCCTAACATTAAGGGGAAAATTAGCATGGCCAATCCACTTAAAGGGCTCATTTTTGCACTGTGGAGGAAACCAGACACCTGGGGGAAACCCACGCAGACATGGGGGAAATGTGTAAACTCCACATAGACAGTGACCCAAGTGGGAATGGAACCCTGGTCCCTGGAGCTGTGAGGCAGCACTGCTAACCAGTTTGACACCGTCCCTTCCAAATGAACTAGTTCCTTCATTATCCTGTCACTGACCATCAATCTCACTGTCCGAATCTCAGTTTATTTGTGAACTGTCAGCTATCTGTTTATTGAATATATTTGCTGAATAATTTGTTTTCTGTGTGACGACATTACGCCTCCCTCAATCTGGTCTCATTCCATGATCAGAATTGCCCTCTTGGAGTTCAGTAACAACCCTTTAATGTTTGGGAAACTTGTCTTATGATGTGGAAATGGGATGATTTTCACCGAATTGAATTCTAAAGTGGCGAATCAATGTACGTTAACTTCCCTATTTTGTAATATGCTTGACAACATTTGGGGAGAATTGGATTCTGAAAATGTACTAATGGTTGCTGACAAATCCACTCTCAATAGGAAACGAAGTGGGATAAGTTTATTCTGTTCCATTGACATTTCGAAGTGTTGCTATATTTGAATTTATTTGGAGAACGTTTTCTCGTTATCTCCCATTAAATTGATCTGAATTACTTTCAGATGTAACTGCCCTGACATTTGAGAGACATGTTTTCATGATCCTTTCCAGCGCTGACACAGAGTTTCATACACATGGCGCAAAATATGGAACATTTCCAGATTCACTGCGTCCAGATTGCCAAGGGAGTTTTGACTCTATGTGACCCCAACATTGGGCAAATTTGTCTGAAATCTGGAGTTAATACCTATCAAACTGTGAAGCTTGATTCAATTTTGATGGAAGCCTTTACCTCCCAAATGCACAAATGCTAATGTTGTGGCCGAGATGACAAGCACGAAGTCCAATTCAAAGAGCATAGCATCGAGAGCCGAGTGCTGCCAGCCGCAAAATGACACATTGGGTGAATTGTAATGTCTAAATTTCCATGTAATTAATGAGTTAAGGTTAGGCATCAAAGCCCTGCATGGGCTGGTCATCTCACTGACTGGCAAGTGACAGCCCAAATATTGTTTATCCTTTCTATCCCATCGTTTCTTGTTTCTGCTTCATTCCCTTAAATTTGATGGCAACAACATCACTGTCTCTTGCTCATTTAAAGAGAAGATGTTTCGGACATGTTAGGGATACATTCTATGAGATGGACTGGTGGCTTAGCGGTTAGCACTGCTGCCTCACAATGCCAGGGATCCGGGCTCGATTCCCAGTTTGGGTTACTGTCTGTGTGGAGTTTGCACATTCTCCCTGTGTCTGTGTGGGTTTACCCGGAGTTCTTCGGGTTCCTCCCACAGTCCAAAGATGTGCGGGTTGGGTGGATTGACCATGTGAAACTGCGCCTTAGTGTCAGGGGGACCAGTTAGTGTCAATGCATGGGGTTATGGGGATAGGGCCTGGGTGGGATTGTTGTCGGTGCAGACTCTTTGGGCCTAAAAGCCGACTTCTGCATTATTGTTTATTCTTTCGACCTCATCGGTTCTCGTTGCTGTTTCTTCCTCTAAATTTGATGAGAACAACATCACTGTCTCTTGCTCATTTAAAGAGAATTTTTTTCGGACACATTTGGCATACATTTTATGAGATGGATCGGTGGCATAGCGGTTAGCACTGCTGCCACACAGCGCAGGGATCTGGGCTCGATTCCCGATTTGGGTTACTGTCTGTGTGGAGTTTGCACATTCTCCCTGTGTGGATTTACTCTGAGTTCTCCGGTTTCCTCCCACAGTCCAAACATGGGCGTGTTCCGTAGATTGGCCATGCCAAACTGCACCTTAGTGTCAGACGGACCAGTTAAGGTCAAAGCATGGGGTTATGTGGATCGGGCCTGAGTGGGATTGTGGTCGGTGCAGACTCTATGGACTTAATGGCCTACTTCTGCACTGTAGGATACTATGAATCTAGATTCACCTAAGTGATAGCTTTCTGGACGATGAAACAAATGGAGATTTATATGAATTGGAACAAAAGGTATGTACGAAGATGTCAGGCTGAATAAAGAAGTTCAGAATGAAATAAAATAAGTGTGAACATAAACTTTTGGATGACAATAAGTTCAAACACAAGTCATCTGTAGGCAGATACAAATGAAAGGGCGCGAAAGGGAGGGGTTAGGCTGAATAGGGACCAAAACGGGAATTTCTGCATGGAGACAGAGGGCAGAGTTACTAAATGAGTATCTTTATATCAGTTTTTTTTACAAAGGGAAACGAAGCTGCTAACTCAGTGAAATAGGAGGGATTTGAAATCTGCATGAGTTCAATGAGGAGACACTGAAACGGTTAGTTTCATCTCAAGATGATAAGTCAATAGGACTGGAGCAGATTCTTCTGTGGATTGAAAAATGCAGAAGGACTAGTTAATAATCTTCCATCCGAATTGAAAAATAATGGCTGGCGCAACAGGACATAGAGGCTTGATGTCTGCAGCGCAGATAATAGCCATTCAGACAATTGAGTCTGAGCTGGTCGAAGACAAACATCCCAATCGAGCAGCATTACGTCTGGTTTGAGGGAATGAAGCCGGACATGTGATCAATGTGGCAGTGGAAGGGGAGTATATTAACAATGGTGACCACAACATGGTAAGGTTCAAGTTTGTTCTAGAGTAGGAGAAAGCTGGTCTGAAAAAGGCGGCTTCGGACTTTGGAAAAAGGTAAGGTAGATTAAAATAAGGCAGGATCTGTCCAGAGTTGACTGGCAACAGCTCTTTGTAGGGAAGTATACAGCGGAGCAGTGAACTGCATTGAAAAAGGAAATGAGGAGAGTACAGGTCCAACATGTTCCCCCTATAGGGGGTGCAGAGGCGGTTCACCAGGACGTTACCTGGGGTGGAGTATTTGAGTTACAAGAAGATACGAGATCGGCATGGAATGTTTTCTCGAGAGCAGAGAAGTCTGAGGGTGGGCATGAACGAGGTGCAAAAGTTTATGGGGTGTTTAGAAACGGTGAATACGAAGCAGCTGTTCCCCTTGTTTGAAGTGCCAATCACAAGGAGAATAGTTTTAGGGCAAGGGTCAGAAGCTTCAAAGGAGATATGAGAAAATAAATCGCTTATAGGCTGGTGGGAATCTGTAATGCACCGCCTGGGAGGGTCATGGAGGCCGGAGACTTTCAAACCTTTGAAACGTTTTTGGATGAGCACTTGAAATATCAGAACATTCAAGGGTGTTCGACAAGTGCTGGAAAATGAGACTATGACGACTTTAGTGGTAGTTATTGTTGGTGCAGAATTGATTGTTTGCAGGGCCTTTTCTGTGCTGTATGAGTCTCCGACTATGTATATACTCTAATCCTATAAGCAACACTTAATTCATAGCCTTGACATCGCAAGTCCACATCTGAATACGTATTAAATATCATCCCTTTCAAGAAGTGAGTTCCAGACTTACACCACACTCTGGATGAAACAGATAATTCTTACATCCCCTCGAAACCTCCTTTCCCTGACCTTAAATATATGCTCCCTTGTCATTGATCCCTCCACCAATGGGAAAGGGTGATTCCTGATTCTCTGTCTATACCTCATAATTTCATGCATCTCGATCATGTTGCCTCTCGGGGTATTCTGCTCCAAATAAATCAACCCCATTTTATCCAATCTCTCTTCATAACAGAAAGTCTCCAGCCCAGCCGACATCCAGGTAAATAACGTTTGTACTCTTTCCAGTACTATCACATCTCTCCTATAATGTAGATTCCAGAATAGCACACAATGCTCCAACTGTGGCCAAAACTACGTGTTATATTGTTACAGTATAACCATCCTGCTGTTGGACTCTACACCTTGCCTAATAAAGGGAAGAAACCGTATGCCTTCTTTGCCACTTTTCCATCTTTTCTGATATCTCATGGGACCTCTGTCCAGGCACACTGAGGGCTGTCATGCTTCCCAAGATTTGCCATTCATCATTTATTTCCTTGTCTTGTGGGTCCTACCCATGTGAATCACTTCACAATTATCAAGATTGTGTTCCATTTGCCAATGATCAGCCCATCTGGCCAACTCATCTATTTCCTCCTGTAAGCTAAGGCTATCCACCCCATCAATTTTAGTATCATCCGCAATCCTACTGGTCAACCCTCCCACAATCAATTTATTTAAACTACAAGCAGTAAGAGCCTCGACATTGATCCCTGTGGGACATCACCGTGTGGAGATGCCGGCGTTGGACTGGGGTAAACACAGTAAGAAGTTTAACAACACCAGGTTAAAGTCCAACAGGTTTATGTCCCGAGGCATGGTACATTCGGGAAACTATGCAGACGCTGCGACAACGGATGAATGAACACCGCTCGACAATCACCAGGCAAGACTGTTCTCTTCCTGTTGGGGAGCACTTCAGCGGTCACGGGCATTCGGCCTCTGATATTCGGGTAAGCGTTCTCCAAGGCGGCCTTCGCGACACACGACAGTGCAGAGTCGCTGAGCAGAAACTGATAGCCAAGTTCCGCACACACAAGGACGGCCTCAACCGGGATATTGGGTTTATGTCACACTATTTGTAACTCCCACAGTTGCGTGGACCTGCAGAGTTTCACTGGCTGTCTTGTCTGGAGACAATACACATCTTTTTAGCCTGTCTTGATGCTCTCTCCACTCCCATTGTTTTGTTTCTTAAAGACTGGATTAGTTGTAAGTATTCGCATTCCAACCATTATTCATGTAAATTGAGTTTGTGTCTTTATAAGTTCTGTTTGTGAACAGAATTCCCACTCACCTGAAGAAGGGGCTCAGAGCCTCGAAAGCTTGTGTGGCTTTTGCTACCAAATAAACCTGTTGGACTTTAACCTGGTGTTGTTAAACTTCTTACTGACATCACCGGACACAGTCTTCTCGACCGAGAAAAAAACCCTCAGCCATTACCCTCTGCTTCCTGCCACTAAGCCAATTCTGGATCAAATTTCCAAAATTTATTTGATCACCTGGGTCCTTACCTTCGCTATCAGTCTCATTTGAGGGACCTTGTCAAAAGTCTAGCTGATGTTCAAATGCATTGTTCTTATCTTCATACCTGGTCATCCCTTCAAAAAAAAATCAACCAAGGTTCTCAGACGTAAATTCTGCTTAGCCAAATTGTGGTGACTTTTTGAGTAGTCTCTGCCTATCCAAATGTAGATCAATTCTGTTTCTCAGAATTGCTTTCAATAGTTTCCCCGTCATTGCGGTTAGACTGAATTGCCTGTAGTTTCCAGGTTTATCCCTTCCTCCCTTCTTGAATAATGGTACCACATTGGCTGTCCTCCATTCCTCCGGCTCCTCTCTTGTGGCCAGAGAGAAATTGAAAACTATTTCCAGCGTCCGTGTTATTTCCTCCCTTCTCTCCATCAACAGCCTGGGACACTTTGCATCTCGCCAAAATAGATTTATCTACTTTTAAGCCTGCCATTACACTTAGAATCTGCACTGTCTATCAATTTCCCTAATTGTATTACAGTCCTTCTCTCTGATCTCTATACCTGCGTTGGCTCTCTCATTAATCAATACCAACAAATGTTGTTCAATTAGAACCACACTGGCTCCACACACAAAATATCATTGTGGTCCTTCATGGCTCCTATTCTTTCCCGAGTTATCCTATTACACTTAATGAACTTGTAGAACAACTTAGGACGTTCATTTATTCAACGTGCCAGTATCCTGTCATGTCCCCTTTTAGCTCTCACAATTTCCATTTTTGGATTCCCTCTTCCCATTGTAAAATCATGTCAGGGTTCTATTGATTATAACCTCGATGTTTTGCATATGCCTCCCTTTTTCTCTTTTCCAGTGCTGTATGTGACTGGAGAATTTCACAAGCTTTTTTAAAAGATAGTGCTACAATTGGTCAATGAGACTAACCTCGTTAGTAGTAACATTATAAAAAAATGTTAACATAGTTCAAAGGCAACAGCAACCTGCAGAGACAATGACTTATTCAGGAAGACAGCAACATTTGTTAAAGCCAAATTGTGTTTAACTAACTTGGTTAAGTTTATTGCTCGGTTAGCAGGTTCGCAATTGATGTGATATCCATACATTTTCAAAATCGTCTTCCATTGCAATCTTGCCAGTAGATATACTGGGAGATTAATAAATGGAATTTAGCAGCATAAATGTCATTGGCTCAGTGACAAGAAACAGAGGAAAGTGGTGACGCTTTCTGAAATGACTGCAGGAGGTTATAACGTGGATTACTCGGGAACTTCATGTTAACAGTGTTTTTTTTTTGATCTTATTAATGTTTTAGACTTGCTGATCACACAATTGTCTGACATGCGTGGTGCGAGGTGATTGACTTTAAGAAGTGACAAACAGGCGATAGCAGGGGTGGACAAATTGCTAATGAAATTTAACATAAATAATATTGAAATGTTACTTAATGTCCCATTATAGGGAAGAACACTTTATAAAGGATGTGGAGGCATTGGAAGGAATGCAGAAAACATTTAGGAATATGGTTCCTTGATGATATACTTCAATCATGGATACCTGAGATAGAAGTGTTACACATCATGTGAGGTTAGGACAGAGTAGATAGACAAAAACTCTAGCTATCGGTGGAAGAATTGCGGACCAGCAAAAACTGATTAAAGTGAACAAATCATAATGCAATGGTGAAATGAGGAATTTTTTTTTTTTTTTTTTTAACTGGCAAGTAATTAGATTGTAAATTGTCTTGCCTGAAATTATGGTGGAGGCAGAATCAATGCCGCTTTTCAAAAAGTAAACAGAATACTTGTCTGAATGAAAATTAAATGCTGGTATTGGGGAAAGTATAGGGGACAGAGCGTAGCTAAATTGTTTTTGCAGAAAGAGGTACAGACATGAAATGTTAAACGCCCACACCTCTGTGCGGTAACCATACTATGGTAAGTACACTTTGGGATTTGTGGTGGGATGTGTGAGCGTGGGGTCGCACTAATATAAGAACGATTGCATTTATTTTACCTACAAGGAAGTAGCAATAAGGAGGATCCTCAACAGTGGGTATACTTGGAAATAAGAGCAACTGTTAATGAAATTATCTGACTCCTTGCACTTGAGTAACTATTCTCGTGAAGAGAATAACATTCCTGCTTATGTTATAAAATGCATTGCTTATAAACCAATCGTTAGAAATTCGTGGCAAATCCGCCAAATAATTGACATATTTGTTCAGTATCTACTTCCCACTTGTTCAACTCAGTCTCTGGATTATGGATCAACAGCGCAGTCTGTGATCGTTAAACATATTTTCCAACAGATTAGAGACAAATAAACAGTTACCTCAAATCCTGACATTTATGCAAGATGGAACCCAGCTGTTGGAGCCCTTCACATTGGATGCAGCAGCTTTCCAGATTGAGTTCCTGCAATGTATCAGAGATCCAATGGTCTGACAGAGAACTGTAGAGTCAACGGGAGTCAGCCGCAATCCACTAAATGGAAATGTTTCCACAGATCCCACTGTAGTACGAGCCAGTGTTTGATTCCGAGACTCAACCAGGGGATGCAAGGTGTTCAGGAGGATTCTTTTGCCAGTTTCACTCGCCATCTTTCCAATTAGTTCTTTAACCTTCTCCTTCACCCAATCAATCACACGCCAGTTTGCTTGATGATGAAATGGACCCAGAAACTCCTCCAGGGGTCGAGGTGACTGGGGAGGAGAGACGAGCAACAAAACGGACAAATAACTCAAACCGCCCATCTTCCTTGCTGTGGTTTCATAAGAAATAGGAGCAGGAGTAGGCCATCTAGCCCCTCGAGCCTGCCCCGCCATTCAATAAGATCATGGCTGATCTGACGTGGATCAGTACCACTTACCCGCCTGATCCCCATAACCCTTAATTCCCTTACCGATCAGGAATCCATCCATCCGCGCTTTAAACATATTCAGCGAGGTAGCCTCCACCACCTCAGTGGGCAGAGAATTCCAGAGATTCACCACCCCCTGGGAGAAGAAGTTCCTCCTCAACTCTGTCTTAAACCGACCCCCCTTTATTTTGAGGCTGTGTCCTCTCGTTTTAACTTCCTTACTAAGTGGAAAGAATCTCTCCGCCTCCACCCTATGCAGCCTCCGCATTATCTTATAAGTCTCCATAAGATCCCCCCTCATCCTTCTAAACTCCAACGAGTACAAACCCAATCTCCTCAGCCTCTCCTCATAATCCAAACCCCTCATCTCCGGTATCAACCTGGTGAACCTTCTCTGCACTCCCTCCAATGCCAATATATCCTTCCTCATATAAGGGGACCAATACTGCACACAGTATTCCAGCTGCGGCCTCACCAATGCCCTGTACAGGTGCATCAAGACATCCCTGCTTTTATATTCTATCCCCCTTGCAATATAGGCCAACATCCCATTTGCCTTCTTGATCACCTGTTGTACCTGCAGCCTGGGCTTTTGCGTCTCATGCACAAGGACCCCCAGGTCCCTTTGCACGGTAGCATGTTTTAATTTGTTTCCATTGAGATAGTAATCCCATTTGTTATTATTTCCTCCAAAGTGTATAACCTCGCATTTCTCAACGTTATACTCCATTTGCCATATCCTCGCCCACTCACTCAGCCTGTCCAAATCTCTCTGCAGATCTTCTCCGTCCTCCACACGATTCACTTTTCCACTTATCTTTGTGTCGTCTGCAAACTTCGTTACCCTACACTCCGTCCCCTCCTCCAGATCATCTATATAAATGGTAAACAGTTGCGGCCCGAGTACCGATCCCTGCGGCACGCCACTAGTTACCTTCCTCCAACCGGAAAAACACCCATTTATTCCGACTCTTTGCTTCCTGTCGGATAGCCAGTCCCCAATCCACTTTAACACACTACCCCCAACTCCGTGTGCCCTAATCTTCTTCAGCAGCCTTTTATGGGGCATCTTATCAAACGCCTTTTGGAAATCCAAAAACACCGCATCCACCGGTTCTCCTCCATCAACCGCCCTAGTCACATCTTCATAAAAATCCAACATGTTCGTCAAGCACGACTTTCCCCTCATGAATCCATGCTGCGTCTGATTGATCGAACCATTTCTATCCAGATGCCCTGCTATCTCCTCTTTAATAATGGATTCCAGCATTTTCCCGACTACAGACGTTAAGCTGACCGGCCTATAGTTACCCGCCTTTTGTCTCCTTCCTTTTTTAAACAGCGGCGTAACATTAGCCGTTTTCCAATCAACCGGCACTACCCCAGAATGCAACGAGTTTTGATAAATAATCACTAACGCATCCACTATTACCTCTGACATTTCTTTCAATACCCTGGGATGCATTCCATCCGGACCCGGGGACTTGTCCACCTTCAGTCCCATTAGTCTACCCAGCACTGCCTCTCTGGTAACATTAATCGTATTAAGTATTTCTCCTGCTGCCAACCCTCTATCGTTAATATTTGGCAAACTATTTGTGTCCTCCACCGTGAAGACCGACACAAAAAACTTATTTAAAGACTCAGCCATATCCTCATTTCCCACTATTAACTCCCCCTTCTCGTCCTCCAAGGGTCCAACATTCACTCTAGCCACTCTATTCCTTTTTATATATTTATAAAAACTTTTACTATCATTTTTTATATTAATTGCTAGCCTAGCTTCATAGTCTATCCTTCCTTTCTTAATCGCTTTCTTAGTCTCTCTTTGTTGTTTCTTAATTTTTTCCCAATCACTTGTTTCTCCACTATTTTTGGCCACTCTGTACGCAGCTGTTTTTATTTTAATACTCTCCTTTATTTCCTTCGTTATCCACGGCTGGTTCTCCCTTTTCTTACAATCCTTGTTTTTTGCCGGAATATATTTTTGCTGAGAACTGAAAAGGATCTCCTTAAAAATCCTCCACTGTTCCTCAGCTATCCTACCTGCCAGCCTGCTCTCCCAGTCTACCTTAGCCAATTCATCCCTCATCCTATCATATTTCCCTCTGTTCAAACAGAGGACACTGGTTTGAGACCAAACTTTCTCCTCTTCCATCTGAATCAGAAATTCGACCATATTGTGGTCACTGGACCCAAGAGGGTCCTTCACAATAAGATCCTTAATTCTACCTACCTCGTTACACAATACCAGATCCAAAATAGCTCGTTCCCTCGTCGGTTCCGTAACATGCTGTTCAAGGAAACTATCCCGACAGCATTCTAAGAACTCTTCCTCCATTCCACCCTTACCGACTTGAGTCTGCCAGTCAATGTGCATGTTGAAGTCCCCCATGATTATTGCCGTTCCGTTTTTACACGCATCCCTTATCTGCTTGTTTATAGCCCTCCCTACCTCAACATTATTATTCGGGGGCCTATATACCACACCTACTAGTGTCTTTCTCCCTCTACTATTCCTCATCTCTACCCATAATGATTCCACATTTTGTTCCTCAGAGCCTATGTCATCCCTCAGTACTACCCTGATATTATCTCTTATTAATAGCGCGACCCCACCACCTTTTCCTTCCTGTCTATTCTTCCTAAACGCCTGATACCCCTGGATATTCGTCTCCCAGTCCTGGTCACCTTTCAGCCACGTTTCTGTAATGGCCACTAGATCGTACCCACTTGTGCTGATTTGCACCATCAACTCATTCACCTTGTTCCGAATGCTTCGTGCATTCAGGCAAAGTGTCCTTATTCCAGCTTTTATCTGGACCCGCTTTGATGAGTCGCGAACACCCTCTCCCTCTACTCCCTTATCTAAATTACCGCCTTCATTCACTTGCACCCTCTCCTCTACCATTAATTTTGTAATTCCCCTTACCCCTGCATCCTCCCCCCCATCAATTAGTTCCTTGATCCCAGTCAACTCTTCTAGCTCCCCTCCCCCCAACCTATCTAGTTTAAATTCTCCCCAGTAGCCTTAGCCAACCTACCGGCCAGGATATTGGTCCCCGTGTGATTCAAGTTCCACCCGTTTTTTGTATACAGATCACCCCTGCCCCTAAAGAGGTCCCAATGGTCCAGGAACCTGAATCCCTGCCCCCTGCACCAGTCCCTCAGCCACACATTCATCCTCCACCTCACTCCATTCCTGCCCTCACCTTCCCGTGGCACAGGCAGTAATCCTGAGATTACTACCTTTGCTTTCCTCTTTCTCAGCTGTCTCCCTAATTCCCTGTACTCCCTTTTCATGACCCCTTCTGCTTTCCTACCCACATCAGCGGTACCAATATGTACCGCTACCTCAGGCTCCTCTCCCTCCCACCTCAGGATTTCCGGGATGCGACTAGCGACATCCTGGATCCCGGCCCCAGGGAGGCAGACCACCATGCGAGAATCCCGCCTACCTCCACAGAAACGCCTGTCTGTCCCCTTCACCATCGAGTCCCCGATTAATACCGCCTTCCTCCTCTTCTCCTTAGCCCTCTGAGTTACAGGGCTGGACTCCACTGCGGAGACACAGCCACTGCTGCTTCCCCCAGACGGGCTGTCCCCCCCAGCAGTACTCAAGCAGGAGTACTTGTTGTGCAGGGGCAAATCCACCGGGGTGCTCTCAACCACTCTAGCCTTACCCTTCCTGGCCGTCACCCACTTGGCCTCCTCCCATGGCCCTGGTGTGACCACCTGATGATAGCTCTTGTCTATCACCTCCTCATTCTCCCTCATCAGCCGAAGATCCTCGAGCTGTAGTTCCAGCTCCCTAACACGGTCCCTCAGGAACCGCAGCTCGACACACCCCTCACAGATGTGGATGTCCGGGAGGCCAGATGCCTCCAGGACCTCCCACATCCTACACTGGGAACAACACACTGGTTTCACACTCATACTGGACACTTTATGTCAAGTAAGACAGTGAAAAGTTAATAAGAGTGTAAGGAAACAAAAACTCACCCCTGCTCGTCCAAGCCCTGTGAGCCAAAGCCCTGATAGCTCAGTCAACTTCCCACTCACTCTGCTGCCTGCTACGATGCTGCCCGCTGTATACTTTGGTGCGCTTTTAAACCCTCCAAAAACTTCCCCGGGCCTCTCCTGGCCTGACTTCCGGTTTTGAAAAAAACCTCCGATTTTAAACCCAAAATTAACTGAAAAAATAAATAATTAATTACAGTCAGAAAACCCACTCTCTTACCCTCAGCCTGCTCCTGGGAACAATTTCACTGAGAAGTTTCAGGATGTCCCCAGGACCTTTATGCAGGAACTGTGCGAGTGCAGCTCCAAACTCTTGGATGGTGAGATGTGGGAATATGTAAACGACACTCTGGACAGAATCATCTCTCTCCAAAAGTTCCATCAGGAACCCAGACAGGAACTGGGAAGTTTGCAGATTGCATTTGATTCAGTCTCCATTTCTAAAAACAATGTTTTGCTCAGAGACTCCCGTGAAGGCCATCTCACCCATCTTCATTAAAACATCAAGGGGATTTTCAATATCTCGGGCATGGTTTTTCAAAATGTTATAAATATAGTAGGAATATAGTTGGGTGGTGGGCTTGGGAGCTTGTGTTTTTCCCTGGCTTTTTTTGTAAAGAAAGGGCCCAGTGACAGACCGAGGATCCAGCAGTAGGAAGGGAAATAGCACATGGTTTACAGGATCTCGTTCTCCTCCACGTATTAGAAAACAGCTGCTGCCACCGCTTGATCTTCGAAACACTTGTTGAAATATTCCTTTCGTTCATCAGCAAAATGTCCCCGGATTTCAGCCCAGAGACTGATCTCAGCCTTTGCCAGAAAATGTAATGCAGTGGGACGGCTGGTTACCAGTACTGAACATCCTGGGAGCAGCCGGTGCTGTATTAAATTGAGAACAATAGCAGACATCTTATACCCGCATTCTGGGTCTGTGCACATGGATTGGGGTTCCGCAATTCTCTCATTATCAGAAAAATCTATCTTGTCCTTGAATTCAAACAAACCATCAAATATAAATAGTAATCCCTCTGGGTTCTTCCAGAGATCTCCCAGAACATTGCCAAAGTAAGGATAGAAAAACAATATCAGATTGCACAAGTTGATTCTGCAGTTAACAGTGTTCAAATCTCGGAATTTAAAACTGAAAACAAATTGGAAGTGTGGGTATATTGTCCCAGTGGCCCAGTATAAACAATCTTTTGCACCATTGTTGATTTTCCAGTCCCGGGGACTCCACTCACTAATGCTGAACCCCCAGATTTGGATTTTCTCTGGGAAAAGCTGCTCTGAAACAATTGATCTTTTCGGATTTTTTCCAGTTCTTTACGCAAATGTTTCTCTCTCCACTCCTCATGGTCGAGGCTTTTGCCAGCAGTTCATGTTGGACAAGTGTCCGATTTCGAACAGTAGAAATTACCGTTAGCTCAGCATATCGATCAACTAGCTGGAAAATCTTAATCTTATCCTTTATTAGGATAGTGTTCATTCTCAGTGTTTCAGTTTGCACCCGGAGTGTTTCCTTGTGTTTTTGCTGAACGTCTTCAATGACATAAAAATAAATTGCTGAACAAATTGAGCTGTTTTTTTAAAATAAAAATGGTTTAAATAAGGTAATCTGTGTAACATCTGCAGACTGTGTAACATTTAATCGTCAGATAACCTCCACTTCCACCGACCATAATCAACCCAAAGGTCATTCTCTGAACTGCTTTTGATGCATTTTGATCATTTCTAAAATAAGTCCTAAGCTTTTTCAGCATTTCAGATGTGGCCTCAATAACACCCCGTGCAACTGTAGTAAACATTGCTGGCGTTATATTTAATTCCTTTTGCGATAAATATCAATATTCTATTAGTCTTTTTAATCGCTTGCTGTATCAGCATATTAACTTAATCTGATTTATTTACCAGGATACCCCGATCCTTCCGTATCTCAGAGTTCTGCAGCCATCAAAATTTCAATGACGTGTTTTTTTTCTTCTTCCTGCGAAAATGCAAATGTTTTCACTTTATACTCTATCTGCCAATATTCTGTCCACTCACGTAACCTATCTTTGTCACTTTGCAGACTTTATATGCCCTTTCATGACCTAAGTTTCTCCCTACCTTTTTTGTATCTTCAGCAAATTGACAATCAAACATCACCATTTGACTTTTAATTCCATACCTCACCATCCACAACATTACCCAGGTTCTCTGGATTACTATTGCAATCACATTACCACTCTGCCACTGACTGCAAACTTAGTGTGCTAGGATCCAGTGATGGATGTATGTGATTTCACAAGATGCAATTACCATCATCATATGGAGAGATGTAATGCAATATCTAGATAATTACAGGATATGTCCTAAATTCTGTACTATTGCTTTAATCTCAACAGTTGAGAAATGTTGATTAAAAAAAACGATCCATTGTTATTTTCCCAGATTTGAGTTTTAGTTTTAAGCAAATAGGTACAATCGAAATTTAATTTTCAGTGTTGTCCTGGCAAAGATATGTTTCTGGACACGAATACATTCCATCATTAACACCATGGTTCCTACTCCTTAACATTACCAAAATCTATACCTATTTCAGTTCTTCTACTGCTGAACCTTCATTCATAGCATTTCTATATTTTGTATCTCGGAAGCCATTCCTGGCTATGTTCCATCTTCCATTCTCCATAAAATAGAAGCAATCCGAACCAGTATTTTCCATTGCCTAACACAAACTATGTCTACTTCATCTGATTGCAACCCTACATTGATTTCCAGTGACTAATTTTCAATCGTGTTTCAATTCAATCCATGACCTTTCTCCTTGGTATCTATAAACTACTCCAGCCGAACATTGCCCTGAGACCTAGGAACTGTGCTAATTACAGTGTTTGCACTTCTCCAGTACTAACGGCTACACCAGAGTTGATGTGGAGATGGATGCCAGACCATTTGTAGCTTTTCTACTGCTCTTCTCTCCTTTCTGACTCTCCTGAAGATCAATCTTCTTGGCCAAACTTTTGATCATCTCTCCTAATGACTCCTTACCTGTAGCCACATCACATTTGTTTGATAGCAATTAAATGAATTGACCTTGGGCATTTTCTACGTTAAAGGTACGTTATAAATATTATTTGTAATTCACATTTTCTCACTTACCCTTCAGAAGACCGGGTACTTCGGATAAACGTCGAGCGATATTTATGTGTTCAAATGGCTGATAACCTGTTTAAATCATTTAAATTCTAGGAAATCAGATCTGTGTAATATTATAGTAAAATCGACAGTGTTTGAATTTAGGTCTGAGTTCAATGTGACACTTTCCCATACCAAATTCTTGCATTTATTTCAATAGTTTCTCCAGCTTTGGGACCCCGTGAGACATTTTCGCAAAGGATTCCCACATCAATCTCCGAGCACGAGATCCTTTCTCCATCACCAGATTTAAGAGAAGTTTGGAACTGTCCGCCCGATTTCCCTTCTCCACGAGCGCAGTGACCTTCTGCAGAGAATAATCATGAATACATTGAGGAGCAGAGTGAAAGCCAAACACCGAGAAGGAAAGGATCTATTCAGTGATGTTAACTCAGATGGAACACAATTAATTGGGCAAACACTCATTCATTCGGAACATAGAACATTGTGAAGGTCAAATACATGGGCAGAAATTATAGTCGAATTTTGACGGTTCGACATGGAATTGTTGGAAATGGGTTAGCAGAATGGCAACAGTTTTGATAGAAGGAAGGAAGTTAACATTTCAGATCAATGGCCTTTCATAGAAATAGATAACGCACCAAATGCAGCAGTTTATATGTACAGGATAAGAAAAGGACATCGGGGGAATGAATGTACACATACGGTGTCTCTGATAGGATTAAAGACAGTTAGAAATCATAAATCCAATTTTCGGACTCCAGTGAACAACTAAAAGTTGTAATGGTTTTACGTATGTGATTCCTTTCCTCTTTCCATTGTTATCCAGCGGTTTCTGTCGTCTTTGGTGCGATGTGGGTGGCATTGGCAAGGATATCAATCGTTGCCCGTCTCTGCTGCCCTCGAACTGAGTGGCTTACTAAATCTTTTCAGTGTGTACTTGAGAATCAACTGCATTCTGTGTGACCTGTAGGCCAGAAAAGTGCACAAATGAGCTCTTGTATAATTGATGCAAATTCGGTTAATGTAAAAATCCCATGCGTCGTTTGAGTTAAAATGGGGAAGGAATAGATTGTTGAGGTTGTTGAAGGCCACTCATGATAACCTCAGGATATATCTGCAGAGCTGTACAGGGTAGTGGCCTGGACCCGACTATCTTCAATGCCATACAGAAAGAGCTGAGCATGGTGAAATCTTTGTATGACACTTAAAATTGCTTAGCAATTATCAGCTCCAATGCAACAATGTCCAGCGACACCATTACCTAGTCTAATCCAACAACAATGCCCACTGAGAAGATAAGGCGTTGGGGGGGGGGGGGGGGCAGGGATGATTAGGTGTGGGGGACCAGAGTAAGACGAAACTATGATTTACAACAACGTAGGATTGTTGCAGGGCTAGAAGGGGTTACAGAGATAGGGAAACTCGAGGACAAGTATGAATGGTGGATGAGAGACAAATTTGGAATATTGAATGAGTTGGAAGTTGACAGAGTAGTGGAAGGCGATTGCCCCGGCAGTATTTAATAATTATATCAAAAGGTGACAGAGGCGCGGAAGATGGTATCAGAGCTGAAATCAGAGTGGAGACGATAACGTGATAAAATGGGATTTATGTTACATTGTTGATGGTGTGGATGTGAGGTTGGAACCTGAACTCTCGAGTAAATACAGTTTTGAGGTTGTACAACTTCACTCTCAGTCTCGAAGAGTAGATGGAAATGAGATTAATTTAAATTGTGCTGAGATAATATCCTTGCAGGGAATAGAGTGTAGGTGTTTCAGGCATCGTAATTAACAGATCATTTCAAACTACAGAATGAAAAGATCGTTAAAAAGGATATATTCTAAATCGTGGATGAAAATAAATCATCCTCTGTCACTGATTTTACTTTGTCATTGACTTTGGGTTCGAAAAGCACATATTTCTCCCAGTCGATTCTCAACAAAATTGTGACTGCCTCTCCTAACATCCATTAAATTGGGCAAGCAACCACCTGTCTTCTTGCTCATTTGGGCTGAAGAATCATTTATTAACAATCAAAAGTCTGAATCCGGAACTGTCGATTCTAATATTCAATTCACTCTCGAACCTGACACACATTTTGGAACAAAAGAAAGGATAAAAGAAACAGCAGCATATGTTGAAGGGATTTTCCAATTTACTTCCTTAAGAAAAACAACAATATATTAAATCAGACGGAATGAAACTCCACCCGCTGATGGAAAACTTCAATTTGCCTGGATAAGTGTAGCTCCAACAAAATTGAATAATCCCAGAACCAACCAGAGTGAAAAAGCCAACATACCATCCACCATCTTAGAAGTTCACTCCCTTTACAACTGGTGCGCAGTGGAAGCTGTTTATATCACCTGCAAGATGCACTGCAGAAAGTCACTGACATCCTTGGACAGCAGCTAACATAACCTGTGACCTCTGCCAGCTCGCAGGTAATGGGGCAGCAGAATCACGGGATCATCACTGCCGACAAGTTCTCCTCCAAACAATACATTATCATGACTTCTAGTCAGAATGTATTTCATGACTAATTTAACGTCAGTGAACGTGCTCAGCCCGACTATCTTTTCGACTGCAGACTAGCCGGAAAACCGCAAGTAACAACATGTCACTCCCGAACCAAATCCGAGGAAATAAATTTGCAAACATTTAGACGGTAAATTAGCTTAATATTCTGATTCTTCCACATGAAAGATAATAACAGGAAAATACAGAACAGAATGTGGGGATTAGACACACCTTTCAACTTCTTGTCTTCAACTTGTTACTTTGTAGCTGAATTCCATCCATTATCCAACCTGCGTGATGTATCATTTCCAATAACTTCTCGTTCATTAAAGGACAATGACGGGACATTACACGCTGCTGGAATGAAATTTCCTGCATTGTTCTCTAAGAGAGTAATGCTCCATGACAGTTTACTACCTGGATCGTACCTTCACTGAAGTTAGAATTGATCCCCTCTGAGAGACAGAAAACCTTCACAACATTGGATTTTGAATCGACACACTTTGTTCCCGATTGATTTCTCTATTTGTTTCTCACCTTCTAACCACTTTAACATTTTTGCTCTGTATTCTTGGCATGTTTTTTTTCTTTAATTAACCGACAGATAAGTTCTTCCACCTGCCTTCATTAATTTTCACGAAGTGATTTCAGCTCATTCAATTGATGACATTCCCTCTACCTCCCGTCTGATTCCCCTGGTCTATCCACTTCTGATGTCTGCTGAAATGGATTCACCCTGTTTTCAGTCAACGTCGGAGTTAATAACGAAACATTCCCCCTCTCCTTCATACAGATACGAAGGGATTTGTACTGATTCATATCATTGCATGTTCACAATATTTGCAATTGCTCTCCTGCAACATTCCATGATTCTAAGATCTGTAATCCTACTAATTCAGTGACATTTAAATTGACAGAAATTCAATGTCCCTCTTATCCGATGTTCGTGGCCATTGAAATGACTCTCATATGTTAACAGAGAGCTGATCACATCCACTCCTGCTTCAATTGCTTGTTCTAGTCTGTCCTGGTAGAATTTCGTCAGTTGGTATAATTGATAATCGTCACATTTTGTCAAGAATTCGGTGACTGAAGAGTTTGGACCTGTGAACAAAAGAAATGAAAAAGAAAACACATTGTCGACTGTCTATGCGGGATGTTATATTTCTTCTTACACCAAGCTGCTGTTGGAATCTATTTTGTTCAACTGTCCCAATCTCTGTGTGTGACTGTGCATAATCATGCTCCTGTGAACAACCCTGGAATCTTTCACAAATGAAAACGTATTAATTATACGTGTTTTGTGCTTGCTCTTTTTCTGCCCTGGAATGCTTCATTAAAATGGAAATCTGCAAGATTTCTTTCTCTAGAGGGCAACGATAAGAAAAAGCAGTATTTGGTTCGGAGTCATGTACAACCCCTGCACCTATCAGACAGAGACAGAGACTTGGCACAGGTCTCAGTCTTTCCACTGCAGATTGATTTGTAGATTGTGACTGAAAGGTGCAACAAAAAGTCAATCTATTCTGCAATTGATCTACAAGCAGGGACAAAGTGCAAACAGCGAAATTTGCTGATGACATGGAAATAAGTGGGAAAGCAGGCTGTGATGAGGAGATAAAAAGTTTACAAGGCGTTATTGGCAGGCATGGGGGATGGGCCATAATCTGGCAGATGGAGTTTAATGTGGATAAATGCAAGGTTATCCATTTTGGCCGGAAGGATAAAAGGGGAAATTATTATTTCAATGGGAAACAGATTGAGAAGCCATCAGGAAGACATATGAAATCATATACTGCAAAGGGTCGAGTGTATAAAAGTAGAGAATTGTTGTTACAATTGTATACAGCATTGATGAGGCCACATTTGGAGCATTTTGTTCAGTTGTGGTCACCTTCTTTGAGGAATGATGTGCTGGCACTGGAAGAGGTTCAGAAGAATTTCACTGGATTGATCCCAAGTTTGAAGAGGCTGTCGTATGGGGAGCCATTGAGTAGCTTGGGCTTGTACTAGCTGGAGTACAGAAGAATGAGGGGAGATTTGAATGATGTATATAAAACGCTAAGAAACATTGATAAAGTAAATGTTAGTACAGAAGAATGAGGAGGGATTTGAATGAGGTATCTAAAGTACTCAACCGAATTGATGAAGTAAATGCTAAACAAATGTACCCCCTTCCAAAACAGTCAAAGACAAGAGTCATAATTATAGAGTAAAGGGAGAATAGTTACGTGAATAGAAAGGATCATTGGCACGCTTGAGCTGAGATGAATAGTAAGTCTGCTCCGAATGCCAGAGGGAATAATATGATGGGACAATTCAATCCATCTCCAGGAATAAAAGTACGTTATGATGTAGCCATGTTTAACATGGCTTGAAATACGTTTGCAAATCGAGGATTAGAACTAGAACTGAGTACTAAGAACCAGCCCTCAATGTTCTGCTGTCTATGATCAGATTCAAGACAGAGATAAGGAATAGCTACTTCTCACAAGGGGTTGTCAATCTATGGAACTCACTGCCCCAGAGTGCAGTGGATGGAGAATCAATCAATGTATTCAACAAGAGATAGATAAATATTTGATTAAAAGTGAGATAAAGGAGTATGGGGAAAAGAGAGGGAAGTGGTGTGAGGATGAGACGGAGAACAACCATATTCATATAGAATGGCAGAGCGGGCTCGAAGTGCTGAATTGATTACTTTCGCTCATATATCCTATGTTCCTATTCAGCTGATTGTGTCTAATCTGGCTCTTTGGAAGAACTATCCTGTCAGTCTCCAGCACGATCTCCATACTTTTCCTTGTTTTCCTGCTTTAAATGAATGTCCTTGATGAATACAACTATTGAATCTATTTGCCTCGTCTTTTCAGGGATTGCATTCCAGATCACAGGTCTCGCTACATTAAAACAATAACTTTTACTTGTGACCACAGAACTCAACTCTAATTCAATTTACTGAATGTTATAATTTCTTCCTTGTTTAATTTTGTTTAAAAAGTTGGTTGTATCTCTCAATATGTCAAACTATAATCCATGTTTCCCCAAATCCAAGTGTACTTTTTATTTACAAGTTTGCCTCTTCAGCTGATCCACTGCTTCGTTCACCTTTTCATAAAATGGGTGGTTCAGATCTCCTTTATTTTTCCGCAGACCTCACTCTTATGCACCAAAAACTCGAATGATTTCCTCCCTGCTGGCTCACATTTATTTACCTCGTACTCAGCTCATTAACTGGCCCAGTAAAAAAAAATAGACAGCAGAAACTTGAGTGCTGTTCCTTAGTCCTCAGCGACAGTTTTAATCGTACATCTACAAAAAAATATTTCAAGTCTTGTTAATGGTTCCAGACTTTCACTACATCATACAAAGAACAGTACAGCACAGAAAACAGGCCCTTCGGCCCTCCAAGCCTGTGCCGCTCCTTGGTCCAACTAGACCAATTGTTTGTATCCCTCCAGGCTGCTCATGTGACTTTCCAGGTAAGTCTTAAACGATGTCAGCGTGCCTGCCTCCACCATCCTACTTGACAGCGCATTCCAGGCCCCCACCACTCAGTGGGAAGGGGAAATCCAGCTGGTGTGAACAGTCGGGAAATTCTGTCCATGGCCTCTCACCCATGACCCTTATAACTGAAACATAACACCGTTACATCTTTGACTCCTCTGATAATCAACGCCAACTTTCTTTTTCCTTCTTACTTACTTTTCTTAATTGAAAATTAACTTGTGCAACATTTCGTGGCACAATTTTTTGCTTCGTGGAAGAGAACATTGCATCTGTTACTGTTTCAAAATATGTTTAGTCCGTGGAGTCACTGGCATAGTTCAAGTAGCGTGTTTACACAAAGGAACCGGATGTCACTTCCACATTCCAAGTGACAAGCATGCATTTTAAACAGATATGATGATTTTCGATTTACTGATCTATAAATCCTGTTGCTATTAAGCACCATTTGCAAGGAATGAACAAACACGAGAGATGTAAAAGAGATGCGTTACCCAACACTGTAACTAAGAGCTCCATGTTTCCGCCCCTCCGCTTGCTGCTGTGGCCAGTTATGGGGCAGAGGACAGAAGATAACAAGTGCTGAACAGAGGGGTGCCTGGATGTCCGATTGCTTTTCCAATCAGTTATCGAAAAATGACAAAAGACGAAATCACAAATTGAATTAACAGTTCATGTAATGGAAAGCACATAAATAAATGAACGTTAGTGATATAAGTCTTATATATGACCACAACTGGAACTCTCATTTTATTTTGTTACCATCGGTTTTCCGGATCCAAATTTCAGTTCGAATTGTGAATTCAAGCCTCAACCACTTTTCATCTGAAACATTCCTCCTGTTATTATCTCACTATAAAGAAAGGCTCCTCTTTTAGCTGCCTGTCAGTTTAACGAAGCGCCTCCTTATCAACATGAACTTGTTTTAGAGAGAAAAACCTGTACCACCTTGCACTTTGTTCTTGGACCTAATTCATATTGGATCTTACCTGAATGTAACTGACAATACAGTGAGAAACATTCATTCATTCTTAACAGTGATATTGAACACGTTTTAACGCCGCTGATGCAGTGATGCTGTGGCTCAATCAACTTCAGGCTGGTGTCAGATTTCCAGGCGTCTCATTTCCAAATCCTTGGGACAGAGCAAAAATCGAATACGGTAACCCTTTACTGATCTGAAATATGTGCTCGGCCTGGTTCAGCCATTGATTAGTAAAATCAAAATATCCAGGGCAGGAAACAGCTCAGTCTTTGAAAAGATTTCGGCCTACAAAATGATGGAAAAGACAAGAAGTTCAGGCTTGTCTTTGAACTGAATAATCTAGCAAGGTCTCGGGTCCAGAGTGAATTGAATCATAAAGCTGTCTAAGTGAACAGGAGTAGGTTTAACCCTGAAATCCCCAGTGTAAAATGGGTTGTACCGAGTCAAGGATTCCTTTCACTTTCAGACCAGGTACAACCCCAGCGCTGCAGAACACATCAGACTGCAAGAAACAGTCTTTAGAGAGCAAGTGGAAAGGGCGAAATGCAAGAACAAAACACAAATTAGGTTTACCTGGATTCCGCGAGGACTTTCTGTCGTTCTCGAGTTCCATGTAGATTTTGCAATGCATACACTGTTTATTTCATTGCACTTGGGAAGAAGCTCTTTGATTTAGTTATGCAAGTCACAGATTTCCCTATGATTCTTATTCTGAGGTTCTAAGCTCCGCCCTCTGTGCAAAATCTGATTCCAGCTCTCAGGATAGATTTAAACTCAACCCTTCCTCACTCGATTCTGTCAATTCGCATTGAACCAGTTTTACCGCAGTTTCACGTGTCAATAAAGGCAGTTATTAATATTCCGTCATCTCCGGTTCCAGAGAAGTTCAGACACATTTGAGAAAAAAATCATGGCCCTTTTCGCCCCGTTGTTACCATGAACAGTTGCTTATTATACAGAGATTGGTAATGCTGTTTCCTGCCTGTTAGTAACCTGAACACTTAGTTATATAAAGCTATGGAATGCAATCTCATCCTTGTTGGCAGTCTGAGCAGTTAGTTCTTATCTGAAGATACGTAATGTGGCCTCATACCTACTGGTAATTAGAGTAATTACTTTTATATAAACACTATTGTAATTTTCTCTCGACTTTGGTGTTTCGCAGAGTTAGTTATTAAATAATGAAGAGAGATGCATTGCCCTTACTCTCTTTGAGAAAAGCACTTACAGCTTGAAACCGGTTGCCATCCTAAACATTCCTCAGTTTTGTTTTTTTCTGTTGTATACTCCAGTCACATTGACATTAACACCTCCATTAACAAGAACTATAGTCCAGTATTAACACCCACTATATTAGCACAGCTAATTCACATTCGCTCCTCACTGAGTTTAACTGACTTTGTCGTGGTAAAAATAATTAAATGTTTTAATGAAAGGTGACAAGGTTGACTGTTTTGTTGTTATGACTCGATCGCATTAGTCCTGTATCCAGGCAACAAGGGACACATCTGTTTGGAAGAATCTGTGTGAACGTGTTAACTGTTTAATGAACTGAGGGGAGCGTTTCGTCTGAACTGTTGCCCTTCCATTGCTCAGTTAAATAATGTTCGGGACACCACAAGAAAAAAATATCCGTGTATGATTCAATCAATTTTACAAAAAAAGAACAATCATGTGGAGTACTCAATCCCAACCTTGTCTGGATTAACAATTTGGATGTGAGGCTGGTGTAGATGAGGAATAGGCTCAGATCTAAAATAGACTTTTAAATAAAAGCTAATTACTGCACATGTTGGAGGCCTAAAGTTAAAACAGAAAATGCTGGAAAACTTCAGTTGATCTGGCAATGTCTGTGCAGAGATAAAGAGAATTAGCTCCGAGTCCAATGTGATTGATTCAGAACATGTGAAATGTTTCTGATCAAACAGCCTGACCTCAGTCAGGGCCAGAGCAACCTCTGAGAATATCTGCAGTCCCTGTGATGTGGAACGGATCAGAATGAAGGAACCAGTCTTTATAGAGGAACAGAAATTATAAAATGAAACAATAATAAAGTTACCTTAATCTAATGAGGATTGTTTATTTGTGGAGAACATTCAATATCCTTCCCTTTTCATTATGTTGCAGTCAATCAAATCGAAGTAATTGATTTGCACGGAGTGCCATTTTGCTCTGTGTGCTTCGAGTTAAGTGTGGGAGATTCGGAGAATTTATGAAAATTATGCTTAGTCATTTGTCTTCCTTAGATCTAACATAAATTCCTGGTTAATTTACGGCTTTACACATTGCTGGTGGAAATCTGAAAATTCTTCAGATGCAAAGAAGGTTGCAACAATGTTTCTTTATTCATCACAATTCGGCTTAAATTAACACTGCAATGAAGTTACTGTAAAAATACCCGAGACACCACACTCCCGCATCTTTTTGGGCAAACGGACAGGGAATGTAGCATGGCCAAAGCACCTAACCTTTGGATTATGAGAGGAAACCAGAGTACCTAGAGAAAACCCACGCAGATATGGTGAGAATGTGCAGGCGTCGCACAGACAGCGATCCAAGACAGGAATCGAACCCAAATGTCTAGCACTGTGAGGGAGCAGACCGAGCAACTGTGCCATCGATGTTGCAGGGGAACCAGCTTTGGAAATTGAATGTGTTTCGGAGGCTAGGTAGAAAGAAAAGAAAGTGGTGCAGCATTGATAGCTAAGAGATTCGTGCTGCCATGAGAAATGTTATGGTCACGGGAGATAAGTGGAAATGAGTCCACGAAAATAACAGCCATGAATTTATTAAATGGAGAAGGTTCGATGGGCCAGGTGGCCTACTCCTTTTGCTGGTTCTTGTGATATAGACACTGGAGTCCAAGACACAGAATCAGCCCTGGCAAAAAGAAGGAAAAGAGGTCTCTGGTGGGAGTGATCTACAGGTCCCCAAAAATAGATCCGCAGTGCGACACAATATCAACTGAGAAATACTGAAGGCTCGTAGGAAAAATATGACAATAATCTTGGGTGATTTGAACATGTATATTGCCTAGAGTAATCAAACTGGTAAAGGTAGCCACGAAGGAGAATTTATTGAATTCATTAGAGGGTTTTTTTTTGGAACAATATGTTGCAAAAGACAATTGTCCATTTGATATTATGTAATGAGGCAAGGCTAATAAATCATCTCATAGTCAAGGATCCTACAGAAAAGAGTAACAGTAGGATGCTAGAATTTCAAATTCAATTTGAGAGCAAGAAACTGGAGTCATACACGAGCATTCTGGAGTTCAGCAAAGAAGAATACATCGTCATTCGGACATAATTTGGCCTGAGTGGACTGGTCTCGAAGACTAAAAGATAGCGCAGTTCATGAACAATGCAGATATTTAAAGTGACATTCAAGTCCGTCCAATTAAAATGCATTCCAGAGAGGAGGAAAGGTGACAAGAAGGCAGAATGACTTCCATGACTAAGCAACAAATTTATGGATAACTTAAGGGCTAAAGCAGGGCATACCATAATGCAAGGCCCAGTGGCACACTGGAAGATTGGGACGGTTTAAAAGGACAACAATGGGCCACTAAGAATTAATTTAGAATGCAAAGGTAAATTATGAATGAAAAATAGCGCAACATATAAAATCAGATCGCAAAAGCATCTATGATTATATAAAGAAGAAGAGAGTATCTAATTTGAATGGATGTCCATTGGAAGATGAGGCTGGGGAATAAATAGTGGGGAACGCAGAAATGGCAGAGACACTAAATTAACATTTTACCTCAGATTTCATGGCGGAGGATACGAGTACCATCCCAATAGTGAGAGAAAATGCAGAGGTTTTAGAAGGGGAGGAACTTAGGTCTATTAACATCACCAGGGAAAAAGTACTTAGTAAACAATTGGGATTGATGTCAGGCAAGATTCCAGGCCTACATCCTAGGATCTTAAGAGAAGTGTTGTTGTAGATCGTGGATCAATTGGCTATAATACTGCAAAACTCATTGGATGCAGGAATTGTTCCAATCGATTGGAAAAATGTTAAAATAGTGCCCAATTCATAAAGGGATGGAGGGAAAATGTACGAAATTATAGACCAATGAATTTAACATCTGTCATTGGGACGTCAAGCCCACCAACCGATAATTACCCGGGTTATCCTTGCTACCCTTCTTAAATAACGGGACCACATTTGCTATCATACAATCCTCCGGGACCTCACCCCTGTCCAGTGAAGAGACAAAGATTTCTGTTAGAGGCCCAGCAATTGCATCTCTCGCCTCCCTGAGGAGTCTAGGATAGATGCCATCCAGCCCTGGGGATTTGTCTGTCTTAATGTTTCCTAAAAAACCTAACACTTACTCTCTTGTAATTGAGATTTTTTCTAACGGGTCAACACATCTCTCTGAGACAATACCAGTTAGTTGAGAAATTGGGAGAAGAAATTAAGTAATTTTATGGAAAAGTAGATAAGCAAGAACAAAAGAATGTGGTAAATGTACTGTCTATGAGTCAGTTTAAAATATATTAAGTTAAGTGAAATGAATTGTAATGCTGCTTATTTCACGTTCCAGCAGGAGATTAATCAATTGAATCTTAGTTGCCAATGCAAATTGCCCATACAAATGTCTGATAGTTTAATATTCTGTAACTGGTTAAAATTATGTACTGCCTTTGGAATTTTATGTGCTATCTATTGTTCAAAGTTTGCCAAATATTGAGCACTGTCAAGCTTAAAATCTAGCCAGTTAAAATCAAACCAAAAGGTTTCTGATTAATTAACTAGTGTGTATTGTACCTACTTTGGTTTTGATTTGGCGCCTGTTGTTTTCCTCGAGGGCGGGGGGGGGGGGGGGGGCGGTTATCTGCAGCTTGGTTTAAATTGGAAATGGATTTCTTTAAATTACTGGATGAGCGAAGAACAGAAACTACCCTGTCTCTGCCTGTTTCCACCGAAGCCCGATGAGCCAAAGCCCTTTAGCTCTCACTCTGTTTCCTGCTCACTCGGCTGCCCGCTACAACGCTTCCCGCTGAATAGTGCGGCCTGCATTTAAACCTCCCGCGCGCTTGTACAAAAAAATAAAATTTTCTTCCCAGGTCACCCCGCGCCCGGCCTACTTCCACTTTTCCCTTAAAGTTAGTAATAAAGAAACCGCGCGAAAAGGTAAGTAATAAAAGGTAATCCCTTACCCTTTGTACTGTGGCCTCAAATCGCTCCTCTCAGCCTTGCTCCGGTCGAACACTGAGCTCAATCATGTCTCCCCTCAGCCTTCTCCTGCTTTAAAGAAAACTATCCTACCCTGTCTAGTCTGTCCTTATAGCTCAAATGCCCTATCCCAGACAGCAACCTGGTGAGCCTCCTCTGTACCCGGCTCGTGCGATCACATCCTTCCTTTAGTGAAGTGATCAGAATTGCACAGGGTATTGCAGCTGTGACCTAACCAATGTTCTGTAGAACTCCAACATTACCTCCTTGCTCTTATCGTCTGTGACACGACTGATAAAAGCAAGTGTCATATATGCCTTCTGCTTTCTTCCAACTATCCTTTTTACATGCTCTGCTGACATCAGGGATCTGTGAATAAGTAGAAAATTCCACGTCCCGATGTCCGGCTGACTTGTCTGTTTTCTCTCGACCTCCCTTTATAAATAGTGGGGTTACATCAGCTATCCTCCAAACTGTAGAAACTATTCCAGAGTCTATAGAATCTTGGATGATGACCACCAATGCATCCACTATTTCCAGGGCCACTCTCTTCAATCCCATCAATTTCCCCAACACCATTTTTCTACCAATACATATTTCCTTCAGTTACTTCCGCTCAATAAACACGACGTTCCCCAACATTTCTGATATGTTATATATGTCTTCCTTTGATTAAGTTGGTCAGCCATTTCTTTGTTTCCCATTATAAATCCCCCTGTTTCTGATTGTAAGGGATCGACTTGTGTCTCCACCCATCTTTTCTTTTGCATGCCTATGCGAATGCTCCTGCAAGCTTCCTCTCGCACCCTATTTTCCCCTTATTAGTCAATTCTTTGTTCCTTTGCTAAATTCTATACTGCCCACAATACTCAGGTCTGCTATTTCTGGCCAATTTATGTGTCTCTTCCTTGGATCAAAAACTATACATAATTTCCTTGTAAGCCATGTTTGGCCACCTTTCTTGTTTTATTTTTGTGCCAGTCAGGAATACATAATTGTTGCAGTTAATGCTTGTATTCTTTGAATGATTCCCATTGTCTATCCAACTTCATCTGTTTAAGTGACGTTTTCCAGTCCATCATAGCCAACTTGTACCTCATATCATCATAACCTCCTTCATTAAGATTCAGGACTCTTGTCTCAGAATCAACTGCGTCACTCTCCATCTTGAAGGAACATTTTATCATATTATGTTTCCTCACCTCAAAGGGGTTTCACACAACTTGATTGGCAATTGTGCCGTTCTCATTAGACAATATAGAGTCTATGATAGCCTGTTCCCTTAATTGATCCACAACATATTGCTCCAGAAAACCATGCCATACACACTCCTGGAATTCCTCCTTTATGATGTTGTGAGTAATTTGATTTGTCTATATGCAGATTAAAGTCACCCATAATAAAAGATATACCTTTTTCGGATACGTCTCTAATTTCATTTTTAATGCCTTTTGTGAAGTATGGTCCGTTTAAAAGCTGGTTTTGTGTCAGTGCATGGATGTTTAAAATGCAGGTGCCTCCAGGGTACACAAATTGCAATGTTTGTAACAAGGGCCAAGCATCAGGGTAGACCTGGTAATAGGCTTTTCAGGCTTATGAATTTTGAATTCAGCAGCCTATCAGTTTAAAGAAGACAGTCAGCTGTCAGGAACCTATGAAATTGTAATTTGCTGATGTTGGCAACATGAGTCTAACCCTGGTTGATAGGTCAGCACAATTATGAAGAGGAACTCAACTGCCTGCCAGCAGTAATTCAGCTGTAGGGCTGCCACCTCTCAACACCTAGAGAGCGAAGAACAGCTCCCTGCCAGCTTACAAATATCTCTTTAGGGAACTCTCAATCTATCTAACGAGGGTACCAGTTGAGCAGGAACTTCCAGACAGTGGAATCGACAGAAGAACTCCAAACGTTTCCCAAAACCGTAAAACCTGGTTAGATAGTTTTTAGAGAATGGCTAAATGCTGTCATTTTTGGTAATGAATGGACTTTGTATTTATTTGAACAGCATTCCACTCGTGTCTTATTTTAATTGGTATGTTACTTGTTTAGTTAAAGTTCCCAGTTGGTTAAATAAATAACTTATTAATTGTTCACTCAAAGCAAGTGTCGGGTATTTCTGTTAATGAACTTCTGAATGTTAATTAAGAACAGTTAACACCTTCCCAAAAACTTTCAAACGATTACGAAGCAAGGTATTCCTCTTTGGGGGATTCAGCGCGTCTTCTCAAAAGGGGATCAAACTCTGTGTCGTGACGTGCAATCCTGACATCGACACTACAGTTTGGGGGTCCAGATACAACTCCCACTAATGTTTTTTGTCCCTTATTGTTTCTCAGCTCTACCCATACAGATTCCACATCATCAGAGCTAATATAATTCCTCACGATCGTGTTTTTTTTCCTCTTTAATCAGCAATGCAGCTGCACTACCTTTTCCTTTCTGTCTGTCCTTCCTAAATACTGAATACCCCTGGATGTTCAATTTCTATCTCTGGTCACCCTGCAGCCATATTTCCATAAACCCCACTATATCACACCCATTTACATCTATTTGCGCGATTAATTCATTCACTTTTTATGAGTGTTCTGTTTGATAAGGCACAGAACCTTAAGGCTTGTTTTTTCAACAGTACTTGTCCCGCTCAAACTATTTATCACTTTTGTCCTCTTTATACCTGTCACTTTTCTTATTCCCCTTCCTGTATTTTGTTCTTATCCTTGATTCCTCCTCCAACTACTTGCATAGGTTCCTGTTATAATTTAGGTCAGAAACTCAGGTGTTTTATTAAGTGCACCTGGATCATACGTTTTGCACTTTGAACTTGGCGAGCGAGAGCATGAGATCGTTCATTTCAGTTATGATTCAACTGACCACGAGGGAGCTTTTATCAAGCAAATTTTATTTAAGAATACAGTTCACATGCATAGAAAGAAAATTAGCAGTAACTTTTATCGCTTACAAACAAGAAAGGAAAAACAACCATGATATTGAATAAACCCTTAACAAGTATACAAAATGTCCCAATGAAACAAACTTCACATGCAAAACCCTTGCCACAGGTTTAGCGCAGAGTGCGATTGCTCACGTGATGCTGGAACTTCGTCCTTTGGTTAGTGAGTTGAAATTCTGACTTTCCAGCTTTGTAAAGTCTAGCAGCGCTCTTCGCACAGGACAGCTTGAAGTCAGAACAGTTTCCCAAAACACCAGGGAGAGAGAGAGAGAGACTCTCGGCAAGCCAACTACCAAAAGCAGAGCTTCCACTCCAGGAAGGCCAGGACACCTCTTCCAGCTAGCCAGCAGAATCTATAACACCAGGGAGCGAGAGAGGGAGAAAAACTGCCTGCCACTCGACAACCAGGGTAGTTTCTGACCCTAAGACCAAAACTGAAAGAAAGTCCTTGAATTCTTCTGGGGAGGGCCCACCTGATTTTGGCTTGTCAATCAATCTTCTGCCTCAAAATGCAGGATCATAAGAGATCCCTGAAATCTTCTGAGGCTCTGAATAAAAATAAACAAAGGCCCATTTAAACCATTGAAGCAGCCGTAAAAGGACTTCTAACCAGACAACCCAGCAACAATGAAACCATTAGACGTGCTTACAGCTGCAGAGAACATGATTTTCAAAAAAACTTGTTAAATGTACTGCAACATCACAGTTCCCATTGACCTGCCGTTTTAGTTTAAAGCCTCCTCAGCCACCCTAACAAATACTCCCTTGAGAACAAAGAACAAAGAACAATACAGCACAGGACCAGGCCCTTCGGCCCTCCAAGCCCGCGCCGCTCCCTGGTCCAAACTAGACCATTCTTTTGTATCCCTCCATTCCCACTCCGTTCATATGGCTGTCTCGATAAGTCTGAAACGTTGCCAGTGTGTCCGCCTCCACCACCTTGCCTGCCAGCGCATTCCAGGCCCCCACCACCCTCTGTGTACAATATGTCCTTCTGATATCTGTGTTAAACCTTCCCCCCTTCACCTTGAACCTATGACCCCTCGTGAACGTCACCACCGAACCGGGGAAAAGCTTCCCACCGTTCACCCTATCTATGCCTTTCATAATTTTATACACCTCTGTTAATTCTCCCCTCATCCTCCGTCTTTCCAGAGAGAACAACCCCAGTTTTCCCAATCTCTCCTCATAACTAAGCCCCTCCATACCAGGTAACATCCTGGTAAACCTCCTCTGTACTCTCTCCAAAGCCTCCACGTCCTTCTGGTAGTGTGGCGACCAGAACTGGACGCAGTATTCCAAATGCATCTGCAACATCAGACCCCAACTTTAATACACGATGCCCCGTCCTATAAAGGCAAGCATGCCATATCCCTTCTTCACCACCTTCTCCACCTGTGACGTCACTTTCACGGATCTGTGGACTTGCACACCCATGTCCCTCTGCATATCTAAACCCTTTATGGTTCTGCCATTTATCGTATAGCTCCTCCCGACATTATTTCTACCAAAATGAATCACTTCGCATTCATCAGGATTGAACTCCATCTGCCATTTCTTTGCCCAAATTTCCAGCCTATCTATATCCTTCTGTGGCTTCTGACAATGCTCCTCACTATCTGCAAGTCCTGCCAATTTTGTGTCGTCCGCAAACTTACTGATCACCCCAGTTACACCTTCTTCCAGATCATTTATATAAATCACAAACAGCAGAGGTCCCAATACAGATCCCTGCGAAATCAATCCTGGTCCTGCTCTGGTGTAAACTGTCCAATTTGCTCCACCCTCCCCCCCCCCACCCCCACCCCACGCACCCCCCCCCTTCCCCCCGCCCCCGCAACCAACCAAAACCAATCCTATTGTCCCAGGAATCTGAAATCCTCCTGCTCACAACATCTCTTCTGCTTGCCAATTATCCGATGTATCCTGCGATTTCTACTCTGACTTTCACGTGTCTCTCGTCGTATTCCTAGCATCATTTACCTTGAGGTCCTTCTTTTCAACTTATTTTGTAATTCCCTATATTCTGTTCTTGGGACCTCATCCCTATTTTTACCTATGTTTTTTGCACCAATATGTACCACGACCATTGGCTCTACACCCTCCCCCTCCCAAATTTCAGACAACCACTCCGACATACAAAGGAGCAACACACTATTCTGGGGTCACGTTGGTGGTCATTTAAATACCTATTTATTCCCCTTACAGTTGAGCCACTTATAACTCTTGTACTCCCACGTTTTTTTTACTTTTTCCGCTGTTCAGCAGAGCCACCCGTGGTGCAACAATAATGGTTGTGCTGCTTTCCCCTGAGAGGTCATTCCCCTCTACAGTATCCAAAGCAGGACAATGACGACAGGAGATTGCTGCACTTCCTGCCTTGACCTCTTGCTCTGCTTGGAGGCTTACCCTGTGGTATGACTCCCTCTCGATATGTGCTATCCACGCCATTTTCTGATTCAAGAATACTACAGTGTCCCCAACTGCCACTTCACCTCCAAAATCCAGGCTTCCATGAACTGCAGCTGGAGATGCTTCCTGCACATTTTTTGGAACCAGACATTGAAAATGATCTTGGCTTCCCATATGCAAAATGAGGAGCACACCACGGCTTTAAGTGCTCATGCCATCAAGATTTGCCCTGAAGTTAAACCTTTGAACGATGCTTCACATCAAATAATATCAATTTCTCTTGGGCTCTTATTCCCTGGTCCTTGTTGCTACAGAATATAGCCCTTTCAACCTGTAAGCCACAAAACGACCTCCCAAACAATCAGTGATAAAAGTAGTAAATTTTTAGCCAACATTAACCACTTCTTAGAACATAGAACATTACAGCGCAGTGCAGGCCCTTCGGCCCTCATGGTGCGCCCACCTGTGAAACCAATCTAAAGCCCATCTAACCTACACTATTCTAATATCAGCCATAAGTTTATCCAATGACCATTGAAATGCAGTTAATGTTGGCGAGTCCACTACTGTTGCAGGCAGGGCATTCCACGCCCTTACTACTCTCTGACTAAATAACTTACCTCTGACATCTGTCCTAAATCTATCACCCCTCAATTGAAAGCTATGTCCCCTCGTGCCAGCCATCACCATCTGAGGAAAAAGGCTCTCACTGTCCAACCTACCTAATCCTCTGAACATCTTATATGCCTCTACTAAGTCACCTTTTAACCTTCTCTCTAACGAAAACAGCCTCAAGTCCCTCAGCCTTTCCTCATAAGACCTTCCCACCATACCAGTCAACATCCTGGTAAATCTCCTCTGCACCCTTTCCAATGCTTCCACATCCTTCCTATAATGCGGCGACCAGAACTGTATGCACTACTCCAAGTGCAGCCGCACCAGAGTTTTGTACAGCTGCAACATGACCTCATGGCTCCGAAACTCAATCCCTCTACCAATAAACGCTGACACGCTGTACGCCTTCTTAACAACCCTATCAACCTGGGTGCCAACTTTCAGAGATGTATGCACATGGACACCGAGATCTCTCTGCTCATCCACACAACTAAGTATCTTAACATTTGCCCAGTACTCTGTATTCCTGCTGCTCCTTCCAAAGTGAACCACTTCACACGTTTCCGCATTAAACTCCATTTGCCACCTCTCAGCCCAGCTCCTCAGCTTATCTATGTCCCTCTGTAACCTGCAACATCCTTCCGCACTGTCCACAACTCCACCGACTTTAGTGCCATCCGCTAATTTACTAACCCACCCTTCTACGCCCTCATCCAGGTCATGTATAAAAATGACCAACAGCAGTGGCCCCAAATCAGATCCTTGCGATACACCACTAGTAACTGAACTCCAGGATGAACATTTCCCATCAACCACCACCGTCTGTCTTCTTACAGCTGGCCAATTTCTGATCCAAACCGCTAAATAACCCTCAATCCCATGCCTCCGTATCTTCTGCAATAGCTTACCGTGGGGAACCTTCTAAAACGCTTTACTGAAAACCATACACAGCACATCAACTGTTTTACCCTTATCCACCTCTTTGGTCACCTTCGCGAAGAACTTAATAAGTTTTGTGAGGTACGACCTACCCTTCACAAAACCGTGTTGACTATCCCTAATCAAATTAATCCTTTCTGATGCTTATAAATACTATATCTTATAACCCTTTCCAAAACTTTGCCCACAACAGAAGTAAGGCTCACTGCTCTATTATTACCAGGGTTGTCTTTACTCCCCTTCTTGAACATGGGGACGAAATTTGCTATCCTCCAGTCTTCGAGCACTATTCCTGGAGACAATGACGACATAAAGCTCAAAGCCAAAGGCTCTGCAATCTCCTCCCTTGCCTCCCAGAGAATCCTAGGATAAATCCCCTTCGGCCCAGGGTACTTAACTATTTTCACACTTTCCAGAATTGCTAACACCTCCTCCTTATGACCATCAATCCCGTCTAGTCTAATAGCCTGTATCTCAGTATTCTCCTCGACAACATTGTCTTTTTGCTGAGTGAATACTGACGAAAAATATTCATTTAGCGCCTCTCCTATCTCTTCTGACTTCACGCACAACTTCCCACTATTGTCCCTGACTGGCCCTAATCATACGGTAGTCATTCTTTTATTCCTGACATACCTATAGAACGCTTCAGGGTTTTCCTTGCTCCTACCTGCCAAAGACTTCTCATGTCCCCTCCTGGCTCTTCGTAGCTCTCTCTTTAGGTCCTTCCTGGCTAACTTGTAACTCTCAAGCGCCCTAACTGAGCCTTCACGTCTCATCTTTACATACGTCTTCTTCTTCCTCTTCACAAGAGATTCAACTTCTTTGGTAAACCACGGTTCCCTCGCTCGACCACTTCCTCCCTGCCTGACAGGTACATACTTTATCAAGGACACGCAGTAGCTGTTCCTTGAACAAGCTCCACATTTCAATTGTGCCCATCCCCTGAAGTTTCCTTCCACATCCCATGCATCCTAAATCTCGCCTAATCGCATCATAATTTCCTTTCCACCAGCTATAACTCTTGCTCTATCCCTTTCCATCGCTAAATTAGGCGGAACCGAAATGTGGTCACTATCACCAAAGTGTTCACCTCCCTCCAAATCTAACACCTGGCCTGGTTCATTACCCAGTACCAAATCCAATGTGATCTCGCCTCTTGTTGGCCTATCTACACACTGTGTCAGGAAACCCTCAGGCACACATGGGACAAAAACTGACCCATCTAAAGTACTCCAACTATAGCTTTTCCAGTCAATATTAGCAAAGATAAAGTCCCCCATTACAACTCCCCGGTTACTTTCGCTCCTTTCCAGAATCATCTATGCAATCCTTTCATCTACACCTCTGGAACTTTTCGGAGGCATATAGAAAAGACCCAGCAGGGTGATCTCTCCTTTCCTGTTTCTAACCTCAGTCCATACTACCTCAGTAGATGAGTCCTCATCAAGCATCCTTTCTGCCACCGTAATACTGTCTTTGACTAACAATGCCACACCTCCCTCTCTTTTGCAACCCTACCTGACCGTATCGAAACATCTAAACCCCGGAACCTGCAACAACCATTCCCGTCCCTGCTCTATCCATGTCTCGAAAATGGCCACAACATCGAAGTCCCAGGTACCAACCCATGCTGGAAGTTCACCCACCTTATTCCGGATGCTCCTGGCTCTGAAGTCGACAGTCGTCTTCCCAGTCAGCTCTCTCTCCCTTGTGGCCTAAACTGCGGCAGGAAAGAAAAAAAATAAACAAAAAGCAACTCTTTCCACTCTGCACTGAATTCCCACTGTGGTCCAAATCCCCGATACCCACACTCTGGCTGTGTCTCATTCAGGAGGTCTCATTCTCATTTTTCCCCAATTCTAATGAAAGCTCATTTAACTTAAACATTGACTGTTTCTCCCTTCACAGATATTGGTTGTGTTTTTCCTGCTTTTTTTACATTTCAGATTTGCAACTTTAATCGTATTTTTGCCTTCCGTGGAAATGAATGATCTTCCATTGTTCCTGTTCTAAAAACACTGGGGATTTACCCTGATTCGTGTAACTTATCTGCCTCCAATCCCCAGGCTGCATAATAACGCTATCACAGATTCTAGTATCTGTCACAAGTCCGCTCTCAATGCAAACCAGTCACTGACTGCTCTGATCCTGGGCCATAATAAACTGAGTGAAACAACTGTCTGCTTGTCTGAGGAATCCAGAATGTTAAATACAGGAACTGGAGTAAGTACCAAACTGTTTGGAATTATGTTAATAATCGCTGGATATCTGACACTGATAGTGTTATCAATAAACACTGTGATATTACTCCTATGACTCTTATTTACTCTGTCACTGTTATTTATCTTTCTAGATTCCAGTCTTGGAAAGAATGACCTGATAGATTCTTGCAGTGAGGATCTCACCTCTGCTCTCAGTACCAGCCACTCGCTGATGTTTCTGAACCTGCAATCAACCTCCTTCACAGATAAATCTGTTCCCGCACTCCGTCGCCTCATTGAGGTCTGCAGTAGCCTGCAGCAAAGCATTTGAGTATGTTAATTTTTAAGTTAACATTTAAAATAGAAAAGGGATTCAGTTGCAGATATGGTTATTATTTGTGTTTCTAAAATATTCACTTCAATCTCCCTGTATTTTACACTGCTGTTCAATCTGTTTATTTTCTGTTTATTCTGTTTCAGGCTGTGGGACAATCAGTTCAGTCAAAATGGAAAGAGACAATTGGAGTTGCTGCAGGGATTCCGAGTGCATATGACAGTACAAACATTTCAATTTATAATTGAAGATGCCTGAAGATTGGAGGGTGGCAAATGTTGTGCCTTTGTTTAAAAAGGGCTGCAGGGAAAATCCTGGGAACTACAGGCTCGTGAGCCTCACACCTGTGGTGGGTAAGTTGTTGGAAGGCATTTTGAGAGACAGGATCCACAGGCATTTAGAGACGCAAAGACTGATTAGGGACAGTCAGCATAGCTTTGTGAGTGGAAAATCATGTCTCACAAATTTGATCGAGTTTTTTGAAGAGGTAGCCAAGAAGGTAGATGAGGACAGTGCAGTTTATGCTGTCTACATGCACTTTATCAAGGCCTTTGACAAGGTCCCGCAGGGTAGGTTGTTGCATCAGATTAAATCTCACGGGATCCAGGGTGAAGTAGTTAAATGTATACAAAATTGGCTTGGTGACAGAAACCAGAGTGTGGTTGTCGAGGGTTGTTTTTCAAACTGGAGGCCTGTGACCAAGGTGTGCTTCAAGGATCGATGCTGGATCCACTGATACTTGTCATTTATATTAATGATTTGGATGGGAATATAGGAGGCGTGGTTCGTAAGTTTGGTGGCATAGTGGACAATAAAGAAGGTTATCTCGGATTGCAACGGGATCTTGATCAATTGGGCCAGTGGGCTGACAAATGGCAGATGGAGTTTAATTTAGATAAATGTGACGTGATTTTGGTAGTTTCTCAGTTAATGGTAGGGCATTGGGGAGAGTTACAGAACAAAGAGATCAAGGGGTACAGGTTCATAGCTCCTTTAAAATGGAGTCACAGATGGACAGCGTGGTGAAGAAGGCATTCAGCATGCTTGGTTTCATTGGTCAGAACATTAAATACAGGAGTTGGGACGTCTTGTAGAAGTTGTACAAGATATTGATAAGGCCACACTTGGAATACTGTGTACAATTCTGGTCACCCTATTATAGAAATGACGTTATTAAATTAGGAGTAGTGCAAAATAGATTTACTAGGATGCTACCGGGACTTGATGGTTTGAGTCATAAGGAGAGGCTGGATAGACTAGGACTTTTTTCTCTGGAACGAGGCTGAGAGGTGATCTTATAAAGGTCTAGAGCACAATGAGGGGCATAGATCAGCTACATAGTCGATATATTTTCCCAAAAGTAGTTAAAAGTAGGTGAGTCTAAAACGAGAGGGCATACGTTTAAGGTAAGAGGGGAGAGATACAGAAGAAAGGCAATTCTTTCATAGAGAGTGATGAGTGTCTGGAACAAGCGGCCAGAGGCGGGTACAATTTTATCTTTTTAAAAGTGTGAGGCAATTACATGGGTAAGGTGGGTATAGAGGGATATGCGCCAAATGCGGGCAATTGGTGCTAGCTTAGGGGTTTAAAAAAAAGGCGGCATGGACAAGTTGGGCTGAAGGGCCTGTTTCCATGCTGTAAACCTCCATGACTCTCTAAACGTTGCTGATCTCATTCTGTGAACATCTGTGTCTGATTTTCTGCCCCTGCCCTTTAAATAACTGCACTCCAGGTTGAAATCTTATTGGCAGAAATGGTACATTGTCTGATTGGCAGGCAGTGACTAGTGGCGAACGGCAGGGATCTGTGTTAGGATCTCAACTGGTCACATTATGTTTTAATGATTTGGAAGAGAGAGCTAAATGTACTATCTCCAAATGTGCAGTTGCTACAAAGTTGGGTGGGAGGGTGAGCTGTAAGGATGCAGAGATGCTTCAGCATGATTTGGATAGGCTTTGTGTGTGGGCATGTGCATGTCAGATGCAATATAATGTGGTTAAATATGGGATTATCCACTTTGGTAGCAATAATAGGAAGACAGATTATTGCTTGAATGGGTGTAAATTGAGAGGTTCTAAATTAAGAATACATTGGTATTCTCGTGCATCAGTCGCTGAGCAAAAGTGTGAAGGTAGGGCAGGCAGTAAAGACGGCAAATAGTTTATGTTGGCCAATAGAGATGGTTTTACTGCAATTTTATGAGGCGTTGGTGAGACCACATCTGGAGTATTTTGTGCAATCTTCGTGTCCTTAAATGGGGAAGGATGCCCGTGCGAGAGGGAGTGCGGCAAAGGTTTATCAGGCTGATTCCTGGGATGGCAGGTTTGTCATATGAAGAGAGACCAAGTCAGTTAGGATTGTATTCATTACAGTTTTGAAGAGTGAAAGGGGATCTCTTCGAAACTTATAAAATTCCAACAGGGTTTGACGGGGTAGATTCAGAAAAAATCTTCCCAATGTTGGGGGAGTCTAGAACGAGGGGGATAGTTTGAAGGTAAGGGGTAAACCTTTTTGATCCGAGGTGAGGGGAAATTTCTTCACAGTAGCTTATCAACAGCATTAGGCAGAATACTGAATGGATTAACCAGATTCCTGAATAGTTGGTACTATATGATTCTTCCCAGTCTGCAGTAATCTTAGACACTGCTGTGAACCATAGTTTAATAATCAGTAAATGTGTTCTGATGGTGGTAGTCTAAGCTGACACTTACCTGTCTGTTAACTGTGTACTATTAAACTTGCTTGATAACTCTGTCTGCAACTATTTTTATTAGTTATTTGTATTCTATGATAATTATGCATTTGGGTCAATTAAACATTGCCAGTGGATGACTTGCTGTCTGACTTGTTGTTTGATGATTTGTTAAGAAATGATGAATTCATTCACACAGGAGCTTGTGGGGATTTGAATTGAGCGTTGATGAAGTTAACTCAGACTCAGTTGGATTTGGATGATATCAGACAATTCAGCCAAACAAAATTAGGCACCATTCCCCTTTAGATGGAGCGTGAGAGTTAAAACTGAGACGGTTCCTGAGTGATGGCGTAAGGTGAAGAGGGTAAATGTTAGTCTGCCCCTTGCCATTTATATGTTCGAACACTGACTGTCAGCATTTTAACATAAGTTTACAATGCACAACTCTTTGGGTTAGAAGTGATTGTGCGACCAATGAGCCAGAACTAGCTGGTATGGAATAATAATAAATCCATCTGCATGAATGAGCCATGCTACGGGTATTAAGGAATTAATAGGAAATGTACATAGATAAATAATGTACATAGCGATCTATAGAACGTGGTCTCAGGCATGACTCCAGTTTAAGAATTGTGAACTGAACATATGTCTGGTTACAGTTTAGGTCAGGAAAAGCTGAACGACAGGTGTCCAGGTAGTAATCCAGGAGTCAGTCTGTCCATAAAGGAGAGAAATACACAACGACTCATAGAAACATAAAGAATACACTGCACAGAAGGAGGTCACTCAGGCCATTGTCTCGGTTCTAATCAAACAAAGGCCTCCAGCACTTGGTCTGCAGCCCTGTAGATTATAGTTCTTATGCTGTATGTTCAACGTTTTTCATCCTTACCGGCCCTCCACTCTTTTACATCTCAAGCTGTCTAGTTTTTGACATTTGTTCACTGAATAGATACTTTCTACCCACTTTCTACCCTCAAGCTCCAGCCACTTGTGTTTCTTCTCCCGAAATGCTTGTCAAGGTTGCAGTAGTGCAGGATTCCCTTGAATGCATCTCCCCCTACAATTGGTGGTCAGTCCTGATCACTGATGATTGGCAAATTTGACTGTAAAACAATCCATTACTTCATTGAAGTAATTAATATCAATTGTAAATAGTTGAGGCCCCAGAACTGATTCCTGTGGCACACCCTCAGTAAATTACCTGAATTTAGAACAAACTGCGCATCCCAACTCTTTTCTGGTGGCACAGTGGTTAGCACTGCTGCCTCACAACCCCAGGGACCTGGGTTCGATTCCCAGCTTGGACCTCTATCTGTGCAGTCTCTGAATGTTCTCCCTGTGTTTGCATGGGTTTCTTCCAGGTGCAGCAGTTCCCGCCCCCCCCCCCCCACCCCCCAAGAGTCCACAAGATGTGCTGGTTAGGTGTATTGGCGATTTTAAATTTGCTCTCAGTGTACCCGAACAGGAGTCGGTGTGTGGCGTCTCGGGGATTTTTAGAGAAACTTCATTGCAGTGTTAATATAAGCCGACTTGTAACAATAAGGAAATAAACTTTAAACAATATATCAGATGAGATAGAGAATTAACCAGCCAATAAATTGTTCCAAGTTGGCTTACATTAACACTGCAATGATGTTACTGAGAAAACTAACTCATCGCCACACACCAACTCCTCTTTGGGAACACTGAGGGAGAATTTAACATAGCCAATGCACCTAACCAGCACGTCTTGTTGACTTTGGGAGGAAACTGGAGCACCCAGAAGAAACCCATGCAAACACGGGGAGAACGTGCAGATGCTGGCACCTGATCAGATACCTGAGGGAGATTTTAGCATGGTCAATACACCTAGCCAGAACCTCTTTTGAAATGCGGGAGGAAACCGGAGCACCGAGCGGAAACCCATGCAGACACAGGGAGAATGTGCAGACTCCACACAGGCGGACTCAGGCCGGGATCAAACCCAGGTCCCTGGTGCTGAGAGGCAGCAGTGCTAACGAACACTGTGGCGCCGTGCTGCACCAACATCACTACATTTGATGTGGCACATTTCAAATGATTTTCGAAAATACAAATACATTACATCCACTGGCTTCCCTTTATCCACCCTGTTCGTTGCATTCTCAGTGAAGGCAACACGTTCACCAAAAATGTTTCCCTTTGATAAACCATGTCGCCTTTGCTTTGTTGAAAAGAATTTTTTAATGTCCTGGTACTCCCTCCATGGATTTTAGCATTTTTCCAATACAGATGTTAGACTCGCCTATATTTTTCTGCTTTCTGCCTCCCTCCTTTCTTGAATACAAGTGTTAAATTTATCGTTTCCAATCCACTGGGATCGGTATGTTACCTGGGAAATATTGGAAAATTCCCCAAAAGAGCTATCACTAATCTTTAGAGCCTTGGGTATCATTTCCTTCAGTTGGATGTCACCCTTAATTTCCTTAGTTGTCTATGGAAGGACTTATTTATCTTGTAGAGTATTATTTTCTCAGTCAAAAACATTGAATGTCATGAAATCTTGCCTCAAAATTCTACCTCCACTATTTACATCTTATCATTGAATCTATTTCACCTGTTCACTGTGGCCAACTCTGTCGTTGTACCTTTGTGGATCTGGACAGTCCTCAGTTTCAATCATGACCTTTAAAATATGAAAACAAACAATGTAAAATATTGCATCAGGTTTGATGTCTCACCCAAAATTCTCAAGCAGCTGATCCGAATATCAATTGTTGTTTCCGGAAGAGACATTAAAACATTAACCATCCTTTGTGGGTTTGTGTATAGAACTGTTTGTCAGTTTAACTCTCACTCTCAACTCATCCCGTCTTCCTCCACCCCCTCCCATCCCCCCGGCCTTAATCACGCAGCTCACTGCTTCTCTCTCTGACTGGGAACAGCTGTTCATCTTCAATGCTTGCTGCTTAGCCTATGCTCCATGATTTGTCAAGTGTCCTGAGATGTCACTTCCTCTATTTTGGACAGTAAATAAATTGTCACAGTCAAAATAAATGTCCAGTTCTGTGCAGCGAGTTCGTGATGGGCAGTTCCTCCTCTCTCCTCCTCATCAAGTGAAAGCCGCAACATATTTACCCAGTGGAAGAACTATTGTGAGCCCTGGGACACCTGGGCAGCTGTTCCACAACTGCAAGCGACTGGTTATATTAGAGGTTACATACCTGAAATGGAATAGAATCAGTTTTGTTTTTAATATTATAATTAATTTCACCTGATCTGTAACAAATTGATTTCAATTATATTTTTTTCATTCTCCCTAGTTTATATCAATTAAACTCATGCTGTGCCAGCTCCTGCCCACAACTGATGAATTGTATCCAGGAGATAAAACCTGTCTACAGGTAATCACAAAGGTGGCAGGAGCCAATCACACAGCAGACAGAACTGCTCCGGCCCAATCAGGGTAACACAGGGTCAAATGGCCAGACTCTGCAGCTGGTGCAGTCTCACTGGATTGGAGGGCAGGTTGCAGGAACAGCCCCACAAAATGATCATGTCCCCTGGCCAAAATAGAATCTAACAACACCCCATTACAGGGAGCACAACACTTCCAAAATTCATCCTCTTCTTGCCTCGTCCAACCAAAAATTTAGGAAACCATCCTTTACATTTTAAACTTAAACCCTTCCTTTGTTGTTTATATTAGAAATATATTAATTCTGTATATTTTGAAATATCCTGTCAAATGCCTACCACTCTTTCTCTGTTAATATATGGCCTCAGCTCACATACCCGTTCTTTTCAGCAAACCGACATTTTATACACAGAAACATAGAGAGAAAATGGAAGCAGGAGTAGGGAATTCGGTCCTTTGATCCTGCTCCACCAGTTATTATCATATAATGGAATCTTAGAGCAGAAGGAGACCATTCAGTCCATCTGGTCTGTCCAAAATCTCTGACACAGCATCATACCTAGATTATCTCCTGTCATATCACCATACATTTACGCCACTAATCCCCCTAAACTAGACATCCTGGGACACTAAGGGGCAATTTATCATAGGCAATCCACCTAACCTTCATAACTGTGGAATTTGCAGGGAAACTGGAGCACTAAGAGTAAACCCTCGCAGCTGTGGGAAGAATGTGCAAACTCCACACAGTCACCAAAACCTGGAACTGAACCCATGACCCTGTTGCTGTGAGGCTGCAGTGGTAATCACTCTGTCGCTGTGCCCCCTATATCCTTTGACCCCCATTATCCGAAGAGCGATATCAAATTGCTTTTTGAAATCACTGTGTGTCGTCGTGTATTCTTCAGATTCACTACTCTCTGGGTAAAGAAACTTCTCACCATCGTCCTAAAAGTTTTACCCTTTATCCTCAAACTACGATTCCTAGTTCTGAACTCACTGACCATCAGGAACATTCTTTCTGAATCTCACCTGTCTAATCCGGTTAGTCATCTACACATCGTTGCCTTTGTTTAACGCTTAAATTACGTTTATTTCGAAGACTAACAAGCCTACGAGCCTCCCTTTTTCTCAGCCATGTGTGATGTTGGTGTAACTTTTAGAAAGTTTTTTTTAAAAACATGATTTTTGAAGCTCTCAGCTTCAGTGGTTTCTTCGCTCACAGCTTCAGTGATGTCATTGTTGCCGGTGTGACTAGAAATGTTTCTTTTTTGCGGCTTAATTGGGTTGTTTCTGTTGACCCTGGAAATAGTTTCATGATCCTTCATTGTTCGGAGTACAGTCATGTGTTTGTGGACAGTTCTTTTTTTAATTTTCCATTTGGAGATGCATGATTGTCTTCTCAGTTATAGAAAGGACAGCAAGCTAAAAAGAAGTGCTTTCTCGCTCTCTCTCTCTCCCTGTTGTTTTGCCAATTCTGTTAGCTGAAAACAGGATCTTGTTTTCCTGAAGGGTGAAAATCTGCTGCTGTTGGGGGCTGCACCAGAGTCTCTCTGGTGTTTTAGGAAGCTCACTTGTCTTCAAACTGTTAGGAGTGAATCCAGAGCACTGCAGGCTTCAACCAAAGGACTCAATTCCCATTATCGGGTGAGACTTTGCTGTATTGAACCTGTTTAAGGAGTTTTGTCTTTGGTAATGGATTTAATTTGATTGGAACACATTAGCTATCTTTGTTAAGGGTTTACCATTGTAGTAATTGTTTTGTTTCTTGTTTGCAATGGTTAAAAGGCGTTGCTAATGTTCTTACTTTACATGTTAACTATATTCTTAGATCAACTTTGGTTTCTGAAAGCTCCCGAGTAAGTCTTTACAATCGCACCTGAAGTGGGATCTGCAGTATGCTTATCCTAGCCAGATTCAACCTACAAAACGTATGATGCAGACGGACTTCATAAAACACTTTGGAGTTTCTAACATGAAACATAACACACTGTCGTATTGAATGGCATACCAGACTCAATGGGCTGAATGACCTTCTCCTGTTCATGTGTTACTGTGCCCTATACTGGATATTAAATGCAAACCTATTGTGGTCGCTGCCATCTACAGGTAGCTTTAATCTGAGGTCATTAATTAATTCTATAAGAGTACACAGTACCAAATCTAATATACTCCGTGGTTGCTTGCAGAATGCTGTTCAAAGAAATTATCTCAGAAGCACTCCAAATCCAGTTTATCACTGATAATCTCATCACTCCAGTTCACATATCGATTAAAGTCACCCATGATTATTGTCTCAGTTTGTCATAAACATGTAATATTTCTTTTGCATACTTTGCAATACATTGTTCTTCGTACTAGGCAGTCTGTCAGCCACTCCCACGAGTTACTTATTTCCCATACCAATCCGAATCTCCACCCAAACCAAATCGTCATCTGATCGTGAACCATGGGTCTAATGCAGAATTGCCATCCTTGTCTAACACTGCTACTTCTCCAACTTTTACCAACTTCCTGAAAGTTTCCCGTTCAATTTCACCTCCTTGATGTGTTGTAGTGTCTGCAGCTCAATGGCTCTGAGCTAAAGTCGCACAAGCCACAAGCATTGACGACTGACTTGTTTGTTCTGGATCACACTGGCATCCAAGAACTCCCATGTGCTGCAAACTTGACACCTCACCTGACTTTCCATCCTGAATGTGTTTTAAATAATTCATATACTTTTTACTTATGCTGCTTTTTAATGTGTTTCCAGTTTACCTCCATTTGATATAATCTTTAAACCTTAGCGATTGCAATAACTTACCTACTTGCGAGAAAGCAACAAAACAGCCAGTTAATTTCCCATTATTGGAGTAAGAACTGATTCCTGCAGTTCAGGAAAGAAAAAGGCAAAGTACACTTCCTCCTTCACCCCTTCATCAAACTCCCAGATCTTAGCGCAAGACATTTGCCTGTTTAATACTAATGTAATGGTAATGTTTCAAATTGAACTCCTTAAGTCAGAGTACTTCAAACCGGTTTGCACCCAATAATTTCTGCCCTTCACCAGAAATGATATTTTATGTCATGCTTCATGACACATCTAATAGCCTTACCAACTTGGGAACTGTTTTAAAATAATTGAGAAGGATGCAAATGGGAAAGGCGTTATGGAAAAGATGGTGAGATAAACAAAATATAGCTTTAAAAAAAAAACAAAGTAAGAAATAAAAATGGGATTCAATGGATACAGAGGTAGGAGAAACAAAACTGAGGAACAAAACAACTAGTCGTTAACGTTGTTGCAATAAAGCTGCCCAAGAGACAAGCAGTATCAGGACATTAGTCTAAAATAAATGCATATGGTATAAGAAACAGTTAATACTCAAACAATTTCAATTTGCATTGTATTTCTAACAGATCTACCTCAGTACAGAACAGCTAAGCCAGAGATTCTTCTATTTTCAATCCAGAGGAATGGGATGAGACATTTAACTTCCCAGATTCACTTTGTTAAATGTGTGCATTCCTCGATTTCTTGTGTTATAGCATTGTGTCTTTGGGAGTAAATTAGTGGCACAAGCACATACTGTCTCAATTTGGACAGTATTAACACCATATGAAGCACCTCATGATGTTTTTATTACATTAAAAACGTGGTGGAAATGCAAACTTGTTCTTCACTTTAACAAATGATTGCATTGTGATTGTAAGCTGATAAAACAGTCACATCAACGGGAAGAATTTCACTAGCTGAGTGTGGAAAGGGATTCTCCCTTCACCCCTTTTTCTGAAAGGGGTCTCTGGAGAGACAACATGCAGATTATTCAGGAGTGTGGAAGAATTTACTCCGTTTTTCCACCAACTTTGAGGAGTTGATGTAAGATCAGCATTTTCATACTGGAGAGAGGCAGTTTAAATATTCTGCATCTGGGCAATAGTTCACTTGTTCTCCCACCTGCTGACACGCCAGTGATTTCACATCTGACTATAGGGAGTGTATTCTAATGTTTTGCTGCTGTTTGTGAACACTCCATTGTCCACCAATTACCATTCTCCTCCTTTCTGATTGGTAATATGGTGGCACGGTATTAGCACTGATGCCTCTCAACGCCATGGACTAGGGTTCGATTCCTAGCTTTGATCACTGTCTGTGAGGAGTTTGCACTTCTCCCCGTGTCTGTGCCGGTTTCCTGTGGTGCTCTGGTTTCGTCTCAGTCTGAAAGATGTGCTGGCTATGTGCAAATTTTCCCTCAGTGTAGCTGAACAGGCTCCAAAGTTTGGTGACTAGGGGATTTTCATTGCAGTTTTAATGTAACCTCCTTGTGACATTAATAAACAAACTTTAAAACTTCAATGCAAGGTCTATCCTCTTCGCATAATTTATTTCTTGATTTTTCCATTGTACCCTCCGGCCCAGTCTCCACTTCATAACAAAATAAGTGCGGATCTACTGATTTAGATGGTCAATGGTGGGTATATTATCCAGCATTCCTGGCGGTAAAGACAATCCCCTGTCGACACAACTGACGGTCAGTGCGCAGGTGAACGGCGTTTGGAACATGCGCAGAATGATATGGTCGCTGGAGTGATGCTTCTCTCTCAGGTCCAGCATGGGTGACTGGCGGGCAGAGAAAGCAATGGAACTTGGGCGGCGTGACTATGTATGGGCTTAGTAAACATACTGTGTAAGCTTTAGACTCCAGAGTTAGAAGATACCTTGACGTTAGAAGGAACAGGGCGGCAACGGTGTGTCCCTGAAAGGTCAGAGTAACGGTCACCTTCTTTCGAGGGCAATGTTTACATTTAAGCACATATTTTGGAGGATTGTGTGGCTGCAGGAGATTAGGGAGATAGGGATGATTGCCACCATAAAGGAAATCAAGGATGAGAATTTTTAAATGTTTTTGGTTCTTAAATGGGAGACTTTGTAGCTCAGTGAGTACAGGGGTGATGGATCAACAAGACTTGGTGTACACCGGCAACAGCGTTTTAGATGACCTCAAGGTTACAGGAAAGTTGAATATGGGAGGTTGGCCTGGAATACATTAGATTGATTTAATCTAGAGGTAACAAAGGAATCTATGACTGTTTCAGCAGCAGATGAGTTGAAGTGAGAGCAGAGTCAGGTGGTTACTGAGGTACATATACATGGTCTTGTTGATAATGTGGTATGTGTTTCAAACCTCACCCTGAAGTGAAATATTACATCACGGTTGTGAACAGTCTGATTCACTCTCAGACATTTGGCAAGGAGAAGGATGGAATCTATGGTGAGAGAACAGAGTTCACATCAAGGGCTAAAGTCAATGACTTCAGTCTTCCAATATTAAAATGGAGAAAATTTATTTTAATCCAGTACCACATGTGGGATAAGTCAGGAGGTATGTCAAATATAGAGGGGAACTCAATGGCGATGGTGTTCACATGCACCTGCTATCCTGGTCCTTCTAGGAGGTGGAGAATTCTGGTTTGAGAGATTCAGTTAACGTTTCTCTTGAGTAGAAATGCAAAATCCTGCTGTGTAACCCCCTGGTTCTCTCATTTCTCTTTATCTCTTTCATGGAGGCCTGAATCTTGTGTACCCAGACCAGGGTGTCAGGTGTCCCTCCCTGACGGACATTACTAAAGCAGTTGGCTTTTCCTGACAATCCACCAGTTTTCATGGTCATAATTTCTGAGTGCCGGCCCAACAAAATATCAGATTTGTTCAACTCAATTTCACAATCTGTTTTTGTAGTTTCTCTCTCACACCCTTTTTTAATTTTTAATATCAATTTCACAGGGAAGAAGGGAGGATTTGTTGTCCGGAAATTTAAACCAAACATCACATCATGGTCTCATGGAGTCGCCAATAAACTGTAACCTAAACAGCATTGAATTGTGATTATGGAAGGAAAAAGCACACTGTGGAGAAACCATGGAAATGTGGAGACTGAGGAGAGATTTAGTTTCCTGTATGAGCTGGAAACTCATCAACGAACTCACAATGGGGACAGGCCATTCATTTGCTCGATTTGTGGCAAGGGATTTACTCAGTCTTCCAAACTGCTGACACACATAGAGTCCCTACTGTGCTGATGGAGGCCATTAAGCCTACACTGACAACAAACCCACCCAGGCCCCATTCCCGAACCCCCATGCATTTATCCTACTAATCCCCCTGACAATAAGGTGCAATTTAGCATAGCAAATCAACCTAATCCGCACTTCATTGGAATGTGTGTGTCTGTGGGGGGAGGGGGGGGGCAGTGCACGTGGAGGAAACACATGCAAACACAAAGGGAACATGCAAACTTCATACAGTCAGCCAAGGCCAGATTTGAACCTGTGTCCCTGGCATTGTGAGGCAGCAGTGCTAATCACTATGCCACTCCGACCAGTGAATTCACACTGGGGCGAGAGTTTTCAAATGCCCAGACTGTGCAAAGTGCTATAGAGGTTCTGGTGTCCTGATGTGTGTTAATGTGTTCACACTGAACCGAGACAATTCAGGTGCTGTCACTATGGGACTGAGTTCAGGGATGAGTTCAACTCACTGTCCACTCGCGAATTCCGACTGGGAGAGGTTTTTCACTTGCTAAATGTGTGGACAGGGATTCACTCAGTTATCACATATAAGACAATAAGACACAGGAGCAGAATTAGGCCACTCGGCCCATCGAGTCTGTTCCACCATTAAATCTGGCTGATATTTTTCTCATCCCCATTCTCCTGACTTTTCTCCATAGCACCTTATCCCTTTATTAATCAAGAATCTATCTATCTCTGTCTTAAAGATACTCAATAACCTGGCCTCCACTGTCTTCTGCCGCAAAGAGTTCACATTTTCTTGCTGAAGAAATTCCTCATCTCTGTTTTAAAGGATCGTCCCTTCAGCTTGAGGTTGTGCCCTCTGGTTCTAGTTTTTCCCACTGGTGGAAAGATTCCCTCCACGTCCACTCTATCCAGGCCTTACACTAAGTTTCAGTAATATCTAGCCTCACCCTTCTAAACTCCAAGGAGTACAGGCCCAGAGTTCTCAACCATTCCTCATACGACCGGCTCTTCATTCCAGTGATCATTCTTGTGAACCTCGTCTGGACTCCTTCCAAGGCCAATACATCCATCCTTCAATATGGGGCCCAAAACTACTCCTAATACTCCAAATTGGCTCTGACCAGAGCTTTATACAGCCTCAGAAATACATCCCTGCTCTTGTATTCTGGCTCTCTTGAAACGAACGCTAACATTGCATTTGCTTTCCCGACTGCCAACTGAACCTGCACGTTAACCTTAAGGGAATCTTGAACAAAGACTCCCAAGCCCCTTTGTGTTTCTGATTTCCTAAACATTTCCCCATTTAGAAAATATCTATGCCTCTTCCGTCTTCCAAAGTTCATAACCTCTCACTTTTCCGCATTGTATTCCATCTGCCACTTCTTTGCCCACTCTCCTAACCTGTTCAAGTCCTTCTGCAGCCCCCCTACTTCCTCAATACTACGTGTCACTCTACATATCTTTGTATCATCTGCAAACTTAGCAACAGTGCCTTCAAATCCTTCTTCCAAATCGTTAATGTATATAGTGGAAAGTTGTCGTCCCAGCATCTACCCATGAGACACACGACTAGTCACCGGCTGCCATCCTGAAAAAGATCCATTTATCCCCACACTCTGCCTTCTGCCAGTCAGCCAATCCTCTATCCATGCCAGGATCTTGTCATTAACACCATGGGCTCTGAACTTTTTTAACAGTCTCCAATGCAGCACCTTGTCAAAGGTCTTTTGGAAATCTAAATCACATCCGCTAGTTCTCCTTTATCGAACTTACTTGTTACCTACTTAAATTACTCTCGCAGATTTGTCAGACATGACCTCTTCTTGATGAAGCCGTGCTGACTGAGTCCTATTTTATCATGCACTTTCAAGTACTCTGTGATCTCATCTTTAATAGTGGACTGTCAAATCTTATCAATGATTGAAGTCAGGCTAACAGGCCTATAATTTCCCGTCTGTTGCCTCCCTCCCTTCTTAAACAGCCGTGTTACATTAGCTACTTTCCAGTCCTGAGCGATCTTCCGTGTCTCCAGTGATTGCTGAAAGATCACCACCAATGCCTCCACAATTTCTTCAGCTATCTGTTTTAGAACCATGTGGTGTATTCCACCCAGTCGGGGTGTATTTCCACCTTTCAGTTTCCCCAGAACCTCTCCTTCGTGATGGCCACTACACTCACCTGTGCCACCTGATTCTCCTGGAGCTCTGGCATCCCATTGGTGTCTTCCATCGTGAAGACTGATGCAAAGTAACTATTCAGTTCCTCTGCCATTTCTTTGTTTCCTGTTATTGGACCTCATGGTCCAATGTCTATTTTTGCCTCTCTCTTACCTTTTTTATGTGCTGAGACATCGGAGAGTTCATGCGAGGGAGAGTTATTTTCATTCCTCGGATTGTGTGAAGCGTTATAAAAGTTCTGGGGAACTGATGTCCCATCACCATAAGAGAGCGTTTAGGTGCTTTACCTGTAAAGATTAAGGTTCAGGTTATCATCTCAACTCTCCATACACCAGCACAGGCACACTGGGCCGAATGTCAGCCTGTTGTACCGTGACCAGTCTATGATTCTGGGAGCGTGCAGCTTCTCCTCAGAATGTAACTCACTAAACCCTGGAATCTTACTGCTGAATCAGCACTGTTTCCACTCCAAGGAGAGTATAATCTTCATTGTCCCTCTGAGTGATGTCTGGAAGAACAAGACAAATAGGAGCAGGTGCATCCTGCACTGGTCTGCATGGATTGTCAAACATTCAATAACTTCATGACTGGTTTGATCCATTTTCACTTTCCTGAACAAGCCCAAAGATTCCCATAAAACCCAAGAGATATCAATCTCTATCTTGATCATCCACAACTCTCCCATGTCGAGAATTCACGAGATTTCCAACCCTTTGAATGAAGAGATTTTTCCTGATCTCAGCGATACTGACTGATGCCCTTTTCTCAGACTCTGACCACTAGAGCTAGAATCCCAAGCCTCTGAAAAGATGTTTCCAAAAACTGCCCTGTTCAAGTCCATAAAGTGTGATATACTTCATTCAGAGCACCTCTAAATTTCAGACAAATCAATCTCCTCTACTCCGGGCGTTCAGATTTCTGATGAGTTGTGTCAGTGCTCGGACAGTTTTGACATGAATGTTATGATTTTGTGCAATCACACACCTTCAGAACAGATGAATAGTGGGATGCGATTCAAATTTTTGATTGGAAAGTTCAACTATTGGTTGGTGCCGTGCCTGATTGGGTGAAAGCATCTGTCTCGTAAACAGCGGATAAAACAGAAAATGCTGGTACAAATCAACAGCTCTCGCAGCAGCGTGGAGAGAAAAAAAAAGTTAACTTTTCGAGTCCATCTGTCTCCTCTTAGAGTTAACAAAAGGTAACATTTTGATGAGGTTTATACCGCTTAACAGGAGGTGGAGCAAATTAGAGATTGAGTTGACTGGGTCTGTATTCCCTGCAACAACAATTTAAATCAAGGGTAAAAGAGATTGATGCGTGATTTACTAGAGGTGCACAAGTTTATAGTGAGATTAGACAATGTCGGGAAAAAATACATTTGAACAATATTCAAATTCTAAGTCGATTTCCAATTACCTGTGCTCTGTTTAACGATAACAATTACTTTCCAACGATTAATGTCTTGATTGCTGAAATGGGCAGAGAAGTGAGGCTTAATTCAGGCATTAATATCTACATGTGAATATGAAGGGATGATCCAATCTTTCTGAAATTCACCAGTAACCGCGAGACTGGCAAATGGCAGGATACCTTCCCAAAGTGCAGTGACTTTGTTTCAATTCCGAACTGGAATTTATGATGTTCATTAACATAATTTGACTTATTTTGTTGATTTGCAGAAATTGAACTGATCAAAGATCATTCTAATGGTATTTGTAAACTTTCGTCATTAGTATTTTACTTAGTATCCCTACTTATCACGCGGGAGACCAGGGCTCAATTCCCCAATGAGGCGAAGGCTATTTTTCATAAACGTTACGGCAGTAGGCGAAGTCTGAGGGTCAGTGAGTACAGTGTAGGAAAGCAATGTTCATCCTGCTGTCTTCTGAGCCCGGATTGAATGACGAACCAGAGAGGGAGATATGCTGAATCTTTCTGACTGACAGGTCAGAGTCCAGCTGGAGTAATGTCAACAATCAGAAATCGATCAGAATGATCTTTTTCCATTGAGTAGTAGCCATATCCAGAAGATAGATCATTGACAAATAATCACAGGGGGATATTTTACATTTTATTAGATGCAGAGAGTTGTTTTGATCTGGAATTCCTGCCTGAAATGGTGGAAGAAACGGATTCAATAATAATTTTCAGAATGGATTTCAATTAACCCGTGAGGTTCAGAGTCAGCAGGGTTATGGTCAATGGAATGAGAGTGAAAATAACTCGATAACTCTTACACAGGCAAGATCAGCCGAATGTACATCTTAAAAGCTTAATCATTATTTTATTCTTCGAGTTTTGAAACGTTTTGTGTACCTCTTCTGATCAATGACATGTGATAAGCCCCGCACTGATATAATGCTCCAGAGTTACTGATACAGTAAAAATCCTAATATTAATCACTAATGTATGCCACTGTATCCATTTCACCTCCAATATCTCTGACTAAACAGAATGGTATTAGACAGACTGGCAGAATATTATCAAAAATGTGATCGCATTTCCACATCCTAAACATTATCCAAGTCTGAGCCTGCCTCAGCTCATCTGCTGCTGAAACTCTCATCCATGCACTTGTTCTCTTGAGACTTGAATATTCTGGTTCCTCTGACCGGCCTCCCATCTTCCAATCTACATATACCTGTGCTCATTCAAAATTGAGCTGCCGGCACTTCATCTGAAGCAATTGCAGTTCACCAATCAGCCCCGTGTTTGCTGATCTACGTTGGCTCCCGGTCTGTCAATACTTCAATTAAAAATCCTCATCCCTACATTCAAATACCTCCATGACTTCACCCCTCCCTTTTTTACTGTAATCTCCTCCGGCTCATCAAATTTTCCAGAATTCAGGTCTGCTGCCATTTTGTACATTCCCGATCTTAATCCCTAAAGCATTAACAGCCGCGCTCTTTGATGATTTAGTCTAAAATTCTGGAGTTCCTCCCAAAACCTTTCTAGTTGACTCGCTCTCTTTTCTCTTTAAGATGCGCCTTAAAATATCCTTCTATGACCAAAACAATCTGCTGCATCTTCAGGCTCAGCACCAACGTTGTTATATTTTAAATGATAACCATCTTGGTAACTGACTTAGGTTATTTTGTGATATCTCTATAACTGTCGTGTGCGACTTTGCGATATACATCTGTAACTGCAGTGTGGGACCGAGATAGCATACCTAAGATTCACTGATTCTTTGAATCTTTTCCCTCTGCTGCTTCCCAACTCTAATTTAATATCGGTCCCTGCACAGGGATAGTTTTACTGTTTGAAAAGAGAGATACCGTTCACGCTGGGAATCCGAAATACTAACAGAAGGCACGGAAGACACTACGCAGCTCTGGCAACATCTGTGCAGAGAGGAAGGGGGGAGGAACATTGCAGATCTATACCAAGTTTGAGGAATACATTGGAGGCAGCAATGAAGAGAATCTGGAAAGGCAGAAGTTGTTTTCCTTCGAGAAGTCTGAGAAGGAGGGAAGAGGGAGGAGGTGTGCATGCACCACATCGAGGTGTGCAAAATTATGACGGACATATATAATGCAGATAGGAAGAAACTTATTTGATGTATAAATAATGGAATTAGAGTTTCTTGGCCGGTGCAGACACGATGGGCCGAAGACACTCTTCCTGTGTTGTACTGCTCGATGATGAGACATTATTTTGGGCTCAAGTAGTTTAATTCCATGAAACAACAAATAAACTGGTAACTGCCGCTGAATTCTCCTTTTCCCTTCAGTGAAGTGAAGGAATTGCTTCTCCAGTTGGTGAAAAATTCCATCTTGTCTAAAATAAAGCATGATTAGTCTTCTTGTGTAAAGTACTTCTGGACTTTTCTCTTGGTTGGAACTTTTACTGTCGATAAGTGGCAGTAAGCCATCATTTTCAAATCCATTCTTCGGACCGGGGAAACAGTTTCTCTGGGTTTAACAAAACATTGATCTCAAAGATTGGAAATATACTTGCCCAACCGGGAATCAAACCCAGGCTGAGCCGTGAAAGCGCTGAATCCTAACCACGAGGGAATGCTACTCGCTCCATAAACGAACATTGTAAATAGAATTCAATTGGCAAGACATGATTAGATATACTGATTTTGTGTGATGAGCACAAATTCATTTCGTCCCAATGTTGCTTGCACATTGTTTTAAAACCATCTATAACTGGTTCCTTGATTCAGCTGGATTAGATTTTATTCAAAAAGTTTCTTTCTTCTGCTAATGAATATCTCTCCTATATTTCAATACTCTGAAAACACAAATCGATCGAGAAATAACGTCTAGACACACATACACACATCTCTGCAGAATAATAGACTGATGCATCCACAATGCATTTGCAAATATAATATATTTTTCACAAATATATCAAGAAGGTCGATTTATTATGAAAAGTAAGGTTGTTATGTTTCAATTACACAGTGAATTGGCGATATCTCTAATATTGTGCACAGCATTGGTCTCCTTATTGAAAGCCGGATGCAAATATGCTTGATGAAGTTCAGAGGAGGTTTACTCGATTCATATCTGGAATGACTGGGTTATCTATGGGGTTAAGTAGGAAAGGATGGACCTGTGTCCATAGATCATGAAAACTGAGGGGTGACTTGCTTTAACTATGTAAGGTCCTGACGAAATTCACTTTGAAAGGATGTTTCCTCTTGTGGGTGAGTCCGGGACAAGGGGTACTGCTTTAAAATTAGGGAAAGTTCTTTTAGTACAGAAATGCGGATTATTTTCTTTCAGAGCGTCGTACGACGTTGTAAATCTGACTGAGGAGCTGCTCGAAGCGTGTCACTTTTGTTTTAAAGCGGAGGTTGGCAGAATGAATGCCAATTTACCCATATTCTTCAGGACTGGAAGTGTGAATACTCATACCATCGAGAGGAGAGTGAAGGAAATGAATTCTGAAATGTACCAGACCAGGATTCTCATCCTTTGCTCATGGGTCCGAAAGAGTGAAACAATGAAAATTGTGACCATTTTTCTTTTATTTTCGGGGGACTGAAACAGGTTTTACTTCACGTCTCACTAATGCAGAATTTAACGTGGCACATGAATGGCCTCAGTTCATTCCAGTAACAGCCGTGTTATAGTTATCATCAAGTCTGTAAGGAGTATGAGAGCTGAGTGCAGCTGCCCATTTGACACCAATTCAAAAGTCTCAGGCCTGCAGCAATCAATAACTTTCCTCTCTTTGTGCTGATGGTCAATAAATGCAAATGCCATAAGAATTAGGTTCTGCTGCAAACAATTCGTACAGAAGCAATGCATGGATTCCCCTCTGACTCCTTCAGGACATTTTCCACCTCCCACTTCACCTGCCAGAACGAGACATTTACGTAGTTTTCATCAGTTACAACTGGTCATCCAAGTTAACCTCATGACCACGATATTCTTCTTCATTATGAGCATATTTATTTTATGGTTCATTTCTGCTCTCTTCGTAAAGACAGAAAAGGAGCTGGGATGTTTGAAACTGGAGAGCTCTGTGCGGTGCAGCTGGACCGGAACGTATTCTGCTGAGTGAATTTAGAATACCCATGCTATTATTTTCATTGTTTGATTCTTTTTATTCTTGAATTCAACCTTACTTTCCAACTCCACTCCCACCCCCCGGAAAGTGCTATTTTGCAGTTGGGAGTATGGTTATATCTGTGATGTCTGGAAATTGCCATTGAAGGACAGGTCTTTGACGCAACAGAATAAGTGGCTGATCGGTTTTGCACTGATCAGTAGGGTGTTTGTGCAGTTCTGGCGCAATCTTTTGATTGGGTGTGACAAGATAAGTTAATCGTCGGATTGTGTCTGTGCATTGTGGGTGTGGAACTGGGTCAGTGTGTATGTGTGTTGGTCGGTCGTGGCTGTGGGGCTGGGTTAGTCGGTGTTGGGTTGGGACAGTGATTGTTGTTTTGGGGCTGGGTCAGTGGTTGTTGGTGTGGGACTGGGTCAACAGATGTGGGGTTGGTTCACTGGGTCTGGGTTTGGTTCGTGAGATGTGAGTGTGAGGCTGGGCCATATTCAATAAGCGTTGAAAAATTGTTGTCAGTACATCTTGAACCTACTTCCATCCCACTTGGAGCTGGTGTCTTTTCTCCTTCAATTTTCTAAAAATTCCTAACACCTTTTGTTTAGAGAACAATCACACCAAACATCACAATTAGGTCTTCCTCTAATATTTCGTTTTCTAGTGCAGGTAGATATACAGTCTCATTTACTACCTCTACTGTCTCGGCAGAAATGTCTTTCATTGTGTCCCTTATTGTCTGCATCCATTCTTTGGTTGTCTTTAGATTATTATTAACAAGTTTGAGTTCCCTTTCATAATAAACGCTCAAGTATTCTGATAGCCTTTTGCTCGTCTTACAAATTTCAGGTCCCCTGAGTGCTCTCTTGTTTTGTTCTCCAATGTTTTCAACCGTATATTTCCCATAAACCTCTTTTTATCTCTCTCATATTTTTGTCTGTATGTTTAGTGATCAGGGAGTTATGTCTTTGGACGCCACTCCATCTGTGACTAGCATACCGGAATTATCAGCTCTTTGTGAGCCTCTCACTAGCTGATCACTGCTATTATATTTTGTTCGAATCCACCTGGAACATGTATGATTCTAACGAACTATCATTTAACATTTTTTTATGAGATTCACTGTATTTTCATGCTTAATTTTCTCTTTTGCTTCATTGTTCTGAACCGGATGACATTTTGAACATTGGACCATTGCGACGCTCCTTCGACACATGCATCACTTGCTGCATTTCATTCACTGAAGAGATCCAGAACTGTTTCTTCCGTCTTTCAGTTTGTTTCCCCTTTTCTCTTTTGCATCATTACGTTCCAGTCAATGTTAGAAATAGCAACGGAAGCGGTGGCAGGGGGAGGAAACAGCTGCCAGCTGGGTCAGTTGGGGACTGTTGATCTCAGGGGTGCAGTTGCTTTTCCCTGTTGGGAGCAGCTAATCCAATGGCCGCCAATCGGCCATTTCCAGTGGGAAACATTTGACACCGGCTATCTCCTGTCAGCTTCTGCAGTCCCAGACAGTGGAGAGCAGTTGCTGCCAGTTGATCCTGACTTATCGAATGGAAATATAGCGAATCAACTCCAATGTGTTCATACCCCAGTCCATTGCTCATCAACATGATGAGGTGTGCTCATGTTGGTGAAATAAACTAGTGAAGTTTAAATAAACTAGTGAAAGAGACACTGACTGAGGCTGTAAGTTCCACATTGTTATTGTTATTAACGATGCAAGGACAAAACGATTAAGTTAAATTTTGCACTTTATATTTGCATGTTTAATGCATTGGTCTTTCCCTCCAATTCAGATACTGCAACCAGCTTCTGAATCAAAGTTTTACCCAGGTGCCAGTATTGATGAGAAGAACAAACCAATGACACGGATATAACTCAACAAACTTTGAATCTAGTTCACTCGAAAATTACCCACCATGTCTCCAGGAAACACGAAGGATTCAGCTGTACTACCCGTAAGAATGGCTTGGTAGATTGTCAATCAGGTCCGTGAGTCCGTCTCGTTCCTCTTCGCGAAGGTAATTCTCGCTGGCTGTTTTTTCCTTGCTTTCTTCCTTCCTTCTCTGGTCTGGTCTGGGTTGTGTCCTACCTCGATTCTTCACTCTCAAGATGTCTGGAATGCCTATTTTTCTTCCCACTGTGGCCACGCACTATTTTTTTTGTTTATATATCCAATTCAATACAATCAAAGTCCAATTCAAAGTCTCAGCAAGTGAGACATTCCAGATCCAAGCTGACAAAACAGGCCTCTCAATTCCTGTCTTGGGCTTGATCTACATGATCCAAGCTGATTGGGGCAGGCATTGCACCTTCTCCAAGGCTAAATCTAATTTGCATCTGAGCCAAACGGCCGAGATGCCACTTTAAAAAATGCTTCAAATGAAGCCTCAATGTAACCTCATGACTGTGGCCACGCACTTCATTTTCCACTTGCCCTTGGCCTTCTGCCAATGGGGTCTCAGGAGCCGGGGTCTCAGCATCCAATGGTCTAGTTGATGACCTGTTGACTGGACACATGAGCCCGCCCCGGGCGCCCTGGAGTCTGGCCCCATCGAGGCTGCAGAAAATAGACCAATGCGTGTCACGTTGGAGCGATGATCACTTGATGGGTTGTCAGGGGCTGATCCAGATATGCCCAGCAGCCTGTCTAAGTTGTGCATAATCGATCTTTGGCCAGGTCAGATTTTCTGAAGGCTACCTGATGTAACTGATTGTAGTTTAACGTGCCCAATTCTTTAATTTCAAATATCCAATTTTATTTCGGTCTCCACATGCTTCCTTTACACAAATTTCCACAAGTTGCACTTTCTGCCGAGTTCATCTCGAAACAAAGGGAAAGAGGGAACTGGGGAGAGAATGGACTTTTTGGTGGTGAATTGTGAGATGGTCAGATGGAAAATGTACATTCAGGATATAAAATCTTATAGTCAGCAGTAACTAATTCTGATGAGTTCAATAATATATTATCATGAAAGATGCAGGAACCAAGTTTTGTATCGAAAACAGACTGAAACATTGGAGACATTTTTCTTCAGCGAACATGTATCTGGTAATTTCCCCGAAAAAAGCAGGAGGCATGAATAGCTAAGAGAATGAAATAACGACTAATTTTGTAACATGGTCTTTGCTGTTTTGTTTCAAACGTCTTCTGACCAACAACACTGATTTCTTTTTTCAAATTATAGCAGGAACCTTGGCGTATCTCCCTGATATCGGCCTCATGTCAGCTACATTCTGCTCTTTTTGCTAGTGTATGTGCGGGGTTAAATGAGGAAATAAGACCTTCAAATTATGCACAAAATTACAGAAATGGCATATCTCATTATTGTGATCTCACACTGGATTTTCACATTGATGACAGGGTTAATACCCTCACTTTAGACATCATATTCAGAGTAATATGTATGAGTCAACGGAAAACAGATTCTTCCACGATTTGGACACTTAATGTGATTCAGAGAAAGGGAACTGTGTCGAAGTGGTTCCAAAATATTCACAATCAGTTTACTTGCTCACGGGGTCGGTAGGGGAGGATAGTAAAACGGTAATGAGTAACGGAAGCTGTTCGAAAAGGCGAACTTACAAATAGGAGTAGATATAGCTCATTCGGCCGCTCGAGCCTGATCTACCATTCAGTAAGAGCATGGCCCACCTCATTGTGTTTCTAATTCAATATTTCCATCTACCCATAACAATTCTGCTGGTGCCATTCAGGGAATTATTGAATAAACTATGTGATTTTCTTTGTCGCTACTTAATTCTTTCGGATAGAATTAAAAAGTAAATTGATCTGATTAAAGAGACATGACAAGGGCATTATTAAACTGGAAACTGTGCTGGAAAGATTTACCAGGATGCTCTTGGTACTTGATGCTTTGAGTTAAAAGGAGATGCTGGTTAGACTGGCACTTTTTTCTCTGGAGTGTAGGAGGCTGAGGGGTGATCTTATTGAAGTCTATAAAATAATGAGAGGCATAGGTCAGCTGGATAATCATTAACTTTTCTCAAAGGTAGGTGAGCCTAAAACTATAGGTTGAAGGTGAGAGGGAAGAGATATAAAAGGTCAAAAAGGGGCAATTTGTTTTCAAAAGAGAGCGGTGAGTGTCTGGAACAAGCTGCCAGATGTCGTAGTAGAGGCTGATACATTTTTTTATGTTAAAAAGTGTTTAGACAGTTACATGCGCAAGATGGCTATAGAGGGATTCGGCCAAACGTGGGCAATTCGGACCAGTGTGGTTAAAGTAAAAGGGGCAGCATGGACAAGTTAGGCCGGAGGACCTGTTTCCATGCTGTAAACCTCTAAGACTTTATGACTCTATGAACTTTGGCAGTTTGATTTTGGACGAATTCGGTAATGATTGCAGTCCTTCTGCCGCGCTCAGAGGCATGCACCATGAAGGAGGGCATTCACAAGGACTCTGAGACAATTATTTGTGAAGTTAGAAGTTTCTATTTGTGGTGGAAGCTCGAAGCAGGGTCACATTTCATGAATAAATGGTGATGAGGAGCTAATCAGTCTGTGGTATTCTCACGGTCAAGAAGGTGGAGGCCGGAGTATTGAATTTATTCAGTGGAGAATTAGAGTTTTTGACAGGCAAAATATGTGTCTGTGTGCTCCGGGGAGGGGGAGGGTGGGGAGTGGGCGTAGCGGGGTGGGGGGTGGGGGCTGGGAGGCGTGAGGAGGGTGGCGGTGGAAGAGACAGGAAAGAGAAGCTAACACTAAAACCCCAGATCAGCCCATTCGATCAAGCCTGAAGGACCGATTGAGCCACACCTGCACCACTGAGGTCAAACACATTCTGAGATGCTTTGCATTGCCCTCGGGGCTGTATTTAGTGTTGCAAACCAACAGTTCTCATATTTTTAAAATGACTGTTTTTAAGTCTTTTGAAATGTGTTCAGGTCAGCGCTATATTAATGAAGATATTTCCAATTTGACTGTCCCATGTTTGATATTAAGATCTCTCAATCCAGGCTTTATTAATCACGTGGTCATGTTCCTCTCACTTATTGGTCAGGATTGGGAATCTTCTGGAAATCCACCCCAAAGCTTTTCACTGCTGTCTCTGAGGAAACTTCCTTACGTTTGACGAAATTACCAGAGAGAAAATAGGGACTGTGGATACTTTCCCCCTGGTGGTACCATTTACATGATAGATAAACCTAGAACCAGCACCTTTGCAAAATAACATGTGTAACTCTGTGGAATTATATTGAGATGCTGAGATCGACCAGGGCTCAGAGAGCAGAATGTGTCAGGATGAAGTGAAATCCGAATAGATACACAGCTCAACAGAACGGAGGACAAGGCAGAAAAAGTGGGATTTGTCGAAGAGCCTGCAAATGAGGAGTACGCTACAATCAAATCACTGACTAACATTCAAGTGCATGCTTTTCAAGACTGAATTTTATCTATTCGTATAGCTGACCCTGAAGCCATTGAAAACAACTCTTTCAAGTGGATCGCGATCGCAAACAAATAAAAGGCCTTCACTAAAATCGATTATTTAACAATAACACAAGACTGCGGCAATTTCCGGCTTGGGTCACTGTCTGTGTACTTTGCACATTCTCCCCGTGTCTGCGTGGGTTTCCTCAGGGCGCTCCGGTTTCCTCCCACAGTCTGAAAGACGTACTGGTCAGGTGCCTTGACCCCAACAGGCGCCGGACTGTGGCGACTGGGGGAATTTCACAGTAACTTAATTGGAATGTAAATGTAAGTCTTACTTGTGACTCATAAAATAAACTTTAACTTTAAAACCCGCAAGTACATTACATTACCATTAAGTGCCGAGGACCGAGATTTCTCCCTGCCTAACCAATGGTGACTCATACCAACATTGAGATTTTGAGCGGCTCCAAAGAAGCATTTATGCTGCAAAGAATGTGTACGTGGACAGGATGTCTCCAAAACCATTTCACTCAGCGTCCCAGTCCATGGCTTCCTGTTTCAGTGATATCTTCATTGCCAGAAAATCAGTGTCGGTGACATCCGTCTCATGGCCCGAGTTCAGGCTGATCTGAACTGTATGAAACAACTGCGATAGAGCCCTGCCTCCTGGAGATAACACATCATATTTGTGGACATGATTTTCCAACAAATCCAGCAAGGGAAATTTTCAACTGTATCATGGCCAAGAACGACTCAAGTGCCATAATATCATACACTCAGTCGAGAGAGAAGGGGATAGGTAGCTCAGTGCAACTGATGCATCCACTCTGCACCATGGCTTTCCGTACACTCATCGATCTATCACTCTCTTTTTTAGCTTCCTCTCTCTCTGGCTCTTTCTCTCACTTATTCCCTCTATCACCGCATCCAGTTTTATTTTCAAACTGCATTGCTGTAGTTCAATGTCGTGGAAAGACATTAAAAATATATTTGATGAATCGGCTGATTGACATATTCTCATCGTCAGACTGAAGTCATGTCACCAGAAACATATTTAAGAAACTGTATTTGCGAGTCAAGGATTGCTTTGAATATTCAGTTAGAGCAACTCCAGACCAACATGCGCTTGTCTTAAATCTTTAGCTGTGGCCAGAAAGAATAATGATTTTAAATGTATTCCATTGGGCATTCTTTCCAGGCAGCAGAGGACTTGCGAAGTAAACATTTATCTTGATCTCGACCTGAAAGTTTATCGAACAATCATCTCGAACTGAATAGCTAACTCTATGACTGACCACAGATTCTGGATATTTCCAGCAATTTTTGCTTTTACTTCAGATTCCCAAAATCTATCTTTTTTCCTGATTTTGAACATTAACCGAGCATTATATTGTTGACTAAAGTCCTGCCATTCATTGATTTGAAATGTCTTTGTTACTCGGTTTATTGCAAGCCACTAATTCACTTACGTTGCTGGTTGGTGACGGGATCAATTCTACAGAACAGATAGGTAATGTTCAGATGTCACCGCACCATTGCCCTTCTATAGTTCCTTGATATTAATCTTGTTATCACAGTTATGTTTCATTTCAGCCTCTAGGCTGTGCAAAATTTATGTATGCCACGTAAGTACATGCAATTTAAAGTAACGAAGGTTCATCATTCCTGTTCTAATTTAGATATGGTAGAAAACTGTGGATTAAAAAAAAAGAGATGTTTGCACTTTGTGTTGACTTTCAGAAAAGGCAGGAATTTCATTACGATATCCGCATGTCCACTGTAAGAACAAAGAGAAAGAAGAGGCCCCTGTCCATACTCAGTCCTGTATTTGAAGGGAATGCATACATTCTTGTCACCACATGATTTGTGAGCACACTTTTTGTGAAGTCAGAAATCCAGGCGTTTTCAGTTGGTTCGAGGACACATAAAGCCCTGGCGAACACATCTGGGCAACGCTGCAAAGAATGCCTGAAATGCCCGGGTCCATACCTTATACTGCAGGGCAGCAGAGACGTGTCTTCAAACAGTGAAATGGTCCGCTTGAGCTGGTGATGTAGCAAATGGAGCTCCATACGCACTTTGCACAGGGAAGCGCCGCCACTCCTCCTGTGGTCTGGTGATCTACACGAGATCATCCAACAGGAACCTCTGTTCGCTAACAAGTTTGATTCGCAAGACAGCACAGCTGTGCAGTGTATGGAAGAATATATCCGATACAAAGCGATTAAGAGCATGATGAACATTAATGCAAGTGTATCAGAGAACTAAAGTGGGACTGGAAGCGCAAAGATATCAAGATTTTTGACTGCAGCAATGTGCTAAATAAAAATAGAGGATTATGTCACACATGAATGGAAACGTGACACGGTTTGTAATGTTTGTTCAAACTGAAGAATTTGAAAGACTCGGAGGGAATTCTGGACTGCATCAATATAACATTTCCAGTGTGAGAATGACGATCAGAATGTTCAGAGCAGCAGAGCAGAATCCAATGCACCAACACGCAATGTGAGTGAAGAAAGCTACCAGAAATTTGGAATTGAATCTAAACATCATTAACTAATACTGTCCATAAGGAAAATATAAGTCATCCCCCCTCCCATGCCGCCCCCCAACCGGCCCGCCAACCAACCGGCCCGCTCCCCAACCGGCCTGCCCCCCAACTGGCCTGCCCCCCAAGTGGCCTTTCCCCATACTTCTGACGGTTCTCAGAAAGAATTTTACATTTAGTTCTGTCACTTTCCCGTTTCCTTATGGTCCCTTTTAATTTCATTTATTGATGTACTTGTACTGTATTTACTAATTGTAATTGACTTTTGCTTGAATCACTGTTTCCTGTCAGTTATTCCATCTTCTAACAAGCACCAAAATAAAATAGTTCTGCTCTAATATATATCAAGTTGTTTCTTCATCAGCGATCGTAAATGCATATTCTTCAGTCACAAAAGTAATGTGCAAATATTCATTAATAATGAAAATAGGTTTTCCCCATTTTTGATATTTTTCCAAATTTTATCTCAGTTTCTAAGTTCAATTCCCTTTATTTCTTTCATCCCTGGGAACAGCCATCTCCATGCTCTTCACATCCTTCCTGAGGTCGAGCGCTCCCACAAACTGAGCACAAGAGCCGGGATTTTGCATTGCTGTGCATTTCCCCTGTTTACACAGTTAGTGCACCATGAGTTCAGAGGCAAAACATTACTCTTTAAATCACAACCAACATCGTTCCAGCCAATCTGCTAATTTGACACTGGCCCACTTCGTTTGAATAGAAACAATTCTTGTCGGGTGTTCAATCCCTACATGAGTATTCTGTTTGTTTAATCCGCCTCCCCGTCTTTGTTCCAGATTCGAGAGGACACAGGTTTAGGGTGCTGGGGGGTAGATACAGGGGATATGTTAGGGGTAAGTTTTTCTCACAGAGGGTGGTGGGCGAGTGGAATCGGCTGCCGTCAATGGTGGTGGAGGCGAACTCAATAGGGTCTTTTAATAGACGCCTGGATGAGTACATGGAGCGTAATAGGATGGCGGGTTATAGGTAGGTCTAGAAGGTAGGGATGTGTTCGGCACAACTTGTGGGCCGAAGGGCCTGTTTGTGCTGTAGTTTTTCTATGTTTCTATGTTTCTGTTCCAAAACTGCAATAAAACAAAAACAATTGAACACTTCACAATTGAACTTTTTATTCTTTGTAGGACATGGGCGTCGCTGGCTGGTCAGCACTTATTATCCATCCTTCGAGAAGATGGTCGTGAGTTCCCTTCTTGAATCGCTACAGTCCACGTGCTGTGGGTTGACCCACAATGCCATTAGGGAGCGATTCCCAGGATTTTCACCCAGCGACTGCGAAGGAGTGGAGATATATTTCCAAGTGTGCCCGGTGAGTGTTTTGGAGAGGAAATTGTAGGTGGTGTTATTCCCATGTATCTGCTGCCATTGTCCTTCTCGCTGAAAGTGGTTGTGTGTTTGGAAATTGTTGTCTAAGGATTTTTTGTGAATTGCTGCGGCGCATGTTATAGATATTACACACTGCTACCACTGAGCCTCGGTGGTGGGGGGGTTGACTGTTTGTAGATGTGGTGCCAATCATTCGGGCTGTTTTGTCCTGGATGTTGAAAGCTACTTGAGTGTTGTTAGAGCTGCAGTCAACCAGGCAAGTGGGAAATATTTCCCCCACACTCCTGAGTTGTTTCCTGTTGATGGTGGATAGGCTTTGGGAGTCAGGATGTTAATTTAGCAGGGACTAAAGCCTGGGTTGGATGGTGGACGGTGCAGACTCAATTGGGCCGAATGACCTCCTTCTTCACTGTAGAGAGTCTATGATGATATTTACTGCATTCGAAAGTAGACTGATTGGTCGGTAATTGGCTGAGTTGGATTTGTCCTTTTTTTGTGTCCAGGACATACCCGGGCAATTTTCCATATTGTGTAGATGCCAGTGTTGTAGCTGCACTGGAAGAGCTTGGCTAGAGGAGCGACAAGTTCTGGAGCAGCAGTCTTCAGTACTATTGCCAAAATGTGATCAGGACCATTGCCTTTGCAGTATCCAATGCCTCCAACCGTTTCTTGATATCACGCGGAGTGAATCGAATTGCCTGGAGACTGGCATCTAAGATGCTTGGGACCACTGGAGGAGGCCGAGATGGATCAACCACTCGGCACTTCTGGCTGAAGATTGCTGCGAATACTTCAACCTTATCTGTTGCACTACTCCATCATTGAGGTTGGGGATATTTGTGGAGTGTCCTCCTCCAGTGAGTTGTTTAATTGTCCACCACCATTCACGACTGTATGTGGAAGAACTGCAGAGCTTAGATCTGATCTGTTGGTTGTGGGATCGCTGAGCTCGCTCTATCACTTGTTGTTATTGCCGTTTGGCATGCAAGTAGTCCTGTTTAGTAGCTTTATCAGGTTGATACTTGAACTTTAGATATGCCTGGTGCTGCCCCGGCATTCCCTTCTACACTCTCCATTGATCAGCAAACACAGGAGTATAAGGAGCAAGTACTGTAATATATAGTTAATTTTTAATCAATACATATTTTATTTAAACATTTCTTCCTTATTGTATTCTCAAACCGTCTACCTTTATTTCGAAGATGAGGTTTCTCTACGTCCTCCATGAAAATAAATAATTATTTTCTGTATTGTCCATTTGAAAACCCTTGTGACCTTTAGAATTTCGATCTGATCAACATTCAGCCGTTTAAAGTCGGCATTTATTTTATACCTGAGTCAGCTAGCAGATCCACAAGCAGATTTTTACCTAACAAGTTCATGTTAACAGTTTGCTCATATGTGAATGCGATAACAGAATTGAAAGAAATGAGATATGTTGTTCTTCAAAATACGTATCCATGTATTTAATTATTAAGTGATGTACTTTAACATATTGAGTATCCTTTTTAATATAATATATTCACCTCAGTCAAAAATTGTTGCGCTGCAGAAATAATGATAAAATTTCAAAAATTTAGTAGCTGGAATCCATTAGTCAGCAGAATATACAAAATATTTTCGAGTCCCGGGACTGCTATTGAAACATAAATTGTCAAAATAAGTAGGTGTCTATTGTCCAAGACATACAAAGTGTCTTTTCTTGGGCTCAGAAGGGACACCATTAGATTGTTTTGACAATATGCCTGTGGGAATTGTATTATGGTCGAGGCGTACTCAGCTCCATAGCAACAAGGAAATGAGTCTTGCCAGAGGGAAGAAATCCGGTATTAAGATGGACAAATGAAATATCATGATGTAAAATAATGTATCATAATTGGCAGAAGTAATCTATCATGTTAGGACTGACATGTGAACATGAAATTAAATTGAATCTAAGCTGATCAGAAGGAGTATCTGAAGCAGAAGGTACAATAGTACTGTACATTGGCTCAGTGCCTTAGACCTTTGGAGGGGTCTTCCAGCACTGATCCAAAGCAATTTGACCATCCGGAGGCCTGCCAATGGCCATAGGTTAATGTTTTGTTTTTTCATATTATTTTTCGTATTTTAAACAAATTTTAGTTACATCTGAAGCAGAGAAGTTTTAAATAAGTCAGGCGCCACCAAATAATTTCTCACTACATTAGGAAAGATACTGAACAGTTCTGTTGTATTCCTGCCTCAGACATTCAGAGTAGATTATGTAATTAATTGGGGGTTCAACTAAAACAGTGCAGTAACAGAATTCACCAATTCTCATGTTACAACTGTCTCAACTCTGAGAGGACGCAATTGCACTTTCACGATAAAAATCAAGGCTCTGAAAGTCTTCCTTGCCAGGGAGATATTGAATATCTCCAGATACAGAATTCCAAGACAGAATCTATCAAATACGTTTGTGAGGATTATGTTTCTATGGAGTGATCATCCATATTAAGTTGTGAATGGTTACTTTCTTAAAGTTAAGAACATATTTTATTTCAATGAGCTTCTTTTCAATTTACTATCCAGAGAGCTCCACCTTTGTCTTAATTGCTTAATGCCGTCCACAAACCACAGTACATTTATTAAACAACAAGTTGGGGTGTCCGAAATAATTTGTTTTGGGTAACATAAATCATACAATATTCTTACGTTTCGTGATTTCTGTATATGGGGCAGAAACGACTTTGTTCTTCGAATGTCGCCATTGAGAATACAATCAATTTGTTGTTCTCCAATCTAAGCTGGATACAATTACAATTTCCCACATTCAACTCTATTTTTCATTTATTACCCCACTCTGCTTTATTGATATTTCTGTAAAATTTCCTCTAATTTGCAAAATACACTTCAACTCCCAACTTCGTGCAATCTCCAATCCTCAGTATACAACTCTCTGTTTCTTCGTCATGTGTCATCATCTCCATGATGTTATCATCTCAATGAAGTCGAAAAAACCAAACAAATAAATTCACTGAATGAGTCCAACTGGCACAAAGCATGGTTGTGGTGCGGTGTGGGTGGGGGAGGAGGCAGGGTGATTGGCATGATTTCACTCTTATTAACATTTATTTCACTTTACAATCACACTATAATCAACGTGAATTCAATATACATCAACAGGTCAATTGTGGTGAATAAAACTTTAAATTACAGATTGAATAGTGGTTATAATAAATATGGATCTCACAGATTTGGTGGGTAATATATTCAGTAAATGTAACGACAATTTTGTTCAAAATTTCCTTCAAAATTGAGGTAGAGTTCCAGTTCTTTTAGTTTGACCAATTAGCCACGAAGTCCAACCAGGCAACAAAGTTCCATATAGAGAATTTCCATGGGAAGGAATACTTTGCAAGATTCCTCACACTTCTGATTACAGAGCAAACCCGTTGTCTTACTTTCCAACTAACCGTATTCAAACAGGTGTCAAACTCTCATGGAAAACCAGAACATCCGTGAATGATTAGTATAGACTCAAAAAATTCATTCTGTATTTCAAAGAGAAAGCACACATTTGAGAATGTCCACATTTTTCGATGCGGGTGGTGCAATCCTTTCATGATTCACAAAGTGAAGAACTGTTGTTATCGGGGAAGGCTAGCATGCACATGTGTGGTATGCAACCCAATTGGTTATAAAGCTATTGGAGCACAAAAAGAGGCCCTTCGGCCCTTCGCATCAGAAATGTAAATCAAAACCTATATATTCTAATTCAATTTCCAGCGCTTGCTTCGTAACCTTGTCTGTTATGGCGTTCCAAGTGCTAAACTAAATGCTTCTCATATATTGTGAGAGTTCCTGCCTCGACCATCCTTTTGGGTAGTGTGTTCCATATTCCCACCACACTCTGGGTGGTAGCCATGATGTGGAGATGCCTGCGTTGGACTGAGGTGGCACAGTCAGAAGTCTCACAGCACCAGGTTAAAGTCCAATAGATTTATTTGGAAGTATGAGCTTTCAGAGCGCTGCCCCTTCATCACTCACCTGATGAAGCGACAGCGCTCCGAAAGCTTGTGCGACCAAATAAACCTGTTGAAATTTAACCTGGTGTTGTGAGACTTCTTACTGTTCACACTCTTGGTGAAAGATTGTTTTTCTAACATGCCCTCCAAATCTACTGCTCTGCCTTAAAATAATATCCTCTTGCTTGTTAACACCTCGACTGACGGCAAACGCTTCTACTTATTAACCCAAACTATGTCCCTCATAATTATGTGCACATCAATCACTTCCCCCCCCCCCCCCGCCCCCACCAGTCTTATCTGCTACCCAAGTCTACAAACCCAGTCTAACCAGCCACTCTGCATAGTTGGAGTGCTGCAGTCCAGACAGCATTCTGGTGAATCTCCTCTGCACGCTTTGTAGTGCAATCATATCATTCATATAAGGTGGCGATCGGAACTGCACACAGTTCTCTATCTGTGGCCTAATTGTATTGTGTTAACAGAATCATAGAAAACAGCAGAAGGCAATTCGTCCCTTCCAGTCTGCTCTACCATTAATTATGATCACGGTTGATCGTCCAAATCAATAGCCTGATCCTGCCTGACGCCCTCCACCCCGCCCTTGCCCATGCCCCCTCCCTCCAATTTCCTTGCACCTTCTTTGGCTGAAAAGCGATATCAAACTGCATCTTCAAAACATTCAAAATTTTTGGCGTCAACAGCTTACAGTGGCAGCGAATGCCATAGAGTTACTACTCATGGGTGAAGGAATTTGTCCTCAACTCAATCCTAAAATGTTTACCCTATTTCCGTAGACCATGAATACTGGTTCTGGACCCCAACGTCGGGAATGACCTTCCTGCATTCAACCTCCCTAGTCCTGTTAGAATTTTGTCGACTTCCATGCAAATATACTCCTAAGCGACTCAATTTTGCTTCACGTGGCAGTCCCACCATCCAGAGAATCAGTCGAGTAAACCTTCTCTGCAATCGTTCATAGCAAGAACATTCTTCCTCTTTGAAGTAGTTCAAAGCTGCACACAATATTGCACATGTGGCCTCAGGTTGCAGCAAGACATCCCTGCTCCTGTACGTGAATCCTCTCACTATGAAGTCGAACATGCCATTTGCATTCTTCGCTGCCTGCTGCACCTGCATGTTTACTTTTAGCTACTGGTTCACGAGGACACCCATGTCTCGTGACGCATTCCCCTCTCTTAAACTTTTGCTGTTCAACAATTAATCTCAAACTGCATCTTTGCCTTCCTGCTTTGTAATCTATATCTGGGCTAATAAAGAAAAATGGTCCATATGTGTTCTTAACCACCTTATCTGCCTAGCTTGCTGCCTTCAGGGATCTTTGGAAATGCACCCCAGTGCCCCGTTGGTCTTTTCTATGTTCAAGCATCTCACCATCATTTGAGTATTCCCTTTTATTGCTTATCATCCCAAAAATATAACTTCTCACACTTTTTACAATTAAATTCCATTCTCTGTTCTCTTGCTTAAATTTGCACAGTGGATACCTGGTCAACATCAGTTGATAATAACCGATTGGAGCTGTAACAACACCCCAATGTTTAGGAAATTCATATATATCAGTAACAGCATGGGCTCTCGCACATATCCCCGTACAACAGCAGAACAAACCTCCCTCCGGTCTGAATATCACTTTTAACCGCTAAATTGTGAAACCACTGTTTCCTGACACGTAACCAATTTGAAGTCCGTATTGCTACTGGCCATTTTTCCTACGGATTAAATTTTTGCTCACAAGTTTGCTGTGGGGAATTGTGTTAAACACCTTTTGGCATTTCATGCACAACATACCAGAAATAACCCCCCGTTAGTTAATTTAAAATATGCTTGAAGCAATGTAGTTAATCTGATTGATCTTTTTAAAAATCCTGTTGGATTTTAATATTTAACACATATATTCCCAATGTTGTCCAGAGCGGTTCACAGAGTAGTAGAAACTCCACAGAACAGAAGGAGGTCATTCAGCCCATCGAGTCTGCACGGACAACAATCCCACCCTGACCCTTTCCCCTTTACCCCAAATATTTACCGCGCTAATCCTGATCCCGAGACGCTACGGGGCAATTTACAATGGCTAATGTGCACAACCTGCACATCTATGGACTGTGAGAGGGAATAGGAGCGCCCAGAGGAAACCCATGCAGACACGGGGAGAATTTGCAAACTCCATACAGACCAAAGCTGGTAATGGATGGACTATTATTTAAACGGTGAAAAATTACAACATGCAGGGGGACCTGGGTGCCGTTTTGTGCATGAATCACAAAAACTCAGTTTGCCGGTGCAGCAGGTAATCAAGAATGCAAATGGAATGTTGGCTTTTATCGCGAGAGGGATGGAGTATAAAAGCAGGGAGGTCATGCTGCAACTACAGGGTACTGGTGAGGTTGCTCCTAGAGTACTGTGTACAATTTTAGTCCCCTTATTTAAGAAAGGATATGTTAGCTTTAGAGGGGGTACAGACAAGGTTCACCAGGTTGATTCCGGAGATGAGGGGGTTAGCTTATGAGGAGAAATTGAGTAGACTGTGCCTGTACTCATTGCAGTTTGGAAGTTTGAGGGAGATCTCATAGAGACATATAAGATAATGAAGGGGTTCGACAGGGTAAAAGCAGCGAGGTTATTTCCACTTACAACGGAAACAAGAATTAGGGGGCATAGCATCAAAATACAGGGGAGTCAATTTACAACAGAGTTGAGGAGGAACTTATTCTCCCAGAGGGTAGAGAATCTTTGGAATTCCCTGGCCAATGAAGCAGTAGCGGCGAACTCCTTGAATGTGTTTCAGTCGCAGACAGATAGATTTTTAACCACTAAGGGAATTAAGCGTTTTGGGGAGCGGGCGCGAAAGTGGAACTGAACCCACTATCACATCAACCATGATCGTACTGAATGGCAAAGCAGGCTTGGGGGGCTGGATGGCCTACCCCTTCTCCTATTTATTATGTTCTTATGTCCCTCCAGCTATGAGGCAACAGTGCTAACCACTGTGCCATCGTGCCACCCTCGGTTGCTTCAAAAAGCTTCCAAAAACTGAACTTTTCCTGCTGTGTCCATAGAATCTGACGCTATCTTTGCATCCTTCTCTGAACAAGGACATTGCAATAATGATCCCCCATCATGTGTCACCACCCCTGAGTCAAAAGGCGTGCTGAAAATTATGACCCATATTCGGGACAATTTTGGCACTTACTTCCATCTATTGGATTAATATCACACGATAAATTGCATGGTAGAATTCAATTTCAGTTCACTTTTTCACGCAGCAATTTATGTGATCAATTATTCCATTTTGTTATTTCTTCACCAGAAGCAGGTTTAACATTTAAGGTGGAATGTCTTACTTTTGCTGTCGCTTTCACCAATAGAGTCATAGAGGTTTACAGAATGGAAACAGGCTCTTCGGCCCAACTTGTCCATGCTGCCCTTTTGTTTTTTAAACCCCTAAGCTGATCCCAATTGCCCACTTTTGGCCCATATCCCTCTATATCCATTGTACCCATGTAACTATCTAAATGCTTTTTAAAAGACAAAATTGTACCTGCCTCTAGTACTACCTCTGGTAGTTTGTTCTCGAGACTCACCACCTTCTGTGTGAAAAAATTGCCCCTCTGGACACTTTTGTATTTCTTCCCTCTCACCTTAAAACTATGCCCTCTAGTTTTAGAGTCCCGGTACCTTTGTGAAAATATATTGACTATCTAGCTGATCTATGCCCCTCATTACTTTATAGAACTCTATAAGATCACCCCTCAGCCTCCTATGTTCCAGAGAAAAAAGTCCCAGTCAATCCAGCCTCTCCTTATATCTCAATCCATCAAGTCCTGGTAGCATCCTAGTCGATCTTTTCTGCACTCTTTGTAGTTTAATAACATCCTTTCTATAATAGGGTGATCAGGACTGCACACAGTATTCCAAGTGTGGCATTACTAATGTCTTGTACAACTTCAACAAGACATTCCAACTCCTGTATTCAATGTTCTGACTGATGAAACCAAGCATACCGAATACCTTCTTCACCACTCTGTCCACCAGTGACTCCACTTTCAGCGAGCAATGAACGTGTACCCCAAGATCTCTTTGTTCTGTAACTCTCCCCAACGCCCTACCATTAACTGATTAAGTCATGCCTTGTTTCAATCTCCCAAAATGCGTCACCTCGCATTTGTATAAATTAAAATCCATCTGCCATTCGTCAGCCCACTGGCCCAATTGATTAAGACCCCTTTGCAAATGGAGGTAATTTTCTTCACTGTCCACTATGCCACCAATCCTAGCGTTATCTGCAAACATACTAACTATGCCTCCTATATTCTCATCCAAATCATTAATATCAATGACAAATAACAGTGGACCCAGCACTGATCCCTGAATCACATTTCTGGTCACAGACCTCCAGTTTGAAAAATAATTCTCTACAACCACCTCTGGCTTCTGTCAAGATGCCAATTTTGTATCCATTTCGGCACCTCACCCTGGATGCTGTGAGATTTAACCTTATGCAACAACCTCCCATGCGGTACCTTGTCAAAGACCTTGCTAAAGTCCATGTAGACAACATCAACTGCACTGCCCTCATCTACCTTCTTGCTTACCCTTTAAAAAAACTCAAGTTTGTGAGACATGACTTTCCACTCACAAAGCCATGCTGACTATTCCTAATCAGACCTTGCATCTCAAAATGCCTGTAGATCCTGTCTCTCAAAATACGTTCCACCAATTTACCCACCACAGATGTGAGGCTCACTGGCCTGTAGTTCCCAGGTTTTTCCCTGCAGCCCTTTTTAAACAAAGGCACAACATTTGCCACTCTCCAATCTTCAGACATCTTAACCGTGACAATCGATTATTCAAATATCTCGGCTAGGGGACCCGCAATTTCTTCCCTAGCCTTTCACAATGTCCTGGGATACACTTCATCAGGTCCCGGTGATTTATCTACCTTGATGTGCTTTAAGGCTTCCAGCACCACCTTCTCTGTAATACGTACACTCCTCAAGGCATCACTATTTATTGCCCCAAGTTCCCTAACATCCATGCTTTTTGCAACAGTAAATACTGATGAGAAATATTCAATTAGGATCTCGACCATCTCTTTTGGATCTGCACATTGAAGACCTTGTTGATCCTTTAGAGGCGCTACTTTCTCCCTTGAAACTCTTTTGCCCCTTTTTGTACTTATAGAAGCTCTTTGGATTCTCCTTTGCCTTATCTACCAAAACAATTTCGTGTCCCCTCTTTGCCCTCCTGATTTCTCTCTTAACTCTACTCCTACACCCCCTATACTCTTCAAGGGATTCACTTGGTCACAGCTGCCTATGCATGTCACGTGCCACTTTCTTCTTCTTGACCAGAGCCTCAATATCACGAGTCATCCAGGATTCCCTACTTCTGCCAGCCTTGCCCTTCACGCTTAGCCAAATAATGTGTGGAAACCAGTTTTCTATAATGCTATTGGGTAACACGATGCAGTTGAATATTGATGCGTAATTCTTTCTGTGATTCAGGTTCATGTAGGTAGAATTAGAGAGAATTTTAATCTATGCAAGAAAATGGTTTAAAATAAACTCTAAGGTTTCACCCAGAGCTGTAACTTGTATCTCCTTTATTATTGGCAAACAGTAGAATCAATGTGCAGGGAGATTTCAACACCTTCTTCAGCTCCTCTCGGAATTGTCTCTGAGTCACTGCATAAATACACGTATTTGGACAGGAGCTCAAAAACTTCAACATTGTTCCAACTTCCATGATGATATATTTCAGATTTGTACGGTCACCCTGGTAAGAATTGATACTTACCAGTTTAGAAATTGTAAGACCAATGACAGTTGGCAACCACAAAAGTAAAAAGCTGCCCGACACAGTGAACAGTAAGATGATGGTTTTCCGCCGCTTCTCTATCTCTGGATCAAACTTTTTCTCAGCTGTGTGAGACCCGAGTTTCCTTCGGGCTCTGCTGGCCACTAAAATACGTCTGATCGTCAAAGAATTGAACAAGACAATTAAAGTAAAGGGAAGCCAAACAAGGGAAGATATGTGAAACCAGAAGAACGCCAGACCAAAAGGGGAAGACAAAAAATCCATACTTGGCTGACAACCCCACTGCACATTGTTAATTATTTGCTGATGATCAAATCCAAAGAAATATGGGATATCTTTTAAAAAGATCAAAAATGTGACAATTGTTATCATCACAATGGCACTTCTCTTGGTGAAATGCTTTCCTTTGAACTTCTGGCAGCAGATTACTACAAATCGGTCAAATGTGAAGAAGACAGTGAACCAAACAGACATATCGAGTGCAACAGCAGTCATGTACAGCACAGACTTACACACGGGAGTGCAGTGTAAAAATGAAAATGTAAAAGTATAACTGAATATATGATACATCATTACGTTGATAATCATGACCAATAGATCTGCTGTCGCCATGGCTAACATGATTAAAGAGATACGATTGGACAGACCACATTTTCCTCGGCAAAGAATCACAATGGTCACCAAGTTAGCTGAAAGAAGGAAAGAAAATTAGATAACTCTTCAGCATCTGCATAACAGATAATGTCGACTTAATTCATCCAAAAGGCTACAATAAAGTTTAGCGAGCTAAAACAATTCAAAAACCAACAGTTTCCAATGGCTCACCAGGAACACCAATAGCTGCAATAATTGGGTAGTAAATCTCTTTTGCCAACAGAATAACAGGTTTATCCATAATCTGTGAATGGATGGATAACATAAATGTTTAAATTCTAATGATATATTGTATTTATAGGTATATCAATTCCCGAGGCAGTCCAAAAGGTGAAATAATCACTATCATTACTTACAGTCATTTAACAAACAAACATAGATAATTTGCCTATTTTAACTTGTTGTGTTTGATTAAGAGAACACTTCAACATTTTCAATGTGCATTAAAAAAACAAAGACACTAAGAAGTTGTTTTTATGTTGTTATTGTGTTAGATAAAGAGGGAAAGTTATGCTTTTCATTGTAGTTAAAATTGCACATTTTTAAATAAGGAAATATATTTTAGTAATAATACTTTTTAAAAGTAGCTCATGAAGCATTGCAAGATGAAAATGTAGTTAGTGCCATAACACTAGAATTGTCCCCAGACAGCATGATTCACTCTTGGGTGCATCAATAATAACAACATAGGAACATAGGAACAGGAGCAGATCATTTTGCCCATCAAGCCTTTTCCTACCATACGCTGAGATCAAGGCTGCTCTGTGGCCTAACTCCACAGGCCTGCCTTTGGCCCTAAATAACTTTGCTTGACAAAATATGATTTATCTCAAATCTAAAAACAGTAAGTGATTTTGCATCAGGTGCCTTTTTGATGAAAGTTCCAAACGCCTACCCTCCTTTGTATGTCGAAATGCTTCCTGACATCTCTGCTGAATGGTCTGACATTATTTTCTAGTGTCCGACCCCCAGTACTAAAATCTCCAAACTGTGGAAATACTTCACTTTTAAGCACATTGTCTATTTCAGTTGGTATGTCGAAGACTTCGATCAGATTCTGCTTTAACTGTCTAACTTCCAGATAAAACAGCTCTAATTTATGCAATATTTCCAAATCATGAAACTACAGAAGTCCAGGTACCATTCTTGTAAACCTACGCTGTACTCCCTCCAAAGCCAATATAGCGTTCCAAATATGTGGTGCCAAGATCTGCTCACACTACTGCATGTTGGGTGTAATCAGAGTTTTGTATAGCTGCAGCACAACATCAATTTATTTTGGAACATTACAATATAATTTCCACGTCAGACAATTCACACAAGTAGCAAGTGTTATCAGACTGCAAAGTTATAAAAAAAGACACAATAGAATTCACCTTGCCTTCAGACAGCGTGTTCCGCCGTGAGAATGTTTACAATTCAGAGTCTCACAGCATCCCGAGAGAAGTTGAAGTAAAATGTCCTTCTCTGGCCCTTAGCTCATTCCTATTGCCTGAACTACTCCAGATGAGGCAGATTTTTTTTTTAAATCCAAAAATGTCATCAATGATAATAGGGATACAAAACATCCATGGTGCAAGGGAAGCATAGCCACTGAAAGAGCATAATCTTCCTCCATTCCTGATACCCCGATGTTTACACTGGTGGATATTGTGTCCGGACGATACTAGTAAGTTCCAAACTTACCTTTGAGATGGTGCTGTTCCTTTGGAACGACTGTGATCATGAACTAGTACTGGTGGTGATAGGAAATCGCACCACGAGTATAGGTCAAAAAAGAGGCTATTCAGCCCCTCGTAGCTTAACATTATACAAAAAGATCATGACTGATCTGTGGTGTAAGTCCTTGTAGCTGCCCTTTCCGCCAATAACTTTGCTTAACAAGTATCTATAACTATCAGGATTAAATATGGTAATTGATAGAGCAGTAATAGTCACTTGCGGAAATGAGGTTGAGATTTTGCCACCACTTCTTGGTAAAAACATCTAACTTCATATCTCAAATGGCTTATTCTAAAATTTAGATCCTGTCTCTTTGACTGAGACTTCACGAGCAGCACCGTGGCCAATTTTTGTTTTATATTTGAAACATTTTATTCAACTCGAACATTAACCATTTTAATTTTCAATGATTGGAATCATATTTTGTCCAATCTCCCCCTAGAATATAAAGACAAGAGTTCGGGAATCATTCTGTTCAGTCTATTCTGCGCGACGTCCAACACAAATACTTGTCTCAATTAATTCCGCATTCCTCACCACATTTGTCATTACCCTCTTTTTATTTCGCCAGAGACATTCTACTCCAGAAATATTCATGAATTTATTTCAGAAACACTTTAGGCTCTTACTATTCTAGTATATGTTCAGATAACTGAAATGCCATTGAATCACTGTTCTGTAGTTTGTGTACCTCTCTAACTTCTGTGCATCTGTATTATCTCTTCTACGAGTGGTTAGCCATTTGAATACTCGTCACATATTATCTGTACTATTAACATAGCCTCGAACAAATTTGCTGAAGTACGATTAATAATCCAAGAAATATATTTAGACAGCAAAACAAATGGCTTTAAGGTTGGTATGGGGAAAATGGCCTCAGATTCCTTGGGCACTGGTGCCACTATTTGGAAAACAACGGATCTGTCCCGTTGGTTCTCTATTCACCGTTATGGGACTAGTGTTCTGCGGATTCGTATAAGAATGGCAATAGGCGGAACTTTACACTAAATAATGGGTATCAAGCAACTTGTGGTAAAATAAAGAGAGACGCTAATGAACGAGAGAAGGAGAGGATGAGTGAAATGGTTATCAAATTTTTAGTGAAGCACTGAGTCGACAAGCATAAGGGCGTTCCAGCTGCTAAGGCTGTGGATAATGAAGGAGAAATCAGAAGTGTAAATACTATTACTGAATATGTGTCACTTTGGTAACAATGTAAATTAATTGACAGAACAAATAGGAGTATGCAGGTACGTGGGCACCGGGTGAAACAAGCACAACATTGTTTTCTTCATTTCTTTCAAGTCACGTCGGCATCGCAGGCTGGGCCAAAAATTTGTTGCCCTTTGCTACATTCTGTTGCATTGGGTCTGATTTGTTAGGCTATTTCTGAAGCCATCATTGCTCTAGGTTCGGAGTCACATGTGGGCCAAACTGCCTCCATGAAGGACATTCAACCCAATGGACTTTTGCGACATTTTTGAAACAGTTATCATTACATTTTTAGCCCCAGAATATTGAACTGAATTTGAATTATTTGCTGTGATGTGATACCAGCATCCGTCAACAGAGTATTATCGTGCATCTCGGAATTAGGAGCCCCATGAAAATACAACTCGGCCACCCCCTCCCCAGTTTGCCTGGTTTCAACTTTGAAGAAGAATAGGGAAAAAGGAAAAGCTGCGTGGTGTCACTCTTAATAAATGATCGGTTCAGTAATTCAGTAACAGAGGATCTCAGATAAGAAGATAACGATGCAGAATCAGTTTGCGTGTATCTAAGGAAGAGTGAAGGTTAGAAATGTGGATAGGAGTTGCTTATTCGTGAACAAGTAATAATGATATTGCAGAATGGAAGTAATCATGAAATTCAAAGGGCTTGAAAACAAGGGTCAAAAGACAATCATGTGGAACCTCAATATACTTAGATGAGGATACAGGCAATCAGCATTGATTCTGAGGAAAACAAATCGCTGAATTGTACACCTGATGGTTTTCCAGGACAGAATGTTGAGTTATCAACCAATGAATGGCTTATTTTGCATCTACAGTTCTGCACTGAGAACGTGCAAATTAATAATCATATTTTAAACGGGCCTTGAGGGAAACGTGTCCTCATTATGGTAAAATTTTGTGTGACATTTGAAAGTCATGTTGCTTACTCAGAAATTAGGACATTTAATTTGAAGATCGAACCTCGGCAGTAAGAGGGACAAGGAGGTCACGGTAAATTGGAGAACGTCATTTAAAAATACGATGGTCAAGAAATATTTAGTGAAACAATACATGGTGTATAGCAGATTTGTGCTTCTTTAAGCAACAAAAAATATTGTTGAAAGGAAATGTGAACCCATTAAAGACAAAACTGGAGAATGTATGATTAGTAATAAAATGGTAGAGAAACTAAACAAATGGTTTATGATTACTGTCGTGGAGAAAGATACAAAAACCCACTGAAAATATCATGGGCCGGGGATTAGTAACGTGACCCCCATGGGAAGAATGCATAATTGGATTAAAAATATATATTGTGCTGGAGAAGGTGACTGGAAGTTAACAAGTTAAGGGCGACATGGGACCAAAGTGGTTAGCCTTGCTGCTTCACAGCTCCAGGGACCTCGGTTCGATTCCCGGCTTGGGTCACTGTCTGTGTGGAGTTTGCACATTCTCCTCGTGTCTGCGTGGGTTTCCTCCGGGTGCTCCGGTTTCCTCCCACAGTCCAAAGATATGCGTGTTAGTTTGATTGGCTATGCTAAAAAATTGCCCTTAGAGTCCTGAAATGCGTAGGTTAGAGGATTAGTGGGTAAATATGTAGGGATACGGGAGTAGGGCCTGGGTGGGATTGTGGTCGGTGCAGACTCGATGGGCCAGATGGCCTCTTTCTGCACTGTAGGGTTTCTATGATTCTATGAAGTACCGTCAAGTTATTGCTCAACTTTCCAGATTGTCGGCAAACGTGACTACGCACATAGGCAGTGCATTCGTGATCAGCTTTCACAGCTTAAAAGATCCTGAAAAAGTGCTTACTGATTTGACAGTAACAAACACGTCCTCACTATCTAAGTTAGGAGGGGAAAAGAAACAAACAAACAGGGAATTACTGACAAGGTACTATTTTATCAGTCGGAGGGAACATTTTAGAACCTATAAGAAAGGATGTGATAACTGGACACTGAGATAATAAAGGTGATAGTGGGAATCGCATGATGCAGAAATGAAAGGAAACCAACGTTTGATCAACTTGTTGCAAGTTTTCCTGAATCTGACACCAGCAGCGTAGATAAGGCAAATAATAGTGAATCTGGTGTATTTGCAATTTCAATCAAGTTCTATGCTGCAGGTTCGTCAGATCAAATAAAGAACGTGGGATTGGTGGAAATATACTCGCATGGATGAAGGATTAGTTATTGGACAGAAAGCAGAGAGTAGGGACAAACAGATCATTCAAAGGTTGGCAGGAGTTTACTGATGGTATACCACGAGGATCAGTGCTTTTCCCCAACTATTCATATTTTGAATTCATAATTTTTGAAGTGGAGAATACGTGTAATGTTTAGTTATGTCTAAAATGTAAACTTTGATGCTGACATAAATCTTGGTGACGATTTCAGTTATGAGCAGTATGCTGAGGCATTTCAAGGAGGCTTAGACAGTGAAGGTCACTGGATAACAACATGATGGATGGAATATGATGTGGAAAATGCCGTTTTTCCACGTTTGAGGGAAACGCAGAAGTACCGGGAATTTCTTAAATGGGGGAGATTTATAACTGCTGTGCTCCAACTACAATTGAACCTTCCTGTCCATAAGATAGGCAAAGCTAACGTCTGAAAAAAGAAATAGACGAGGAAGGTAAATGCATTTTCAATCTCCATTTCATTTCATTTGCCATCAGGCATAAGGACATGTTGCTGCCTCTATATACAACCTTCACATGACCAGAACTGGAGCACTGTACAGTTTTGGCCGCTTTGCCTATGGATAGATATACGGATCATAGTGGGAGTTCATCTCACAAATTTTGAATTAACTAAATTGATTTCTACTCCAATTGGCTAACAGCTTTAAAAGTTTCGTCATCATGTTCAAATCTCTCCCAGTTTCGGACCCAACACCCATCCCTGAAGAACTATGTCAATGTCGCGAAACCACTTCTGTCTATCACCCTACAATGTTGCAGCCTCACGAGACCTCCTTATCTCTTTAACTGCCACAAAGAATAGGAGGATATCTTGATGGGTGGAGAGGTAGCAGGAGGAGGTTCGTGTTGTGCGCAAACACTGGCATGAACTAGATGGATTTAATGGTCCGTTTCTGTTCTATAAATTGTGTATTATTTTTATTACAATGAAGGATTTGGTGCATTTTGAGATGTGAAATGAATATATGTTAAAAGGAAGCTCGAAACAATTGTGGTTTTGCCTTCAACTGCCTGAGTGGAAAAATTTGAATTAGCCTTCCAAAACATTCCTAACAACACGTGACCTCCCAAGCCCTCCCCGCCCCCACCCTGCTACAGTCTCGAACTCGACAATTAAGATGGGATTCGTCGAGAAAAAGTGAATGAATTCTGTATGGAGAGATAGAGAGAAATAGATGTGGAGAAATAGTGAAAGGAAATGGGAAATGTGATGCGAGGAACGGTACTGAAACAATATTTTATTGGCAAGCCGATCACCAGTGCAAAACATATGCTTTCCTCACTGTAATTTCTCTGTCCTTGTCAATTTCGGCCTGATACATTGTGAGAATGATTAAATCCTATGGTCCTGAGCTGTCTTGAGAGGCTGGATGTTGAAAAGATGTTTCCTCTTGTGGGAAAGTCGAGACCTAATGAGTCACTGCCTTTTTAAAAATAAGGATTCGCGCATTTTAGCCCATAAGAGGTAGGAACAAGAATATGACTTTTCTACCCTGGAGTCTCCTCGACTGATTCATGTGGGCGGCACGGTAGCACAGTGGTTCGCAATGCTGCTTCACAGCTCCAGAGACCTGGGTTCGATTCCCGGCTTGGGTCACTGTCTGTGTGGAGTTTGCACATTCTTCTCGTGTCTGCGTGGGTTTCCTCCGGGTGCTCCGGTTTCCTCCCACAGTCCAAAGATGTGCGGGTTAGGTTGTTTGGCCATGCTAAACATTGCCCTTAGTGTCCTGAGATGCGTAGGTTAGAGGGATTAGTGGATAAATATGTAGGGATATGAGGGTAGGGCCTGGGTGGGATTGTGGTCGGTGCAGACTCGATGGGCCGAATGGCCTCTTTCTGTACTTTAGGATTTCTATGATTTCTTTCTTCTATGTCTAATCTGACATTCTTCACGACCACTTTCCTGCCCTTTTCCTCCAACCATTGATTCCCTTCCTGATAAACATCTACCTATCGCATCCTTAAGTTTTCACAAGGATTCTTACACAACAGTTCTGTGTTGGCAAGGAGTTGCAAAAACTCACAACACTCGCAGAGAAGAAATTACTCCTCCTCTCAGCCTTAAATAGACGCCCCTTTATTCTCAGACTATTCCGTCTTGTCTCGGATAATCAAGTTATTCAAGAGAACTATTGTTACCTCAGTAGTACATGTGGCGTGTCCGAATCACAGAGAAGCAACGTCATATTGAACTTATGAGTGTGTGTATTAACAGCATTTGAGGAGCACGTTCACATCTCCCGCCAGATGTTCAACTTGTACCCAATAAGACCGAAAGGATTTGCTCACCATCAGTTAATGTGCAGCATTCACACTCGTACTGGATGAATGCAATCGTCTCAAATTTCAGTTCTCCGTTCGCCACATCCATTTTTTTTTTCGCTGAAGGATCTGAGGCACTAGAATTGAGTCAAGGACCGTAGGAGAACGGATAGTAACATCATGACCATATTTACCAGTCCTGTGGGAAGAGGGCAAGTATTAGCATTGTGATATTTCACGTTAAAACTGTAAAGAATTCTCTGTTTGTGTTTATTCTAAATTTTTCTCATTTCGATGTCAACCTTTTCTCTTAAACGGACGCATCAGACAACAACAACAAATACAAGCTCAATACAGTCTGTCCGTTGAAGTACGTCTTGAGGACAGCCGGTAAAATACATGCCTCTGAGCTAGAAATTCTGGTTACAATCCCAGTTCAGGACCTGATGCCCACGGTCCGTGTATTCATAACTCTGTCAAACAGGCTGAAAATCAACTTCCAAATATTTCCAACGCACTCAAAAGAAAGGCGCCAGAGTGGCGGGGATTCCTGGTCAGGTGTTTGATCGTTAGAGCTGCTCGCATTACTGTCCAAAACACCAGGCGACAACATACATGGAAAATGTAATTTTGTCGCACCAACTGAGCGTCTCTGAGTGATGTGTATCACATGTCTGTTTAATAACTGTGACTAATGCTGATTGTTATTTAATCTGAGCGACCCCCTGGAGGAGTGATACGCTTATAAATGTAATTCCCTTTCATTGAATCATCAATGCGCCAGTCTTTCAGCAACAATAGAATTTATGCATTCTTGAAGAAAATGGGGCGACCCAGTATTCTAATTGTAAAAAGGATTTTAGTATCCAATTATCGTCGCTGTTGGCGCTCACCAGAGTTTGTATTTCTCCCTGCGATACTGCATAGTGGATAAGGCGACTACTTTTCTTGTTGTCAACAGTAAAACTTGGTAGTTACTGAGGCAAACGTTTGACCATCTGTATACGCTTTACTTATTTCCTTTAATCCACTAACCTTATTGATCTGTCAATACTCGTTGAATCTCCAAAGCAAATGTTTTAATGGATTACCTGATTGGCTTGTCATCCTGCTCATTGTACGCACTGCAGCCACTTGCAAAATTGCGAAAAGATTTCCCAGAAAATGGTTCCAATGTTGCCCATGTTGTCACATTACTCTGCATTGATGTTTCAACTGAGAAAGCAAGAATGCGTAAAATGTTCCGATATTTCAATATATATGTTTCAATCTGATGCAACAACATTGCTTATGTTTTCTATGTCCGACAGTGAATCTGCCGACGATTGTCATTCTCAGTCGATTGTCATTCTCAGTCCACGAAATTGTGACCATTCCATATGTATCTATGTCTATATGGTGGCCATGGCAACAGCAAAGCTACTGGTAATGATAGTCAATGTACGAATTTATTATATTTTCATCAGTCGCTTTCCATTTTCAGTCTTCACCCTCACCCCCGTCTGCCAGTTCATTCGGCACATGACGTTTATGACCTCCGACTTATCTGTTTGGTTTCCCGTCTCTTTCATATTTGATCATTTCTCTCTCTCTGCTATCGGAGGTTAAGCACAAGATATTATGCACAGAGTACTGCGGCCATGGTAGAAACAAGGTTCTCTGTAATTTTTCAAGGAAATTATCGTTCTGTTTGCATATGAATCACAGCAAAAAATTAAGAAGGTGCATCGGGACTGCTGGTCAAGTGCACCGCTTGTCACATCACCGGTGGGCACAGCTTCTGTCTGGTTTCACAGCGCCTGGGTGGTTTGACTTCCTTTTACTCCAATTGCCGTGTTTAATTCCTCAACTGTTCGACGCATTTTAATGACCAATCGAGTCGCAGGCGATTGCAAGATCACAGAAGTGAGGATCACAGCGATACAGAGATGGAAAGCAGAAGGAAATCTAATATTTTACTCTTCTCTATATCGGGAATGTTTATACTGTTGTGGTTGACAGCTGTCGTGAGCTTTGTAACTACCAGACTGACAAATATTGGTTATTACCGAGGGGATCGTACAGACCCAATACATATCGCCATTCAAACCAGAGCTTTCCTAACGTTTCTGAGTTGCTTGAAAAGTCTGCATATTTATGCAGTCAACCAGAGGAAGTTTAGAGAAAAGCTGAAGAATGTGGTGACATTAATCTTGAGATTAGGGTTACATTATTTTCCGAGTCACCCCTTGCCCTTATTATTTGGGGATTTCATTGGTTCTCCTGGCCATTGTTCTTCTATTTTCATGCCCCATCTTAGCTCTACTACTTTATTTGTATGAATTTTCTGGACTCCCCGAGGGCAGCCGATGTGTTGTTCCCCTGTATCTACTGTTAATGACTCCCCCCCCCTCCCCCCGATTCAATCGTGATATTCATGTTTTGCAGGACATTTCGGTCCCACATTTAGCATTATGGGAATATATTGGCCCTGTACTCGATTGTGATTTTGCACGATTCAGATTTTTCTGAAATTAATTTTCCTTGAAGTAACTGCTCCTAGTCAATTACCCGCATGATGTTTCTCCCTTGCCAGTTTAGACTTCTCAGTGTAAGTTCCTTCTTCACTCTATGTACATCTTTCCAGCACCATCCTTGAATAAATTGTTGGTCTTATCAGTCCCAGTTTTCTCATCAAGCAGCTCCCTGCAAAGTCGTAGCTCTACTGAGCAACATCATTACCAATATCTTGTGGAGATGTCAGCCTCTGGAGACCCAGATACAGTGACAGGTAAACACGTAATGTGCTGACAGCTTTGTAGATTGAATGATGTAGCAGAAGAAGACAAATTGTCCACGAGCAGATGTGAACGAATCTCCCACAGGTTAGATGAGGTTTGGAAGCAAGACTTCTCTACATTTTATTCAAAGCGAATGCAATCAATGTATCCCAGATTGTCGAGGGCATTGAATAATCTGTCCAGAAGTTTATGCAGAAGACAAGCCGTCAAATATGGAATGCTGAAAGACATCGTTTGAACAAAGAACAAATAACAAAGAACAATACAGCACAGGAACAGGCCCTTCGGCCCTCCAAGCCCGCGCCGCTCCCTGGTCCAAACTAGACCATTCTTTTGTACCACTCAATTCCCACTCCGTTCATATGGCTGCCTAGCTAAGTCTTAAACGTTCCCAGTGTGTCCGCCTCCACCACCTTGCCTAGCAGCGCATTCCAGGCCCCCACCACCCTCTGTGTAAAATATGTCCTTCTGATATCTGTGTTAAACCTCCCCCCCTTCACCTTGAACCTATGACCCCTCGTGAACGTCACCACCGACCTTGGTAAAAGCTTCCAACCGTTCTCCCTATCTATGCCTTTCATAATTTTATACACCTCTATTAAGTCTCCCCTCATCCTCCGTCTTTCCAGGGAGAACAACCGCAGTTTACCCAATCTCTCCTCATAACTAAGCCCCTCCATACCAGGCAACATCCTGGTAAACTTCCTCTGTACTCTCTCCAAAGCCTCCACGTCCTTCTGGTAGTGTGGCGACCAGAACTGGACGCAGTATTCCAAATGCGGCCGAACCAACGTTCTATACATCTGCAACATCAGACCCCAACTTTTATACTCTATACCCCGTCCTATAAAGGCAAGCATGCCATATGCCTTCTTCACCACCTTCTCCACCTGTGGCGTCACCTTCAAGGATCTCTGGACTTGCACACCCAGGTCCCTCTGCGTACCTACACCCTTTATGGTTCTGCCATTTATCGTATAGCTCCTCCCTACATTATTTCTACCAAAATGCATCACTTCGCATTGATCAGGATTGAACTCCATCTGCCATTTCTTTGCCCAAATTTCCAGCCTATTTATATCCTTCTGTAGCTTCTGACAATGCTCCTCACTATCTGCAATTCCTGCCAATTTTGTGTCGTCCGCAAACTTACTGATCACCCCAGTTACACCTTCTTCCAGATCATTTATATAAATCACAAACAGCAGAGGTCCCAAAACAGAGCCCTGCGGAACACTACTAGTCACAGGCCTCCAGCCGGAAAAAAGACCTTTCCACTTCACCCTCTGTCTTCTGTGACCAAGTCAGTTCTCCACCCATCTCGCCACCTCCCCCTTTATCCCCATGAGATCCAACCTTTTTCACCAGTTTAGAATTCTCAGTGTGGATCAAGCAAATGTTCTTGGAGTGATAAAATTCCTGGGCCATCAAGTTACTTGACAATATGAAATGTTTGTATAATTCACATTCAGATAATCCCCCCTTTATTGTGAAATATTTGACGATCACATTGTGGTGGGTCTACTGCCTAGTGCTTTGGGGCCTGACCACTTCAAATCTCTCCATCACAGTGAAGGCTCGGATCAGAGCTGTGATAGATAACATGTGTATCATCTGGAGAACACACGTTCAAAAACACGCAGGGACTCCAGGCAATTCAGGATAGAGCAGATTGCCGAGTGTCACCAGACTTAACAAGCAGCCATTCACCCTCACCAGGTTACTGAGACTGGAGTCTGACAAGTCACAGTGAGAATCAAAAATATAAAATCGAGAGAAGAGATACCTTGCATTTCGTTTTGTGTGATTGTTGACGATCCTTTCCTCATCACTTCATCAATAGCAAGTGTGTCCCTCAATATGAATGCTGTGAGATCATCACCATTACACGAACAGCAGAGTTACACCATATTCTCGGCGAAGTACAAAGGCATATGTACCGGCTATGCCAGCGGTCCCGCTATAGAAATAGTAATAAACGTGACTAACTACACTACGTTGTAAAGCTGTGGTATTATGGTAATTATTCTCTATAAAACTGAGACATTTTCATGATGAACCCATATTCAGTGAGGCCAAAACTCGAGCGGATAAATTTAGCATTTTCATTAAAATAATAATTTAAACATTACATTCATGCAATAGTTTGCTCAGGAATAAATGAACAAATAAAAAATGTAATTATTCTCCAAATTTGTCTATTTAATTTTCAGGGAATCAGCACAGATGCGGTATGTCAAGAGCATCCTCTGTGTTGCAAATATTTTAATAGTCAGTAACGAAATAAAATACAAGAACAAAATACATCAATAAACCATTTTTAAGTGTAGGACGTGAATTCCAACATCCACCTACACTTCAGGGGCCAGGGTCCGATACGAATGATCGACAAATCGATGGAATGTTTTGCAGCAATTTGGGCTCGAAATGTTATTTGAGGCTCGAGGGTCAGTAACCAAAATGCCAAGATTTCTGAGAGTTAAAGAATAAAAACGCGGAAAAAAATATACACACGGAGGTGATGCAAACATCTCTCATTTACTCGGCAACTTGCTATGATGGGAAATGTTTGCTTAATTTGAAGGCGGAAACAGGTTATTTTAAAAGGAAGCTCAATCTCTGCTTGAAATGGACAAAATCTCAGTCTGCTGGGAAAGAGCAGGAGCAACGTACAATTTGCTTTTTCTATCAGAGGATGGATTGAATGAACAAAGAGTAAAGAGCAAATAACACTACGGCACGCGAATAGGCCGTCTGGCCCACCATGTCTGCGCCGATCACGTTGTCCTATCTAGACCAACTGCCTGTATCCCGCTATACCAAGCCTGTTTGTGTGCATATCAAGATAAATCTTAAATGTCTCAAACGAATCTGCCTCAACCACCTCACTTGGCAGTGCCTTCCAGGCCCCCACCACACTTTGCATAAAAAAACTTCCCCCGCATATATCTACGGAAGCTTTCCCCTCTTACCATGAAATTATGCCCTCTTGTGATTGTCATTTCTGCCCTGCAAAAAGACTTCCAACTGTTCACCTTGTCTATGCTCTTCATAATTTCATAAATTTCTATCAGGCCTCCCTTCAGCCTCCGTCTTTCTATGAAGAACAATCCCACTTTATTCAATCTCTCCTCATAGCTATTACCCTCCATGCCAAGCAACATCCTGGTAAAACTTTTCTGTACTCCCTCCAAAGCCACCACGTCCTTCTGGCAATGTGGCGACCAGAATTGGACACAGTTTTCCAAATGTGGCCTAACCAACCATTTATATAACTGTTAAATATTTGCCAACTTTTACATTCGGTGGCCCGACCGATGAAGACGTGCGTGTCATATGGTTTCTCAACACCTTTTCTACCTGTGCTGCCACTTTTCATGATCTGTGGACCTGTACTCACAGACTTCTCTTTGTGTCTATGCGCTGATAGTTCTGCAATTTATTTTATAGCTCTCACCTGAATTGGATCGACCAAAATGCATCATCTCACATTTGTCTGGATTAAGTTCCAATTGCCATTTATCCGCCCAATTTTCCAGCCTATCTATACCTTGCTGTGTTCTCTGTCAATCTTCATCAACTTCCGCAACTCCAGCAATCTTAGTATCATCCACAAACTTGCTAATCAGATCAGTTATGTTTTCTTCCAATTTATTTATATATACATCACAAACAACAGAGTTACCAGCACTGCTCCCTGCGTAATGCCACTGGTCATGATGTGGAGATGCCGGCGTTGGACTGGGGTAAACACATTAAGAAGTTTAATAACACCAGGTTAAAGTCCAACAGGTTTATTTGTTAGCAAATGCCACAAGCCTTAAGCTCCTTCTTCAGGTGCGAGAGCAGAACCTGGAGGGCAAGCTCTGAACACATGAGGACGGCCTCACCCGGGATATTGGGTTCATGTCACACTATCTGTAACCTCCACAGCTTGCCTGGGCTTGCAGAATCTCACTGACTGTCCTGTCTGGAGACAATACACATCTCTTTAACCTGTCTTAATTATCTCTCCACTCACATTGTTTGTACCTTCAAGACTTGATTAGCTGTAAGAATTCGCATTCCCACCATTATCCATGTAAATTGAGTTTGTGTCTTTATATGCCCTGTTTGTGAACCGAATTCCGACTCACATGAAGAAGGAGCTTAACGCTCCGAAAGCTTGTGGCACTTGCTACCAAATAAACCTGTTGGACTTTAACCTGGTGTTGTTAAACTTCTTACTGTGAATGCCACGAGTGACAGACTTCCATTCAGTAAAAGAACACCATTCCACCGCTACACTCTGTCCTCTATGGCCAAGACAGTTCTGAATCCATCCAGCTCGTTCCACCTTGATTCCATGTGATTTACCCTTTTGTACCATCCTGCCGCGAGGGACCTTGTCGAAAGTCCAAACTAATGACCTCTTTCTGCACTGAATGACTTGACAAAAGAAGCAGCTGCTGACAATAAAAGTGCCGACCTGGCTTTTGGATTGTTGTAAACACTCAATAGATTCACGAACGTCCTTTATGGAAGACGATAATAACCCTGTCTGACTGAATCTTAACTACCTTCACAAGTGGGCCAGTAATCCATAGACTTGTATTAATAGTTAAAGAGCAGCAATGTAAAAGCATCTGCTGTATCACATAAAGAATTAGGGTCACGAGTGATAGAAAATCATTATTAGCCCTTGTAGTGGTGCACACATTCCAAAGTCGAATCGAAACATGATGTATCAAATTCTTAATTCATTTAATTTTAAATACACACATAAACTTCAATTAAGTTTTCAGTAGCTATTGATCGAAGTTTGTATGCTAACAATTCATTCAATAAGAACAGTATTTGAATAAAAGCGAAAATATTTACATTTCATAACCACTTTCGCGACCAGAGGGATTCAATAAGATCTTCAAAACTACTGAAATACATTTGAAGAGTTGGATCTGTTCTATATTTGGAAATGCAGCAACAAATTGCACAAAAGAAGCTCTCGGAAAAAAAAAGTTAAAAGTTCAAAATGTATCTCTGCAAGGTTTCGTGAGTGAGATGTCTTCGCCAGAATGCATGGATAACACCCCTCCGCCCAATACGTGAACTCTCCGCTGCTGAATCTGATGCATGGATCCAAATCATGGTTCAGGAAGTTCTGATAATTCATCTTCCCAATTCAATTTTCAGTTTCCATCATCTAACTTAAACGGACAAAAGAGGGAACTGTTCTAATATTTGAATGCAGAAATATAGTTTCCCAGATTTAGAATATTTTAAACTAATACATAAGAACATTTGCAAGCATATATAATGCAGGTTTAAATAGAAATTTTGCATGTTAAAAAATATATTTATTTATATGTTAAAAATACTCATGTTCAATCATTAAACTGAAATCAAAATTTTCAGTTTGAGTGAGCCAATAACAGTAATATTAACAACTTAAACGAAATACCAAAAAAACCCGGAAAAAACAGTCTTCAACATAGCTTTTAAAATGGGGGAATCCTTCACTTCTCAAAACTGTACTGCTTTTTGGAACCTGGACCTCAATGGGCGTTCCCAGTCTTGCCGCGTTATAAGGGGGCATGATTAGTACTCGCCTGCGTCGCCCTGGTGCTTGGGGAGATGACTGCGCTGAAAACCGAAGGCTACTGCACCCAGCAGGAGTTTCAGTACTATTTCTCACAAAAGCTATGTGCGCAAATGTTTCTTCTATTTATGGCCGCTCATAGCTTTCCGGCGATCGGAGATTACAACCATTCATGCAATCGTCACGAACTATTTGAACTGGAGAAGGGGAATCTTATTACCGACTCATTCCATGGACGCAGCCGTTGACACTTCAATGCTTCGTCAATACTGCACTTATTATTGTTTCCAGAACTGGAGTCTGCATTCACGACATATCCATCTGGCACAAAGGTAAACGTCCTACCAACTGAGATCCGTTGACACGTTTAATTGTGACGGTTACAGTATTAATGTTTTGTAATGACCTAATTTTAGCCAATAATTCAAAAAGATTTTCCTTGGTGCTGAGGTGAGATCCTGTATCAAGTATCAGGTCTGAGATAAAATGGGGTGAAAGTTTATGGTCCAAATTTCTCCTGCTTTGCCTAAGGTGCTAAAGTAATAAATATTTATTGCAACGAAGATCCTGATTATTTTTCTGACTGGGCTAAACTGTTAATTAACAACTGAAACTTTACAGGCAAGGGATGAAGCAATGACATGCACGGAAAAAAAATCTGTTAATTGTCAAAATAGTGGGGTGTTCGACTCATTTTATTCTATTAGTTTACTGCATGTCAACTGGCCAAGTCAGAATTTATCATCCACCTCAAATTTCCATTGAGAGGAGGTCGTAACCTCCTTGGCGATTGCTGCACTCTATGTAATGTTGGTTTACCACCATGCTGTTGTGAGCGGCTTCCACGATTTTGACCAAACTACAGTGCAGGAATAGCGGAATATTTCAAAGTCAGAAGGTGTTGCTGTTGACATGTATCTTCTGCCCTTATCCTTCAAGATAACATTGAACATGAAATTGGGAGGTGCTTTCCAAGGAGCCTTGGTGAATTCCTCAGTGCATCTTATAGATGGCAAATACTGGTGCCACGGTTGGTGGGTTGTGGCGTGATTGGATATTTCGAACGAGGTACCAATGAAGTGGGTGGCTTTGTTTTTGATGGTGTCCATCTTCCTGAGTGTTGTTGGAGTTGCACGCGTCCAGAGAAGTGCACAGGTGTTTTTGAAGTAAGGGGGTGACACAGTCAGCGCAAGCTTACTGTGCTCTGAAATACCCTAGAAGCAATATTACTTACACGGCTCATTTATAACATCGCAATGCCTTTGCATGCACGGAAGTTTTGATTCCCTCCTGTTGCAAATGGTTATTGCCTGATACTTTTGTGGCGTGAATGGTACTTGCCACTTGCCAACCAAAGCTTGGATATTCTCCCGGTCTTGCTGCACTTTCACGGAGACTGCTTGATTATCTGACGTTTCCTGAGTGGAGCTGAACATTGTAGAGTCATCATAGAACATTCCCAGTTCAAACCACATTATGCAAAGAAGGCCATTGATGAAGTAGGTCAAGAAAGTTGGGTCCAGGACACTACCCATACGATCCCCTGAGCTGATGTCCTGGAACTGAGATCATCAGCCTCCAACCATCCCAAGCACCTTCCTTTGTGTCATTGATGAATCCAATCAGCCGAGGGGTTTCCCTTGGTGCTCATGGACACCAGTTTTGCCACAGATCCATGAAGCTATAAATGGCCAAATGCTGTAGGGATGGCAAGGGAAGTCACTGCCTCCTCACTTCTAGAATTCAGCAATTTTCTCCATGCGTGAACCAAGGTTGTAATGAGGTCAGGAGCTTATTGACTCTAGCAGAAAACAAACTGAGCTCCAGTGAGCAAGCTATTGATCAGCAAGTGCAATGTTAATGACCCCTTCCATCAAATTACTGATAATCGAGATAAAAGAGATGGGGTGATAAATTGGCCAGGTATCACTTGTCCTGTTTCTGTTGTGCTGGGCATAATGGAATATTTTCCACAATGCTATCCAGTTGCCTCTATTTTTAGCTGCAGTTAAACAACTTGGCGATGGGGGCAGTAAATTCGGAGGCACAGGTCTTTATTATTATTGGCAAACAATTGTCCGAGCCTATAGCTTTGCAGGACCGAGTGTCATTAGATATTTCTTGATATCACATGGAGTGAATCGAATTGGCTGAAGACTCACATCTGTAATTCAGGGGACTGCTGGAGGATAATCTATTCGGTAATTCTGATTGCAAATTGTTATGAGTGCTTCACTAATGTTTTCCATTGATGTGCTAGGCTCATCCATCATTGTGGATGGGAATATTTGTCCAGTCTCCTCCTCCAATGATTTATTTAATTGCCAACCTTAATTCAGAACTAGATGTGGCAGGATTGCATTTTATCTTCACCAGGTTAGAAGCACATTTTTAGCTATACCTTGTTTTGCACTTGGCATGTCTTCCTGCACTTCTCTTTGAAGCAAAGTTGTTCCCTTCCTGAGCGGTAATGCTCGAGTGGGCTAATTGCTGGATCATGGGGTGAAGTACTGGGGGTAAGTGCAAATCTGCTGCTACTGATACACTCAAAGGTACTCAATCTTGAGTTGTTAGATCTTTTCTATATCTAACACATTTCACACACGTAGTGCCACGCAATACAATGGACTTTGACTGTGCAGTGGTTGCTCCTACAGATACTGTCATGGACAGATATATCTGCGTTAGGCAGGTTGGTGGGGGTAAGGTGTTTTCTTTCCGTCTTGTTGGTCCTGAACCACGTGCCGCAGTTCCATCTTGCAGCTAATTCGGTCTGTGTTTGGAGCACTGAGCACTTCCGGTGATTGACATTGAAGTCCCCCATCCAGATTATATTTTGTGTCCTTGCTTCCCTCACTGCTTCCTCCAATTATTGTGCAGAATGGAGGAGCGATTTATGAGCGGAGAGGTGCTACGACGCAAACGTTGATCCCGTTTTGAGAAGCCACGCCAAATTCTCCAAAGGGCTCTAACTCGCTTCGTGACATATAATGATGTTTGGAATTAAAAATGTTCTTCCTTAACATTTAGAGGCTCATTAATATAAAGACCTGACACTCACAATAAGTGAATAATCAACAATTTATTTATTTAATTAACCGGGAACTTTAACTAAACAGGTGAGATATTAATTAAAGTAAGATATTTCTAAAACGCTGTTCAACTAAATGGAAGGTCAATTCTTTGCCAAAAAAATAACAACAGAAATTTACTCACTTTCAGAAAATACACAACCAGGCGTTTTGGTTTTGGAAAACCTTCGGAGCTCTTCTGTTGATTCAGCTGTCTGTCAGCTCTTTCTGTTTGGAGTAACCTTCGTTATTTGGATGGAGAGTTCTCTTAAGAGAAAGCTTTTAGCTCTCAGGGAGCTTCTCTTCCCTTTCTAGATATTTAGAGGTGGCACCCCTTTGTTGAACTGAACTGAACAGCCGACAGGCAGTTGAGTTCTTCACTTTTAAAGCTATGATGACCTAATCAACTTTCCTACACCCGGATTGCTCTGATGTTGTCAATAACAGTAAATACAAATTCGTTGGGTTCCTGATTGCTGGGTGTCTTCTTTGAACGGATATGCTGTCAAAATTCAAAAGTGTGCAAAATATCTTTGCGAGGCAACACTGATGTTTGGCCCTGGTTACAAAAGTTGCAATCTGCATAACCTGTATGCCTGCATTTTAAACATTCAAGCATGGAGTACAAAACCAGCTTTTAAAGGAACCACACTTCATCAAATCAACTTGGAAACACCTCCCCCCTTACGAAAAAAATGAACCATCATCATGAAATATTTTTATTTTCTTAAATTTGCGATAACACATCCGTGATAATATTTAGACGACCCGCTATATTCACAATTTGTGAATTAAATGCTTCTAACCTGAGACTCCAACGAAACAATCGGGTGTTTTGTCCTTAAATATATCCAGAAATTTCAAAGTATTGTGATCGGCATACATAATCATCTCCGATATATTGTCCGTAACTTCAATGTTAAAGTGTTGAAAGGCCATTACTGAACTCAATAACTCATTTTCTGTGGTGGAATATTTTGCCTGGTGGATGTTGTTTTTTTCGAAAAGTAACCGATCGGCCTTTCAAATCCACCCTCATACGCCTGTAATAACACAGCTCCGTCCCCTACATCGCTGGCGTTGATGGCAACTTTGCAAGGTTTCAGGACATCTGGCGTGGCTAAATTGTTAATACGGTTTTCAAATCCTCAACGTCCCCTGGCAAATTTTGTTTTCTTTGTCAACAAATCCGTTAACGGTGACACTATGCGACTGAAGTTGGGTACACATTTTCTGTAAGGCCCACTCAGTCCCAGAGGGCATATCATTTCCTTTTTCGATTGTGTTCTTGGAAATTACTCGATTGCCTTCGTATTCACGTTCCCTCGTGTCATAGGTCCATATCTAATGTTGCATCCTCAGCATCTCACTTCCAGCTTTGCAAATTCTGTTTTTGCCAAGTTTATGACTAACTGCCTTTGGTCGTCTTCCGAAGAGTTCTGTCAAATGCCACATATGATTTTTCAAGGAATGGCTAAAGATCACCACGTCGTCGATGTAGACAGCACGATTAGTCAATCCTGCCACATTTCTGTTCATAAACCTTTGAAACGTGGCTGGTGCGTTTTTCATACGAAGGGGCATTACTTTGAATTAATATTGGCCATTTGGGGTAACAATACAGACATTCATTTTGCTTTCTCCGGCAATGGTACTTGCCAGTAACTGCAAACTAAGTCCAACTTTATTATGTAATTTGCTTGTCCTACTTTTTCCTCACAATCCTGCAACCTTGGAGTGGGATATGAGTCAGATTTAGTCACTGTATTAACCTTTCGATAATCTGCAAAGAATCATTGATTACCATCAGGTTTCGGAATCAACGTGATCGGCAAACTCCACTCGCTTTGACTTGACCTATGATATTGTCTTGTAGCATCACCTTCACGTCCTTCTGATCCTGTACTGCTTTGATATCATTAAACCGATAAGGGTGTTCTTTTATAGGAACAGCATTCCCTATGTCAACCACATTACTGTGGCACTAGGCCTACCTATTCTATTTCTAAATATACCCTTGTAGTATTGTGACAAGCTTTTCAATTCAGTGCCCTGTTCTTGGAACAGATGGCTCGCTACCCTATTCCAGTCTTTAAGGCCTCTTCGTTATTTAGTTTGCTTTGAGCTACATCAGAATACACATCAATGGAATTTTATTCCTCACACTGAGTGGCAGAAGAATCAGATTCTTTACTCTGAGTGGCAGTAACTAATGCCTTCTAATACAACTCACACATCATAATATAACTAATACAGGGCTAACAGTGGCTAGCACTGCTGCCTCACAGCTCCAGGGACCTGGGCTCGATTTCTGGCTTCGGTCCCTGACTGTAGATTTTGTACATTTTTCATATTCTCGCGGTGTCTGCGTAGGTTTCCTCTGGGTTTCCTCCCACAGTCCAAAGACTTGCGGGTTAGATGGATTGGCCATGCTAAATTGCCCCTTAGTGTCCCGGGATGCCTAGGTTAGAGGGATTAGTGCGGTAATTATGTGGGTTTGCGGAGATAGAGCCAAGGTGGGATTGTTGTCAGTGCAGACTCAATGGGCCGAATGGCCTTCTTCTGCAAAGTAAGTGTTCTATGATTGATGATACCTGTTTCTGTGAGTCTTTTTCTCTGTGATAATACGACTTCAGAATGTTTACAAGACTACCTTTTTTCTGTCTGGCATCTTTACCAGATAATTTGGCTGACTTCCCTTTTTCTGAATCTGATAGGGACCACTTCACCTTGCTTTGAAGGGATCTCCGACCACTGGCAATAACAACAAACTTTTAGACTTCCTATCTGTTTCTTGTTTCATTAAGTTCTGTGCCACTTTTCAATGTTGTTAACCTAATTCACCTACTTTGCTTAATATCTCTTTCCCTTCAGAAGAACAAGCCAAATGTGAGATTTCTGAGTTGGAAACAACCATATTTTCATTAATTTGTTTTACAGGACCTCTTACATCGTGTCCAAATTTCATCTCAAATGGAGCAAACTGAGTGATTCATTTGAAACATTGCTAATAGCAAACGGTACAAATGGGAGACCTTTATCCCAATCTTTTTGGTAATCTTGGCAATAAGCCTTCAGCATGGTCTTCAGGGGAGGATGCCAACTTTCCAATGCTCCCTGGGATTCAGGATGGTATGCACTTGAGGAAAAATGTTTGATGTTAAAGTCTCCATGACCTCCTTAAATAACTCGGCAGAAAAATTACTTAATTTTGATAACAGTTTTATAAAATAATATTTTATAAATAAAATTGGCCTGACTGAATCTCCCTGGGTAATCCATAGCGGGTAAACAACGCAAGCAACTCCTCCACACCCCTTTTGCCTTGCTTGTTACGTCAGGGAATTACCTCCAGAAACCTGGCAGGCACCTTAATTATAGTTAGTAAATACCGCTTCACACTTTTTGTTTGGCAGCGGATCTACACAATCAACCATAACCTGTGCACAAGGTTTTTCGAATATCGGAATTGGTATCAAAGGCGCTGGTTTTCCTCCGCCTGTGGCTTTCCTTCCACTTGAGATGGGTGACAGGGACAGCAGAATTCCAACACAACTTTCGGTAATCCAGGCCAAAAAAATGCTTCTATATCTTAGCCTGAATCTTCCTCACTCCTCGATGCCCTCCTACAGGAAATTCGTGTCCTTCCTTTCTGCATTCTACCGCCAACACCATCTGAAGACTTTTGCTCATTCCTCATCTGCGCTAACCTTTTCTCCTTAAGGAAATAGCATGTTGGGAGACACCCTGATTCACTTTTACAGTAGGCTTTATGATATAAATCATTTGTGGTCTCATTTTTCTGTTGCTACTCCCTTAATTTGTCTGTAATACACACTTCTGCCGGATCCTCCTGCTCAGATTTTGATTTTTACCGTTACATCAAAGTGAATGCCAGCTAACTGCACCTTAACTCCTTCAACTTCCCCTTTTGTTCTCCCTTCCTGTTTTAAATTATGACTGTGTGAGTTTGTCAACACACAGTCCGGTAGAAAATCCAATATATTTTTAATTCAACTCCTCAGTTCCCTGGTCCTCTTTTGGTTTTTCCACCACCACGGGCATAACTGCCACCTGTGCTCAAGCTGCATAATTTCTAAGAATATATTGCATTCCTGGAAAAACCAGGTTTGCCATAACTCTCACTATCACTTCCCCGGACTGGATTGCACTCACTGGCCTTGTTTTGCATAGCGGAACTCTACTCCTTTCCCCTTTTGTTCCACAAATTACCATTCTCTCGAGCAGTATTACAAAAGGAGACAGATTAGCTCCCGTATCTCTCAATATTTTAAATTCTTTACCTCCTCCCCCTTTTCCACATGAGTAAATCTTAGCCACGTAGGTGAAGTATTTGAAAAGGGTGGGCGCTACCCTATCATCGATCCTGTGTCTAGGCTTTGCACTCTCCTTTAGCTCCTCGACTTCTCTCGGGATTTGAACTGGTGGAGCATCTTTTACCACATTCTCTTTCCCAGTGCCTTTCTTAAGCCCACAGCATTAGAACTTTATGTGTCCCACCTTATTACAGTGAAAACACCTGAAGTCGTTCGCCTTTTTTCCACCCCATTTGGTGCCTTTTTTCACAGGTGGTAAACTGTTCTCAGTGTGATCTACATTTTGCAATTTATTGGAGGATCATCCTCTTTCCCAATTTCTCTCTCTCATGGTCTCAAATTACTGTTCGAGGCAAACTTTGAGCTTATTCACTAATGTGTATTCAGCCGGCCTCCATACAGCTTTTCGCGCTGCCTTAAATTTATGTTCCTCAACATGAGTTGTTATCACTTCTGAAAGTTTGTTATTGAACTCTTCCAGCAGAATAACATCTCTAAGGACCTCATATGTCTTTTCCATCCTTAATTCTTTCACCCATCTATCGAAGTCATTCTGCTTAGTTCTTTCAAACTCCATATATGCCTGGCTTTGGTTCCTTCCTTACATTTCTGTACCGTTGCCTGCATGCTTCTGGTACCAATTCGTAAGCACTCAAAACAGCTTTCTTTCAATCTTCATATTTTCCTTACATCTCCTCTGAAAAAGCTGCAAACACCTCAGCAGCCCTGCCTCCCAATTTGGTCAGACTTAAGGTTACCCACAGCTTCCGTGGCCAGTTCATCTGCATAGCCACTTTCTCAAGGGAGATGAAAAAGCACTTTTGTACAGCCTTTTCACCATTTTTTTTTAATGTTTGGGTAGAAATGTAAATATCTTTACCAAGCGGTTGGCTATGATAAGTTTATTCCGCTTCTCTTCTATCTTGTACTCTCCCTTCTGTCAATTGAAATCCGTTATTCTTCAACTTCCAACTTTTCTTTTCCAACTCAAACAACCTTTCTTGTTTCCCATTCTTCTGCTAGGGCTTTCCCCTCTCTTTCCTTCTCTCTTTCCTTTCTCTCGTTTTCCTTTTCTCTTCCTCTGCTCTCTTTTTACCTTTCTCTTAATTTCCTTTTTTTCCTCTTTCTCTTTCCCTTTTTTTTCTATTTCCAACTCCAGCCTTTTAATTTCACGTTCTAACTCCAACTGTCTCAGTTGCAATTTTACTTGTTCTAACTCCACTGCACGAGACCGAAATGCATGACGATCTCCATTTCAATTTCAGCTTTTCTATTCACCCAGGTTAAACCTCATTGAAGTATATTTGCTAGTTCCACAGAGTGTCATCTTTTTCTGCTTCTCTCATTTGCTTTGCAAATTTGTGAAGCATTTTGGACTCCCAGAACCCCTTAAAAATGTGAAGAGCTATTTCCTCACTTAGGTTGATATTAATAATTAGAACTGTCCAGACCCGTCACTTCGTGTTGACTTCACGATTTCAGTCTGTTCAGATCGCGGAACGAGCCCTCAATTTGTTAGAACACAGAGGCTGATCACTTTTGAGAAGCCACACCGAATTATCCAAAGAGTATGACCTTGCTTCATAATCTGTTGAAATGTATGTGAAGGTGATAACTGCTCTTCAGTAACGTTTAGAGGCTCACTAAGAAAAAGACCTGACACTTACTTTAAGTGAATAATTCACAAGTTATTTAATTACCCAGTCGGGAAATTTAAGAAAACAAGTGAGATATCACATAGGTTAGGTACGACTTGAATGTTGTTCAAATAAACACCAGGTCCATTCATTGACAAAACAAAAATAGGAACATAGACAGTAGAAGCACCATTTTGCCACTCCACCCCTCGAGACTGCTCCGCTATTCATCTTGATCATGGCTGAAAATCAAATTCAATCTACTGATTACCTCTTCATCCATATGCTTTGATCTCTTTAGACCCCCCAAGACCGATATCTAATTTCTTCTTGAAATCAGGCAACGTTTTGGCCTCAAGTACATTCTATGGTAGTGAGTTTTAAATATCCAACACCCTCTGTGTGAGGAAATTTCTCCTCACCTCAGTTCTATAAGGTTCATTCCTTATCCACAACCTATGAGCACTACTTCTGGACTCCCCCAACATTGGGAACATTGCTTCTGAATATACCCTGCCGAATACTGCTCCCATTTTAAAAGTTTCAATGAGATCCCGGCTCACTCTTAAAAACTCCAGTGAATATAATTCTAACCGTCTTAGTCTCTCCTCATACGGCAGATCTGCTATCCCTGGAATCAGCATGGTAAACCTTCCCTGTACTCCCTCGATAGCAAAGACTTCCTTCCTCAGACAACGAAACCAAAATTACACACACTGCTCTCGGTGGCCTCACCAATGCTTCGAACAGTTGTAGCAAAATGTCCCTCTCCATATCATATAATTCTCTCGCTATGAAGACAAAAATAACACTTGC